>NC_058084.1:179443978-180645336 GCF_014858855.1 Bufo gargarizans | reverse complement strand
AAACTAAATTTATTCAGCAGTCAGCGCTGAGGGTATATGCGGTAAAATCTTTATGATGTGTCCATGATAAATCTGCAGCGTGGGGGCCCCCGTGTGGCTTCTACATACTTTCAAAATCATCCTTCAGCGGAGCGAATAATTGCCGGATGACTAGGACACTCCATGACCTTCCCAGGAGCTGCTGTCGGGAGCAGTGGTTCATTTCTGAGACGTCTGTATAATGCGGGGGGAATCTGAACACCCTCTCCATCTCCGTGCTCCATTATATGTGGTAAAATCTTTATTGACGCATTTCGGTCGCAGTTATATGTGGTAAAGTCTTTTGTTATGCATTTTGGTGGAAAAACAAATCTTATTCAGCTTTCAGCGCTGTATTTATATGTGGTAAAATCTTTTGTGATGTATTTCGGTGGAAAAACAAATCTTATTCAGCGTTCAGCGCTGTAGTAATATGTGGTAAAATCTTTTGTGATGTATTTTGCTGGAAAAGCAAATTGTAATCAGCGTTCAGCGCTGCAGTTATATGTGGTAAAATCTTTATTGACGTATTGCGGTCAAAAAAATATTTCATTCAGCGTTCAGCGCTGTAGTTATATGCGGTAAAATCTCTATGATGCCTCTATGATAAATCTGCAGCGTGGGGCCCCCGTGTGGCTTCTACACACTTTCAAAATCATCCTTCAGCGGAGCGAATAGATGCCGGATGACCGGGACGCTCCATGACCTTCCCCGGAGATGCTATCGGGAGCAGCGGTTCATTTCTGAGACGTCCGAATAGTATGGGGGTAATCCGAACACCCTCTCCATCTCCGTGCTCTGTTATATGTGGTAAAAAAGTGACGTATTTTGGTGGAAAAACACATTTTATTCAGCATTCAGCGCTGTAGTAATATGCAGTAAAATCTTTTGAATTTTTTTTTATTCAGCGTTCAGCGCTGTAGTAATATGCGGTAAAATCTTTATTGAAGTATTTCGGTCGAAAAACTTAATTTATTCTGCAGTCAGCGCTGCGGTTATATGCAGTAAAATCTTTAGTGACTTATCTTGATGAACTTTGCGACTCTTCCAGGCTTGTTCATGCCAGGCAGGTTCCCCCAGAAGTATCTTGGTCAATCGATACTCATTGTCATTGTGCCATTCTGTGGCTTCCTCATGCTGCTGCCACCTCCAGACTCTGTCATTGTGCCACTCTGTGGCCTACTCATGCTCAAGCTGGTAATTAGCTAATTTATGGCTGTTTGTGTTCCCCTATAAGTGTAATAGCAGGCTGTATTTGCAGGATTGACATGGCACTTAGCAAATGACTTATTGCATCACACTCTCTCCCTGTGAAGGGGAGGAGGGGCCGGAAGGAGCAGGAAGTGCCCAGATGGTGATGGTGCTTGGTGCTGCTGGAGACCAGAAGAGATCTTCTCTGCTGATTCTGGAAGGGAATGGACCGGGCTCACAGAGGAGACTGGCGACAGCACGAAGGGGAGATTTGCAGCGACAACCCCAGGAGTGTCGAGTCTGTAGTATCCAGCTCAAGAGTGGACCAGGAAATAAGTTAAAGCACCAAGAACCTGCTCAAAGAACTGTAAGTGCAGCTCTGCTGCGTCACATTGCACCACACTGGTAAAGTGGCATTTAGACAGGCAAATACGCTCCAAACACAGTTGCATTGCGGTGTACGGGCAGCAAGTTTCGCCCTAAGGGACTCATAAGCTGATACCTTCCTATCTCACTGGCTGTTCATACTGTGTTATATGCTGGGAGCTGGAGTAAAGATTAAAGCTGCAAGCAAAGGTGCAGACATCATTTATCTGTGGATTACAAATAGGAAAGTCCTATTTAAAGAGACAGACATTTAGGTCTCATGCACACGGCCGTGTTCCGTCGCCGAGAGCGGACCATGGAAACCCGGCCGGGATTTCTGCTGACAGCATGAGCGCACGGCGTCATTGGTTGCTATGACGCTGTGCACTTCATGCAGCCGCTCTTGTACAGTAATACACTAGTATAGTGTATTACTGTACAGGAGCGGCTGCATGAAGCTCATGGCGTCATAGCAACCAATGACGCCGTGCGCTCATGCTGTCAGGAGGAATCCCGGCCGGGTTTCCACGGTCCACTCTCGGCCGCGGAACACGACCGCGTGCATGAGGCCTTACCTGCGGATTACAAATAGTATTGCGCAGTACTTAGGGGGGAACTCTTCCAGGAACCTACAAGTGTAGCTAGGCTGCTTAATGGACTTTGAGGAAAACATCACATTTACAGTTTTATTGTTAGTCTGTGTTAAATTCATTGTTGATTTATTTTCTGTGTACCAATCTGTTTATATATTCTTAACTTCTTGTTCACTATATTGTTCAGTAAACTCAACTGCTGGGAACGAACCGTTGTCTGTGTGGCATCGTGTACCCTCTGTACCTGTGTGCCCAGCCCTCGGTCCTCTTTCACCTACTCATGCTGCTGCCACCTCCAGACTCTGTCATTGTGCCACTCTGTGGCCTACTCATGCTGCTGCCACCTCCAGACTTGGTCACTGTGCCATTCTGTGGCCTACTTATGCTGCTGCCACCTCCAGACTCGGTCACTGTGCCACTCTGTGGCCTACTCATGCTGCTGCCATCTCGACACTATGTCACCTTGCCACTCTGTGGTATCCTGCTGCTTCTGCCATCTCCACACTATGTTACCTTGCCACTTTGTGGTCTCCAGATGCTGCTGCTACCTCCAAACCATGTCACCTTGCCACTCTGTGGTCTCCGGATGCTGCCGCTACCTCCCCACTATGTCACCTTGCCACTCTGTGGTCTCCTCATGCTGCTGCCATCTCCATACTATGTCACTTTGCCACTCTGTGGTCTCCGGATGCTGCTGCCACCTCCAAACTATGTCACCTTGCCACTCTGTGGTCTCCTCATGCTGCTGCCATCTCCACACTATGTCACCTTACCACTCTGTGGTCTCCTCATGCTGCTGCCATCTCCACACTATGTCACCTTGCCACTCTGTGGTCTCCTCATGCTGCTGCCATCTACAGACTTTGTCATTGTGCCACTCGGTGGCCTTCTCATGATGCTGCTGCTGCTGCATCCGCCACCTCCAGACTCTGTCATTGTGGCACTCTTTCAAAGTGTAGTGGCAAAATATTTTCTTTCAAATTTTTATTATTTTTTTGTAAAAATGATGGGTGACTGAAAAACGCCTTTTGCTGTATGGACCGAATTACGTTGTGTGAGGTTGTGTGACGTCTGAAAGGGTGAGGAAAATATATATTATGAAACAATTATGAAACAACAAATATACAAAAAGTACATTCAAAAAATGACAACCTCCTGATGCTGCCGCCCCCTCCAGACTCTGTCATTATGCCACTCGGTGGCCTCCTCATACTGCTGCCAACTCCAGACTCTGACATTGTGCCACTTGGTAGCTTTCTCCTGATGCCGCCACCTCCAGACTCTGTCATTGTGCCACTTGGTGGCCTCCTCTTACTGCTGCCACCTCCAGACTCTGTCATTGTGCCACTTGGTAGCCTCCTCATACTGCTGCCAACTCCAGACTGTGTCATTGTGCCACTCAGTGGCCTCCACATGCTGCTTCCACCTCACCACTATGTCATATGTCCACTCTGTGGACTTCTCATGCTGTTTCCACCCTCCCCACTTCATGACTGGTCCACTATTTTGGCTTTTGGCCTGGCTGACATCATTTATTTGACTTTTCTTCTGATCTGTCAGAAGGAAGGAAAATTAGACACAACGGATCCTGTCTGTGTAGCAGCTGTAAGGCCTGTATGGTCCCATCAGAATTGGCTTATGATTTGGTAGCCAAAAGCAGGAGTGGGTACAAAACACAGAAGACATGCAAATATTCTATTCATGTGTCACCTCTGTTTTAGATCCACTCCTGTTTTTTTTTTTTTGCATTAGCAATACTGATGGATTATTGAGCAAATGCTGACCAAGTAAGGGTGTATGCTCCACAGACAGGATCCATTTTTTGTGGGTTATTGACGGATCAGAGGAAGGGCAAATTAATCAGTGACATCAACAAAAAATTACTAGATGACACTGTCCACTCTGTCAGGGGGGCCTCTACTTGTATACACATTTAATAGAACAGGTTATGTTGACATCGATGTGGAATCAGCTGGCGATGGTGTAAAAGGAGTGCTCTTCTTCTTGGCGCTAACATCGACCTGTAAGGCTGAGTTCATACTTGAGTTATTTGGTAAATTTTGGCCCCGTGACTGCCCAAATAAGTGAAATGTGCAGTGATTCTAAGAGCGACGCCTGTCATCTGCATATCATACGGATACCCAGTATTATTTCACTACCAAAGCAGACTCCCTATGCATGTTACTGCACTATAAAGGCTCTCTGTAGCCAGGAAATAGCCATTTTTAATGGTGAACCAGCAAATCGAATTTTTGAAAAATCCGCTCATCTCTAGTCATTACCCCTCTAAAAAAATTGTACCAGCCCTACTCACATATGTTGAACAGAAGGTGGGCCAGTCATTGAGCCTGTTGGTGTCTGGTACAGTTCATGCCAGCACTGATGTGTGGAGTTGTAACTATGGTCCTTAATAGCTCACTGGGTAAATATGGTTATGGCCCAGGCAAACCAGCAACTTGGCCAGGTGATGGCAATTCTCCCTCCACATTGTTATTGTGGGATTTCTGTGTCAATGTCCTCCTCTGTCTCCTCATCCTCCATCTTGTCCTCAGCCTCCACTGCAGGCACAGTTCAGAGTGGTCCTTCAGTATACCACCTATGCAAAGCACGGCATTGTAATATGGTTCTGCACCTGGTTAGCCTGGGGGTGAATGGAGTCACATCGGGGAGGAATTGCTTCATGTCATTAACCCAAAAATTAAATCCTGTCTGTTTCCTCACCAACTGGAGATAGGAAACATGGTCACCGACAATGTCAAGAACATTCTGTTTGCTTTGCATCAGAGAGGGCTGACCCGTGTGCCCTTCTTGGAACATGTCTTCAATCTTGTTGTCATCCAGTTCCTGGAGTCTTCCACCCATCTGCAAGACATTTTGAAAATGTCAAGGAAACCGTGCATGCACTTCAGCCACTCTTATCGTGCAAAAAACGCCCTCCTTGAGCTGCAAAGGCTGAATGGTGTAACACTACATTGCAACATGTTGTAACGCCACCCTCCACATGTTGGACCGACTGTATGAGTAGAGGAAACCTGTGACTGATTTCTTGATGATGCAGTCGGACAGGACTACTCCCCAGTGTAACTTTAACATTAGACAGTGGCAGCTCATGCGTGACACCTGCCGTTTGCTCATGCCCTTTGAGGAGGCCACTTTATTTGTCAGTCGCCAGGACTACAGGATGAATGATGTCATTTCACTCCTTCATGTCCTGAAGGGTTGCTGATAAATCTGACTGGCCAGGGGACATACAAGGTGGGGCCTACATCTCATGGCCACCTGAGCCCTGTGAAGGCTTAACTTTCACAGGAGGTGGACGAGGAGGAGGATATACAGTAAACTCCGGGAAATTCTATACCGAACTAGGTGATTTATCTGCCAAATCAACAGGAGAGGAGCAGGAGGAGCAGGAGACGACAATTAAAATAGCGTTGATGACCCTGACAGACAGTATGCAGTAGAGATGGAGGCAGGGAGTGCCTCCGAGTCTTTTGTGCAAATGGCCAGATGCGTGCTGACTTGCTTGTGTAGTGACAGCTGCATTATCACCATTCGGCAGAGGGATGACTACTGGCGTTAGACCCTCACAACCGGTCCAACTTGGGGGCCTTTTTTACAACTTCTGAGAAGGATGAAAAACTCACATACTATAGAGGCATCCTTTGTAGTCAGTTGGTTGCTGCCTACGCACCCCATCGTCTAATTGGGGGGGAACCCTCTGAGCTCATGCTCCACAGCCATGACTGCTGGAGTGGGGTGGGGGGCAGGAACAGCACCAGCTCCATAACCAGCAACTTAAGTTTTGAGTCTCTGAAAAAACCACCCAGCAGCAGTAGGATATGGAGAAAATCCTGAATCAGCAGGTGGTGGCATACTTGGACTCCACCCTGTTACCCCAGATCCAAGATCCCTTAGACTACTAGGCAGCCAAACATGAATTGTGGCTGCAACTGGCCGAGTTTGCCCATGGCAAGCTTTTCTGCCCGGCCAGTAGTGTGGCATCTGAGCGCGTGATTAGTGAGGCAGGTTGCATAATTATCCCAAAAAGAACTCGCCTTTCAACACATGTTGAATGACTAACCTTCATAAAGATAAATCAGGCGTGGATCAACCAGGATTTCCAGACACCGGTGCTTGATACAACAGACCTGATCATTCTGGCAGTAATGATCTGACTGTAGTGTGCTGCCTCACCCGAACATTGTGACAAAGGGCCCATTACTTCTGCCCATGTGCTGCTGCCACTATTCTGAAGCCACATGCCTGCTGCCCTCTGCCCCATTGTGATCTGCCACCAAAAAACTCACCAAAATACTAAGGCTAGTTTCACACTTGCGACAGGACGGATCCGGCAGGCTGGTCTCCCTGTCGGATCCGTCCTTCCGCTGTTTCGCCGTATCGCCGGACCGCGGCTCCGTCCCCATTCACTATAATGGGGATGGGGGCGGAGCTCCGGCGCCGCACGGCGGTGCGCAGCGAAAGCTGCCGGACTAAAAAGTCCTGCATGTCCGACTTTTTAGTCCGGCGGCTGACCAAATAATGACCATGTGATACAAGCCATTAAAGTCCTGCATGCAGGACTTCTTTTCCATCTGACTTTAAAGCCAATTTTAGAGGCAAATGTCCAAAATTCATGCACATTGACCATGAAGACTCTATCACATGGTAAGTATTTTCCATCAGGATTTGATTATGATTTGGAAGCCAAAAGCAGGCGTGGATCCAACACATGGAAGACATGGATAAATTCCCATCACATGTGATCTCTCTTTTGGACCCACTCTGGTTTTTGCCTTATCAATTCTGATCAAATGATGACCAAATACTGACTATGTAAAGGTGAATGCTTAAAGGACAGGATCTGCTGTTTTTGGGCCATTCTTCTGACAGATCAGAAGAATGGAAAATTAAACAGCGATGTGAACACAACCTTACTGCTGACACTCTACCCATCATGTCATGGGTACACTACTTGAATTTTGGGCTACTGCACGGTTTATTTCACACCTATAAATTAGACTTGACACATTGACCCGTAAGGCTGAGTTCACACTTCTGTTATTAGGGCCGTTATTTTCATCACTTATTGTTATTACGTTTTTTCAGTGGCACCTAAGAATAAATTTGCAATTCTATCTTTTTTTTTTTTGTCTTACAGTGTTCACCATAGGGGATAATTTACATGATAATTATGTAGTCCAGGTCATTACGGACGCGGCAATACCAAACATATGGGGAAGATTTTTTTAGCAATTTTTCTTTCATTGAAAAGCGTATTTTCAATTGAAAAAAAAGCGTAATTTTTTTATGGGACTTTTTTTATTGAATAAATGAGGGGTTTTGATTGCTTTTTGATTGCTTTTAAAATGCAATGCACTATCCCTATGGTGCATTGCATTTTAATGGCAATGTTATTCTGACATTGATCAGCAGGCTGCACCAGAGAGGCGCAGCCTGCTGGAAATTAATGAAGGCTGGTCTGGGAATTAGATCAGACCTCTGCCAGCCTCCACACACATCGGCAGCTCACGAGCGGGGTGGCGATGGGAGACAGAGGGAGTCCGCTCCCTATGTCAGCACTGTACATGCGGCGGGCGCCATTGCCCGTGGCATGTAAAGTGTTAAACAGCCTGGATTGGCACTCCTGCCGGTCTGGCTGTTAGAGCACGGCCGCAACTCTCGTGTGAGAGCTGGGTCCCCGCACCCCGTGCAGCGCTTAGACTGGCCCGCCATAAAAAAGCGGCGGCCCAGCCTATGGCCCCTTAGTGACCACCGTAAAAACACGTTTGGGTGATCACTAAGGGGTTAAAATAGTACTAGTGAAAGGTATATCTTATTTAAAAAAAAATCATACAACAGTCAGTAAAACAAAGAAAATGTGACTGTTGTAACGGTTTATGGTAAAAATGTCATTTGTGTCTTAAAGGGAGTCTGTACAGCACTTACATGGCTCTGTAGCACATCTATACATGAATGTAATGGTAAAATAATGTTATATAAGAAAAAGGGTGGCTCTACTCTCTATTGAGAGAGATATGGTGCTCTTATTGTGACAACACTCCTAGTCACTATAAAAAATTGCATTATAAACTAGATAGGCACTCAACTATCTGGGGTCATCATAATAACACATGTTTATTCACATATGAATCCACAATATCAAAGAACTAACCTAATATAAAACGTATATAATACAAAAATTAAAATGCTGAATAAAAAGTATAAATAATAAAAACGCAATTTACAAATCCACCTTATAGGGTAAAATAATTTATACTGTCTAGTAAAATAATTGTGCTGTCAATAAACAGCAAATCTTTGCGGTATTGCAATACAAGCCGCAGTGATAACAGGATCACTGCGGTATTACAAAACAAACCGCAGACAGCAGACATTGAACAGCACAAACTATAATGTCACAATGTAGATATTGACATTCCCCTCATTCATGTAACAAATCCACGAAAGATGACACATGTCCTTCTGTCTGTGATTGATATCCACAGATTATTGTAGGCTCATACATGCACTGTTGGATCCACAGTAACTGTAAGTGTCAGATATAGTCTGTTTAGAGCCTCATTTGGAATACAGCGCTATTAAGATAAGTAGTTCATGGACTACCGCCACTTAGATATCTCCTCACTGCAGATATAAGATCACTATGTGACGATGATACTGTCTTTAGACATACTCACATATCGATAGGTCAGTGCGAAGTTCAGTGTTCCAAGTGGCGTCCCACATGTCATGGAACACCGAATATCTCTTACCTCCATTTGATTCTCACCATAGTGAGGTTAATGACACCGCGCTGTCTCTACTCTGGTCTCGGCATCCCGCGTGTCTCGCTCTATGCCAAATGCTGGCGTCTCACACGTGTGTCCTGTGTCCTCGGAGACGTAACCTCGATAGCGGTATTAGGTAGAGATCTATCAGTCTCTATGGTAGAGGTTTATCCACTTTCTGCCGGCAGAGTGTTTCATTTCCATTATTCCTCTTTTAGAACATCATGTATACGGGTACTTAAGAGCTGTGATTAGTTCCCAGACGCGTTTCGAAGTCTCAATGTATCTGACTTCTTCCTCAGTGGTCATCTAGCTTCTAAATCAGTACCCTTATATACTTTGTTTCTAATTAATCCCGTATTAATCAAAATGTGGATTGGGATCATGTTACTTAATAGATTCCTAAATTAGACATCTGATATAAATATTATAGAATTCCTTACATCACATTTAGCGCAATACAGTTAATATATTATGCCCATCTGTATCGACATATGTATATGTATATATATATATAAATATCCAAGTTATACAAATAATATACAAAAAATGCCAGAGAAATGTTCATTGCACTATACATGCTGTTGCAATGCGTTTTTTTTAATAATTGCATTTTTTACTTATCATCGTCATATAGTGATATTATATCTGCAGTGAGGAGATATCTAAGTGGCGGTATTCCATGAACTACTTAGCGCTGTATTCCAAATGAGGCTCTAAACAGACTATATCTGCAATACTGACACTTACAGTTACTGTGGATCCAACAGTGCATGTATGAGCCTACAATAACATGTGGATATAATCACAGACAGAAGGACATGTGTCATCTTTCGTGGATGTGTTATATATATTAGGGGAATGTCAATATCATAGTTTGTGCTGTTCAATCTCCGCTGTCACTGCGGTTTGTAATGTAATACTGTAGAGATTTGCTGTTTATTGACAGCACTATTTTTTTACCAGACAGTATAAATTATTGTACCCTGTAAGGTGGATTTGTAAATTGCATTTTTATTATTTATACTTTTTATTCTGTATGTAGATTTTTGTATTATATACGTTTTATATTAGGTTAGTCCTTTGATATTGTGGATTCATATCTGAATAAACGTGTGTTTTTATGATGACCCCAGATGGTTAAATGCCTATATATTTTATATTGAATGTAATGTAATGTTATTTTCTTTAGACTTGCAGAAGCCGTAAAAACGACATTTAATTCATATGCAAATGAGCACTGGCAAGTGCCGATGGGCGGCGTTCAGTGTGTAGGAGCCCAGGCTGCTCTGCCTTCTTTCAGCGTTACTCCTCCCTAGCCTCTTCCTTTGCCAGTCCTCCTATTCCCTTGTGTCATCCCTAGGTCCGGCCGAGATCCCGCACCTGTGCACTGCTTCGCCGGGCCGCCCCGGCCCAGCGAAGCAGTGCGCGGGATCTCGGCTGGACCTACTGTACAGAAGCTCAGTAAACTGAGCTGATGGGGAGGACCACCTCACCAAACCCCTTAAAATCCCCATTTACTTTATATTTTTGGTTAAATTTCAAGACTCTTATAGGAGACAAGACAGGAAGTCAGGGTGTGTTCTGTTTGTCCTCATCTGCTTCCTTCCATTAAATTTAGAATAAAATGGCATACACCGAATGACTACCCGATCAGCAATTTCTTAAACATTCATGTAAAAAAAATCTGCTTGTCAAGTGTAAAAGAGAAGTAATAGCCCAGCAAAGGACACAAGGAGTCCACACACATTCCAAGTTTTCAGGAAAGGGAAGACAAAAAGGAAAGAGGGGGAGTATTTGATTTAAACCAGCTGCAAGTAATTCAGTGAGCATAAGAGCAGCAATACTGAAAAGGCTTTTGTTTCACTGCTACATTAGGTGAATTATCAGGAGTGCTGACCTGCTCCAAATGATCGATCTAATGACAGAACGTGGGCAGACGCCAACACATTTATACAGCTGGGATTTGGAAAAAAGCTTAGAATCATTTTTTTTTACATTTATTTTCTTAAATTGTGCATTTTGTGGTAGAAAGTAAGGAAAGATTATTGAGTGACAGGTAACTTTGTTTGGTTTTAATCCAAAATGCTGCTTTTTGTAGCATCTTACAGTATGTTCCCATTTTTTTTATCTTGAGTTCTTCTGTTGCAGTAACTAAGGTAATGGTAAATCTGTTATTTCCAGTATAGTTCTGGCACTACATTTAAAATTTTCTGTGTGAAAATGAATGTAGAAGCAAAATTATTTGGATGTGATTAAAGGAACACTAAACCAAAAAACGAATGATAAAAGTAATCAGGATGTAAAGTTGCTCTCAATGTTTGCCAGTCTGTAGAATTTTCCCTCATAGTTTGTAAGCTCTTGCGAGGCTATCCATAGTATTTAGTATATTGGGCAGACTAGATGGGCCAAATGGTTCTTATCTGCCGACACATTCTATGTTTCTACAGTCGGGTCCATACATTTTGGGACATTGACACAATTCTAACATTTTGGGCTCTATACACCACCACAATGTATTTGAAATGAAACGAAGAAGATGTGCTCTACTGCAGACTGTCAGCTTTAATATGAGGGTATTTACATCCAAATCAGGTGAACGGTGCAGGAATTGCAATGACTGTATGTTTCTATGTTTCTATACGCTAGTGTTTCAGTTGTGTATTAGCCAGATATGTTGTGATGTCTTTTGTTTTGTACATGAACCCTCTAAATTGTAAAGCACTGCGGAATATGGTGGTGCCATGTAAAGATTATTGTTATTCTCTGCCCATTGCTGAAAGTTACACTGGTTAATTTCCTGCTGGTGGGTTTCATTTGAAACTGGTAAACCAGAAGGGTGGAGTTTAACTATCTACGTGTCGTGTCCTATTACAAATAGAGTAATGGAGGAGGGCACAAATCACTGAAGTATAGCTGATATGCTGGTCCAAGTTTAGACACTGCAAAATTTTACTGGATTCACTGAAAGTGCCATAAAAACATAAGCCCCAATGATACATAAATGGTGATAAAACAAAAGAGAGCTGGGCAGGGAGGGGAGAGAGAGGGTGTGTGCAGTGGCGTAGCGTGGGTTGCCAGCACCCGGTGCGAGCCATGTTTTGCACCCCCCCCTCCCAACCTGTGGACACGCCCCTTTTACAGATAATGTAGCAGTCCTATATAACACCACAGATAACATGGTGGTAACTCTCTAAGTACAGATGATGTAGTAGATGGGTATAAGGCCCCAGAATTCAGAACACGCACAGTGTGGCCTGAAGTCTGAGGCCAGGATGCTGCAGGGTGGGGCAAATTCTCAATCCACCCCCCAACTCTATCGTTAAACAAATATGTGTTTGGACATTACATACATCACTACAAAATATACAGGAGAATACAGCAGCACATACCCGATCTAATCAGTGACATCTCCTGTGATGTAGACTTTCCTCAGCGTCTTCATTCGGAGATAAGACCGCCATGACACCTTCTTTCAGCCGCGTCTCATCTATGCAGAGTTTTATTATTATTAGTTATTATATATAATGGCCCCCTCTGTATAATATATAATGGCCCCTCTGTAATATTAGGATATATAATGGGCCATTATACACTCACCTAAAGAATTATTAGGAACACCTGTTTTATTTCTCATTAATGCGATTATCTAGTCAACCAATCACAACTGCAAGATGCTATCCTATCAATATGGGCCAACATTTCTAAAGAATGCTATCAGCACCTTGTTGAATCAATGCCACATAGAATTTAGGCAGTTCTGAAGGCAAAAGTTGGTCCAACACCGTATTAGTATGGTGTTCCTAATAATTCTTTAGGTGAGTGTATATCCTAATAATACAGAAGGGGACATTATATATTATAATAATACAGGGGGGGGGTCATTATATATAGTAATTATACAGAGGGTCCATTATATACCCTAATATTACAGAGGGGTCATTATATATAATAATTATACAGAGGGGCCATTATATATATATATATATATATAATAATAATACAGAGGGGGTCATTATATATCCTAATATTACAGAAGGGTCACTATGTATAATATACAGAGGGTCCATTATATATTATAGTTATACAGAGGGGCCATAATATATAAACATTATACAAGGGGGCCATTATATATTATACAGAGGGGCCATTATATATTATAGTTATACTGAGGGGCCATAATAAATAATAATTATACAAAGGGGCCATTATATATTATACATAGGGGCCATTATATATTATAATTATACAGAGAGGCTATTAATAATGGGCCCTCTGTATAATTCTAATATATAATGGCCCCCCTGTATAATTATTATATATAATGGCCCCCCTGTATAATTATTATATATTATGGCCCCACTGTATAACTATAAATTATAGTTATACAGTGGGGCCATAATATATTATAATTATACAGGGGGCCATTATATATTAGAATTATACAGAGACAGAGGGCCCATTATTAATAGCCTCTCTGTATAATTATAATATATAATGGCCCCTATGTATAATATATGATGGCCCCCTTGTATAATTATTATATATTATGGCCCCATTGTATAACTAAAATATATAATGGCCCCCTGTATAATATATCATGGCCCCTCTGTATAATATAAAACGGTGCCCATTCTTGGCCTCCTTTGTATCTCTTCTGCCCACCTCCATAGTGCCCCCAGTATGGCCCCCAGTACTTACATAAAAAAATAATAATAATACTCACCTCTCCTAATCACCTCTTGTAGTCTTTGCTTAGGCGTCCCGGCGCAGGCGGTCAGGAACACATCACCCTTCCCTCCTGCGCCGCTTCATCACATCATCGCGTCATCTCGCGAGACCCGGCGCAGGAGGTCTCGGTGATATAATCGCGATCTCCTGGACTCCTGGGCCGCTCTGCTGCTTCTTAAAGCTTCAGGCCAGGCGGAACAGAGGGGATGGTAGCCATAGGCTTTCATCACCCTCATTTTACTGCCTTCTGCCTGGCGCCCCCCTGCCCCCCCCCCCATGCTACGCCCCTGGTTTTTGTATATCTATCCCTATCTATCCCTCATCCTAAACCATCCCTCATCCTAAACCCTGTCCCCGGAGTCGCACCCTGATGGTGGATGCACTCCGTGCTCCTACCTATCCTCAATTGTCCGTGAGACACCCTTTAAAGCATCAATAATACACAGGACCAATAACAGTTACCCCTCACTAATTCCTGAGAATGCCCTGACTAGTGATGGACAAACATCAGCCGGGACGATTCGCAAACGTGATCAAATGCAAGTTTGCGGCAGGCCCCATTCACTTTATTGACAGGCGAACCTGAAAAACCTTCAGGTCATATTTGCAGCCACCAAATACTTACTAGAAGTGCACAGATCGTCCCACAACATGGACAGTGACATACCAGAGGGGGATCAATGACAAAAATTCCCACAATTTTTTTTTATTTTAATCAGGGCCCATTTTTATGAGTCTTAAAGAGAAACTGTTAAAAATGTGGCCTGCTGGAGCCTAGAAAAATGTTATATTAGGCCACGGGAGTACAGGCCCAAAACATTAGGCATTCACCAGTAGAGATGGCCTTGCGGTTCATCCAGCGGTCGTTTCGCGGCGAACCTTGCGCGATTCGCCGAACATGCGAACATATGGAGAAATTTGCGCCCGCCATATTATTTTATATTATGAAGAACTTTGACCCATGACACATGCATCAGGCGGTACAGGACAGCCAATTAAGACATTTCAGCACATTACCCCCTACCTTATAAATAAACCTGAGCTGGCCGCCATTTTACATTCAGTGTTTTACCAGTGTAGGGAGAGGTTGCTGTGTTGAGCAGGGACAGGCTGTTAGGGAGACCAAACGCTAGCTAATAGGGCCACAAAAGTCATTTTAAGGACTAGTATAGGTGTGCTATCGATAGGTATGATGCACAGAGGGGTGCGATATACTTATAATATACTTTTATAATGAGTCAAAAACACATAGAGCTATATAGTGATCACATGGAAGTCAGGGGCCTAGGGGCTAGCGGCCTACTAAGGCCATTTTTATATAGAGTAAGGTTCCGGACGGGGTCGCTCTTATCAGGGCGGGTGGTCTGTGGTTAGGCTACCAGGGCCAGACTAGCACCCCCCTGTAGGGCAATATCAGGGACAGTTCTTTGCCCACCCTGTCCTTCAATACCACATCATCATCTAGCCCAGGGATAGATGGTTTTTGCTTTCCCTCCAGGATTTATGGATGTGCACTGGAACCCCCGGGATTGTGGTAGGACATATGGTTTCTGATTTGGTGCTGCCGAGCACTTGATTTAGTGCCGCCGAGCACTTGTTATTGCCTACCACATCTATGCTTTTTGCTTAAAGGGGTTCTGCACTTTGTTTTAATTGATGATCTATCCTCTTGATAGATCATCAGCATCTGATCGGCATTTTCTATTATAGTGCCGGCGATGTGCGGTCCACAAATTGCGGAATGCATATTGCCGGTGTCCGTGTTTCTCGGATCCTCAAAACACTTACGGACATGTGAATGGACCCTCATAGTAACATTATTGAAGGTTATGTTTTATCTTTATGTATATTCTAATGGATTGCCTTCCTTGTACAATGTTATAATATACTTTCTATGTTAGAAAGTATATTATAGTGCATTTGTATTGTGCGGCAGTTGCGTGCGGTTCTGCTGCGATACTGCAGGTATATAGAGGGCCAAGTGTTATTGGAACAAATAATTTCTACTAGTGTGATATACCAGTCACCCCCCAAAGAAACTGATTGAAGCAGGGTGTTATATACCGATATACTTTCTTTATAGTGCATTTGGGTACTGTATAGTGCATTTGCGCACAAAATTTATATTGCCGATATTTCGCATTGAAAAAAATAATGAATGGAGATCGCAAATTCGAATAATACATGTGGTATGTCACTGTCCATGTTGTGGGACTATATGTGCACTTCTAGTAATTATTTATTGGCTGCAAATATGAGCTGAAGGTTTTTCAGGTTCGCCTGCCATTAAAATGAATGGGACCCACCGCGAACTTGCGGTTTGCGAACATTTGATTGTGTTCACATGATTGCGTTCGCGAACCGTCCCGGCAGATGTTCGTCCATCACTATTCACCGGACAGAAAACATCAAGTGATTATGTGGCTGGAGGTATATTAGATGGTCATTGGATAACAATTTTTCTTCAGGCCAGTGGAGTACAGGCCCCAAAAATTATTCATTCAATGTACAGAAAAGAACAAGTGATTATGTGCTGGAGGTATATTAGACGGTCATTGGATATCAATTTTACTGCAGGCCAGTACAAATACATGTCAAATACATACTGTATGTTTAAAAGAACTGAAAATATAAAATTGGATTAAAAACATGACTAACAAAATCCCCCCTCTTGAAAAAAAACTAATGAAATTCGATAACACGTGGTCATCACAGGTGTTGAATTCCTCAGAGGCCCCAACAATTAGGCATTCGCTGTACAGAAAAGATCAAATGATTATGTGGCTGGAGGCATATTAGACAATAAATGGATATCAATTTTATTGTAGTCCAGTAGACTACAGGCCCCAAAAATGATTTATTCACCGTACAGAAAAGAACAATTGATAATGTGGCTGGAGGTACATTAGGCAGTCACCGTATAACAATTTTACTGTTTGCCAGTTAGATTACAGGCTCCAAAAATTAGGCATTCACTGTACATAAATTGTAGGCTGGCATGACGAAATTCAATTAAACGTGGTAGTCACAGGTGTTGAATTCCTCCTAGACCCATGCCTCATTCATTTTTAGAAATGTGAGGTAGTCCACACTGTCGTGAGCTAGGCGAGTGCGCTTATCGGTCACGATTCTCCCTGCTGCACTGAACATCCTTTCGGACAGGACGCTCGACGAAGCAAGCCAAGAGTTCCATGGCAAACTGTGCCAGCTCTGGCCACAGGTCAAGCCTGCACACCCAGTAGTGAAGGGGTTCCCCGCTTCTTAGAGCGTTGACATGGGCCGTTAACCCGATGTGGTCAGACACCTGTCGGTCTAGGCGTTCCCTGAGGCTGGATACGGAGGGCGGCTGTCGATGGGTTGGTTGCAAGAATGATCTCATATCCAAAGTGACCAACAAGTCTTCAAACTGCCCTCTTCTTGCATGCGCTGTTGGATTGGTACTCACAAGTGTTTCTCTGTGCGTGGAAATTCCTCTACCAAAACCTGCAACAGCAGAATGCAGCATCTCTCGAAGCAAGGCCTGGAAATGCTGCATTCTGATAGACCTCTGTGATGCTGTTAACATGTCTGCCATTTTGTGTTTGTACCGGGCGTCTAAGTACGTTGCCACCCAGTACTGGTCCTTGCCCTTTATGCTTTTTATATGGGGGTCCCTCTTCAAACACTGGAGCATGAAGGCCCCCATTTGCACTAAATTGGAATCGGTGGAGTGGCCTGGCTCCTGCTCATTGCCCAGGAGAATGTCGTCCTTGGTCTCCTCCCCCATCCACGGACAACACCAGGGATCCCAGAAAACTTTAAAGCCTGCTCTTCTTGCTCCTCATCCCCCCAGGCACCATCCTCCTCTGACTCCTCTTCACACTCCTGCTGACTTGTCTCAGATGGAGTAGCCCCCCCTGGGAATTCATTCAGCATTGCAAATTCCTCATCTTCCTGCTCCTGCTCCTCGATGGCTTGATCAATGACACAACGCAATGCACACTCCAGAAAGAAGGCATAGGGTACAATGTCACTGATGGCAGCCTGGCTGCGACTGACCAGTTTGGTGATCTAATCAAACGAACGCAGAAGTCTGCAGCCACCGGTGCGGTGAAAAAAAAAAAAAGCTTCCCAGAACCTGGCCTGCCGCAGAGTTCATACAGGTAGTCGTTAACTGTACATTTCTGCTGGAGCAGCCTATCAAGCATATACAAGGTGGAGTTCCAACGCGTCGAACAGTCACAAATCAGACATCTGACAGGCAAGTGGTGTCGCCGCTGAACGCCAGCAAATCGAGCCCTGGCCGTGTAAGATCTTCTAAAATGGCCAGAGATTTCCTGGACCCCAGGGTATTTGGCAACGAATCTCTGCACGACTAAGTTCAGGACTAGTGTTGAGTGCGAATATTCGAAAATACGAATATTTATCTTGAATATCGCAACTTCGAGAATTCGCGAATATAGTGCTATATATTTGCTATATCGAATATTCGTCATTTTTTTACATCTGAAAACATGATTCCTCCCTGCTTCGTGCTCGTGGGCCAATGAGTCATTGGCCCACAAGCCACTTAAGCGGGGAGGACTCATGACTTTAGTTAGGAAAAATTACGAATATTTTAAGAAACTAATATATAGCACTATATCGAATATATAAGTTTTTTAGAATATTCGTCTTTTTTTTCTTTTTCAATCTGTACAGTTCTACGAAATATTCGCGAAATATTGCAAATTCGAATATGACCCCTGCCGCTCATCACTATTCAGGACGTGTGCCCGGCACGGCACGTGTGTCATTTTGCCCTGTTTCAGCATGCTCAGCAGATTGGCACCGTTGTCGCACACCACTTTACCAACTGTCAAATTGAACGGGGTTAGTCACTGATCGGTCTGTGACCGCAGAGCTGAAAGGAGTGCAGGACCAGTGTCGCTCTTGGCTTTCAGGCACAACAGCCGCAGCACAGCATGGCAACGTCTCACCTGGCATGTCAAGTAGTTTCTGGGGAGCTGGGGGGGGTGCAGCGGAAGAGGCGTTAGCAGTGGAAAAGGAGGAGTCAACCGAGGAGGAGACGGAGGATGTAGTAGGAGGAGGAGAAGAAGAGGCAGGCCTGCATGCAATCCGTGGCGGTAAGACCAAATCCACGGGTGCCACTAGTTGCATGCTTGACAGCCATCAGAGGGTTCACCCAGTGGGCAGTAAAAGTTATGTACCATGTCTGTGGTCGGATGTATCTTGGCACCGAAACTTTGTGCCAGAGATACATTCACTTGCCGCTGAACATGGCCATATAGCTCTGGGATGCCCTTCTGGGAGAAATATTTCCTTCCGGGGACCTTCCATTGCGGTGTGCCAATGGCCACAAATTTTCTAAAGGCCTCCAAGTCCACCAGTTTATATGGCAGTAGTTGGCAGGCTAGCAGTTCCGACAAGCCAGTGGTCAGCCATTGGGCAAGAGGGTTATCTGGCATCATCACCTTTCGAACATTTGGGCCACGAAAGCCTGCCTTTTGACAGATGAACGCGACAACGGCACGGTGGAAGGTGGAGTGGAGGACAAATGGGAGGAGAGAAGAGAAGGAGAAGAGGCAGGACGTGGAGCACCGGGAGTGTGGCTTTGTGGGTTCTGAGGGTGTTGCACCCACTGGGCTCTGTGATGGAGGCCAGGTGCCTTCTTAAGGCGGTCATCCCTAGGTGAGTGTTGGGCTTACCGCGACTTATGCGTTGACAGCACAGGCTGCAGATGGCAACACTATTGTCAGCAGCTGATACGTTAAAAAAAGCCCACACTGCGGAGCCATGTGCCGGAGTCCTGGGAGTGCCAGATGTGACCGTGCATGGTGGATGGCTCGCTCCAGATACATTTGCAGTCTGCTTTTTTCCTCCTGTGCACTGCGAGTTCTGCCTGCTTCTCCTCCTTCTCCTCCCTATCTGCTGCTCCGTCTCTCCCTCTGAACACCCCTGCTCTTCCTCTTTTGTGGGCATCCACGTCCATCGACACGTCATCATCGTCACCTTCACCACCACTGACATTAGAGATCTCCAAGTAGGCAGAAACAGCGGGGACCACCCTCCTTGGGCTGATCTGGGTACTGTTGTCAGACCGCTGGGTGGCAGCCGTTACTACCTCTTCATCCGATGCCAAGAATGGCTGCGCATCGGTAAGGTCTGGGAAAGGATGGGAAAATAATTCCTCTGACTCGAGTGGAGAGGCTATGGTTATGGTGGTGTCTTTGGGGGTGCACACAGCAGAGAGTGAGGAGGGTGCTGATACAGAGGATGAGAAGGGCGCAGAAGCGGAAGGTTGAGTGAGCCACTCAAGCAACTCTGGTGCATCCTTTGACGTAATCGCACGCACCTTCTCCAACTTCCCACTTAGGCTCCGGCCTGAGGCACCTGCCTGACCCCTACCACCCCTACTATATAGAAAGTATATTATAAGTATATCACACCAGTTGCAATTAGTTGTTTCAATATCGTTTGTCCCTTTGTATAGCTGCTGTATCTCAGCAGAACCACACACAACTGCTGCACAATACAAATGCACTATATAGAAAGTATATTATAGGTATATCACACCCCTGCCTCAATCATTTTTTGGGGAGGGCAACTGGTATATCACACCCGTTGCAATTAGTTGTTCCAATAGCATTTGTCCCTTTGTATAGCTGCATTATCTCAGCAGAACCGCACACAACTGCTGCACAATTTCAAATGCACTATATAGAAGGTATATCACACCCCTGCTTTAATCAGTTTTTTGGGGGACAATTGGTATATCACCCCAGTTGCAATTAGTTGTTCCAATAGCGCACCCCTCAGTATGTCACACTTATCGAGCACACCTATACCATTCCTTAGAAAGGACATTTGTGGCCCTATTATCTAGCGTTTTGTGTCCCTAACAGTCTGTCCCTGCTCCACACAGCAACCTCTCCCTACACTGGCAGAAGACTGAATGTAAAATGGCGGCCCAGGTTTATTTATAAATTTGTCTGTCCTGTCCCACCTGATGGATGTGTCTTGCGTCAAAGTTTTGCATAATGCAAAAGAATATGGTGTCAGCGGACATCCCCATATGTTCGCCTGTTCGGCGAACCGCAAACGAGCAAAGTTCACCGCAAAATGACCGCTGGGGGAACTGCAAGGCCATCTCTAGCCCTGACGCGTTTTCTCTTGTACCAGATTCATCAGAGGGCAATCAATATTAGACTACCTATAGATGTAGGCACTAGGACAGAGTTAGATGAGAATTAGGACAAAACAACGCAATGCCATATAGAGACATCCAAAGCAGCAGTGTCTTAAATCAATCAATAAACTACTCAATAGCACACGGTTATGTGCTGGAATATGTCAGATAATGAGATAAATATGTGTATCTGATAACTCACAGTGGAGCCACTCACTCTATCCCAGGCCAGTGTTTTAAGAGTTGATGTCTGTCTCACAAATTAATCTCACGGTTGGATGAGGGTCCTGTGCTGTGCTTAGATAAGAAATGATGGAGGCGGGCCCCTACTGCAGTCAGTTGTCTTATAGCCAGACTCATCTGGCATGACTGATCTACTGGGAAACATTTCAAAGATTTCTTCAGATATTTCTGTTTCAATAGTTTTTATTGGTTTAGTATCAATAAAAGATAATAGAGGACAATAAAATGCAGTTCCACCTGCTAAACATTGCAGATGGAAGAAACTATATGTTTGTCTTTACAGCATGAGACAAACAGCCAAGTGGATAATATTATTATAGTAAAGACGCATTATCAAGATTATTAACAATTTCCTCAAATATACCTTATTCTGGTTTATATGATTTGCTATGAATGAGGGATGATAAAATTCCCAAGAGGAAAATACAGTATGACAGCGAAAAAATAAAATATATATAAGATAAAAAAAAGAAAAGAACAGGGTTATATATAGTTCCACCTATATTGATATTTCAGATATTTCTAAATGTGCATTTCAATATAAAGCAGTATCAGTAGTTGGGAGTGCTAAGGGGCAGTAAATAAATCAGTGCTTTGACCCCTTCCTTGTCAGGATGAACAATGGTCTAAGTTCCCTATCAGTATGTCTTTGGAGTGGGAGGAAACCCACACAAACACACAAAAACTCCATGCAGATGTTGTCCTTGGTCGGATTTGAATCTAACCACTGCTAACCGCTGAGCCACCATGCTGCCCATAATATATGGCAATGCTTTACACATAAACTGTATATTATGGACCTATATGCGCCACTATAAGATGTCTTTGTGAGGCACTATGGGAGTCCTGTATGAAACAGAAATATGCCTAAATTAGGTGTATTTCTGGCACAGATTGCAGAGCAAAGGTTCTTTGTGCCGCAATCTGCGACTTCTCCCCACTCACACCAAGTCTAAAAAAGTGGGCGTGACGTGGACGGGGAAAGGGGACGGTCTGGAAGGCCCGTCTCATTTACCATTTTCTACATCTGTGTTACATTTAGTACCAGAGGTGATTTTCACACTATCATATCTGCTGAGTATACCACAGCAGAAACCTCAGCAGTTTCTGCCTTGGTTGTTCTCTTTGGGGCCTCCTCCATTTAATGAACTTAAACTGTGATAGGACAACCGGCACAACTTCAAGTAGCGTCTGTCCACACACAACGCCAAGGAAGGACATCTCCTCTCTTGTTGTGGTCATGACTTTAAACCACTGGCCATGCGAACTGAAGCACTGCCTCACATAGAAAACAATGGGGAGCAGATACCACATATCTGGGCCAAACTTCTGGTGGCATAAACCCCTGTGTGAACCCTCCCTTAAAACTAGAGGAGACCACTGGGGGATTTTACAGGCAATCATTATTATTTTTTATTTTTTTATTTATTACATTTCCTACAAGGGGGAAGCGGGCCCATTTTTTTGTTGTCCACTTGCACAGGAAGAGCGGCAATGGTAACTAAAACTTGTGCCCCTCAGTCAGTGTCATGGAGCTATTAGTTATACACCCCAAAGACATACAAAGGAGTTGAGATGGAGGTGGGTATTGCACCTACAGTTAAGAGCTGCATGCCACTGAATAAGGGCTGCAGGGTTTGACATCTGCTTGCATCTCCCTAAACTGCTAGACTACTGCCCTAACTCCAATAGAAAACAAGCATATGGGGATTACCTAAAAAGACATTTTAAAGGGCTATTCCCATAATCCAGGATAGTTGAAAAATGCATCACTGGGGGTGTTAACCACTGAGACACCTAATTCTGAGATGCTCATGTAATGGTGGAAACAATACCACGGTGGATAGAATATCAGAGAGCCTCAGCGAGTAAATTCATACATATTATATTGGGAAAGGTTTAAAGTATATTAAAAAGTTTTCAATGTTCAGTTTTTTGCAAGAAGGCCGAGGGGGGGGGGGGGGGCAGTATAAATCTAAAAACCCAATTTAATTATCTCTATAGGCCATTCATTTACTTTAAAATCCTTTTGTTTATCTTTATGATTTCCATAAATTGACTGATATTATTGTATGATGGATCTTGAGCGGTGGATAGGGCAGGTCATTAATATGCACGTGATTATACAATTTATACATAAGTTTAAATATTTGTTTTACCACATACCTTCTTGGCTCCTCATAGTTTTGAAAATAGATATTTTATCCTTTCACCCTGGGA
This sequence comes from Bufo gargarizans, assembly GCF_014858855.1. Lineage (NCBI taxonomy): Eukaryota > Metazoa > Chordata > Amphibia > Anura > Bufonidae > Bufo > Bufo gargarizans. Next base: position 180,622,018 of record NC_058084.1, on the reverse strand, counting down.
AAGTCATTATAGAGTCGGTTTAGCGCTTGCAGGCAAAGCAATATCTCTTTGGAAATGGAAGACAATAATGAGTAAACCTGAGTGAAGAGCATGGATGATAGCTACAACAGGCTAATCTTGAAGGATAAACATGCCAAATAGTCATAGTGATGGATAGAGCAAGATTCCTAACACCGATTTTACCTTCAATGTAACAGAAATGCCTAGCTTCCTAATGACCTTTTCATTGCACAGGTTGGTACCAATGGCAACAAATTAATGTATTAAATATAATGTATATACTATAAAAAGGTGTTTGTGTGTATTTCCCTTTTTTTCTAACATTTTCAATGTTTGGAATTTACATCAGATTATTGTACTGCCGTTTAACTATAGACTGAAGAAAATAAACTGTCAGATAAAATGCTGAATGTAAAAGTAAATTCCCCATTAAAAATGTCCTGTCTGACCTAGGAAGAAGTGCAACAGCGACTTAAAAAGATTAAAATAGACAAATTGCCAGGACCGGATGGCATACACCCCGTATCCTAAGGGAATTTAGTAATGTCACAGCCAGACCCTTATTTCTGATATTTAAGGACTCTATACTGACAGGGAATGTCCTACAGGATTGGCGCATGGCAAATGTGGTGCCAATATTCAAAAAGGGTCCAAAAACAGAGCCTGGAAACTATAGGCCGGTAAGTTTAACATCTGTTGTGGGTAAACTGTTTGAAGGTTTTCTGAGAGATGCTATCTTGGAGTACCTCAATGAAAATAAGCAAATAAAATAACGCCATATCAGCATGGCTTCATGAGGGATCGGTCATGTGAAACTAATTTAATCAGTTTCTATGAGGAGGTAAGTTCTAGACTTGACAGCGGCAAATCAATGGATGTCGTATATCTGGACTTCTCCAAAGCATTTGACACTGTACCACATAAAAGGTTAGTATATAAAATAAGAATGCTCGGACTGGGAGAAAACGTCTGTATGTGGGTAAGTAACTGGCTCAATGATAGAAAACAGATGGTGGTTATTAACGGTACACACTCAGATTGGGTCACTGTCACTAGTGGAGTACCTCAGGGGTCAGTATTGGGCCCTATTCTCTTCAATATATTTATTAATGATCTTGTAGAAGGCTTGCACAGTAAAATATCATTTTTTGCAGATGACACTAAACTGTGTAAAGTAATTAACACAGAAGAGGACAGTATACTACTACAGAGGGATCTGGATAGATTGGAGGCTTGGGCAGATAAGGGGCAGATGAGGTTTAACACTGACAAATGTAAAGTTATGCACATGGGAAGGAATAATGCAAGTCACCCGTACATACTAAATGGTAAAACACTCGGCAACACTGACATGGAAAAGGACATAGAAATTTTAGTGAACAGCAAACTGTAGAAACCAGTGTCAGGAAGCTGCTACCAAAGCCAATAAGATAATGGTTGCATCAAAAGGGGCATAAATGACCGTGATGAGAACATAGTCCTGCCACTTTACAAATCACTAGTCAGACCACACATGGAGTACTGTGTACAGTTCTGGACTCCAGTGAACAAGGCAGACATAGCAGAGCTGCAGAGGGTCCAGAGGAGGGCAACTAAAGTAATAACTGGAATGGGGCAACTACAGTACCCTGAGAGATTATCAAAATTAGGGTTATTCACTTTAGAAAAAAGACGACTGAGGGGAGATCTAATTACTATGTATAAATATATCAGGGGTCAGTACAGAGATCTATCCCATCATCTATTCATTCCCAGGACGGTGACTGTGACGAGGGGACATCCTATGCGTGATTCTTTATGGTAAGAGCAGTGAGACTATGGAACTCTCTGCCTGAGAGAGGGGCCTGGATGTATTTCTGGAGTGTAATAATATTACAGGCTATAGCTACTAGAGAGGGGTCGTTGATCCAGGGAGTTATTCTGATTGCCTGAATGGAGTCGGGAAGGAATTATTTTCCCCTTAAGTGGGGAAAATTGGCTTCTACCTCACATTTTTTTTTTGCCTTCCTCTGGATCAACTTGCAGGATAACAGGCTAAACTGGATGGACCAATGTATATTTTCGGCCTTATATACTATGTTACTAAGGGGGACATTTATCAATACTGGCATTTTAATCTCTCTCTGCTTGCATCTGATGTGGAACAATTATTAAGAGGCTCATGCCTCTTATCCTCAGGATAGGCCATCAACAGGGCCGGCGTTGGGGCCTATTGCCCCCTTTCCCCCCTCCACATGCTCCCCAACAGCCCCTTTCACAACTGCTCTCCACCATGCACATAGTGTCACTTATGTCTCAGGAAAACGTCTGTGCCCCTTGAGTGAGCTGTGTGTGCTTCATGTGCCCCCTGTATGAGCTCCCTGTGTCCCCATTATGAGCTCTCTGTGCCTCCTTGGTATGCTTCCTGTGCCCCCTGTGTGTGCTTCCTGTGTACCTGGTATGGTCTCTCTGTGCCCCCTGTGTGTGCTTCCTGTGTACCTGGTATGAGCTCTCTGTGCCCTGTTGGTATGCTCCCTATATGTGCTCCCAGTGCCCTCTGTGTGTGCTCCCTGTGCCCCCTGTATAAGCTCTGTGCCCCCTGTGTATGCTCCTGTGCACCCTGTGTGAGCTGCGTGTGCCCCCTGTGCATGCTCCTTGTATCCCGTATGTTCTGTGTGACCAATTTGAGCTAGGTCTGCAGCACTTTTAGGCTACTTTCACACTAGCGTTCGTCGGTCCGCTCGTGAGCTCCGTTTGAAGGGGCTCACGAGCGGACCCGAACGCAGCCGTCCAGCCCTGATGCAGTCTGAATGGAGCGGATCCGCTCAGACTGCATCAGTCTGGCGGCGTTCAGCCTCCGCTCCGCTTGCCTCCACACGGACAGGCGGACAGCTGAACGCTGCTTGCAGCGTTCGGGTGTCCGCCTGGCCGTGCGGAGGCGTGCGGATCCGTCCAGACTTACAATGTAAGTCAATGGGGACGGATCAGTTTGAAGATGCCACAATATGGCTCAATCTTCAGGCGGATCCGTCCCCATTGACTTTACATTGAAAGTCTGGACGGATCCGTACGAGGCTATTTTCACACTTAGCTGTTATATGCTAAAATAATGCAGACGGATCCGTACTGAACGGAGCCTCCGTCTGCATTATTATGATCGGATCCGTTCAGAACGGATCCGATCGAACGCTAGTGTGAAAGTAGCCTTATAGCACAGTCACACAGCATGGACGTGCGGTGCTTGAGACATGGCCGTGCTGCATTCAATTACTGCATGGTTGCTTGTGAATTGGAGGATTCTAGTTAAACTAATGAAGACGGTATTGTTTATAAGTGGTCTGCATAGTTAATGGCCCTGTGGCACTTCAATAATACGTGGCTGTGAATACAGACCGATTAAACATTAGTTTAATTAGAGCCTGCATGGCATCGTCACAAGCGACACACAACTGCGTCATACCCTTAGGTTACCATTTTGTATATGTGAAATAGGAGGCAATATTTAGAATACCATTGTTTAGGCCTGTCAAATGGGTTTGTTATGGATGGACTTTAATATATAGGCACTGTGGCCTTTTTTTTCGTAATTTTCTGCCCTTTTTTCCCCATCATGTATACGCATTTAGGGTTTGATTTATTATTTGGCGCACAGCTGTTCTTAAATGAGCTGTATTAGTACTTAGCAATTGTGGTGCAAGACTATTGCACCTAAATTTATTATTGTGGCACATGCTGCCAAGTGTCTACGTGATCCAGGTTGTTTTTGGAATAGCCATCTTTTTTTCTTTCAGTATTTGGGGGGAACAGATCAGAGCTGCTAATAAAGGAATTTGTAAAGCTATGTCACACATTGTAGCAGTATCACAGCTAAGCTGTGCCCTAAGTGCAGATGAAAAATGACCCAAAGAGCCCAATAACAGTGTCATCCACAGAACATGAAAAGGGCTCTAAGCCGAAACGTTGCATCTGGAATAAATCTTCACTTGATGTGCTGTCTCCATTCATTTTTTCTTCTCCTCCTTAACACAGTGTCATCCACAGATCCCCCACAACAGGGTGTCATCCACAGATCCCCCATAATAGGGTGTCATCCAAAGATCCCCCATAACAGGGTGTCATTCACAGATCCCCCATAACAGGGTGTCATTCACAGGATCCCCCATAACAGGGTGTCATCCAAAGATCCCCCATAACAGGGTGTCATCCACAGATCCCCCATAACAGGGTGTCATCCACAGATCCCCCATAACAGGGTGTCATCCACAGATCCCCCATAACAGGGTGTCATCCACAGATCCCCCATAACAGAGTCTCATCCACAGATCCCCACAACAGTGGGGACCATTTTTGATGCGGGTTCCATATCCAGAATTCCCATTGAAAATGGGCAGGAATGAAAATCCACAGAAAAAAACGACATCAAAAAGTGTGTTAAAAATGCATCAGAAAAATGCATCCACAAAAAACCTGATGCGGATTCTGCATTAGTTTTTTTTAAAGCACACAAAATACCCAAAGAGGCTGCAGGATCAGCAGCTTACTATGCAATGGCTAAAAAGAGATAATATGGCTTTCTACAAACAGCTGCTGTGGTTGCAACCGCTGTCCATGCCTACAAAGTCCTGTCGGGCTGCTGGACCTATAGTTCAGGATTTGGGGCCCCACTTAGAATTTTGCCCAGAGCCACACTTTATCTAAAACCGGCCCTGGTCATCAATATTAGATCCGACCCCTGAGACCTCCAATGATCAGCTGTTTGGAGAGGCCACAGCGTTCCGATGAGCGGAGCAGCCTCTTCGTAGACCAGTAACTTTACTTCATCGGTCACATGACTTAGGTGGAGCTCAGTCCTATTCAAGTGAATGGGCTAAGATGCAATACCAAGCATGTCTGCTTTCCAATGGACTGTGTTTGGTAAGCTGCGAGGAGGCCATGGCACTCACTTAAGCATCACAGCCTCCTCAAACAGTTGATCTGTGGGGTCCCTGTGTCTGATTCCATCGATCTGATATTGATGACCTATCCTGAGAATCGGCCATCAATATAAAAATCTCAGAAAACCTTTTTAACAAGAACCTCATTATATGCCTGTGGCTCCGCAGAGAGAATTTAGAGAGAGAAAGAGTACTACATCCCTCATCATTGTCACTATCCATATGTTGCTATTGGGAAAGGATTACTTTGAAACTGTGCCTTGTTACTGGCAGATGTACAACTACTCTCATTCTGCACTTTAGTAAAGAGACACTTATTTATTGACACTGTTGGTTTGCTGGCCTCTGCACCCACTATCATGCTTTGCACCCAGGCAAACATCTAACACCAAGGGCACCCCGGGTACCACCTGGCATGAGACCCAACTCCAAGGATTGCCCTGAGGAAACAAAGGGAGTGCCCTCTTGTCACTGCATAGCCACAGGGAGCGCCCGAGAGGGAGCTGTAAGTACCACAGCCACCCTCTGAGCCATAATTACTACTCCCATCCTCCTCCACACACTTCCCACAAGTTGCTGCAGGAACAACCCCTTTAACCGCTGTATGTATCTACAATGCTGTTTGACAAGCACAAAAAGTGCAGTGAGATCCCTCTGAAGCTGTATATGTGAACTTTTTACCTCAAGGAGGGAGCGAAGAGCTTGAACGTCATACAGCAAGGGATGAAAGGAGTGTTGGGTGACTTTCATATTTTCTTTTATACGTTTTACATTGCATCAACTCTCCTACAGGATCGACCCATTGCAGTTTTTCATTTTCTGTCAGACACAGGGAACTACATGAACTTTTGAAATTCAGAAAAATATCAGCTTGTTTTCTATCATGCAGTCATCAGAATGTGTGGTCTCTGTTCTGTTTCCTAAAAGAATTTGACATAGTTACATATTTAGTACAGTTAAAAAAAAATAATAATAATGAAAATACATATGTTCCTGAAGTTCAGCCAGGAGATGGGAGAGGATGTAAAAGAAAGTGAGGGGGGATGGATTAAGCTCTGTTCACGTTTCATTTTATGCTTCTATCGGAGGTACAGGTTGGCTTCCGATGTACTGTATGTCACCCTAGGCGTAACTATAGTCATTGCAGCCATAGCACTTGCTATGGGGCCCAGAGGTTGGGAGGCCCAATTATCTAGAACATTGTCTAGAACATTGTGCCCTTTTGTGGGGAATAACAAGTTGGTGGCTTTCTGCCATCTACCACTATCATGTAGGTTTTCTGATATATGGTGCTATTATTCATACCTTTACTTATTTATACTATTCTGTGGTCTTCATTTCCTAGCCGACCCTAAAATAACTGGTGAAAGGGACAAAGACTGCATTGGGTTACAAAGACTTAGACATTTTTAAAAATGCAGGGTATTTTAAGGGGGCATTAAGAGGTATGGCTTGAGGGGGAAGCCGTGGACAGTGTTAGGTTAGTGGTGGTCCATCTAATTTTGCTAAGGAGCCCTATGAATTCTAGCTATGCGACAGTATAGTCCTACAGTGGCATATGTTGGGCATTGACCCCATGGTAAAAAGAATATATGCCTACTGGTCGTTGCCTTCTTTACAGCTTCTAAGATTATCTTTGTATCTGGAGACAATAAAGTGAATTTCACCCCGATTCCTATTTTATACAGCCTTCATTCTATAAACCTCCTGCACTGCTTTGTCTAAGCATGTCCTGCACTGAAACATTTATCATGAAGAAATCTGATGAATTATATCGGAAATGTTAGTCTTTTAGTGGCTGCCCTTGTGTCTTTTACAGCTGCAGTTATGTAATCTCTCACTTCCAGAATTACAGGGCCCACACAGCAAGTCGCAGTGGAGAAGCTAGAGTTGTACTTTGTAACAATGTAAACAGCCTCTATTTAGAGGACCAGCTCCACCAGCTGTGTTTTTACCAACACCATTGAATTTATAAACCTGCGGTACAGCTAGAATAAAAAGTGCCACGTGGAGGTCGACACTGGGTGAAGGTGCACCGCCATGTATGTGAATGAAAACAAAATCTACAAACTGACGGATCGTAAATATTTACAGTACATTCTCATTATAGCGCCTAAAAACTTATAATAATTTTTTGCGGGGCCACGGAACAGAGCAACGGATGCAGACAGCACACAGAGTGCTATCCGCATCTTTTGCGGACCCATTGAAAGGAATGGTTCCATATATACGGACCATATGTGGAACGCAGAAAACGGCCCGTATACGGAACGCAAAATACATCCATGTGAACGAGCCCTAAGAGTGTATAAATTCCTACCTCCTCTCAGTTGGAGTTCCTGAGAGTATGTGATAAGGTGAGTTTCACACCTGTTCACATGGTGTAGTGCTGCATGGCGGACATTGTTCCTTCAGTGCTGTGCTGGTGGGTTGGTGGGGCCCAGTCCCATGGTGGCTTTGCCACACAGCGGGGGCGCTGTTTGACTGCTGGATCCTGCCACCTGCTGGTGTGGTGCTGCAGCGCTGGCGGTTGCCGTGCAGTGCTGCACCAAATTTAGAGTAGGTTCCCAATCAAAGAGACAACCTTGTCGTGGGGAGTGGGCCTATGCTTTTTGATCAAATTGTATACTAATGCCTCATGTACAGCATGCAATATAGGGGTAGGTATACGATAAATTGCGCTGAGAAGCGGTTAATTATGCTAAGAAACAGTTATTAGATAAAAGCATAGTATTGAGGATGTGCGATCTAGTTTCACTCTTATATTTTACGCATTTAATTTATAAACCTGCGACACAGCTAGAGTAAAAAGTGCCACGTGGAGGTTGACACTGGGTGAAGGTGCACCGCCATTTATGTGAATGAAAACAAAATCTCCAAACTGACGGATCGTAAATACTTACAGTACATTCTCATTTTAGCGCTTTCAATCATCTAAAATAAAAATTTGTCATATTGTCTTGATTAAAAGGGTAGTACATCCGTTAATATTGATGACCTAGGATAGACCTAGGTCCTAGGTCTTGATTACCTGATCGGCGAGGGCCCGCCGATCAGCTGTTTGAAGAGGAGGCGGCATTCCATGTGAGCACTGCTGCCTCCTCATTACACTGCCCTTCATCTTCAAGTGAGTGGAGCGAGTACTTGTAATTACATTATGTCACTGCTGCACTGGAGACGAGACGTAGTGTAATGACGAGGACTATGCGCTTGCATAGAATGGTGGGAATGGGGCCTGGCCATCTGCCCTGACACATTGTTTTCTGGTGTGAATGAAGCCAGAAATTGGGCACATCCTCCTGCAGAGCAGGTGATGGTAAGATAAATCTCCTCCATGGTTCTTTATTATGTAATTTTTATTTTAGTATTTATGTTTTTAGTTTTCATATTCAGGAAAGTTTAATATTGTTAGGGGTGGAGCTGGAAGCTGCCCTGTGGTATGTGGTGAGGTTTTTTAAAATTATTATTTATTTTATTTATTTTATGCTTTGTGCCACTATAAGTCTTCACAAGACAACTGAAGGGCATTTAAAGGGGTTAGTCCATCTTGGACATTGGACAATATTTGATAGGTGATGATCCCACATTAGGGACCCACACCTGTACTTAGAATGGAGTCCGCAAAGTAGTGGAGGGCACGTGGTGCATGTGAGGCTGCCCTCCTTTAATTTCTATGGGACTGCTGAAAATAGCTGAGCGGTGCAAGTCGCGGCCACTGCTCCATTCACATCTATGGGACTTACAGAAATAGCCAGCACTCGGCCATTTTTGGCAGTCCCATAGAAATGGAGGGAGGGTGGCCCTGCATTTGCAGTGAGCCCTCCAGCACTTTGTGGGCTCCGTTCTATGTATACCTCCCCACCTCTGCGACCCACACCTATCAGACATTAGGGGCATATTCTAGTGTCCAAGAGGGAAATACCCCTTTTACATTACACTTTTTTTAAATGACTGATTCCTCCTATAACTGAGACTTAAATATTAGCCTCAGTTACAAGAGGCATACAGCCCCAGGAGCCTTTACAAGACTGTTGACCCTTTTTTGCAGAGCTGATATGGGTCTGGTAAGACTGAGCAGCTTGTGCTGATACCCGGCCCCCATCAATCATGATCACTAGGACTGGGTCAGGAAGCTGCATTGCTGCTTTCTATTTTGTATGCACAGTGTTCATTGAGCGCCATGTACACAATGGTGGAGAAGGCAGGGACAGTACAAAATCATACCTGCCCTCTCTATGGGGAGCCCTGTTGTCACTGACAGAGGACTCCCTGTTCCCTGCAGTTGAATGATTAGCATGATCCTTGCAAAGTTAATGAATGCTGGACCGCCAGATAGTCAACGGTCAGTCTGCAAGTGGTTCAAAATATCAATCAATTTGTGTCTGTAGCTGTTACTTACCTATGTGTCTTCATGGTTACAGACAAATGCTAAACCTAGTGTAGCTTGATCCTACAGCCATACTTCCACCTGTCTCTTACTTCTTTCTTATATATCAAATATAAGGTAAACCTAATTGCTACTCTTTCTGTTTACCATTGCTATGCGTCTTTTCTTACTACGTTAGATAAAAATGTTATAATCTATTTTAACCTTCATACCTGTCGGTACAATATCATGTACACTGTGCTATGGTGATCACATATGCTATTGTTACATTATCAGTAGCCTATTGTATGTCCCCTGAACTATGGCAGTTGCAAATGGGGAAAATGTCTTGGGACTTTGGAACTAATGATTTGCATGTGTCTATCTTTTAGATGATGTATTTACCCGATATTGTGTTTATCCCTTGATACATTGAGATTACCACATAAGATGTACATATATTTTTGCTGATATTTAAATTTTTAACCACTACTATTTTCTAGACTGGTTTATTGCATCTAGTCTTTATCAGGGATTTTGGTGTGGTGGTGGCTCTTTTGTGAAGGATGGAATAGTGTCCTTCAGGCTAGGTTCCTGATACAGGATTGCCTTCTTCAGGGTGGGTATGCCGTTATTGGTAGTCATACACAAGATATATTTATAATGAGACCCTCTCTGTGTCCTGTGTTTACATATTAATGTTCACAATTGAATGATTTAACCCCTTCACTACCGAGCCATTTTTCCACCTTAAATTCCAGGCCGATTTTTGCAAATCTGACATGTGTCACTTTATGTGGTAATAACTTTGGAACTCTTTTACTTATCCAAGCCATTCTAAGAATGTTTTCTCGTGACACAATGTACTTCATGATAGTGGTAAATTTCAGTCAATATTTTTCATTTTTATTTAAAAAATTCCCAAATTTACAAAAAAAAATCAATTTCTCTTTTAAAACAGATAGTGATACCTCATATAATAGTAATTACTTTACATTTCCCATATGTCTACGTTATGTTTGGATCATTTTGTGAATGCCATTTTATTGTGTGGGGATGTTAAAAGGCTTAGAAGTTTAGAAGCAAATCCAAATTCCAAAAACCCACTTTTTAAGGACCAGTTCAGGTCTGAAGTCACTTTGTGGGGCTTACATAATAGAAACCACCCAAAAATGACCCCATTTTAGAAACTACACCCCTCAAGGTATCCAAAACTGATTTTACAAACTTTGTTAACCCAGTTAGGTGTTCCACGCGAATTAAAGGAAAAAAAGTTTGGCTGATTTTCAATTTTTGTCAATTTTTCCCAGTAACAAAGCAAGGGTTAACAGCCAAACAAAAATTAATATTTATTGCCCTGATTCTGTAGTTTACAGAAACACACCATATGTGGTCGTAAACTGCTGTACAGGCACACGGCAATGCGCAGAAGGAAAAGAACGCCATATGGTTTTAGGAGGGCAGATTTCACTGGGATAATTTTAAGTTGCCATGTCACATTTGAAGACCCCCTGATGCACCCCTAAAGTAGAAACTCTCAAAAAAATTACCCCATTTTGGAAACTACAGGATAAGGTGGCAGTTTTGTTGGTACTATTTTATGATACATATGATTTTTGGTTGCTGTATATTACACTTTTTGTGAGGCAAGGTAACAAAAAATAGCTGTTTTGGCACCATTTTTATTTTTGTTATTTACAATGTACATCTGACAGGTTAGATCATGTGGTATTTTTATAGAGCAGGTTGTTACAATACCAAATATGATTGGTTGTTTATTTCAGTTTTACATAATAAAGCATTTTTGCAAAAAATATTTTTTTTGTGTCTCCATATTCTGAAAGCCATACTTTTTTTCATTATTTTTTTTTTTGGCGACAGTCTCATGTAGGGGCTCATTTTTTTCGGTATGAGATGACTGTTTGATTGGTACTATGTTAGGGTGCATATGACTTTATGATCACTTCGTATTACACTTTTTGTGATGTAAGGTGACCAAAAAAATGGCTTTTATTACACACTTTTTATTTATATTTTTTACGATGTTCACCTGAGGGGTTAGATCATGTGATATTTTTATATAGCAGGTTCTTACGGATGTGGAAATACCTAATATGTCTACTTTTTATTTTTTACTTTAGTTTTACACAATAACAGCATTTTTAAAACAAAAAAATCATGTTTTAGTGTCTCCATATTCCGAGCCATAGTTTTGTTTTGTTTTTAGGGCGATTTTCCTAGGTAGGGTCTCATTTTATGCGGGATGAGATGATGGTTTAATTCTGATTTTGGGGTGTTTATGACTTTTTGATCACTTGGTATTACACTTTTTGTGATTTAAAGTGACAAAAAATTGCATTTTTTTACACCATTTTGTTTTTTGTTTGTTTATTACAGTGTTTACCTGAGGGGTTATTTCATGTGATATTTTTATACAGCAGGTTCTTATGGACGTGGTAATACCTAATATGTCTACTTAAAAAAATATATATATCTTTTACACAATAACAGAATTTTTGAAACAAAAAAAATCATGTCTATATTTTGAGAGCCATATATTTTTATTTTTTGGGGATATTGTCTTAGTTATGGGTTAATTTTTTGCAAGGATGAGATGATGGTTTGATTGGTATGATTTTGGGGTGCGTATGACTTTTTGATCACTTGGGGTTGCACTTTTAGTGATGTAAGGTGTAAGTATTTTTTTTACCACAGTTTTTATTAAAAAATGTTGACGGTGTTCATCTGAGGGGTTAGGTCATGTGATATTTTTATAGAGCACGTCGTTATGGACGTGGCAATACCTAATATGTATATTTTTATTTAAGTTTTACACAATATTATTTTTGAAAAAACTAAATCATGTTTTAGTGTCTTCATATTCTAAGAGCCATAGTATTTTTTATCTTTTGGGTGATTGTCTTAGGTAGGGTATCATTTTTGCAGGATGAGATGATGGTTTGATTGGCACTATTTTGGGGTGCATATAACTTTTTGATTGCTTGCTATTACACTTTTTGTGATGTAAGGTGACGAAAAATTGCTTTTTTGACACAGTTTTTATTTTTTATTTTTTTACGGTGTTCACCTGAGGGGTTATGTCATGTGATATTTTTATAGAGCCGGTCGATACGGACGCTGCGATACCTAATATGTCTACTTTATTTTGGGAAAAGGATGCTTTATTTTTATTTTTTATTGAAACTTAAATTTTTTTGTGAATTTTTTTATATCATTTTTTCACTTTATTTTTTGTCCCACTCTGGGACTTTAACTTTTGGGGGTCTGATCCCATTTACAATGCATTACAATACTTCTGTATTGTAATGCATTGGCTGTAAGTGTATTACCAGTGTAATACACTTACAGCTTCCTGCCTGTGAGATCCAGGGGGCTGGATCTCACAGGCTGTCACGGAAGGCATCCACAATGCCTAAGAAAGGTATCACAGCAGTCAGGGGACCCGATGGCCACCTCGCACCCGGCAGGATCCTGCACATGCCTCGGGCTAATGCGCCGGCATCGATGTTTTCACCGATGCTGGCACATACAGCAGGGGTCCGGCTATCAGTTACTGCCTGACTCCTTCTGCTGATCGGGCGAGCACATGTACGTCACTGGGATTTGTGTCCCACATTTCTGCACCTTACATGTACGACGCTAGGTACATGTCCCCCCCAAACTGGTTACCACCCCTCTGTAACCTTACTGCAGACTGCTAGACATTCATAACTAATAGTAGAAATAATAAAGGAATGGCACAACACAGAGTCATAAGAATAGATGCTCCAGAATTGTTATTACATGGGGAATGCTTGAAGCTATTAAAACAGGCATGTCAGGAGCGGTAAAAGAACCTCTTTTAGGTAGTTGTATCTGTGATGTCTATAATGTCTAAAAGACCCCTTGTAAAAGTGTGACCTGTTTACAGTGACAGGTCTCATCTGTGTATCCCATTCTTGTTTGTATTGTAGAAAAGAATAGGCATTTGTACAATAAATTGGGATGCGTGGAACGAGAAAGTAGCCGGTATCTGTGTTTAGCAAATCCACATTTTTACTTAAAAATGGATATGGTCGTGTGCATGGGGCCATAAACTGGTAACAGACTCCATTTAAGTATACCTCAGACCCATTGTGTAGCAAATTGATCATGGGTGACAATCGCACTGATCACTAATGTATATTTTCAGAATATCTCCTTAAAGGAAACCTGTCACCTCCAACAAACATCCCAAGCCGGCAGGAGTACCTGAGAGTAGCCAGCAGCAGTGTTTGTAACAATCATTTTCTTCCTGCAGGCAGATGAAGCAAAAGCTGTAAAAACGTTCTTTTATCCCCTGCCGGCGCGCTTCTCTAGTCGGGCTTGAAGTCACTTAGGCAGCGGCCTCCTTGCTTCAAGTCACAGTAACCACGGCCCCTTCCCTGCCCCTTCACTGTGACTGACAGCCGGCAATTCGGCAAAGCCAGCCGAACTGTCGTGCATAAGCGCTGTCAATCACAGCGAAGGGCAGGGGAAGGGGCCGTGGTTACCGTGACTTGAAGCAAGGAGGCCGCTGCCTACGTGACTTCAAGCCTGACTAGAGAAGCGCATTTTTGCTGCTGGCTACTCTAAGGTACTGCTGTCGGCTTCAGATGTTTGTTGGAGGTGACAGGTTCCCTTTAAATATACTACAGGACTCATGTAAAAAGGTAAACTTTATATGGTACATGCAATATGTTATCACCAGGACATTTTCTGTAAAATCAGGCACAATGCTTTGTAGGACTAGCTGAGCTGAATGTAATGATACCTTTCACTTGCCGCTGATTTATTATGAAGAAAAAGTACTTCATGTGCAATCCATATGCAAATAGTTAAGTGCACCAAGGGTGGGCGCAAGCCACTCTGTGCACCCTTGCTCCCTGTTGATTGACAAGGCCAGCATAGTCCCTCCCTGTCCTCCTTGACTGACAGGGCCTGGACAGTCATCTAGCCTGGCCCTGTCAATCAAGTGGCTTGGGCAGCCCTGCTCATTTGCATATGGATTATTTTTCCAGAATGAAGCAAAGGATCGCTAAGTGAAAAGAATCATTACATTCAGCTGAGCTAGCCCTACAAAGCATTGTCTCTGTTTTAGCAGTGAATTTCCTCACGATAGTTTCCCTTGAAATATGTTAAATGGCATGTACATTTACATTGTGTCCAAAAGTTGCTACACATGGACATGTAACAGATTCTGAATATTCTGTCTAAACAAAACAACTTTCATTCTTTTTCATGGACCACCCAGAAAGTACACAGGCCTCCTCAGTTCTAGCTTGTCATTATTTTGAATTTATGTTGTGTAGCTTGGACTTCTTTTTTGAAAGACCATAGCCAGTTGTTTTGCCAAAGGTTAGTTCTCTAGATAATAAGTGAACGGGGGAAACTTGGCTTAATCAGCACACAGTTTACCACGACAGATGTTGATAGAGCAGCAATGGGTTCCAGCAAAGTGAGCGCTTTGTTTCATTTGCAATATACATTTATTTTTCTTTTATTTTGCCAGCGAAAAGTAAGAGGTGTTATTAACATGTGCAGACCTACAGTGTTTACAGTTGTGGCTATGCAATGTCTAGTCGGCTGGGAAATAGGTTTCTGTGGTATGATGGTAGAGCAGATGGAACTGATTCCAGAGCTAGAAATATGTCACTTTGAGGTTTAAGGTGGACGTGATTGAAAATAGGGTTTGTCAGTAAAGACTATATAAAATATTGTACTAAAATATGTTAAAGTAACAGCCCTCAAAATGATCATGTATTTTCTAGAGCTGCCAAGAGTTGATTAGGCAAAAATGATAATACTGTAGTTTCATGATTCAGTTTCTTTAAAGAAAAAAAAGCAATTAAACCCTTCAACCCCTGCAATTCTCTGGATTTCTGCATTGATTGCCAATAAAATGTGGTCTTATCTGTCACAATTATAGACAAACACCACCTAATCAAGCTAATAACAAACAAACAGTTATACCATTCATATCTTCCTCCTTTGGCAGCATTCATCTCCACCAAATATTTCCTGTACATGTAAATAAGGTTTGCACAATTTCAGGAGGAATTGTGGACCATTGCTACCGGCAAATGTGAGTTAATTAATATTTCTGGGATGGTGACATACACAGCCCTATTTAGGTCATGTCCCAACATCTCATTATCGCTAAGTTCTGGACACAAAGCTTTTGTTTCAACCCTTCATTAGGTGATTTATGCGTGTGCTTTGAGTCATTGTCTTGTTGCATCAACCAAGGTCTCTTCAGTTTGAGGTCATGGACTAATGCCCTTGCATTCTCCTGATACACCTTAATCTTCACTGTTCCCTCAATGATCTGAAGACATCCAGGCCCTGAGTCACCAATGCAGTCACAAATCAAGATGATCCCTCAACCATGTTTCACAGTTGGGATGAGATTTTGGATTTGGTGTGCAGTGATCTTTTTGCTCCAAGTTCTTTCCTAAACTGTAGTGAAGAAAGGAAGGCGTTTTCAATTAGCTAAGTCAGGCATCCTCAAACTGCGGCCCTCCAGCTGTTGTAAAACTACAACTCCCACAATGCCCTGCTGTAGGCTGATACCTGTAGGCCGTTCGGGCATGCTAGGAGTTGTAGTTTTGCAACAGCTGGAGGGCCGCAGTTTGAGGATGCCTGAGCTAAGTGCTCTGGGACTAAAGCAGTGCTCCTTATTACCAATGCTTAAAAGACATTTGACTGAGTATCATGGGATTAACCCTACTTAAATGTTATTTTTCCCCAATGTTTATAGATGCCATTTTCTCTATGTACCAAAATCCTTTGGCCAAAATTATAACCTTTCACCTATATTTAAAGTCACAAATTAGGTCATCATAGGTAATAGGCCCTGCTTGCAAAGGCCAAATGTATGAAAAAAATATTGCTGCATTTGTCTTTCATATAGTGTTACTACTTTGAAATTCTCATGAAGCTTTACCAGATCTCCAAACCCTATCTGAGCACCTTGAATTTATTTCTAATGTTAAAGTAAACCACAGGAAATTTAAATGTCTCTCTTCCTCACAATAAGGCCGTTCGGTTAGCCAAATCCTCACCTTTTTACTGGTCTTCTGGTTATCTCAAATAATTAATTATCTTGGCGTTAACATATCCTCAGATCTAAAAATCATCCTAAATTATGTTTTATTACTAACCAAAATATCTAAAACAATGGATCATTGGTATGTTCCTTTTACCTCCTGGCTTGGTAGGAAAAACTTGGTCAAATTTATTATCATGCCCAAATTGCTTCATCTTTTTCAACTTCTTCCTATTTACGTTCATTTTCACCTTGCTTTAAAATTTGTTTGATCCCTGACTGTCAATCGATACCTTAACTAAACATGAAACCAATGAAGGGATTGGCTTGCTAGACTTTAAGGTTAATTATAAAGCATATGTATACGTATATCTTGTATGATGCACTAGATCAAACGCCCACCTCAAAAATTATGGTTTGACTTCTCCTTGTTCTCTCCACCTATTACTTGAAAAAAACAAGCTACCACCTACTCCTGCTCTTCGAAACATAGTGACCCACCCTACATGGTGTAGCTGTTGAAGCATTATGAGCAAGCTCAGATATCCCATTCTCTCCCCTCCCCTTCCCTTTTTTGTAGTTCAACCTGTTTTACCCACACACATTGAGACCTAGGGATTTCACTCTCTATTTCTAATTTCTCTTCCAGAAGTCTACAGACCACTACAGAATTCTACAGAATTCATATTCAGTTCTCTGATATGATTTTAAACTGTAATTTGTTTTTGGTGCTACCTGCTTCTCATTGATGTTAATATGTATGGAGAACTTTGCTGGATTGAGCGTTGTGTTTACTGATGCTTTATTGATACCTCTGTTAAAATTGTGAAAAAGAAATTAAAAAGAAACGAAAGGTAGGCGTTGCAGAATCGAAGTAACATCTTTAACAGCACAGTGAAGGTTTTATGTCGGCTCCCTGTGCCCACTATCTTGGGGGCCGGTTCCCGTTAGCTCTCCTCAGCCTTCTTGTAGCAGGGACGGCCACTGTAGTTCACTGCCCCACGCCAGAGGCCTTAACCAGCACCAGGCTGCTAGGCCTCTCCCCGTTCACTTAGGGTACACGTGCCTCTCAGGTCCTAAAGGGCCAGTATCCAATTACTGCATATCTCTGACAGCCAATGGCTAGTCATCTTTGGATATTTAAGGCATCTTCTCCTAGGGGAGGGTGCGTGAGCTTTAGGTTCCTAGCTTGCTAGGTTTTAGTTAAGGTTTGCTTTCCTGTTAAAAAGCAAAAGCAAGCACAATGCAACATCACTCTGCAAACACAAATAGTAAAGCAAATACAATAGTGCAATACTCACTATACAAAATGTACTAATGCTAATGCTACATTTTATGCCATACTGGCCTCCATTAAATTCAGGCAATGCAGGTTCCACATGCATGCTGAGCTCATTTTATATTTTTTTCTCCTGGGGGGTGAGCTTTAGGTTCTAGTCTTGAGTTAACGTGTGCTTTTATGTTAGTGTGACCATGTACTGCACTTTTTGCTGCCTGTACTGACCTTGGATTGTTTTACAGATAAGTACAAATTCTGCCAGCTCTACCCTCAGCCTGTTACTGACTACTAGTATTGCCTAATCCCTTGGTGCTTTACAGGTGTCTCTGACCCCCATGAGTCAGCCGGAAACTACACTAGGACTATCCCAAGAAGCAGTGGCCTAGTGGCTTCTCGGAAGTTAAGACCAGATCCCTATATAGGGGTAAAGGGAAAAAACATCGACTGTCCATAAACGAGGGCCATACAAATAATGGTGTGTTTGCTGTTTTCCTCCATTCCAACCCAAAAACTGAGGTTTTTCAATACATTATATGTACCCTAAAATGCTGCCATTAAAAAACACAAACACTTTTCCTGCTGGTTGAATATTGGTTTAAAAAAATACTGTTTCCTGAAGGCCCAAAATATCTACATTCTTAAGAGGTTAAACGGCAGCATGCATGTGATAAAAATGCAAAAAAATAAAAAATTAATATTTTAAGAGACCATGCACCATGCAGTCCGTGATGAAGATTGAATTTAGCAAGCTGACAGTGCTAATTATCAGGGATGATGTTCTAATAACATTATATTAGTAAGTGACTTTATGTGCTGTTTCCTACACACTTAGAAAAGTAAAGAAGGGGCCAAGCCCTTTAATGAAAGAATATTAAATAGATGACACATTCCCCTTAAGGCTACGTTCAGATTAGCGTATTTTTCGAATCTGTCATAGATCTGCAAAAACACTTTTTCTATTGTGTCAGAGAAAACAGATCTGTCTCTATTGACTTACATTGTGTGTCAGGATGGATCCGTCTTGCTACACACCACATGGCGGACAGAAAAACGCTGCTTGCAGCGTTTTTCTGTCCGCGATGGGGACGCAACCAAACGGAATGGAATGCATTTTGGTGAATGCTGTTTCATTAAGTTCAGTTTTGTCCCCATTGACAATGAATGGGGACAAAACTGAAGCGTTTTCTTCCGCTATTGAGATCCTATGACGGATCTCAATAGCGGAAATGAAAACGGAGATGTGAAAGTAGCCTAAGCGCTTAGCTGAGCTCCTATGACTCACTGGAAGTTAGTTTTCCCTGTATCAGATTACTGTAGGGCGCCTAGTGTAATACTTCCCAAAATGCTAATTAGTAGCAGAAGCTATGTGGAAACATTGGAAGTCATATCATGAGAACACAAACAATTCTCACATGATGCCTGTAATTCAATCTGTGATAATTTGAAGCAGGAATAACATATTTGTTCACATTTTAAAACACAAAAAAGTCTCATTTTATCAGAGGAACTCCCAGCAATCCTGAAATGTCTGCTTTAGGGTACTTTCACACTAGCATTTTTCTTTTCCGGCCATGAGTTCCGTCCTAGGGGCTCAATACCAGAAAAGAACTGATCAGTTTCATCCCCATGCACTCTGAATGGAGAGAAATCCGTTCAGGATGCATCAGGATGTCTTCAGTTCAGTCACTGAACAGCGTTTTGGATGGAGGAAATACCGCAGCATGCTGCGGTATTCTCTCAGTCCAAAATTCTGAATCAGTTGCCGGAACACCGGATCCGGCATTCATTTGCATTGAAATGTATTATTGCCAGATCCGGCATTAAAAATACCGGAATGCTGGATCCATTCTCCCGGTCTGCGCATGTGCAGACTGGTAAAAATGTGAAAAAAATATATAACGGATCCGTTTCTCTGGATGACATGTGGAGAGACGGATCTGTTCTTGCAATGCATTTGTAAGACGTATCCGCATCCGGATCCGTCTACAAATGCTGTCCATTTGCATGCAGATTGCCGGATCCGCATCCGGATCTGTCTAAAAATGCTGTCTATTTGCATGGAGATTCCCAGATCCGGCAGGCAGTTTCCGTAAAGTCAGCGTCGGAATCTCCCAAAACTTTGCCCTGTGCAGAGCAAAAAGGGGGGAGAGTAGTCTGTGACCGGTCAAATCATCAGACCAAGCCTATCCAGACTAACAGAGATTTTTCCCTGACTTTGGGAAAAAGAACTGTTGTGAAGAGTGCGTTCCTGAGGATGGAACAGGAGAAGGGAGCACGGCTGCAGTGTAGACGGACCTAAGCCATGCAGGGCAAACATCAGATGTTTTGCATGTGCTGGCTTAGGTCATATAGCGAAACACTGAAAAGCAGGTAAAAACAAGACACATGACAGGAAACCAAGTCAGGTGTTTGAGGTGTGGGAACAAAGGACACATTGCAAGGAATTGCCCTTGTGCAAGTTTTTGCAATGTGTCCTGTGGAAATTGCCAGATAATAAATTGTGCAGTAGGGGTCTAGTCAACCTGGCCATAAAGGAGTTACATCTCAGCGGCATACACCTCACCAGGTGCTGAGGGGTCAGGATGGCCAAGCTAGGCTAGGCAACATTTGACACCCCTGTACTATTTGTTACACCGTTTGTTCCCTGTGTATGTCCATGTTATGTGTTTTTGTTATTTGACATCTAATTGCACCGTGAGGGGGAGAAATCCCCCAGGAGCGCCTGGTATTTTCTTCTGTCATAGGTATGCTCACTATGGAGCAGAGGAAAAACCTAGATGATGCCACAGAAGAGACTAGCTATCCGCCCTGACACTTTTGTGAGGCTCCAGAGGATCCCACTGGATTTTGGCAGTCAAGCGACCTTTGTTCAGAGGTTTTCAAGAGACGGAGAACTGTCCCACAATCCAGCAGGAGCATTACTGTATCTCATGCTCTGGAGAAAGACTTGGAGATGTTCGGGTGGAAGGACTTATTCAGCTACGATCTCTTGTTTCACCCAGTGAAAGTTCTTCTGGTTCTGGTCATCATCATCTAGATGGAGGCTCAGGACATAACTGTAGGAGGCTCAGGACATAACGCCCTCAAAGTCCTGAAGCCAGGGACCTCATGGACATTTGTATATATATATTGTTCATTTGTAGGTTTTTCTACCTGGTTTACTATGAGGGTTCGGGATGTAATCCAATGTCCTCCTGAAGCCCCATACATATGTTGATTTTGTATGTTTGTCGATTGTGTACCCATAGACACTCTAGGTACAAATGTGTGACAGCCTATACCCAGGGAAACTCACCCAATGCACTGCGGTGAGTTATAATTAGGCTGTACACATTTGCATCCTATAGTCGTTTTCCCATTGACACAGGGATCTGTGACCTACCTGTGTCTTTGGCGGTGTAGAGAGATATGCCAGGTTGCATGAGTCTCTATGGGTACACACTAAATCTAAATTGGCTGTGTTGGGAGGCATGTGACCTGTTTTTGTGAATGGGGAAGAGTAGAGGGCCATTTTAACCCCAACAACAGTGACGTTTGTAAGGGTTGGACTGAATGTTAGTAGTGCGGTGTTCTTTCCCACAGTTTAGGTACTATGACATCACCTCTTACCAGAATTTCTGACCTGCCTTGTAAAGACCTACGTATTTGTCCGTGGGAGAACCTCCCCAACAACTGATTCTTCAATCAAGATGGAAGTCGTACTTATGTTGAAAGGAAGCCAGCCTACGGTTGACCGTACCCCAGAAGGAGGTGCTACATGAGATTGAGGGTAAAGTCATTCCAGAATCTTTGGGAGTGACTGACGCCGGAAGATTGGCAGTGACATTGGCGATGGCTGACGCCAGAAGAGCAACACTGACAGAAAGAAAGAAAGTAGGCCAGTCCACTGTTTCTGCGTGGATTGACCTAGAGACTGCAAGGGTGAAGCCATTTCCCTATATTACATTGGGAGTGGCTGATACCTGAAGATCATATTGAAAGATACCAAGAAAGTTCCAAGCTAAGATCCAGAGAGAAGACAGTGTATTCTGTGCATAGAGACGGCTGGTTACAGTGAAGGGCAGGTCGGAGGTGTCGGTCACGATGGGTGATGTCTAAGTACCCAAGGGACAGATTATACTTCAGTCCTTCCTGAACTGTCACCAACAGTGAGAGCGGTTGAGGAGGCAAATACATCCCAAACCTTCCCCCAAAAGTTTATTGTCGTGTTCCCGACAACAGGGGGATTGTTGAGGGAAGTGTTAGATTTAAATATATATGTATATATGCCCTTATATATATGCATATATATTAGCCCTTTTGCATAGGCCTGTCCAGGTGGTGTATGTGTATACATAGAGATGTATGTATGCCCCCTTGTCAGCGTACAGCTCTATGTATATAATATATATGCGTAAGAGGGCTTATTGCTGCCCATTCAGACCCCCAGTATATATGTATATATATATATTTATGGATGTGTCCCAAGCATCTATAAGTATATATACAGGTCCTTCTAAAAAAAATTAGCATATTGTGATAAAGTTCATTATTTTCTGTAATGTACTGATAAACATTAGACTTTCATATATTTTAGATTCATTACACACCAACTGAAGTAGTTCAAGCCTTTTATTGTTTTAATATTGATGATTTTGGCATACAGCTCATGAAAACCCCAAATTCCTATCTAAAACAATTAGCATATCATGAAAAGGTTCTCTAAACGAGCTATTAACCTAATCATCTGAATCAACTAATTAACTCTAAACACCTGCAAAAGATTCCTGAGGCTTTTAAAAACTCCCAGCCTAGTTCATTACTCAAAACCGCAATCATGGGTAAGACTGCCAGAGTGCTGTATCAAGGCACCTCAGTGGGAAGTCTGTGGGAAGGAAAAAGTGTGGCAGAAAACGCTGCACAACGAGAAGAGGTGACCGGACCCTGAGGAAGATTGTGGAGAAGGACCGATTCCAGACCTTGGGGGACCTGCGGAAGCAGTGGACTGAGTCTGGAGTAGAAACATCCAGAGCCACCGTGTACAGGCGTGTGCAGGAAATGGGCTACAGGTGCTGCATTCCCCAGGTCAAGCCACTTTTGAACCAGAAACAGCAGCAGAAGCGCCTGACCTGGGCTACAGAGAAGCAGCACTGGACTGTTGCATGTAATTCGGAAATCAAGGTGCCAGAGTCTGGAGGAAGACTGGGGAGAGGGAAATGCCAAAATGCCTGAAGTCCAGTGTCAAGTACCCACAGTCAGTGATGGTCTGGGGTGCCATGTCAGCTGCTGGTGTTGGTCCACTGTGTTTTATCAAGGGCAAGGTCAATGCAGCTAGCTATCAGGAGATTTTGGAGCACTTCATGCTTCCATCTGCTGAAAAGCTTTATGGAGATGAAGATTTCATTTTTCAGCACGACCTGGCACCTGCTCACAGTGCCAAAACCACTGGTAAATGGTTTACTGACCATGGTATTACTGTGCTCAATTGGCCTGCCAACTCTCCTGACCTGAACCCCATAGAGAATCTGTGGGATATTGGGAAGAGAAAGTTGAGAGACGCAAGACCCAACACTCTAGATGAGCTTAAGGCCGCTATCGAAGCATCCTGGGCCTCCATAACACCTCAGCAGTGCCACAGGCTGATTGCCTCCATGCCACGCTGCATTGAAGCAGTGATTTCTGCAAAAGGATTCCCGACCAAGTATTGAGTGCATAACTGAACATAATTATTTGAAGGTTGACTTTTTTTGTATTAAAAACACTTTCTTTTATTGGTTGGATGAAATATGCTAATTTTTTTAGATAGAAAATTTGGGTTTTCATGAGCTGTATGCCAAAATCATCAATATTAAAACAATAAAAGGCTTGAACTACTTCAGTTGGTGTGTAATGAATCTAAAATATATGAAAGTCTAATGTTTATCAGTACATTACAGAAAATAATGAACTTTATCACAATATGCTATTTTTTTTGAAAGGACCTGTATATATATATATATATATATATACACACTCACCTAAAGAATTATTAGGAACACCATACTAATACGGTGTTGGACCCCCTTTTGCCTTCAGAACTGCCTTAATTCTACGTGGCATTGATTCAACAAGGTGCTGATAGCATTCTTTAGAAATGTTGGCCCATATTGATAGGATAGCATCTTGCAGTTGATGGAGATTTGAGGGATGCACATCCAGGGCACGAAGCTCCCGTTCCACCACATCCCAAAGATGCTCTATTGGGTTGAGATCTGTTGACTGTGGGGGCCATTTTAGTACAGTGAGCTCATTGTCATGTTCAAGAAACCAATTTGAAATGATTCGAGCTTTGTTACATGGTGCATTATCCTGCTGGAAGTAGCCATCAGAGGATGGGTACATGGTGGTCATGAAGGGATGGACATGGTCAGAAAAAATGCTCAGGTAGCCCGTGGCATTTAAACGATAGCCAATTGGCACTAAGGGGCCTAAAGTGTGCCCAGAAAACATCCCCCACACCATTACACCACCACCACCAGCCTGCTCAGTGGTAACAGGGCATGCAGGATACATGTTCTCATTCTGTTTACGCCAAATTCGGACTCTACCATTTGAATGTCTCAACAAAAATTGAGACTCATCAGACCAGGCAACATTTTTCCAGTCTTCAATAGTCCAATTTTGGTGAGCTCGTGCAAATTGTAGCCTCTTTTTCCTATTTGTAGTGGATATGAGTGGTACCCGGTGGGGTCTTCTGCTGTTGTAGCCCATCCGCCTCAAGGTTGTGCGTGTTGTGGCTTCACAAATGCTTTGCTGCATAACGAGTGGTTATTTCAGTCAACGTTGCTCTTCTATCAGCTTGAATCAGTCGACCCATTCTCCTCTGACCTCTAGCATCAACAAGGCATTTTCGCCCACAGGACTGCCGTATACTGGATGTTTTTCCCTTTTCACACCATTCTTTGTAAACCCTAGAAATGGTTGTGCATGAAAATCCCAGTAACTGAGCAGATTGTGAAATACTCAGACCGGCCCGTCTGGCACCAACAACCATGCCACGCTCAAAATTGCCTAAATCACCTTTCTTTCCCATTCTGACATTCAGTTTGGAGTTCAGGAGATTGTCTTGACCAGGACCACAACCCTACATGCATTAAAGCATTAAAATATGGCCAGAAGATTCCCCATGGATGCCCCCCCCCCCCCTGGAATGTGCCTGCAGGAGGGAGAGACAGACAACTGGACAATAATGTCCAGTTTCGGCCTCTTAATGGGATAGAGGATCAAAAAATATCCTCTGCCCTTTGTTAACATCTCCGGCAACGCCGGGGATGGTATGCATAACAGGGACATGGGACATGCCCCTGTGTGCCGATTACCTCTGGCGCTGTAATTACAACGCCAGAGGTATGCATTATCTTCACAGGCGGAAGGATCCGCTCCAGGATGCGCGGGATGGCGCAGTGACGTCATATCACTGCGCTAGCCCACGTGGACTGGGCTGAAGCGCGTGAAGACGGGAGCAAACGCGGCCGGGTTTAAATACCCAGGCTGTGCGGCGCTCAAGAACACAGGATCCCAGCACCCCCCCTGAAAGAGTAGAGCGCAGGCAGCTATGCGCCGGGCTGCGCTGCGCTAGAAGACAGAACCCCTACCTGCCTTCCGGAAGCAGAGCGCATCTGGCGCTCAGAGGCAGAGAATCCCTACCCTCCTCGGCATAAGAAGAGAGTGCAGGCAACGATGCACTCGGAAGTGTCCACAAGCGGCAATCAACCCCTAGACAATGAGCTGAGTATAATAACCAACGATTAACCCCTGCATTGCCCTGTGCGCTGCATTCCC
This sequence comes from Bufo gargarizans, assembly GCF_014858855.1. Classification (NCBI taxonomy): domain Eukaryota; kingdom Metazoa; phylum Chordata; class Amphibia; order Anura; family Bufonidae; genus Bufo; species Bufo gargarizans. The sequence continues at coordinate 180,596,594 of NC_058084.1, read as the reverse complement.
ACTGCCACCAGTAACCCCTGCATTCCCACTGCCACCAGTCTCTGCCTCCATTAACCCCTGTTGCCCCAGCCCACAGTCATACCCAGCCGTCCCTTATACAGCACAGGGTTAACTCTTTCCCCCTACCTTTAACCCCTTCAGTGCCCAGCAGCCCTAGCTCAGATCCTGTTGTATTTTACCCCTACATTGCAGTGATTGTGTGGTTTTAGCCCTTGCATTGCTGGTATTGAATTAACCCCTTGAGGGAGAGTGTGTAGATAGGTTGGGTGGGTTGCTGTTATGTATGTATAGATAGTATGTGGGGTGGAATAGGAATTGTGTATTGTGTAGTGTAGTTAGGTTTATATTTAGTTTACTGTAGTGTTATTACTGTACTATGGTGTGTGCATCTATATGTTTATATATTTATAACCATTGATCTATAAATATAGATATAACGTATAATAAGACTTATATTATTGTATTGTGTAATAAATATTTTATTATTCATAATACAGTGTATAGTGTTTTTAGTGACCGCCGTAGTATAATAGTAAGTCGCATGTAGTTTAGTACAGTGGAGTGTATAGGCAACAGAGGTAGTTAGTTAGTTAGTCAATCAATTAGCTAATTATCTAGAGAGTATTCTATATATATTTAAGGTATAAATAGGCGGAGTTGTCACTAGACGACTAACGCCTATTTATGAATATTAATTATTGGTATTATCCTAAATTTCAATAATTAATATTTCCCTTAACAGCAGCTATTGACTCTTTTTGTAATCAAGTATTCTATCAATTAATCCAATGATTAATCGAGTACTCCCATCAGGTTCCCCCTCAGTGCCATCAGATGCCCCTCCAGTGCCATTAACTGCCTCTCCAGTGTCATTAGCTGCCCCTCCAGCGCCATCATCTTGCCACATCAGTGCCATCAGCTGCCCCCTCAGTGCCATCAGCTGCACCCCAGTGCCATCAGGTTCCCCCCACCCCCAGTGCCATCAGGTTCCCCCCAGTGCCATCAGGTTCCCCCCAGTGCCATCAGATTCCCCCCAGTGCCATCAGGTTTACTCCAGTGCCATCAGCTTCATCCTCAGTGCCACCAGCTGCCTCCCAGTGCCATCAGCTTGCTCCCCAGTGCATCAGCTTGCCCCACAGTGCCACCAGCTGCCCTTCAGTGCCACCAGCTGCTCTCCAGTTCCACCAGCTGCCCCCCCAGTGCCACCATCTCCCCCTCCTAGTCATGTCACCAGCGCCAGTGAAATAAAATACCTACCTCTCCTGTAGGGGCGCTGCTCCACAGCTCGTCCATCTTCTTCTCTGCACACTTACGTGCACTATGTCCTGATGATGTGTCAGGAAGACAGTGTTGCACGGTACGGTCGTGGGGGTGACCATGGAGCGGTGAGTAATAGCGCTTCACTCCAGCCAAAAAATTTGCATCAAGGATTTTTTGGTGTGGAATTACTCGATTCAATTAAGTAATTGTTTCAGCTCTAGTGTGAGTGCAGTGACCAAGTAGATCACTGCAAAGGGTGAATTTGATAAGGAGTTAAGTGTTGTGATTTGGCACTATGTACACACCTAATGGCTAAGTATGGGCAACAATTAGTAAACACTGGCAGTCTTAGTTAGGTTGTTGAGATAATGGCTGGACCTGAGCTCCCACGCAGGCTAGTATAGTCATGAGTGTCTTGCAATCAATGCTAGAGGCAACTGTCACGGATGATGTTGCAGATAGCTGGAAGTTATGGATAAACATCCGACTGGCTTGATCCCAAACTAAGGAGCATAAAGGTGACCCCTGTAAAACCCTAAGAGCTCACCCTGACTGCTAAGCACATACAAGGGTCTCAGAGGTAGACGATTGCATGCCCTCGTACCTAGACGGTGTGACACCTGAAATCCCTATAATAGTGAGGGGACACGACCACCGGCTCCCTAGACTTAATACGGAGGGAGTCAGGGTCACCTAGAATCAAGCCAGCAAGGAAACACAATACATGAAAGGACTTATCTGAACAAGCAGTAACATTTTTTATTTTTAGGGTTATTATTAAAGATGATTGAATGTCATGAAATGCACTTGGGTCTGACTTGGGTCTGACTAGCAAAAATTGTTTGTGCGATTCAATTCGGTCCAAATAAATGCAGCCAAAAGTGAAATTACCCCTATTGCCCTGAGAATTTGTGTATGACACACTGTGGTCTCCTTGGACTGCATCCAGTGGCGACTCTAGGAACAATATATAGGGGGGGCACAAAGATACCACAGTCAAAAATGGGGGGGCAAAAACAAAATAAGATTACAAAATACGAGAGAGTTGCGGTCTGCAGGGATACAGTTATAATAAAACAATTTACTTACAAAAGAAGCTATTCAGTCGTCTGCTGTGCTGTCCTCTGCTTGCTTCCACGGATTCTTTCCCCTTCTTTCTGTCTCTCGTCAGTGCACAGGCGCACTGTTATGGTGGATCTGTGGAAGACACACTGTTATGGGGGATCTGTGGATGACACATTATGCCTCTCATTAGCCCTCATTATGCCTCTCATCACTCCCATATCAGCCCCCATATAAGCCCTTATGCCTCATTAGCCCCCATTATTCTTCTTATTAGCCCCATTGGCCCCCATTATGCCTCATTAGCCCACATTATGCCTCTAATTAGCCCCCATTATGCCTCTTATTAGCCCCCATATGCCTCCAATTAGCTCCATATGCCTCCAATTAGCCCCCATATGCCTTCAATTAGCCCCCATATGCCTTCAATTAGCCCCCATATGCCTCCTATTAGCCCCCATATGCCTCCTATTAGCCCCCATATGCCTCCTATTAGCCCCCAATTAGCCCCCATATGCCTCCAATTAACCCCATATGCCTCCAATTAGCCCCCATATGCCTCCTATTAGCCCCCATATGCCTCCTATTAGCCCCCATATGCCTCCTATTAGCCCCCATATGCCTCCTATTAGCCTCCAATTAGCCCCCATATGCCTCCAATTAGCCCCCATATGCCTCCAATTAGCCCCCATATGCCTCCAATTAGCCCCCATATGCCTCCAATTAGCCCCCATATGCCTCCAATTAGCCCCCATATGCCTCCTATTAGCCCCCATATGTCTCCTATTAGCCCCATAGACCCCATATGCCTCCAATTAGCCCCCATATGCCTCCAATTAGCCCCCATATGCCTCCTATTAGCCCCATATGCCTCCTATTAGCCCCCATATGCCTCCTATTAGCCCCCATATGCCTCAAATTAACCCCATATGCCTCCAATTAGCCCCATAGACCCCATATGCCTCCAATTAGCCCCCATATGCCTCCAATTAGCCCCCATATGCCTCCAATTAGCCCCCATATGCCTCCAATTAGCCCCCATATGCCTCCAATTAGCCCCCATATGCCTCCTATTAGCCCCCATATGCCTCCTATTAGCCCCATATGCCTCCTATTAGCCCCATATGCCTATTAGCCCCCATATGCCTCCAATTAGCCCCATATGCCTCCTATTAGCCCCATATGCCTCCTATTAGCCCCCAAATATGCCTCCAATTAGCCCCCAAATATGCCTCCAATTAGCCCCCAAATATGCCTCCAAATGCCCCCATACATCTCCAATTAGCCCCCAAATATGCCTCCAATTAGCCCCCAAATATGCTTCCAATTAGCCCCATATGCCTCCTATTAGCCGCATATGCCTCCTATTTGCCCCCATAATGCCCCCAGCAGCCACATTTTTTATAAAATTAAAAAAAAAAACACTTACCTCTCCTGCTCCTGGACGGACGCCGCCTGCCATTTTCTCCCTCCTCAGTCGACTGTGCGTGCTCTAAACTGGCGCGCACAGCGTGAGGTCACAGAGCGACCTCACGCTGTGCGCAGCCCTGCACAGCCGACAGCCGAGGACCAGGAAGTGGTGAGTACAGAGCGTTCACCACTTCCTGGTCCTTCTGTACTAATGAGCGCTTCCTTAATGGAAGCGCTCATTAGTATTCACTCGGGGGAATCAGCGGGGGGGCACCTGGGGGGGCAAGGAACAACATAGGGGGGGCAATTGCCCCCCCTCGCCCCCCTCTAGCGACGCCACTAACTGCATCCAATCAATTGAAGGACTTTTAGCACCAAGACACCAGTTGTAATGTCAAAGTGAATGCTACAAATATGGTTATGGGTAAATAGATGGTAGCCTGTAGTCACAAACATCCTGTTTCAAAATGGTCCAAAAATTTACCCATTTTGGTGCCAGACTCTTTCTTCTTTGTCTTTTGACCTGTGAAATGTTTGCCACCATTTTGATTGTTTCATCTGAAACAAGACACAAAAGTTATATATTTACTAGAATCCAAATTTAATGGGAAATTTGTAATGAATTTGATTAATTTGGAGTCTATTTTCTTAGCTATGTTTATTAATGTAGCTCATGGCATATAAGATTTATTTTGCTTTCTACTGGATCAACATGGGTAAAACTAAGAGCCCAACATTTTTTGCCTTTTTTTTTCTTATATGCTTTGACATTGACATATGTGCTGTAACTCATTGATCTTGAGTGATGTGACTCATATGTGATTGATCTGGTGGTAAACATTGTTATTATAAAGAGTGGCATGGCAAAGGGTCTCTTTGAGTTTCTCACCAAATTTACTGGCAGAGAGAAGGAAGTGGAGCTAAACTCTACTTCATAATAATTATCTGTATGATTTTATAAAGGGATTGTCCCACCATTAAATGAGTTCTGTAACTTTTTATTACTGATGATCCATCCTTTGGATAGATCATCAGCATCTAATCGGTGGGGGTCCTGGGTGTCAGCTGTTTGAGAAGACAGTTGTGCTCTCAGTACAAAGATACAGAGTCCCTTTGAGTATTAAATTGATTATATACCGTATTTTTCGCTTTATAAGGTGCACCTGATTATAAGACGCAGCTAGGTTTTTGTGGAGGAAAATAAGAAAAAAAATATTTTGAACCAAAAGGTGCGCTTTTGGTGGATTTTGAACTAATGGTCTGTGGATGACACTGTTATGGGGCTCTGTGGATGACGCACTGTTATGGGGGATCTGTGGATGACACACTGTTATGGGGGAAAATCTGTGGATGATGCACTGTTATGGGGGATGTGTGCTGTGACACATAGGGCCATGAGGGGGGCCAGCATAAGATGCTATATGTGTGGGTGATACACATATAGCATCTTATGCTGGTCCCCCTCATGACCCTATGTTTCACAGCATTATAGTACTTTATTCTTTGTATGTAAAATCTTTCTTTAATCCTGAATCAATTGCTCTCCTTTTGATAAACTAGCTGACACTGATGTATCGCCGGCCGCTATGCTGCACAGTGTGGCCGGCGATACATCAGTCACAGTGCGGGGAGGGAGGAGAGGCTGGAGGCAACTCAAAGCGTAGCCCGCTGCAGTCACTGCATTACACCGTGCCCCATGCACAGAAGTCTCTTTGTATGTAAAATCTTTCATTAATCCTTTATAAATCGCTCTCCTTTTTGATAAACTAGCCTAATCGCCTGCATCAGTACTCACTATGAATGCAGCGTGCGGTCCCTCCGGTGCATGACTTCATCCTGCTCCTGTTTCATTAATGAAGTGGGAGGAGCGTGACGTCAGTCACACGCCGGCCGGACCACATGCTGCATTTATAGTGAGTACTGATGCAGGCGATTAGGCTAGTTTATCAAAAGGAGAGCGATTTATAAAGGATTAATGAAAGATTTTACATACAAAGAGACTTCTGTGCGCGGCGCCCGGTATAATAAAGTGACTGCAACGGGCCCCGCTGTGAGTTGCCTCCAGCCCCTCCTCCCTCCCCGCACTGTAACTGATGTATCGCCGGCCACACTGTGTCAGCCCTGTAAAAAAAAGTCAACCATCGTTTTATAAGACGCACTGTCATTTCCCCCCCTCTTTTGGGGGAAAAAAGAACGTCTTATAAAGTGAAAAATACGGTAGATCAGGGGCCACAGGCCACATCCTGAGGCAGTTATCTGCAGCCTGTGAGTGTTCCCTTTACAAGCTGTGCTGTCATGCACCTTCCATAGTACGCTGATAGCTAATGAGCACGTCAATTGTGGAAGTGCTCATAAATACAGGACAGAGTAGAGTAGCAATATTCGAATTTGCGATATTTTGCGAATATTTCGCGAAAATTGGCCATATATTCAAGAATTTGCGAATTTGTTATCTCCAGGCATTATTTTCTTGATTGCATAAATTTGCATAATAATTTGCATATACTGGTATTTTGAAAAAACGAATATTCGCGATTACGAATATATTTAGCAATATTCTAAATATTCACAAATTCTCGAAGTGCCGATATTCGCAATTAAAATTTGCAATTCGAATATTCGTGATCAACAGTAGACAACAGGTGCTGGGAATAGTGAAAATATCACCGCTAGCAATAAACTGGAGTTACTCACTTCCTGATCCTTTTCACCTGGCGACGGCTTTGCTTAAGGTCTTGAAAGTGTACAGTCTGTATAAATTTGGGATCTGACCTGGGGTCTGTATACATTTGGGGTCTGATCTGAGGTCTGTATAAATTTGAGGTCTGGTCAGAGGTCTGTCTAAATTTAGAGTCTGATCTAAGGTGTGTATATATTAGAAATCTGATCTGAGGTCTTTATAAATTTGGGGTCTGTATAAATTTGAGGTCCGATATAAGGTCTTTATAAATTTGAGGTCCGATATAAGGTCTGTATAAATTTGAGGTCCAATTTGGGGTCTGATCTGAGGTCTGTATAAATGTGGGCTCTGATTAGAGGTCTCTATAAATTTGGGGCTTGATCTAATGTCTGAATGAACTTGGGGTCTAATCTATGGTTTAATCTGGGGTCTGTATGAATTTGGGACTGATCTGGGGCGTGTATTAATTTTGGGGTTTTATTTGGGGTCTGTATGAAAGAGGGGTTGTCCATCCCTGTGAAATTTAATGGTTGAAATTTAATTTGATTAGAATGCTACAAAGAAAAAGTAGTGTTACCTCTCTGTACTGACTGTTCCCACCACTAGGAGAGCTCTTGGCAATGTGAAGCTCAGGGGTACTGAATGTAACACGTATGTACTGTATGTGTGATTTATGCGTGGATATTACATGCCAATAACACAGAAGAGCAAGGATCCTGTGTGGATTCTGAGTACTTCACTTCACTGTTGCATCTATATTGTATTATAGTTTTTTCTAAGTGCGGCCCATTTATCCGGCCAAGTTTTAGACCCCTGATATAGTTCATAAAAAAGGGCAGTTTGCTGTTTAAGTGCTTGTATAAAAAATCATCTTCTGTTCACTGCAGAACAGGTAATAGAGATAGCTTTTACCCCTGTAGTTGCATTACAGCATAAGTAAAAAAGGGACTATAGTGTCAACTGCCAGAAGTGGAAGGAGACCAATTCTGTCCAGAGCCCACCTCCAGCAGCACAGATTAGCAGCAGCACCAAGGGGGAAACATGGAAGCAAAAAAATATATACTGTATATACAGTATATGCAAAAGATGTTTTTATGCCAAAAATTTTTAAAGTTACTACTAACAGCCTTTGAGCCTTTGAAAATTATTCATGGGATAATCCTTTTAAGAAAATGTAGCAAAGACTAAAAACAGCTATTTATTTCAAATACTACTAAAACTGTTATTCTAACAATTTGTAGTGGAGAAGTCATATCTGCCCCAGCTGTGGTTAATTATCTAACTAATATCAGTTTTTCTGGCTGGGCAATGAGCCAGAACTGTGGAGCCGTTCCAGCGTTATACTAATTTCATTTTATGTTAAAACAAAAACATAACTACGCTGAATCACATGGACATCTTTTCATGTGAAAAGACTAAAACATGTGTTACGTCTTATATGTCATGATTAATACTACCAAGACATCTGTAACTTTAGGATAAAATTCTGAGGTTGTGGAAAAATTGTAGCTCGAGGATTCAAAATTAAAAGTCTGCAAAAATTCACTTTAAGTTACAAAAATAAACACAATGTGCAATATTTTACCATATAACACTGAAATTGAAAGGATTGTCTGAGATTTCGTCCGGCAATAGCACCACATCGGTCCTTGGACACTGTTTGGCATCAGTCAGACCTATAATTGTACAGCATGTCCACACGTGGCTGATTTACTACAGGAATTTTCTTGTCAAATATAAGCTTCACACATCTGAATAGTTGTTTCTTCATCACGTACATAAATTTCTGTAAAATCCATTCCATAAATGGGACAGTTGCAGAAATTTCTGCAATAAATCTGTCAGAAGTGAAAATACCCTTGAAGACTATGGATACTTTTGAGGGAATTTTTTATGATTGTATTTTACTCATTTTGGGCTAAAATAATTTTTTTCAATGGGTCTGTATTAAATATCCTCAGCTGACTACAGAGGTTAAAAATCTGTCTATTTGCAGAATATCACTTCTCAGTCTCATCAGCTGACAGCTCTTGTGAAGCCTTATCTCTGATCTCCTGACCTCATAACCATTTAATATAACTAAACACTTATCAAACCAGTACGTATATGGATTAAATGAGTGTTTGTGAGGTCAGTGATAAGACTGCTCTTGAGCCATCAACTGACGAGACTGAGATGTGACACTCTGCAAACAGACTATTTTAACTCCTGCATCTCAAAAATAGCTGAACATTTTTGATAAAGACCAATTGAAAAAAATATTTTTAACCCCAAAAAATTGCCCTGGAGGTGTCCATAGCCTTCAACACCCTTCCCACATATGGATGTAACTGCATGTCCAGATAGCATGTGAGTTTCTACAATCGGGCGTACAGTTACGTTCAAAATCTTACCAGACTCTGTGACCTATACAGTGTCAAAGTCTCCATTCTCCTGAACAGAAGGCTTGCAGCTGGCAAGTTGCCAATCAGAGTGGTCCTTTGTCAGCAATCACTTTGATTGGTTAGTCTGTACAGACTAACCAGTCAGGGTGTACTTAAGCTGAAAATGCTGTCTGCAGGCTCTGATCTCCACATTTGGGACCATGGAGATCAGAGCTTGCAATACAGTACCACTCTGAGCCTCCCTTTGTGCCCCCTTTATTCTATCTGTGTCCCTTGTTCCTCCATTGAGCCCCCTGCAGCCCCCTTAGTCCACATGGCCTCTTGCGGCCTTACAGATTCTTGATGACAGTGGCTCAGCAACATATAGCTGACACTTTGGGCAATAGCCAAGTTCATTGCTGGGATCTATCCCAGCCGTTTTACAAAGGCCTCCAGGCTTGCCATGTACCGAAATAGGAGAAAGTGACCCCAGAAGTCCCCCAGCATATATAGCAAGGACAATGCCCGTATAATGAATAAGTATAGGGGGACACCCGAAAGTAAATAACTCGGTACAAGCTCCGAGCGTGACGGCAGAAAACAGAAGAAAAGAGCTTAGAGTACCATTAATTTAGAAAAATATATACGTTTTTATTGAATACATGATAAAAAACACACATATGATGAATGCCAAGGACAGGGTAAGGGAGCAGAGGAAAAGAAAACGAGCGCCATCCTGGATGGACACACTGGTCACATGATATAATATTCTATCAATATGGTTACTGTAAATATGGGAAAAAGACAAATAATAGTGTATGGTACAATGACCAACCCATAGATGCAGACCTGAAAAATAATAAATTGTGAACGGTGAGTGGAGATCAAAAAATGGTCAAACGGCCATGGCTATAGTGCATAATGAATAAATGGTACAAAAAACATGGATCATGCAGAGTGTAGACTATGTACCAAAAGATCAGCAATGATGGACCAGGCGAAAATAGCTCAGCGTTGGCAGCACATAGCCATGGCTGGGAGCCAGTGATCAAACACTCACCGATATAGGACCAGTTGTGAACAGAAAACCAGGATGGCGCTACCCCAACGCGCGTTTCGGCGTGCCTTCGTCAGGGGGTAGCGCCATCACTGCGGACCAGGTATTTTATGTCTCCCTCAGCCAATGAAAAGAGCAGCACTAACTCGTCTCCAGGTGTGTTGGTGAGGTGGCGCGCGCAGTCCGCATACGGTCACTTCCGGCAATCCCACGGCCGGCGTCCCGCCGACACGCCCATATCACCTGACACAGTCACATGATCGGGCGGCATGACGTCCGGACGCGCGGGCGTGAGACGCCGCAGGTGGCGACGGACGGCGCGCGCACGCAACACAGAAGCGGAGGAGGGACGGGACATCAGTGCCTCAATAGAAAATGTAATGCGCAGAATTTAGAAACACACATATGCTGGCATATCAAATTATACAATTTTATGAATAGCCCTGCATTCGCTCATCGTAGGTATACACATATAAAGATGACAACATACGTTTTTACAAGTAATGTAACATAATGTAAATCTCATGATTACATATAAATAGATTTTTAATACTGTAAATACTGAATATATTCATAATAGACACATGTATGTACACTTTCATCAAATGTGACAATTTCATCAGATGTGACATAGCATAGATATATAAATATATGAATATATAATTCATTAGCATGATAGACGAAATTGGGATATAGGCAACAAGGGACACATCCCAGTTAGGATAATGCCAACAATAATTAAATAGAGGAAATAGAAAATTCATACATCAACTATAGAGTGGATTCCGGCAAAAAACATGCGTGAAGAATAAACATGATTAAAAATAGGTAATAAACTTAGAAAAGACAACCATATTGATACCCATGATAATGAAATGCATGATAGTGAAAATAAATAAATATATAAATATTAAATATACAATAGAAATCTATATACATAAATAAGACAAGATACAAGGTCATATGGACCAATCAGAAGGATTCAATAAGGAAACTAGATAAAGTGCCAAAACAGTTTACATGCCATTTGAGAATTATATTCAATAATGGCCTTGAGAATGAAGGTGCATGTGAAGTGCTGGTGCATGGATGTGAGGAGGTGAAGAATGGTGAAGAAAATAATAAAAAGTGTGAAGGGGGGAAATGGGTGAAAATAAGGTACTGAAGAACATAGGTTGTCAAATAGATAGATGATCCGAGATCCATAGACACATGAAAGTACTTAATTGACATCCATAATTGAATCATAATATCAAATGGGTTGATCGACAATGGCGTAGCTGGGCTTCTGAAAAGATGGACAGCCACAACAACAAAATCCAATATTACTTCGAATAGAAGAATAATGAGGCAGACGTCCCTGCAAAGCGATGTAAAAGTGCTGTAGAGGAAGACAAGAGAATAGATAAAAGAATAAGAAAGTTAATAAAATTTGTGGATAAATAACACACATGCTGTTAAAAGAAAATTGGGTCCACAAACGTGGGCCCAGCGGTTACAAAAAAGCAGAGAATCCCAGATTTTCATTTAGACCCTCGGGACGTAATGTCCCGAGGGTCCAAATCCAGCGGCTTTCACACTGAGCTAGCCTTTTAGATACACATCCCGCACGGAGGTCCACCTGAATACAGTCTGACCCGCATAAAAATGGATTATAAAGCCAGGGAACTATCTTGGTTATCCCAACTCGATGCTGTTTTCAGGGATGAGGGAGCAGCGGGTGGTCCCAGCAGTGGCACGATTAAGGAGACCCAGGCTTCACTCCAGCGGCTGCTACACAAGAGGGCACGGACGTGGTGGAACAAGGCCTTCCTGGAAAGGTACCTCCAGAGAGGCCTCATACCGCGCGGCCTAAGGATACAGGTCTTCCCGTCATTTCCCATTGAGGATGACACCTTCTCCTCTAAATGGGAGGAGATCTGCAATCAAAGCTCCTTTAAATTTATTGAGCTGTTGATTGGCCATGACAAAAAGAGCCTTGAACAAATAGATAATGATATTGATTCCCTCCAGGCGAGTCTATCCAGTAATTGCAGCGCTGAAAATTTGAAAAGTTTTCAAGAACATCTAAACATTCAATACCCGATTTGGGAAAAGGAGATACAGGGAACCAAAATACAGAAATTCTCCAGGGATAATAACGATTTACAACAAAACCGTGTCTATAAATGGAAAAATAAGGAAGCTGGTAACCATAGACATAAGAACCGGTCACGCAGCAGATCTTCCTCAATGTCCTCCGTATCTTCTACTGGGGACTCCCAGACACAGGACATCAACCCTACTCGCCTTACCCGCAATAAAAGAAAAATGGAGCATGGAAATGGCCCCGGTGGAAAGAGACAACTGGAATCTACCGTGATTACGAAACCACCGTATAACGAGCCTAAGGTAATTAACCTATCTGGTCATGCCCTCTCTAGGACAGATGTCTCCCTTTTGGAGAAGGGCTTGTCATATGCACCCAGTTGCGGTTTTGATTGCTTCACTGCTATTAAGGATTTACATCTTTTTGGGCGGTCCCTAATGATGAAGAGGTGGCATGCTAGAGGTGACTCCACGGGAACCCTTAATACCGAGGATGAGCAACGGGCTTTACGTGTGTTGGAGGATTTATTGGCGGAACAAGAGGGACCAACCGCCAATGTTACTGATTTGATACCCTCTGAGATCAGAAAAAGATCCACCAAGTTTCCCCCCTTGTCATTATGTCCGGCTATAGACCTTTTTGTCAAGGCTGTTAGTAGAGATTTTAAACAGATACCTCTGTCAATACGATATGACAACTTGAATAAGGATCAACGACACAGCCTTGGCAAGATAAAAAACATCAAAGACGTTGTCTATAAGCCGGCTGACAAGGGGGGAAATTTGGTGATCTGGCCTCGGAGGATGTATCTGGCGGAGGCTTATCGACAGCTGAATGACCCAGTCTGTTACCAAAAATTAACGTTTAACCCCTCCATCTCTTACAGTAATGAATTGATGAAACTCCTGGATATGGGTCTAGAGAAGAATATTATCTCCAAGAAATTATACGAGGCTCTTATTGTCCAGGAACCCGCCATTCCTACCTTATACCTTCTGCCGAAGGTTCATAAGAACACATCTGTGCCCCCAGGTAGGCCCATTATCTCTGGGTGTAACAGTATGGTTGAGGGTGTGTGTAAACTGCTGGATTTTCACTTGAAACCCCTTGTAGAGACCCTACCATCCCATGTCAGGGATACATCTGATTTCCTGAAAAGGATACAGGGAATCACACTTGAGGATGACAATATCATGGTGACATGTGATGTTGAATCTCTTTACACCAGCATTCAACATGTGGATGGGTTAAGGGCAGTGGAATTTTTTCTATCCGCCAGCAACTTACCCAAGGAGTTCTCCTCATTTTTGCTGCAGCTTTTGAGGTTTGTACTCACACGGAACTTTTTCTCCTTTAACGGGTCCTTCTTCCTACAGCTCCAGGGAACAGCAATGGGAGCAGCCTGTGCACCTGCATATGCCAATCTGTTCCTGGGGCTGTGGGAGAGGGACCTCTTCCTGTCAGACGGACACGTCGTCATGGACCGCGCCATTCTATGGGCGCGGTACATTGACGACGTCTTCATGATCTGGCAGGGTACGGAAGAACAACTCCATGATTTTTTCAAGCTCCTTAATACGAACTCCAGGAATATTAAATTAACGTATACACACCATAAATATAGGGTGGATTTTCTGGATGTGTCCGTCTTTAGAAATCGCGATGGACAGATCGGAACTGATGTCTTCCGCAAGGAGACAGCCGTTAATTCCTACCTGCACGCAACCTCCCTACACCCTAGGAATACCATCTCCGCCATTCCCATCGGCCAATTCTTACGCATCCGCCGGATATGCTCCGACGATGCTACTTTTGAGAGGCGAGCCGGTGAGTTGAAGGACCGTTTCCTCAGGAGAGGCTACAGTCACCGCTCTATCAAAAAGGCATACCGGCGGGCCAAGCTGCAGGGACAGGCTCAACTTCTCCAAACAAAGGGAGATAAGACACCTGACAATAGGATCCGCTTTATAAGCAAATATCACTCCCAATGGGATGAAATGAGGAATTGTCTAGCCTCACATTGGCCGATCCTATTGACTGACCCGGTCTTGGAAAGACTTTTACCTCCACGACCTTTGGTCACAGCTCGCAGGGCCAACACCCTGCGTGATAATTTAGTCAGAGGTTATCTTCAACCAACCCTCCCCCCCTGTTTTTCGGACAGGGCAGTCCCAAGACTGGTTTCAGACCGTGTGGCAAATGCTCTGCATGCCCTAACATGGAGCGGTCCTCTGACTTCACAGACTCCTCGGGCACCAAAACATTTAGGATTAACCATACCCTCACATGCTCCAGCACACGAGTAGTCTATTACGCCTACTGTCCTTGTCCTAAGATCTATGTAGGCCTTACGACACGAGAACTCCGCGTCCGTGTGAGGGAGCATGTGAGGGATATCCTAAATGCACAAGAACAAAAGGATGGTGAGGTTCTTAAACCGATTGCAAGGCATTTCAGGGAATTCCACTCATGTAACCCGAAATTCCTCAAAATCAAGGGGATTGATTGTATTCAGGTGGACCTTCGTGCGGGATGTGTATCCAAGAGGCTAGCTCAGTGTGAAAGCCGCTGGATTTGGACCCTCGGGACATTACGTCCCGGGGGCCTAAATGAAAATCTGGGTTTCTCTGCTTTTTTGTAGCCGCTGGGCCCACGTTTGCGGACCCAATTTTCTTTTAACAGCATGTGTGTTATTCATCCACAAATTTTATTAACTTTTTTATTCTTTTATACTTTTTTCTTGTCTCCCTCTACAGCACTTTTACATCGCTTTTTAGGGACCTCTGCCTTATTATTTCTTGATTCGAAGCAATATTGGATTCTGGTGGCCATCTTCTCAGAAGCCCAGCTACGCCATTGTTGATCAACCTATTTGATATCATGATTTAATTATGGATGTCAATTAAGTACTTTCATGTGTTTACGGATCTTGGGATCATCCATCTATTTGACAACCTATGTCTTTCGTACCTTATCTTCACCCATTTTCCCCCCCACACATTTTTTATTATTTTTTTCACCTTCTCACCTCCTCACATCCATGCACCAGCACTTCACATGCACCTCCATTTTCAAGGCCATTTTTGAACATAATTTTTCAAATGGCATGTAAACTTTTTTGGCACTTCATTTAATTTTCTTCATTGAATCCTTTTGATTGGTCCATATGACCTTGTATCTTGTTCCACTTATGTATATAGATCTCTATTGTATATCCAATATTTATATATTTATTTATCTTCACCATTATGCATTTCATTATCATGGGTATCAATATGGTTGTCTTCTCAAAGTTTATTACATATTTTTAATCATGTTTATCCTTCACGCATGTCTTTTGCCGGAATCCATTTTATAGTTTATGTATGAATTTCCATTCCCTCTATTTAATTATTGTTGGCATTATCCTAACTGGGATGTGTCCCTTGTTCCTTATATCCCAATTTCGTCTATCATGCTAATGAATTATATATTCATATATTTATATATCTATGCTATGTCACATCTGATGAATTTGTCACATTTGATGAAAGTGTACATACATGTGTCTATTATGAATATATTTAGTATTTACAGTATTACAAATTTATCTATATGCAATCATGAGATTTACATTTGTTACATTACTTGTAAAAACGTATGTTGTCATCTTTATATGTGTATACCTACGATGAGCGAATGCAGGGCTATTCATAAAATTGTATAATTTGATATGCCAGCATATGTGTTGCTTCTAAATTCTGCGCATTACATTTTCTATTGAGGCACTGATGTCCCGTCCCTCCTCCCCTTCTGTGTTGCGTGCGCGCGCCGTCCGTCGCCACCTGCGGCGTCTCACGCCCGCGCGTCCGGACGTCATGCCGCCCGATCATGTGACTGTGTCAGGTGATATGGGCGTGTCGGCGGGACGCCGGCCGTGGGATTGCCGGAAGTGACCGTATGCGGACTGCGCGCGCCACCTCACCAACACACCTGGAGACGAGTTAGTGCTGCTCTTTTCATTGGCTGAGGGAGACATAAAATACCTGGTCCGCAGTGATGGCGCTACCCCCTGACGAAGGCACGCCGAAACGCGCGTTGGGGTAGCGCCATCCTGGTTTTCTGTTCACAACTGGTCCTATATCGGTGAGTGTTTGATCACTGGCTCCCAGCCATGGCTATGTGCTGCCAACGCTGAGCTATTTTCGCCTGGTCCATCATTGCTGATCTTTTGGTACATAGTCTACACTCTGCATGATCCATGTTTTTTGTACCATTTATTCATTATGCACTATAGCCATGGCCGTTTGACCATTTTTTGATCTCCACTCACCGTTCACAATTTATTATTTTTCAGGTCTGCATCTATGGGTTGGTCATTGTACCATACACTATTATTTGTCTTTTTCCCATATTTACAGTAACCATATTGATAGAATATTATCTCTTGTGACCAGTGTGTCCATCCAGGATGGCGCTCGTTTTCTTTTCCTCTGCTCCCTTACCCTGTCCTTGGCATTCATCATATGTGTGTTTTTTATCATGTATTCAATAAAAACGTATATATTTTTCTAAATTAATGGTACTCTAAGCTCTTTTCTTCTGTTTTCTGTTGCCATGTACCGAAGTCTGCCAGGGTCTGATCAGGCTAAATGTCAGTGTACATTCGAGAGTATGATAGTCTGCAATAGATCACTATTGCAGAGTGTTGTACAGACATAAGGCCCATTGGATCTTCATGATCCAAGTGGGACTTGATACAAAAAAAAGTATAAAAAAAATAGCTTTTTCCCATATCCACTCATTTATAATTAATTAAAAATGTACAAAAATAAAATAAACTACACATAATTGGTATCACTACATCCATAACGATATAAGTGGATCATGCTATTTATCCCAC
Organism: Bufo gargarizans; assembly: GCF_014858855.1. Classification (NCBI taxonomy): domain Eukaryota; kingdom Metazoa; phylum Chordata; class Amphibia; order Anura; family Bufonidae; genus Bufo; species Bufo gargarizans. The sequence continues at coordinate 180,579,791 of NC_058084.1, read as the reverse complement.
ACGGTGAACACTGTAAAAAAATAAAAAAACAATGACAGAATTGCTGTTTTTGTCACCTCATCTCCCAAAAATATAATAAGTTATAAAAAGTCATATGTATCTCAGAATGGAACCAATAAAAACTGTAGCCCACCCTGCAAAAAACAAGGCCCTACATAGCTACGTAGGCGTAAAATAAAAATATTACGGATGTTAGGATTTGGCAATGCGAAATATAACTTATTTTTAATTAAAAAAGTGATTTTATTCAGCAAAGGTCTGAGATAAAACATGAAAAAACTATATAAATTTGGTATCGCCATAATATAATATATACAGCATAAAAGATAACAATAAAAACACTGACAGAATTGCAATTTTTGCTCTCCTCGCCTCCCAAAAGATGAAACAAAAAGCCATCAAAAAAGTCATATGTACCCCAAAATTGTACCAAAAAATAATACTTTCTCTCCTGCAAAAAAAAAAGACCTGAGACAGCAACACTGGCAGAAAACTAAAAATGTTATGGATGTTAGTATATGACGATGCAAAAAATAATGTATTTTGAATTTAAAAAGTGACTTTATTCTGGCAAAGTAGCAAAACATGAAAAAACTATATAAATTTGGTTCCATAACCATATTGACCCACAGAAAAAAATTATCATATCATATATCCTGCATGGAGAACTCCATGAAAAATAAAAAAAACACTGACAGAATTAAAATTTTTGCCCACCTCACCTCACAAAAAATGAAATAAAAAGCGATCAAAAAGTTATTTGTACCCCAAAATAGATTCACGTTAAACAAATAAAAGGGTGTACATCTACTAATAAGAATGTATCACTGCCTGTAAAGACGCTAAGAATAAAAATAATAAATCTTTATTGGTAATCGTTAATAAAAATAGGGTGGCACCCGGGTACGGGCTATTGACAAACATACAAAGTCTTCCAAACAAAATAACACCAGGAGGACAACATTAGGGTAATGATGGGATCCTCAGGTATTGGTAAAAACCAGAGTACTCACTAGGGAACGTAAGGGAATGCAAGTCAGAGAAACCGAAGGCAACAGTAATATCATCCAAAATCTGACTGCACTCTCTGGTACATCAATAAAGTCCCTATAACCCTATAAATAGAGTGCTAACTCTAATTAATATTGGATACCATGTGCTCGGTAGTGGCACATACTTGCTACCTAATAAAGATTGCACTCTAGTATTAGACTGTAGAGTTCAAATGTCCGATTGGACGGCGGTGATTTCATCTATGGAGCATAATAATGTGGCATACACTAGTAACAGAGTGCTATAAATACCTACAAGCCTATTATAAAGACTAGTGATGAGCAGCATAGGCAATATTCATTTTCACGATATTTCACACATTTTTGGCTTAATATTCTCCATAAATTCACAAATTCTAGAATTTGTGATCTCCAGTCATTTTCTTGATTGCGAAAATCGTCAATGTAATATGCGCATATTGCACGCGCAATACAGGTGTGGCTCACTTTTGATACATTTTCCAAGCTGCTAGAAGTTTCGTGAGACTGGAGAAAATAAATGCACAGTACAGTAATTCCTATCACACTACCTAACACCCTGCACTAGAACCTGTCTGCTACACTATATCACTATCTAACCTACACTATCTCCCACTAACTATCTGTATTATATATATAAGAGCTAACTATCTAATGTAATTGAATAAGGATCCAGATGACTCAGCAAAGCACAGAGCACATCAGTGATACTGCTCTCTCTCTCTCTCTCTCTCTCTCAGAACTGCAAAAACAGCAGAAAATGGCTGCTGGGGAGTTTCCTATTTAGTAAGGGCTAGGCAACTTTCCTATTGGTTGCTAGGGATGTTGCTAAGCTCAGACAAAGATATTGCAGCCTTCTCATTGGCCCACAAGCAAGAAGTAGTGAATGGCTCCTCCTCCCTCAGCCAGCGTACTGCAAGTATGCAATCCCGGCCAGGTAAGCACATATAAATAGCGGGAAGCCCAAGCAGCCATGTAGAAATGAGCAAATAAGAGGGATGTGTATGGAAAAGGGGAACAGTGTCGCAGGAGACCCACAACAGAAAGCCAAATACGGGTGAAACAGAATAAACAGAATAAATAAAGATTAAGATTAATAAGATAGGGCTGGTGTAAGCAGAAGAGGTGCACCACCAAGCCGATTGTGTATGAAAAAACTAATATGTATCAAATCTTTTTTTTTACACAATAAAAGCACACAGAGCTATGGGGACTAGGTATTGCGGATGTGCTAGAGGCGATCTAGCAACCCATGACCTCAGCTCTATAGACAAAATCTTGGTGACAGGTTTCTTTTAAACCGATTCTATAGGTCATTATGCCTCAAAGCACATTTTTCACAACCACGTGATCATGATACACCCATTGTATCTATTTCTCCCAGTACCATGTCAATTTCACACTTAGGCTTAAAGAACAAAATTAGTTTTATGCCCCCCAAAACACATCATGGAATTGAGACCTTTATTAATTTTGTTGCTAAAGAAATACAAGCAAATATTAATTATTTTAAAAGAGGGGAATATCCCTCTCAGTCTACCCTCTCTAACGTTGAATCCTTGGAACTTCTAACATAAAAAAATGACAAATCTATCACGATCAAACCCGCCATTGTAGTAATGGATACATCATACTATATAAACGAGATCAGACAGCAACTAGCTGACACAGATACTTTTGAACTTACAAACATAAACCCTACCCATAAAATAGGAAAATAAATTGACTCCTTCCTGGACTTTTACCTCTCTGAAGGTACTATTGATAAGGCAACTGCTATTTTTCTACATAACGAACACTCCATTACACCGGTTCTATATACCCTACCTAAAATTCACAAAAACCTTTGAGAGCCATCTGGATGCCCAATAGTAGCATCCACAAATTCTATTTTAGCGCCACTTTCAATCTTTATTGAAAACCAAATCTTATCTTTTGGACACATCGCAATTCCTTCAGATGATTTCTACACTTAAACAGATTTCCCCTGATGCCTTTTTAGTGACAATGGATGTTGACAGTCTTTACACCTCTATTTCACATGCCAAAGGAATACAAGCTGTTACCTTATTTGTATCTACCTGTTCCCTATCCACAGCACAGCAATCTTTCTGTATTAAATTGCTTCATTTTGTTCTCTACAAAAAAACTTCTTTGTTTGGTAATGATTATTTCAAACAAAAGAAGGGGACCGCAATGGGGGCCAATGTGGCCCCTCCCTACGCTCACCTGTTCATGGCCAAAATCGAGGAGGATCAAATATATCCAAATAATCTATTTAAGGCACATGCACTAGTTTGGCGCAGATATATTGATGATATCTTCTGCATTTGGACAGGTGACAGACAATCTCAACACTTTTTTTGCATATCTCAATAATATTGACAGAGAGCTTCAATTTACGGTCCATATAGATACATCCAATATACATTTTTTAGACACCACAGTAATAAAGTAAAAGAATATACTTAATCACCAGTCCGCAAAATGCTGCAGGTCCGTGGAGTGTTGTGGGGTAGATTACACTTTCAAGGAATGTACATAAAAAGTCCGGACCGCGCGTGTCATAAATAAAAGGTATAAAACAGAATTTTTTCTTTCTTTTTCTTCCTCCCTTCAAAAAGTAACCGAGGTCTGCAGATCTCCTATTAATGGATATCCTGCAACTTACAAAGAAAAACAATAGTGTAGATCCGTATGGTTGTTCTGCCCTGTGATACACAGGTTGTACTTACACGACACTCCTTCAATATCGAGCGTATCACAGGTTTCCTCTGCAGTTTAGTTGGTTCTCCGCAGGGAAGGTGCACGTTCACACACTGCTACACAGGGTTCAACCACGGGCTTGATTACAGCATATGCCTGGTGAGTCTACTGGGATTCTCAACTTCTTTAAGTTCACAATTTTCTGTGGATACAAGTTGCTCCCACCATAGTGAAGCTCTGATAGCTATTTTAAAAAGGTTTATTAGTACATACTTACAAACATGCACTTAAAATCGCATAAAAATCCCAGCGTCTTTACTCCTTGCCCGACCCAGGTTTCGCTCCTTGAGCTTCGTCAGGGGCACACATCATCTTTCCCTCCCCCTTCTCTTTTATTTGGTAGGTGAGCATTAAACGAGCACCTGATGTGTTGCTCTAAACGCCTCCTCTATTTTCTCTACCATTTAACCCAGTGCTTGTATCCATTAGTTCTCAATGGGGAAATACCGCAGTGCTCTTAATCCTAATTCACATGGGGATGGTTGTATCATACACTTCTATAGTTTTTTTTTTAAATTATCTGCAGACCTCGGTTACTTTTTGAAGGGAGGAAGAAAAAGAAAGAAAAAATTCTGTTTTATACCTTTTATTTTTGACACGCGCGGTCCGGACTTTTTATGTACACCACAGTAATAAAAATGTCAACGGGGAACTGAGTACGGATCTTTTTACCAAGCCCACAGGAATACTCTATTACTTTATTCTAGCTGCCACCCCAAGAACACAAAAAAATCACTTCCTAGGTCACAATTCTCTAGGGTTTACAAAATAGTAAGTGACCCACACAAAAAAGGACTCTGTCTATCTGAAATGGTTAAAAAAGTTGAGGATAGAGGTTATCCAAGTAACTTACTCCTTCAGGAAGAGACTAGAGCTAGAAGTTTACCTTTGGTGGTCACTTACCATCCGTTTACGTAAAAAATACAACAAATTATTCAGAAACACTGGCCTCTTCTTAATAAGTTTTATCCTAATATACCGGAATTTATGAACCCAATAAGGGTGCGCTACAAGCGCCCTAGGACTTTACGTGACACGCTAGTCAAGGCTGATATAGGTTCTTTTAAAACTCTATCCAAACAGACCACACTGGCCCCACCAAAAACAGGTACATTTCCATGCTTAAATTGCGCACAATGCAAAAACGTTATGAGAGATGACACATTTACTCATCCCCTATCAGGTAAAATATACCAAATATGGGGACAATACAGTTGTGCTTCATCTTTTGTTGTCTATTTGATCAAGTGCCCATGCGATCTCGCATACGTTGGGGAGACTTCCCAATGTGAGCGAGACCGCATTTGTAAACACAAGTCGTATATGTGATGTAAAAATCTGAGCTCTCTATACCCCAACACTTCATTAATAATAAACACCACATCAGTCAATTGAAATTTAAAATTTTGGAACAAGTTCCAATTCCATGGAGGGGTGGCAATCGAAAACTTCTATTAAGGAAACGGGAGGCCTATTGGATCCACAGGCTCAAAACCGTGGCACCAATGGGCCTCAACCGTGACTTTGATCTGGTGATTTAATTTAAGCCTTGTTACTAATTGCGATTCTTTCGCCTTTTCTCTCAACAGGCTAGATGATAGCAGCAATGAGGTACAGATATTACTCCTTAGTTTATAATAATTCCTAATACTAACCGTCTACTAATATATACTAATTTATACACACATTTAGACTCACCTCTTTCTAAATATAATGCTGGGTATCCGTCATATGTGTCTTGAATTTTTCATTTTGTATATTCATTGTGCAGGTTTTGTAATGTCTGTTGTAATTGTATTTGTGATTTCTTTTCACATATATGCTTGTTAATTTTTCTTGTTACAAATTTTTGCACGTCTCTGGTTCCAATTTATCTACCTAGATAGATTTACTTGTTCTACTACATAGATAAACAACAATTAGTAGAAAACACACTTTTTTTTCACTTACAATTCAAGTAAGGGCATCGATCGCGATGGGTTTGCCCATACTTAGTATCTGTGCATGCGCACGCTTACCCTGACATCATAGGCTGACTCCCGAGGACCCGCCCTATCACCTAAATCCACACTTCATCTTCAGTTGGCTACCACGCATGTGCGCGCTCTCTCTGACGTCAGACATCTGACATCAGATGCTCCTGTCACATCGCCTGCATCTTTCATAAGCGGGACATGCGCACTAGCATGCCCTAGACGCCATCCACCTCCATTACTCTGCTACACTCTAGGTATGTGCTCTGCGCCTATTTTGCATAAGCTACTACTTATCTCTGCATATAAACGGCACCTAAACTTCCGATAGGTAATATTGTGTCTCTGCTCCTGATATGCATTGTTTCCTATTGATATTTATAGCTACTGATATAACCTAAACTTCCTATAGGTAATATTGTGTCTTTGATATTGACAATTGCTCTTGATATTCATTGCTGCCTATTGACAAGGATAGCTTAACTGATATAACCTAAACATACCGTACAATGTAAAATATGGTTTCTGGATATATCCTAGCCTCTTCTGGTGACTTGTACATATTGGATTTTCTACCTATGGATACAGATCTCTGTTTATATAATATGTATGCATCTCATACTGTTTATGACATTTATTTGTATTTTTATTTTCTCTTTTCCCCAATTTGTACTGAGATTCATACTTTTATACTTATGGGTCAGACTCAACACTGTATATATTATATACAGTATTTATAGGCTGTGAACAAGGTCCAGGAAGGACCGAAACGTTGGCCATCTTTGCGGTTGACATAATTGGATGGAATAAAATATTACATTTATTGGCAGTCTACATCCGTGCACCGTGATCTCCTTTCTCTATGTAAGAGTGGGGACAGTGGCAGCGGCAGTAATGGCCCCATGACAGAGAAGGGGACGGTGACAGTAGCTGTGACAAAGGTGGCGCCGTGACAGAGTGGCAGCAATGGAAATAGTGGCCCCATGACAGAGTGGGGAAGGTGGAAGTGACAGTAGTGGCCCAATGACAGAGTGGGGACGATGGCAGAAGCAGTAGCAGTGGCAGTAACCATGAGGAAAAATGGCCCCATGACAGAGTGGGGAAGGGCGGCAGCAGCAGTGGTACTTAGGCTGTGTTAACATTACTGTTTATGTTTCTGTTTTTCTGATCCATCAGAAGAACATAAAACAAAACAAAAAAACAATCCTGCTAATCTATTAATCAATGTGGAGACACCACAAACAATGGTGTATCACCCCAATTTGTGAATCAGGGCCAAATAGAATTACGAATAGAATAAAAAACAGATAAACTGTCAGCTTTTATAGCCATTTTGCATCAGTGTGAGCAGTCCATTTTCTGGTCGTTTATCCATTTAAAATGGCTGTTTTACATCAGTTCTGTTAAAAAAAAAGCCATTAAGTTCTGTTAAAAAAAAGGCGGTAATGCCAGCAATGGAAAAAAAATTGCAGGAACATTCGCTCTGCACTGGAGGCAGTAGTACCTGACACTCCCAGCATGATCATGTGACATCACCAGGCTAGGAGCGTCAGGTCCTACTGCCTCCAGCGAGGAGTGAGTGTTCCTGCGTTTGCAAGTGGAGCATTTCATTTTCTATTTTAACACCTGAAGGCCCTTCCTGACATAGTGTACCTGATTTTACCGACCAATGTCTGGCTGTGAAAACGGCCAAAAATAGTCCTATAAACTTTAACTGGTTTAGAACAATTAACATTGATTACAACTTTTATATCCAGGTGTTCATTTTTTTTTAATGTTGTTTACGTATGTATGTTTATTTAGGTTGAATTATTTTTGCCAACAAGATCTCTAGTTTTCCAATAGTAAGATAGTGGAATGATGGATGACCATTCAGACTAGATTGGCCTAATACGAGCCTAAAGTAAAGGCCCTGGGCCCCAATGCACTGTCTGCTATAGGGCTCCACACCTAGCATTTGCAAAGGCAAAGGGCCTTTGAGCCCAAAGACACAATGGCATGGGTGTGACTGCTACTTCTGCACACGGATAGGTACACATTGTGTAATATGAGCCATATTTTGCGCATCTTGATCAAGGTTGCCAAAAAGAATTTTTCTTTTTTTTTTATAACTTATCCCAAAATCATGTACAACCAACATATTTTACTGACAAATTGGAAAACCCTAAGGAATGATATAGATTATAAGTAATCCACGTCTATAGCTCAATATACTGATAGGAACTCATTACCAGCATTTACTGTCTGTTGTAAAATGATGATAATTACCATCAAAATAATCTAGTCATATACCACCAGACTCAAAAAATTCCATGACACTTCTATTTTTTTTTTACAGTCTGTCCAGAAATTTCTGGACGGTTGGCAACCCTGATCTTGATATAGTGAAAAATGAAACATGGTTCAAGAATGATTTTCTTCTGAAGGGAGTTTTCTCCTGGGAACAGCAGATGTCAGTACAACGCTTTCATCATAATCTGGTGTCCTGCAGCTCTCAGATCCTATATTCTAGACATATGGCTTAATAACTGCACATACAGACGTGGACAAAATTGTTGGTACCCTTTGGTCAATGAAAGAAAAAGTCACAATGGTCACAGAAATAACTTTAATCTGACAAAAGTAATAATAAATTAAAATTCTATAAATGTTAACCAATGAAAGTCAGACATTGTTTTTCAACCATGCTTCAACAGAATTATGTAAAAAAATAAACTCATGAAACAGGCATGGACAAAAATGATGGTACCCCTAACTTAATATTTTGTTGCGCAACCTTTTGAGGCAATCACTGCAATCAAACGCTTCCTGTAACTGTCAATGAGACATCTGCACCTCTCAGCAGGTATTTTGGCCCACTCCTCATGAGCAAACTGCTCCAGTTGTGTCCGGTTTGAAGGGTGCCTTTTCCAGACTGCATGTTTCAGCTCCTTCCAAAGATGCTCAATAGGATTGAGGTCAGGGCTCATAGAAGGCCACTTTAGAATAGTCCAATTTTTTCCTCTTAGCCATTCTTGGGTGTTTTTAGCGGTGTGTTTTGGGTCATTGTCCTGTTGCAAGACCCATGACCTGCGACTGAGACCAAGCTTTCTGACACTGGCTAGTACATTTCTCTCTAGAATTCCTTGATAGTCTTGAGATTTCATTGTACCCTGCACAGATTCAAGACACCCTGTGCCAGACGCAGCAAAGCAGCCCCAGAACATAACAGAGCCTCCTCCATGTTTCACAGTAGGGACAGTGTTCTTTTCTTGATATGCTTCATTTTTTCGTCTGTGAACATACAGCTGATGTGCCTTGGCAAAAACTTCGATTTTTGTCTCATCTGTCCACAGGACATTCTCCCAGAAGCTTTGTGGCTTGTCAACATGTAGTTTGGCATATTCCAGTCTTGCTTTTTTATGATTCGTTTTCAACAATGGTGTCCTCCTTGGTCGTCTCCCATGTAGTCCACTTTGGCTCAAACAACGACGGATGGTGCGATCTGACACTGATGTTCCTTGAGCATGAAGTTCACCTTGAATCTCTTTAGAAGTCTTTCTAGGCTCTTTTGTTACCATTCGGATTATCCGTCTCTTAGATTTGTCATCAATTTTCCTCCTGCGGCCACGTCCAGGGAGGTTGGCTACAGTCCCATGGATCTTAAACTTATGAATAATATGTGCAACTGTACTCACAGGAACATCTAGTTGCTTGGAGATGGTCTTATAGCCTTTACCTTTAACATGCTTGTCTATAATTTTCTTTCTGATCTCTTGAGACAGCTCTTTCCTTTGCTTCCTCTGGTCCATGTCGAGTGTGGTACACACCATATCACCAAACAACACAGTGATTACCTGGAGCCATATATAGGCCCAATGGCTGATTACAAGGTTGTAGACACCTGTGATGCTAATTAGTGGACACACCTTGAATTAACATGTCCCTTTGGTCACATTATGTTCTGTGTTTTCTAGGGGTACCATCATTTTTGTCCATGCCTGTTTCATGAGTTTATTTTTTTACATAATTCTGTTGAAGCATGGTTGAAAAACAATGTCTGACTTTCATTGGTTAACATTTATAGAATTTTAATTTATTATTACTTTTGTCAGATTAAAGTTATTTCTGTGACCATTGTGACTTTTTCTTTCATTGACCAAAGGGTACCAACAATTTTGTCCACGTCTGTATGTATTTCATATATAAATTTAATTTTAGTTGTCTATATTTTACAAATAGCCTTTCATCCTATGCATCTATGGATACAACATGCTCCATGTGACCTTGCACCTGGTGTTATGTGACTACATTTTATCACCAGCAAAATATTTCCCCTCCTAAGGAACCATTTAAAAATAACAACTTGTGCTTTTACTGTCTTCCAGAGAATGCCTAACCAAGTTCCAACTAAATGGGAAACACCATTAAAGGGGATGCCTGATCATTACTGATAAGCTGCAAATGGAAGCAAAGTTGAATGATATGCCAAGATAGAAACTTGAATAGGGTATAAGTATCTGATCAGTAGGGAGGGGGGGTTCATAAGGATGGTGGTCCTTGTCGTATTAATAAAGAAGGTTAAGCTTCATTCATTGTCTATGGGGCTGCTGGAGTAAGACCCTTGGATACTATACAACAAGGAGCTCCAATTTACTACTTTATTTCATCTCCCCCGTACACCAATATTTAGGCCACTTTCTTGTATGCATATATATATATATATATATATATATATATATCGAGCAAAATCAATTAGCACTGCAGAGCTGACGAAGTTGCACCAGGAGGCAGCAATATGCATGGGGTTCCACCTCCTTTTGGGTCTGGGATCTCCAATGCTTTATGTATCTCACTAAATTTCATATATTATTCTATTGCTTTTATTTAGGGGATTCACAGTATTTGTTCTTTGAGCATTGCTTATGCTGGACCTCACCACATTCTGGCAGAAATTATTATTATTTATTATTAAAGCACCATTCATTCCATAGCGAGGTACATATGAAAAGGGGTATACATACATAATACAGACAAATAAACCAAGTATGAACAAGACGAGTTACAAACTGGTACAGAAGGAGAGAGGGCCCTGCCCGTGAGGTCTTACAATCTACATGGTATGGGAGAAGGACACAGTAGGTGAGGGTAATGCTGGTCATTGCAGTATAGAGGCAGCAGGGTCACTGGTTGTAGGCTTGTCTGAAGAGGTGGGTTTTCAGGTTTCTTTTGAAGGATTCCACTGTAGGTGAGAGTCTGATATGTTGGGGTAGCAAGTTCCAGAGTGTGGGGGATGCACAGGAGAAATCTTGGAGGCACTTGTGGGAAGAGGTGATAAGAGGAGAGGAGAGAAGGAGATCCTGTGAGGATCGGAGATTGCATATGGGGATGTATTGGGAAAGTAGCTCAGAGATGTAGGGAGGGGACAGGTTGTGGACGGCCTTGTATGTATTTGCTAGTATCTTGAACTGAATTTGCTTGGTTCTGTGTTTAGTTGCTAATGTGCAGTTTGCTTCATTCACTGCCTTAATGTCACTGTACTAACCCAGGGATTTACCAGTGTAGTAACTCATACATTTACCAATTTACCTGCCTATGCATTTACCAATGTACTAACCTTCTAGTCAAGTCTGTTTCAAGTCTAGTTTGGTGTAGTTTCTTATGCTAGCCCTTCCTGGACTTCTGCCATCCCATTGCCTTTCCTATACCATGTGCCAAGTGTTATTGCGATTGCTATTCTAAATTTCAATTTGAATATCCAGTCTTACAAATTTGATTCTGTGTGTCAAAGTCCAGCTAGTCCTATTGTAAAGTCATTTCAACTATACCTTTGTCCCGGCTCAGCTGAAACTTCTTATTTATTCCAGAACTCCTCGGTTAACTCACCGATTGCATTCTTACCTGCTTTACTGAATCTGAACTTCTGTTTGATATCTGCCGTATGCGTCTTATGGGGCGAATGCTGCCGTTTACACTGATACACCACTGACCGCATGCTGCACAGCGTGGTCAGAGGTGGACGAGGGAGGAGGGGCTGGGGGCCGGCATCTAGTTTTGTAATGGCAGTGGGGCCCTGTGCAGTCATTGTATTCTATTGCACCGGGCCCCACTCACTGTACTAATCGTATCTAACTGCAGGCAATGTTTAACTATAGAATATCTTCAATCCAGCAGCCTGTACTTACGTCCGTAGCAGGCAGGAGGCAGGAGGCTGGGCGGGCACTGGCAGTGCAACTCACTACGTCACGTGCCTGCTCCGTCCACTTTATGAATGAAGCAGGCGGAGCTGGGCACGTGAATAGTGACTTACGCTGCCAGTTCCCGCCCACCCGCCCAGTCTCCTGCCTCCTGCCTGCTATCTGCTATAGACATAAGTACAGGCTGCTGGATTGAAGATATTCTATAGTTAAACATTGCCTGCAGTTAGATACGATTAGTACAGTGAGCGGGCCTGGTGCAATAGAATACAATGACTGCACTGGCCCCGCTGCCATTACAAAACTAGTGTACATGCCAGCCCCCACCCCCTGTATTTCGGGTCATTCACAATAAACAGGGACACTGTTATGGGGGGATCTGTGGATGACACATAGCATAAGATGCTATTTATCTGTCATCCACAGATCCCCCCATAGCAGTGTCATGCCATCCACAGATGCCCCCATAACAGTGCCATCCACAGACCACCATAACAGTGTCATCCACAGATACCCCATAACAGTGTCATCCACAGATACCCCATAACAGTGTCATCCACAGATACCCCATAACAGTGTCATCCACAGATACCCCATAACAGTGCCATCCACAGATATCCCATAACAGTGTCATTCACAGGCTACCATTAGTTCAAAGCCAACCAAAAGCACACCTTTTGGTTCAAAATATATTTTTTCTTATTTTCCGCCTCAAAAACCTAGGTGCGTCTTATAGGGTGAATAATATGGTATACCATTTTTCTGCAATGAAGTAATGTTGAACTGTAAAGTAATTTTCCTTCAAACATAGTCTTGTCACTGTTAGATACTTCCCCTTTTTCTCATCTGCCCATAGAGCATTTTCCCATGTAGAACATGCAGGTAGTTTCAGGCAAACTTGTGATGGGCCACACTGTTTTGTTTTTTTTGGACAGTAGCAGATTTCTTCATGGTGCCCTACCATGACTACCCTTATTGTTCAGTGTTTTTCTGCTACTGGACACACACTGTGGTTTTTGCAGATTGTAGAATCTTCTGTAGGTCTTTATACTTGGGTTCTTTCTCACCACTTTCAAGATTGGCCAATGTGATCTAGAAGTTATCTTAGCAGGCTGCCTACTTCTAGCGAAAGTAGCAAACAGTCCAGAATTTTCTCCTTTTTCGCATATGTCTAACCATTGATTGAAACTCATATTGTCAAAAATGCTTTTTTTCAGCCTTTTCCAGGTTACATGTCTTCTGAAGATCTTCTGAGATCTTCTAAAAGTTTTTGCATTGAGGCATTGTTCACAGTAACCTTGAGAAGAACAGAATGGCCAGTAACCAGTCAGTGTGTGCCTTTATTTAATGAACAAGGCACCTTTGAACCCCACAAAATTGTATCTGCTTAATTGAACTCATTTTCTCAATTAGCTCTTGGAGAAGTCAATAACACAGATGTTCACTTACCCTTTTCTCCTTGTATTGTGGATATTTACTTAATGTGTTCAATAAAGGGCATGAATGTTACAACTTATGTGTTAGAAGTTTACTTAAGTTGTGTTTGTCTATATTTGTGATTTAGATAGGAATCAGATCACATTTTATTAGCAATCCATGCAGAAATATGTATACTTCCAAATAGTTCATTAACTTTTTCTTGAAACTTTATTAGGGAATTCTGAGTTAATAGGAAGTGCCCTGCACCACTGTAGAGAGTGGTTACATGGACAACTCATTGTTTTCAATAGGAATTGTGTGATGCTTTTTTTTTATCTTATGTGGAGGACATTTGCTTCCAAGCTTTCACCACAGATTACAGCTGGATGCTGGGGACTCCTGAACTGGAATGCCATTTGATCAGCTTTTCCTGAGTGCATTCCTTTGCAGATAATTTGTCTAGCCATTGATTAATGTAAACTCAGATCACCAGCAATGCTTTTTTAGCCTTTTTCAGGTTATACATCTTCTGAGATCTTCTGAAAGTTATTTGCTTCGAGGTATGGTTCACACTAACCAATCTTTCTTGAGAACATATTTGTCAGTAACCAGGCTTTGTGTGCCTTTACTACTGGACAGAGCACCTGTAAAACCCACACTTCAAATTTCATCTGCTTAATTGGACACCTCTTGCCAGTTAGCTCTAGGAGAAGGCATTAATGCAGATGTCCACTTCCCTTTTTGACCTTGTAATGTTAATGTTTAATGAATGTGTTCAACAAAGGACATACAAGTTAACTGTTTGTGTGTTATGAGTTTAGTTTAATTGTGTTTAGAATTGGCATTTGGATAGCAACCAGAGCACATTTTATTAGCTCCCAATGTAGAACTCTGTGTACTTCCAAAGAGTTAACTTTTTCTTGCAACTGTACTTTATTAGGGAATTGTTAGTTAATAGAAAGTGCCATTACCCACAGTAGAGAGTGGTTACAGGGACAACCCATTGTTTTCAGTAAGAATTGTGTGATGCTTTTTTCTCATGTGAAGGACATTTGCTTCCTAGTTTTCACTACAGATTACAGCTGGTTGGCACACCAGGGCATGGTCTAACAGAAATGGAAAATAAAAGGCAAACAACCCCTTTAAATGCAGTACATTGTATCCATTGTAGCATGGAACCTAATACATCAGTAAAATGTCTTCCTTTAAGATGGAGTATTTCAGACAGAATTGCATTCCATTTAATGTAAGTTAAACCTGCCATCATGGTACATGAGGATAAACCCAAACATTCACAAGCTATGCAGCTCTAATAGCTCCTGCCCTCTGTTTCCTGCATTAGCAAAGCACATGAAATGAGTAGGATCTGGAAGGCACAATGGAGAGTGCAAGACCATGTATGCGGAATGCGAGAGAATGCCCACACACACTGACCCCATTTATAGAATCAAAGATAATTTTCTGTATACATGTGCTAGGCCTAATGTGACCTAGCTAATTAAATTGGCATATGAGATATCCCTGAGTGACCTATACACTTCTGAAAGTGTGCCCCATCCCCATCCCGTCATCACTAGTGATGTTCCATATACAAAGCTATCAAATCACACTCCCTCGGGATATTGTAATCAATGTAATGTACGGTCAACGGACCAAAAAATCCCTTTAGGGGTCTCTAACTAATACTAAAATATATCTTTATTCATTCAATATTAAAATCGTGAATCACGATTTTAATATTGAATGAATAAAGATATATTTTAGTATTAGTTAGAGACCCCTAAAGGGATTTTGTGGTCCATATACCAAGCTAGGCACAACTGGGCCTAGCCAATGAGATTGGTATACAGAATGCCACTAGATGACTCAGAGGTCATGTGACACTGTGAATAAAAGTTGTGAATGAAATAAGTCAATTAAAAGGAATAATGGAAGAGAATTACAAATGTATTAAACAGAGGTCAATATTGAGCCCTATTCTCTTCAATATATTTATTAATGAGCTTGTAGGAAGCTTGCACGGTAAAGTATATATATTTGGAGATGACACTAAACTGTGTATTGTAATTAACACTGAAGAGGACAGTATACTGCTACAGATGGATATGGATAGATTGGAGGCTTGGGCAGAGAAGTGGCAGATGAGGTTTAACACTGACAAATATAAGGTTATGCACATTGGTAGGAATAATACAAGTCACCTGTACATACTTAATGGTAAAATACTAGATAACACTGACATGGAAAAGGACTTAGGAATTTTAGTTTACAGCAAAGTTATCTGTAGAAACCAGTGTCAGACAGCTGCTGCCAAGGCCAATAAGATAATGGATTTCCTCAAAAGGGGCATAGATGCCCATGATGAGAACATAGTCCTGCCACTTTACAAATCACTAGTCAGATCACACATGGAGTACTGTGTACAGTTCTGGGCTCCTGTGAACAAGGCAGATATAGCAGAGCTGGAGAGGGTTTAGAGGAGGGCATCTAAAGTAATAACTGGAATGGGGCAACTACAGTACCCTGAAAGATTATTAAAATTAGGGTTATTCACTTTAGAAAAAAGACGACTGAGGGGAGATCTAATTACTATGTATAAATATATCAGGGGACAGTACAGAGATCTATCCCATCATCTGTTTACCCCAGGACTGTGACTGTGATGAGGGGACATCCTCTGCGTCTGGAGGAAATAAGGTTTCTACACAAACATAGAAGAGGATTCTTTACGGTAAGAGCAGTGAGACTATGGAACTCTCTGCCTGAGGAGGTGGTGATGGTGAGTACAATAAAGGAATTCAAGAGGGGCCTGGATGTATTTCTAGAGTGTATTAATATTATAGGCTATAGCTACTAGAGAGGGGTTGTTGATCCAGAGAGTTATTCTGATTGCCTAAATGGAGTCGTGAAGGAATTTTTTTCCCTTAAAGTGAGGAAAATTGGCTTCTACCTCTTAGGTTTTGTTTTTTTTGCCTTCCACTGGAACAACTTGACGGATAAAAGGCTGAACTGGATGCACAGATGTCTTTTTTCAGCCTTATAAACTACGTTACTATGTTACTGGGGAATTATTACATAAAATATCTCAGAAACCCTCTTACTACTGTAAATATCACTTAGAAATCCACTACTATAGAAATGTGGTGACAATACTATAAAAAGCAGCTAATTAGTGTAAAAGCTCATTAAAAAAACATGTTAATAATGATGGAAGTCCTTCTTATGATTCAGGCAGGATGCTTTAAGGTGAACATGTTTATGAGGCAGTATTAAGGATTAAATGTGCCTCTGCTGTAAGTCATATGAACAATGGGGAAGCATCTTTACCGTCATTACAAGCACTGAAACATCATTCGATTCCCAAGCGATTGAAGAAATCCAATGTGTTGATTTATTGCCAGTGTCAGAGCTGGCTAAGGATAACAACCTCTTTTTTTCACATTCAAAATATACAAGAGCATACCAGGAAAAGTTATGTCCACCACCTGGAAATAGACAAAAGGGAAACAATTAACTAATTACAATAGAAAGACTTTTTTTTACAATGAGTTTCAATAGAAATCATAACAAATGACTGATATGGAGCGATGGATTTTACTAATTTGCGGTAAGTAAGGAATCAGCAAGAAATCATATATGTCAAATTTGACCCCAGAAATGACAAACTCCCCAACTTCTATATAAGAGTTTGTAGTGTGTTCATATATCGGTTAAGTACGTTTAATTGGGAATTCATTTTGTTTTTTCATTGATGTTTTTGTTGTAGATTTCCCTTTATCATGAATTTACGGGCTAAAGAAACTGATTGTCTTTCACAAGTAACAAAGATTTTCAAAGATGACGCAATTGTAGCTTCTCATTCTACATAACCAGACGTCCTGGAAATGCAAAAATTGCTGAAGAATCTGTATAGGAACAGGACTAAAACATGGTGGAATAAAGTGGCACTGGAGCAATATCTTACCATGGATTCGATTCCTAGGGGTCTCCGAGTACAGCTACACCCCTCTTTTCCACTTGATGACGATCTGCTGAAACAGAGGTGGGACGATGCTTGCAAATTATGTTCTCGTACCTTTATTGAATTACTTTTTGGATATGAGAGAAAACATCTTGATGAGATTGAAAAGTCGATCGGGCCATTACAGGAGAAATTACGGGGTCTGGTCGACGGCGAGGCACTTTCAAGATTTGAACAGGACTTGAACAATGATCACGTACGGTGGGACAAGGAGATTCAAAAGATTAAAGCAAAAAAATTCCAACGTTATATATATGATTACCAGCACAATCAGGTTTTCCACTGGCAATATCGACGCAAGACAAATATGTTTGGTGCCAGCTCATCGGTTTCATTAAACAGCAACACATCACAGCAAGCACAGATATCGTCTGTGGATGGTCATGCGACATTACAACCACGTACACCTCTCAAGAGGAAATACAACAACTCTGGAGAAGTCAGGAATGGGGAACTTAAGGTAATTAATTTATCCAATATCCTCTTGCCTGAGCCCCAGTTGGAGGTTCTTTCCTTGGGTCTATCCTTCAGTCCAGTGTCCACCTAAGATAACTTTATTGAAATTAAGGACACTTTTCATTTTGACAGGAAATAAATTTTCAAGAAACATTTCTAAAACTAATTTTGATGATACCTTTACAGCTCTGGAGGAATTGGAGGCACTCCGAACACTAGAAGCACTATTGTTGGAACAGGAGGTAGGTGTGTCCAAATTTCCTTCTTTTATTCGTGGCCAGTCAACCACATTTCCACCCTTGTCTCTTAGTCCGTCCATTGAGACATTTGTCAAATTGCCTGTGCAGGAACTGTACAGACTTCCTGGCAAAATACATTATGATAATCTCAATAAAGAACAGAGACACGCACTTAGGCAGTTACATGAAATGAAAGGCATGGTTTTTAAACTGTCCGATAAGGATGGAAATGTGGTTGTATGGGCTACGGAGATGTATGAGGCTGATGCCCATCGCCAACTTCTGGATGTTAACTGTTATAAACGTCTACCAGCCAACCCGACAACTGATGTCAAAGCTCAATTAGATGCCATACTTATGGAAGCAGTTATATCTGGAGTGATTACACAATCTGTATATGAAGGCCTTGTAGTCAAGCACCTGGTAACACCAACACTGTACTTGTTGCCTAAAGTACTTAAATCTCTGTCCAAACCACCAGGCAGACCAATTGTATCTGGACGAGGGGGCTTATGTGAACAGGTATGTCGATTTTTGGACTTTTACTTGAATCCCTGTGTTGAGCGTTTGCCTTCATTTGTATGAGACCCCACAGATGTTTTGAAGCGACTGGATAACATTAAGATAGAGAATTACATGGTTTTGGTATCTTGTGACATTGAATCTTTATATACCTGTATTAGTCACGATATAGACCTCAGGGCCGCACGTTTTTCTCTTCAGATGAGAAACTTGACACCTGAACTTGTTGACCTGCTTATGGAACTATTAAATGTTGCCCTCACTCATAATTATTTTTTGTTTAAAGATCACAATTTTTTACAGCTACGAGGGGTGGGGCGATGGGCGCGACATATGCGCCATCGTATGCAAATTTATTTTTGGGACATTGGCAACTTGAACTTGTCCAGGTGTCCCTGGATGAGGCAGATGGTCAGGTGTTATCATGGATGAGATTCATAGATGACATCTTGTTCGTATGGTAGGGATCCCGATGCGCACTTGATTCATTCTTGATTAGGATCAATGCGAAAGATTGGAACATTTCCCTTACCCAAACTGTTTCTTCGAAACAGATCACTTTTTTGTACATCAATATCAAAGTGTCCATAACGGGAATTTTGAAAACGTGTATATCGTAAGGAAACCGCTGTTAATACCCTACTTCATGCTTCTTCATTTCATCCTAGGCACCAGAAAAGGTCGATACCGACGGGCCAATTTCTACGTGCAAGTAGAATATGTACATCGACTACTGATTTTGAACATGAATCGGATATACTTAGACGACACTTTGAACAAAGGGGATACCATCAACAGGACATACAGCGAGGATACCTACGAGCAAAGAATACACAGCGTGAAACACTTCTTACCCTCAGACACAGGGACACTTCGGCTTCCTCACAGGTGTTTAGAATGATCACTAACGACAATACGCAATGGCA
This sequence comes from Bufo gargarizans, assembly GCF_014858855.1. Classification (NCBI taxonomy): domain Eukaryota; kingdom Metazoa; phylum Chordata; class Amphibia; order Anura; family Bufonidae; genus Bufo; species Bufo gargarizans. The sequence continues at coordinate 180,560,262 of NC_058084.1, read as the reverse complement.
TAATATGAGAATATTTTTTTCGAAATTCTGGCCCATTCTAAGATCAGATCCTGATCTTGAACGGGTCCTTACACCCGCTCTGGCGTTTGTTGCCAAACGCAGCAAGAATTTGATAATGGGTAGCCATTATGTTCCACCTAAGACTAGCTTCTTGTTTCAATCACATGGTCCCAAATGGGGCTCAGTGCAATGTGGCCACTGCAGTTCGTGCAAGGCTATCAACAAAACGGATACCTTTAGTGATTCTTCTGGTCAAAAAATTTACAACATTGTGCAGTTTATTAATTGTAGCACATCAGGGGTTATACAGTCCTGATCAAAAGTTTAAGACCACTTGAAAAATGGCAAAAAATCATATTTAGCATAACATGCAACAAGAAGAAATGGGAGTGAGACAAAACATTTTTTGAGCATTCAATTTAATGAAAACAAAGAATAAACTGAAACAGGCTGTTTTTCAGCTTATCAAAAGTTTAGGACCACACCTCCCAAAAAAAAAAACTAAACCCCCCAAAACAGAAATCCAACTTCCAAACATGAACTCAGTAATGAGTAGCTCTGCCGTTATTGTTTATCATTTCCAAAATTCGTTTTGGCCTGCTTGATGCAAGCGTTTCCATGAGGTGAGTGGGAACATTTCTCCAAGTGGTGAAGACGGCTGCACGAAGGCCATCTACTGTCTGGAACTGTTGTCTATTTTTGTAAACTTCCCTTGCCATCCATTCCTAAAGGTTCTCAATTGGATTTAGATCAGGGGAACACTCAGGATGGGCCAAAAGAGTGATGTTATTCTCCTGGAAGAAGTTCCTTGTCCTGCGGGCATTGTGTACTGTAGCGCTGTCCTGTTGAAAAACCCAGTCGTTAGCACACAGACGAGGGCCCTCAGTCAAGAGGAATGCTCTCTGCAAACCTCTGGAAATAGCCAGCGGCCTTTTGACGCCCCTGCACTTCCTGAAGCTCCATTGTTTCACTGAAGGAAAAAGCACCCCAGACCATTATGGCGCCCCCTCCACTGTAGCGCGTAGGAAACATCTCAGGTGGGATCTGCTTGTCATGCCAGTAACGTTGAAAACTATCAGGACCATCAAGGTTACATTTTTTCTCATCAGAGAATAAAACTTTCTTCCACCTTTGAATGTCCCATGTTTGGTGCTCTCTTGCAAAGTACAAACGAGCAGTTCTGTGGCGTTCAAGGAGACGAGGTCTTTGAAGATGTTTTTTGTTTTTGAAGCCCTTCAGTCTCAGATGCCGTCTGATGGTTATGGGGCTGCAGTCAGCACCAGTAATGGCCTTAATTTGGGTCGAGGATCGTTCAGTGTCTTGACGGACAGCCAATTGGATCCTCCTGCTCAGTGCTGATGACATTTTTTTGGGTCTTCCACTTGACTTTTTTGTTCCATAACCCTCAGGATCATTTAAGAAATTCCAAATGACTGTCTTACTACGTCCCACCTCAGCAGCGATGGCGCGCTGTGAGAGACCCTGTTTATGCAACAACCCGACCACGTTCAAAAAGGGAGAGTTTTTTTGCCTTTGCCATCACGTGTGACTACCTGACAGAAAATGACAATGAATCCACATCTTTGCACAGATTTGGCCTTTTAAAGGCATGTGGTCCTAAACTTCTGATCAGCTGAAAAACAGCCTGTTTCAGTTTATTCGTTGTTATCATTAAATTGAATGCTCAAAAAATGTTTTGTCTCACTCTCATTTCTTCTTGTTGCATGTTAAAGCTCTACTTGGAACCTTGTTAAGATCCAGCCATGCTAAATATGATTTTTTTTGCCATTTTTCAAGTGGTCTTAAACTTTTTATCAGGATTGTATATTATGCTACCTGTCCACGTGGACTCATATATCTCGGTATGACCACATGTGAATTCCGCATTCGCATTCAGGAACATCAGAGGGACATACGAGTAGCCACTAACATTAGTAATTTGGAGAAGGATAAAATTGGAAAACTGAAACCAATAGCGAGACACTTTCGACATAAACATGATAATCGGTGGCAGGATCTACATTTTCGTGGACAAGGTATCCCTGGGCTCAAGAGGTGGTGATTTATTCAGACAGATGGAACAAGTGGAAAGCAAGTGGATAGTGAAGCTCAAAACACAAACACCACATGGTCTCAATGATAAAATACCCTTTGCATCTTTCTTATAGAGACACGTCCCCAATCTTAGTTTCTTACCCTTTTTCAATTTTTGTTGTATGTTAACTGGGTTGGTGCTTCATGTATGATTGACAAGTCTTGGCTCCAACTATTTTAGGCTGTTTCCCCAGGTTTCCATTACCCATCTGTACTATTATTGTGCAGTGCATTTCAGGCTGGTTGAATTTTGACGCATGGTAGCTAATGATTGGTATAACCATTCCCTTGGTATGAGGTGAGTGAGTGGACCTGGAACATCGTGGTCCATGTGCTTTATTGGTTTTATGCAGTTCCTGTGACGGCAGGGTACTCCAATTGGTTCATTTTTTTGCTTTTTCATCTGGTCTCCTACTTTTTACTTTCTCAGCTCACCCCACTATACTGAATGATTGTTAGTAATGGGTTGCGTTTTCCCCTCACTTAATACAGCACTCACAATTTTTGCACTTATCTTGTGGGTGTTAGTTTAATTGTTTTTGTTCCACCGTTCTTTCATATCACATCACCCCAATGCGCACATGCACTTTGTTTTTGATTGTTCTTCTCACATTCTTCATCATTTTGTGTAAGCTCACTTCACTTTGCTGCACCACATCTATTTTTTATATCGGAATGGCACTCTGGTCATAGGTAGTGTATGGAAATTTGCAATAATAGTGCAATACCATATAAGTAGTAGGCCTATAATTAGATACTCCTAGGAAAAAAATAGGTATATATAGTACTAGTACATATATAATACTGTATATAAAATATTTAATTGATAGAATATAAAATAGATGGAATATATAAAACAATTGTTGTGTGGAATTAAAACATAAAAAATGAAGAAATGATGAAAAAAATGAGAAAGATAATGAGATAGAGGAAGTCTTAGGTAATAGTATGGTCAAAGTCTTGTAGACCTATTAAAAATGAATGTAGGTAACTACTCTAGTATTGTCCCAGAGAAAGTAAATTTGGTAGTATTCCAGGGAGAAAAAATTGTATGAGGAGGGAAAACTCCTTTGGGAGGTGTAGATGTACTGTTGTCCCAAATGTATGAGCTTATACCTCCAGTTTGAGCAGTAGTTCAGTGTGGATGATCAGCACTTATATCGCAGATAGATAGTATATTTGCTTCAGTTTTCCTTAATATGGATTAGTCCAACAGTCATGGATTATAATGTAAAATGCTGCTGGTTGAGCAGGTACGTTACCCTCCTGAAGTCGGCTAGTGAGCAGCTGCCGATCGATGTGCGGCGTCCACGTGTGCTGTTCCCGCTCGTGGGGCTGAATGTTCTGCCTATTGGTTGCTGGAGGTGTTCGTCACTTCCGGTGACGTCACTTGTATTCACGGGCTTTCCCGCTCTTTTCCCGTCGGCGTTCCACGTGGGGACCAGTGGCGGGAGAGTGGCTGAAGTTTTCAAAGAAATTTTCAGAGAAATGTTTTGCTCCGGAGCTATATATGTTTAGGATCCGTCTGGTGCTAGCTAACTTTACTTGAGTATGGCTGCCTCAAAAAAAACCATACGCGTTTCGGAGCGTCCTGCTCCTTCTTTAGTGGGAATGGGCAGCCCTTTTTCATTTGGTCTAGATATATGGTCCTAATTGGGTCCAATTAGTGGTTGGAGGGGTGGTCTTAGACGTTACTTCTTAGTATTTGGTAACATTTGACATGGATTAGCAGGTGAAAGGATTGGAGTATATATCACTATCCATGATGGTTCATATTGCTTCCAGTTGTACATTATATATCACATATATAAGATATATAAATATAAAAAGATGAAGGAATATGGTAAAAGAATGTGAAAAATAAAATAAAATAAATTGTGAAAAATTAAATAAAGTGAAACGGGTCAGGTCTGCAAAGTTTTTGGTACACCATGGGTACCAGGTTCGCCCCCAGCTATGCTAATATCTTCATGGCTCAGTGGGAACATGATTTCATCTCCCCACTGCTGGAAACGAGCCTGGTACTATGGCGTAGATATATAGACGACATCATTTTCATCTGGAGCGATAGAAGGGACAAATTGGATGCATTTTTGGAGGCCATCAATGTTAATGACAGGAATATAATACTCACAGCAAATATAAGCGAGACACAAGTCCAATTCCTCGATCTCCTGATCAAAACAACGGGAAACAAACTCCACTGTAGTACATATCAAAAACCAGTGATGAAAAACAATTTCATTCTACATTCAAGTTGTCATTTACCAAACTGGCTGCTAAACATCCCGACGAGTCAGTTTAGACGACTCAAGAGGAATTGTACATTGGATAGCCAATTTGAAATAGAAGCAGCAAATTTGAAGACACAATTCCTAGCTAAAGATTATCCGTTAACAATAATAGATAGATCACTGGACAAAGTAAGGTCAATGGATAGAACAACGTTCTTTGACCAAACCACCACAAACACGATTAAAAAAGAAGAAACTCCCAGAATCATTCTACCATACAATGCACATTATAAGAAACTAGAGACAATTATCTATAAACATTGGCATCATATCCTTAAAGACAAAATCATAGGTCAGCTATTACCTGATAGACCACAGATCACCTACACTAGAGCCCCCAATCTTGGACTGAAAATAGCACCAACAACAAAAATGACTACGACTAAACCCAATGCAAGCTGGTTATCATTGAAGGGCTTCTTCGGGTGTGGCAAATGCCGCAACTGCAAGACCACAAACTTTCCGAGAAAGACGATCACGGTAAACGCAACCCATAGCACATATATACATCAGATCCAGGAACATCTTTCATGCCACTCTAACAACATAATCTACATTCTACAATGTCCTTGTTCCAAACAGTACATTGGACGCACAAAAAGACTCCTCAAAACGCGAATTTCAGAACACATATCAAACATCAAAAAAGGTTATGAGCTACATTCTGTCTCCAGACATTACAAAGAAAAACATAACTGCGACCCGTCATTACTCACATATGCAGCTTTAGAGAGAATTACACATCAATGGAGAGGCAGTAACCACATAGCGGCAATGTCTAGGTCTGAATCTAGAAAAATATTCGAGTTCAATACAATAATCCCAAACGGACTCAATGCGGAGATGGAAATCTTCGGGTTTTTATGAATAAGATCCAATGGGTGAGGTGCCCCCCTTGGGATCTGGGATCGTAGTCTGGCTGTCTATCAGCACTCCGACCCCCCCCTCTCCCAGGTGGGCCCCTCCCCCCTTCCACCATCAATTCTCTCCCATTAATTTTCCTCCACTAATCAATTCCTTCCATTAAGTTGCTTGTGCCACAGCCTGAATTTTTCTATATATCAAAACATAGGTACAAACTATCTGATTACATGAATAATATCCAACTATAGATCAATCTGCTCTTTATTGTCCTCAGGGATATCCTACGTCTGATACTATAATAGACAAATGTACATTTATAATGTTTGTGAATCTATCTCTCCTCCTCTCCCCATATCAATCTATCTAGCACAATATCCCTACCCCTATAAATGCACTGTAACTGATATCACCTCCATTATTGGGGTTTAGATCGATACTATATGATATTATTGATAATAATCACATTTTATTCCTATTTTTCTTTCACTTTTTATTTTATTTTTCACAATTTATTTTATTTTATTTTTCACATTCTTTTACCATATTCCTTCATCTTTTTATATTTATATATCTTATATATGTGATATATAATGTACAACTGGAAGCAATATGAACCATCATGGATAGTGATATATACTCCACTCCTTTCACCTGCTAATCCATGTCAAATGTTACCAAATACTAAGAAGTAACGTCTAAGACCACCCCTCCAACCACTAATTGGACCCAATTAGGACCATATATCTAGACCAAATAAAAAAGGGCTGCCCATTCCCACTGAAGAAGGAGCAGGACGCTCCGAAACGCTTATGTTTTTTTTTTGAGGCAGCCATACTCAAGTAAAGCTAGCTAGCACCAGAAGGATCCTAAACATATATAGCTCCGGAGCAAAACATTTCTCAGAAAATTTCTTTGAAAACTTCAGCCGCTCTCCCGCCACTGGTCCCCACGTGGAACGCCGACGGGAAAAGAGCGGGAAAGCCCGTGAATACAAGTGACGTCACCGGAAGTGACGAACACCTCCAGCAACCAATAGGCAGAACATTCAGCCCCGCGAGTGGGAACAGCACACGTGGACGCCACACATCGATCGGCAGCTGCTCACCAGCCGACTTCAGGAGGGTAACGTACCTGCTCAACCAGCAGCATTTTACATTATAATCCATGACTGTTGGACTAATCCATATTAAGGAAAACTGAAGCAAATATACTATCTATCTGCGATATAAGTGCTGATCATCCACACTGAACTACTGCTAAAACTGGAGGTATAAGCTCATACATTTGGGACAAAAGTACATCTACACCTCCCAAAGGACTTTTCCCTCCTCATACAATTTATTCTCCCTGGAATACTACCAAATTTACTTTCTCTGGGACAATACTAGAGTGGTTACCTACATTCATTTTTAATAGGTCTACAAGACTCTGACCATACTATTACCTAAGACTTCCTCTATCTCATTATCTTCATTTTTATTTTTTCATCATATTTTTTCATTATTTTTTCATTTATTTCATTCATTTTTTTCATCATTTCTTCATTTTTTATGTTTTAATTCCACACAACAATTGTTTTATATATTCCATCTATTTTATATTCTATCAATTAACAATTTTATATACAGTATTATATATGTACTAGTACTATATATACCTATTTTTTTTCCTAGGAGTATCTAATTATAGGCCTACTACTTATATGGTATTGCACTATTATTGCAAATTTTATGACCTTTTATTGTTGCTAATAGCCATGTAATAAATAACCTGCTTCCATATACTACCTATGACCAGAGTGCCATCCCTCTATTTTATTCTCATTCTCCTACTACAAACGTTGGGTACGCTTTGTTTGGATTGAGCAGCTCATTCCATTTTTTGAGCTATAGTGAGCCGCCCCACTACAATTTTCTATTTTTTATATCACCATCCCTTGTTTTTTCTTCACTATAATCACATTATGTTTCCTTAATCTGCAAGCACACACATTTTTGCACACATTCTCCACCGTATTTATATGCAGGTATATAGCTGCATCATCCTTTACATTTTAATATTATTATTTCATTATATCTTCACAGCCTTTTTCCTTTTTTCCAATTTTTTTTTGGAGGGGTTCCAATATAGTTTTTTCATTATTAATTTTTAATGATTAGTATGAATTCTGCAGCTATTAATACACTTTTGATCACGATTATTCAAATCATGCAGTATCTGGTCTTTATTACCAATTTAGCATTATTGATTAATATTGTATAAGATTAATTTATTATGTTCACGCTATCATGGAGCAGCAATTATCACTGACATTTGTAATCATGTAATTACATATATTCGTAACTATTGTCTTGATTATGGCACTATTTGACACTTTACGGTTCATTAAATACACCAAATCTATAAAAAAAAACTTTTATTACCAACATGTTTTAGGAGAATCATCTATTTTTTTGATCAGGTATTCAATATATATTCCATAACTGTTTATGTGGATCATGATACTTACTTACGTTCATCCATATTTTGCATATATTAACATTATTTTATTATGTTTCAATTTGCATTGTCCTATTGTGGGACACTCACTATTAGGGATTAGTTATCAATTACATTGGTCCAATGTATGCTGGTTTGCCCCCATACCATTGCCAGCTTGTACTGCCCTAATCCAACAGGGCGGCCACGGTGCACCTGGTCTTCTGCACGTGCGCCGGGGTGGGGGTGCGTCCCGCTGCTCTGTGATGACGTGGATCACGCACTTGCGTGTGGTCCTCCTCTTCCGGACCGGGTGGCACTTGCGCACCCACGGTGCACATGTGCAGGGATTCAGGAGCCATATAGCGAGTGCCGTCCATTATAATATACAGGTGAGATGGTAGCCAATGGTCACTTAACCTATCACACTCTAACTGAACTTCTGTTTAAATCTTGGGGCCAATGAACGCCCTTTGTAACCACCTGCATTGTAATTTGTGCCATATTTATATTGAGCTCCACCGCCAGTTTAGCCATCACCCCTTGAAAAAGCAGTACGCGAAACACGCGTCGGAGAGTGGACTGGTGGTGCTTGTGTTTTGCTGTGGACTTTCGTGTGGTCAGTATTAACATTTATTTTACTTTTATAGCACAGCTTTACTTTATGGTTACTGTTACTCATTGACGTTGATGCACATACATTCTTATGTGCACACATCTTGAACTCTGTATGTGGTCTCCACATATATATTTGTGGACACCCGCAGAGTGCTCTCTTTGTATCGCATGTGCCTATATCTGCCGCTAATACAGCACAGTGTACCAAAAACTTTGCTGACCTGACCCGTTTTGCACTTGCACTTTATCTAATGGTCCACCAACCACGCACCACCAGCCCATTTGGTTTTTAACTATGTTTTCATGTATTGTGTTATGTCAATCATGTGCATCTTGTTGCTTATAATACAATTATGCATTTATCCATTATACTTTGTGGTCGCTTATTGATTTTGTTGACATGGTGACGATCTATATACCCCTATAGGAGTTTCTATGGCCAGCATACTGTAATGTATAAACTTCTCTGCAGTGTAGAAGGACTCCTTTAGACAGTAGCAGAAGGAATCCCTGGTATTAAGAAACTTTAAATATGTCAGATCATGTTCATCAGTTTTAGAGTATAGTGGCAATGTCACTTCAGCCTCAGCACATGGCGATTTTCCGTTTTTTCATTTTTGTTTTTTACTCCCTGACTTCCAAGAGCCATATTTTTTTTTTATAGATTTTTGGGGGACAAGTTGCTCTAATGTCATTGTTTAAAAAAAGTTACAAATGGGGTGGAATTGGAAACAAAATGCAATAGCATTGTAGTATTATAGGTTGCGTTTTTATGGCGTTCCCTACGCGGTAAATTTGACCTGTTCCCTTTATTCTCTAGGTCAGTACAATTACAGCAATACCACATTTATATAGTTTTTCTTGTGTTTTAATACTGACAAAAAAAAACTTTGTAAAAAAAACCCACAAAAGTTAAAAAAAAATCCCTAGTGGCGTGCCTAAGATGTTTGGCTCACAGGGCGGGTCCTTTCTCTGGCGATTTTGGAGTGTGTATGACTTTTTGATCACTCCCATTCAATTATTTTTGTGATGTGAAACAATGAAAAAACTTAAAAAGGCCATTTTTATTTTTTTCCCATTGTGGCGTTCATTGTACGAGATAAATATATTTAGATTTTGATGGTTTGGACTTTTTTGAATGAGGCAGTGCATGTGATCTTTATTTTTTATTGTTTATTTTTAATACGGGAAAAGGGTGTGATTTAAATGGATATTTTTTAAAAGTTTTTTTTACAACTTTTTTTCTTTTTAAAGTCCTACTAGGAGGCTTGAACATGTGATCATCACATCACTTCTCACTTACACTGCAATGAATTGGCCTTGCAGTGTAGGGCAGGATTGCTATTTTCTTATAGAGCCCTGACACCTGCAGGCCTCCATAAGAACTACAACTGTAATAGCATGGAACTTGAGTTCCATGTCAAGGCTATTAACACGAATAACTACTTACTCATCTCAGTGTCAGGAAATTGTTTGGGGAAAGCTGCCTCAGATGCCATAGTCACAATTAACCATGGTGTCTTCTGTGTGAAACCACAGGCATCTGGTGGATATGGCTCTATCTTCAGAGAGACATAATGCGCCGTATATGTATGGTGAATGGTATAAAGGCGTTAAAGGGGCATGTTGGTTGTTTGAAGTTATCCCGTATCCACAGGATAGGCTATAACTATTAGATTGATGGAGGTCCTAGCACTGGCCTGGGACCCCTACCTTTTACAAGAATGGGTACACCGTACCTGTGCAGGCCCCTGAAACGAAACGAACAGCCAGTTGGACATGCACACCAGTGCTTCATTCATTTATTTGGGAGTTCCTCCTTTAAATATGTTGTCAGGGATTTGACAAAACTTCTTTTTCTTACAGGTTAAAGGAGTATTCCATGATTTTTATGTTGATGGTCTATCATCAAGATATACTATCAATATCTGATCAGCGGGGATCTGACATCCCCCACTCTGACTGATCAGTTGTTCTTGAATAGCTTTAGCATTGGTTGATGGTGCCAGAACTACAAACCACTGTCCATTTTATATTGAAAGCGAATTGGTTACAGTGGCACTGCCTCCATCGATCCCCTGACAACTTTCAAGTATGATAGGCAGTGTTGAATCACAATTGATATTGCAAATGAAAGGGTCTGTCTTTAAAATATGACTAGATCACCTCGATCTTAGTGACATGGTTTTGACTCTAGTGGAATGTTTCAGTATTATTATGAAATGCCTGGTACCACTAGAGCATAATAGTTTTTATAGCTGCCACTAGTTGGGTTTTACACTCATGCCAGTGTTTTATTAATATCCTAAAGGAGCAATAAAAAGAAAGAATTGTATATTTTAGTCAAAATAATTCACAAGGCAGGTTATTTGACATCTGTTAAGTGAACCATTTACACACTCACAAGATTCCTGCAAAACTTGGTATGCAGTTATGTCTGAGGAAGAAATATAACTTATGACAGGTGGGTCTTGAGACAAGATGATGTAAAACTGCTCCCCCCGCTGCCCTATTAAAAGGTTCTCAGTGGCTACTTGTAGCTAATGAGAGATTGTTAATTTCTAGACATGCCTCTACAATGCACTTGAAGACATTTTGCCCAGTTGACAGACTTTGAGACTCTTCATTGGACTCATTACAATCTCCTGTCTCTGCCCCAACTATTTTCGGGTGCTTAGCGGAAGTAAATTTGTCATCATGGTGCCAATAACAAGTCCTGCGACTTACAGGCAGTCACCGCCACCTTTGTTTGGTGGTGTGAACGAAAAACCTGGACGCCATTGACTTGTTTTTACAAGCTAATCTAGGGTCTATTTGGAATCCCAAGATGGTTGGAATCAAGTGATGAGCACTTTAATCCTGCCTTTGCTGTGGAGTGACACACTGCCTTAACTTACATAGTTACATAGTTGATACAGTTGCAGAAAAAACATAAGTCCATCAAGTTAAACCAAGGGATAGGTGGGGACGTGAAACATCTGGTGTGATAATCTGGGGAGCAATCGCATACGACAGTCAGTCACCCCTAGTAGTGATATAACGGACACTAACAGTATAGTGATATGTGCAGGACCTCCTGAGGCCCCATGTGTTGCCTCTAATGAAAGGGCTTCCAAGTGGCATTTTTCAGCAGGATAATGCTTGACCACACACAGTGAGGGGTTCCAGGAATGTCTCAGATTGCAACACTTCCTTGGCCTGCCTGGTCCCAGATTTATCGCCAATCGTGCGTTTATGGGACCAGCCAGGATGCCAGCTTCAGTAACCTAAGAGTGAATTCACACACCATGGATTGTTTTTGCAGAATTTTCAATGACTGAAAATCTTTTTTTTTTTTTTTCATTTGAATGGGGAAGCAAGCACATGGATTTCTGCAAGGTCTATTCAGGTTCATGGCTGTTCAACAGGGTCCTAGAGCCTTCTTTCAATTGTGCATTTTTCCCCAATAAACGTATCCTTTCACTCTACTATTGTAATCACTTACATACATCATCATGACATTTATAACGTTTCATTGAATTCCAACAACTACTGGCTGCATTATTTTTTGGGCAATGAATATGTACAGCTGCAGCTATTGATTATGATTTTAAATAAAAGATATAGTGATATTTCTCTGCCACTGGTCTAAATTTATTTTAATTTTAAAGGATTATTATTTTCATACAAAAGGTACAATTGACTGACCAAGTTTGAAGTGTGCTATAAATCAGAATGAATAGACAATGTTAAGATTTAATCATCTATATTTAAAGCGTACTTGCATCCTTTTATTACTATTACTATCCTTGTATCTATTGAAGGCATTTTTTAAGGTAGGAGGATTTTTTTTAATCAGGACCATTCCGTCGCTACTCCATCCCTGCTGTTCTCGACTTCCTGGTACCGGTTCAAAACATAGGAAATGGTTTAAAATCCTGCTCAGCCAATCTGAACGGCCTTTCAGATACTTAGCTGTACCTGAAAGTGGAGAACAGTTGGCCCAGAGCAGCAGGGATTAGTGAGGTGAATAATAGTTATATGTTATTTTCAACCCATTATGCCCCTTTTAAAAAAATCCTTCCACAGGAAAACCCTTTTAAAAGAGGTGTCTAGATGTAAAATACTGTATTAAGAAATTCTGATATAGTAGAGATAAGGCTGGGTTCACATTGTGTTGTTGCCATCCGTTTAACATATACATAGGGGGGAAAAAGGATACAAAAGTGCAGGATACCATGGTTTTCTATCCTGCAGACTCCGGTAAAATTTTTTTATATTTTAACGTATGCAGTATATATATATATATATATATATACAGTACAGACCAAAAGTTTGGACACACCTTCTCATTCAAAGAGTTTTCTTTATTTTCATGACTATGAAAATTGTAGATTCACACTGAAGGCATCAAAACTATGAATTAACACATGTGAAATTATATACATAACAAAAAAGTGTGAAACAACTGAAAATATGTCATATTCTAGGTTCTTCAAAGTAGCCACCTTTTGCTTTGATGACTGCTTTGCACACTCTTGGCATTCTCTTGATGAGCTTCAAGAGGTAGTCACCTGAAATGGTCTTCACTTCACAGGTGTGCCCTGTCAGGTTTAATAAGTGGGACTTCTTGCCTTATAAATGGGGTTGGGACCATCAGTTACGTTGTGGAGAAGTCAGGTCGCTACACAGCTGATAGTTCTACTGAATAGACTGTTAGAATTTGTATTATGGCAAGAAAAAAGCAGGTAAGTAAAGAAAAACGAGTGGCCATCATTACTTTAAGAAATGAAGGTCAGTCAGTCCGAAAACTTTGAAAGTGTCCCCAAGTGCAGTTACAAAAACCATCGAGCGCTACAAAGAAACTGGCTCACATGCGGACCACCCCAGGAAAGGAAGACCAAGAGTCACCTCTGCTGCGGAGGATAAGTTCATCTGAGTCACCAGCCTCAGAAATCGCAGGTTAACAGCAGCTCAGATTAGAGACCAGGTCAATGCCACACAGAGTTCTAGCAGCAGACACATCTCTAGAACAACTGTTAAGAGCAGACTGTGTGAATCAGATCTTCATGGTAGAATATCTGCTTTGGAAACCACTGCTAAGGACAGGCAACAAGCAGAAGAGACTTGTTTGGGCTAAAGAACCCAAGGAATGGACATTAGACCAGTGGAAATCTGTGCTTTGGTCTGATGAGTCCAAATTTGAGATCTTTGGTTCCAACCACCGTGTCTTTGTGCGACGCAGAAAAGGTGAACGGATGGAGTCTACATGCCTGGTTCCCACCGTGAAGCATGGAGGAGGAGGTGTGATGGTGTGGGGGTGTTTTGCTGGTGACACTGTTGGGGATTTATTCAAAATGAAAGGCATACTGAACCAGCATGGCTACCATAGCATCTTGCAGCGGCATGCCAATCCATCCTGTTTGAGTTTAGTTGGACCATCATTTATTTTTTCAACAGTACAATGACCCCAAAAACACCTCCAGGCTGTGTAAGGGCTATTTGACCATGAAGGAGAGTGATGGGGTGCTGCGCCAGATGACCTGGCCTCCACAGCCACCGGACCTGAACCCAATCGAGATGGTTTGGGGTGAGCTGGACCGCAGAGTGAAGGCAAAAGGGCCAACAAGTGCTAAGCATCTCTGGGAACTCCTTCAAGACTGTTGGAAGACCATTTCAGGTGACTACCTCTTGAAGCTCATCAAGAGAATGCCAAGAGTGTGCAAAGCAGTCATCAAAGCAAAAGGTGGCTACTTTGAAGAACCTAGAATATGACATATTTTCAGTTGTTTCACACTTTTTTGTTATGTATATAATTCCACATGTGTTAATTCATAGTTTTGACGCCCTCAGTGTGAATCTACAATTTTCATAGTCATGAAAATAAAGAAAACTCTTTGAATGAGAAGGTGTGTCCAAACTTTTGGTCTGTACTGTATATATATTTTTTTTTTTACCAAGGAACTCTATGGTGATCGAATGCCACTGTGTGGAATTAGTCTGAGGCATCTGTTTAATGTAGATGTTTTTGTATACGTTAAGCGAATGGCAAAAACTTGATGTGAACCTAGCCTTGGTCACACTATTAGCCAGAACAAGGAGGGGTACAAATACCAAACACCACTCTGGATGATTTAACATGTTGTGGAACTGCAAGAGAATTGGTAATTTGTAAATGATTGCAATTGATTGACGGGGTTCATAGGAGCTGTATACCATGTTATCAGCTCATCATCTGGGAGACCCTTACAAAGGTGAGACCAAACATGGTGGCACTCACGTGGCTGCAATACAGCGAGAACCGCAGTTTTCTAATTAAAAACGACACGACTATCACAAGTTGGCCTCACCTTATCAGACAGAAAATGTCAACAATTCTTTTGTAGCAAAGAAAAAAAAAAGGAGTTCCAGCATCCAATTCATCCAAAAGTAGCTCCGTCTTTATTTAGGTTTCATTAAGGGTCCATTCACACGTCTGCAAAATGTGAATATTCATTTTTAATGGGGCCGGAATGCGCTGTCCGCATTTGAGGATCTGCACTTCTGTTCCGCAAAAAAATAGAACATGTCCTATTCTTGTCCGCAATTGAGGAAAAGAAAAGGCATCTTCTATGAGAGTGCCAGCGATGTGCGGTCCGCAAAATGCAGAACGCACATTGCCGATGTCCGTGCTTTGCGGATCCGAAATACACATACGGACGTGTGAATAGACCCTAAAACATCAGTTTCAGTAGACACCCACCACCGCAGGTTAACAGGTTAACTGATGTTTTAGGGTCTATTCACATTTTGCAGACGTGTGAATGGACCCTTAATGAAACCTAAATAAAGACGGAGCTACTTTTGGATGAATTGGATGCTGGAACTCCTTTTTTTTTTCTTTGCTACATTGGAGGACGGGTCCGGTCTGTTCCATGCACCACGTGTTGTATGACAATTCTTTTGATCAAAAGGTTTCATCAGCAAACAAATCCTAGCATTTCAGATGTCCAAAAGAATGGTCTCTTAAATGTTACCAAAGTCGCAAAACCAAAAGATGATGAAATGTTTGATGAATTATGGATCAAGCATCCCATCCAAATTCCACCCCCTCACTGAAGTTTTGTTTGCCATAGGTCAAGGTAGCCAGAGCTGCACAGATTTGAGCTCACTCTTGCATCACAAACCTAACATTTATTTTGTGTCCATCACGTGTGCATGTAGCCCAACAATGTGCAAAACTCTAACTGTCTGGTTAATGCATTAACCCACTGATGTTGTAGTAATCAAGTTGTACCCCAGAAGTAATAATGCCCCTATAATGCCCATGCTAGTAATCATATTCATCATAGTACACAGTAGTAATAGACTCACCATATTGCTCCTAGTAATAATATTTCCCCCTATAGTGCCCCAGTAGTAGAAAGTCTACCATAATGCCCCAGTAGTAATAATGTTTACATAGTTACATCCCCCAGAAGAAATAATGCCTGTCTATAATGTCCCCAGTACTACTAATTCCCCCTATTAGTTTATCCAATAGTTAAAAAAAACTCCACCATAGTATCCCCAGTAGTATTAAAGCACACACAGTGTGCTCCAGTAGTAAATATGCCCCCTTATAGTACCCACATAGTATTAATGCCCCCTAACGTGCCCCCCAGTAGTAATAAATACCTCCATAGTGCCCTGCCAGTTGTAACGAAGTCCGTCATAGTGTCCTTAGTACTAATAAAGTTTCCCATTATATGCTCCAGAAGTAATAATGCCTGCCTATAGTAATACTAATGCCCCATTCAGTACCTCAGAAGAAATAAAGTAATAAATGCCCCATTGTAGTACTGCTAGTAGTACCAATGTTTCCATTATCTTTACCACAGGGGGTAAAGATAATAATCTTCTTCAAAATGACAAAGGAAAATACCAAACTCAAATACTTTCATGCTGCTGTCTATGACGCAGTGCAGGACACTAACATCCAATCTCAGGGGGTTGTGATGATGATGTAGCAGGGGTAACACTCTTAACTCAAATTTCTTAACTCATTGCGTTATCTTGAAACAAAAGCCATTGAAAAACAATTGCTTAATGTGTTTAGTAGCATTTATTTTAGATAACATGACTCATAAAGCATGTATGTTAACCCTGCTACATCCATATCTAGTGTTTTGTAGCCCATGAGAGTAAACTGTGCTGCAGGGAGACATTGGTTCCCATGCCCCAACGCAGCATTCAACTGTGTCATTGTGCTCAGTCAGGCCCTAGTGCGGTGTCCTGAAACACACTGCTTAATATTGTGATTGTGTTTCATGAAAATGTGCTTGTGTCTGAGTTCCCATAAAGTTGCATAGGGAGGGGGAGGTTCCAACAAACCTCCCAGGGCTGACTCCTACCTGCTCTCTGAGAGAAGAGAAGAAGGAGGAAAGTGTGATGTCTGAGGAAAAGCAGCACCTCAGCAGCCATTTTGGAGAGTTATCTAAACTCCAGAGTTAGTTCCATTTAGCAGCCCATAGATGGGAAAGATTACAGAAGATCCAGGCAACCCAGAGAGGGAATGAGAATATTGGAAAAGAAAGGTAATTGTTGTTTATCAGGCTCTAGCTTCCTCTGCATCTGGTGGAGAGATTCTAAGCTACCAGCTGCCCACCATAACCAAAGGCAGGAAGGCCACCTATCAGGAGATAGTAGTCCTAGAGAGGATACCGTACAGTACAGAGAGGATACCTATACAGTACAGCAGAGATAGTACATCCCTCCAGCCTGGAGAATCAAAGGAGGAAGATTGGTTGCTATAGAGTTAAACAACCTCCCATTCAACTTTTAGGAACTAACCTGAGCCATTGTAGAAGCTGCCTTGCTGTAAATTACTTTTGCGCACACTGATGAACTTTGGATCAGCTTGAGTAAAGTACTGGGAATTTGTTAAGAGAAATGGTCTCCTTTTTGTTCAAACTTATCACCTATTTTCACCTTACGGTGCTGAATTCATGAACATCAGGGACCCTGCCTCCACGGCACCTTAAAAACCCATTCCACCAAGGGCACCTCAATCTCCATCTGGCGGGAGTCCCTGGACAACAGAGTGTGCCCTGAAGGAACTGGTGCTGTCCTTCCATTCACTGCACTGCCGGCCCAGGGAGCTCTACAGAACTGTGAGTAAACTACTACTATACCCATCGGACCACAGTAACTCACATATTACCCCTGCGGCATGGTCACTGCACTAGCAACCAGCATTGAAACACTGCTGGATGCTAATGGCTATCCCATGCATCACTGAAGAAAGTGCACCAAACGGATATACCACTGACTATACTAGCTGGTCATACAAGCAGATGTTAAAAGCTGAGACTTTTGCCAGTATATTCCTGTCAGGAAGATATCGGAGCCCAACATGCACCACGTCACGGTTCTCAGCATGGCAAGGGGTCCTACCACTGCGCTAACTATGGTGTGAACACGGTCTGAAGGTGATGAAATCCAGCTCACAGCCAAGCTTCCACACAACCGCATAGCAGGTCAGCTAATGCAATGTAAACAAAGCAAGACTGTAAGCCACACCCATATCAGATCATGTGATGGAGGTTTCCAGGTGCAAAAGAATGTTCAATTGCCAGATGAAGGCACATTCGATACTTATAAAACAAAATCACAGACATATAGTGGCCAATATGGGGGAACTGCCCAAACACCAAACACTGTAGCGTGTTTATCATTGGGCGAGCAGTCCCACCGCATGTGAACCACTAAAATACCGTGGCAAGTATGGGGGAGCTGCTCAAACCCCAAACACTGTGGCGTGTTTCTCATTGGGGGAGCAGTCCCACCGCATGTGGACCGCAGCAAACGACCATCCCGAGCAATTATGCGTACAAAGGAGGACGCCCGCGCGGTCCACATGCACCACAACAGCATCCTACACAGACCGGAGCATTGTGCGGATGACAATACAATTATACAAATCACTGAAGAAAGTGCACCAAACAGATATACCACTGACTATACTAGCTGGTCATACAAGCAGATGTTAAAAGCTGAGACTTTTGCCAATATATTCCTGTCAGGAAGATATCGGAGCCCAACATGCACCACGTCACGGTTTTCAGCATGGCAAGGGGTCCTACCACTGCGCTAACTTTGGTGTGAACACGGTCTGAAGGTGATGAAATCCAGCTCACAGCCAAGCTTCCACACAACCGCATAGCAGGACAGCTAATGCAATGTGAACAAAGCAAGACTGTAAGCCACACCCATATCAGACCATGTGATGGAGGTTTCCAGGTGCAAAAGAATGTTCAATTGCCAGATGAAGGCACATTCGATACTTATAAAACAAAATCACAGACATATAGTGGCCAATATTGGGGAACTGCCCAAACACCAAACACTGTAGCATGTTTATCATTGGGCGAGCAGTCCCACCGCATGTGAACCACTAAAATACCGTGGCAAGTATGGGGGAGCTGCTCAAACCCCAAACACTGTGGCGTGTTTCTCATTGGGGGAGCAGTCCCACCGCATGTGGACCGCAGCAAACGACCATCCCGAGCAATTATGCGTACAAAGGATCCCATGCATCCCCTCAACCTGCGACAAGTTTCCCTTGAGGTACATGTAGAGCAGGTTGAGAACCACTGGTCTAGAGTGACTATTTACCATTGGTGCTACTTTATTGATAAAAAAAGGCATTCTTACATACAACTTGTGTCTATGTTCACTGTTGCATGTGTTAAACGCCAAACCAGTTGATTTTCACATGCAAATTAAAGTAAGGATTATACAGTATATGTAGCACATAATATACATACTGTAATATTCCATTCCACTATAAGAACTATGGCGGTCATTCAAACCAGAAATCTGCCTATATTAGGCATATTTCTGGCACAGATTGTGGTGCAAAGGTCCTTATCACTGCAATCTGCGACCTTTCTCCACTCATGCCAGGTCTAAAAGAAGTGGGCATGGCGTTGACTGGGAAATAAATGGGCCGGTAGGTCTGTCTCATTTACCATTTTCTACGCCTGGTTTAGGTGTAGAAAATTGTCTAAATGTAAGACAGCAAGAAAGCTGTCTTACATTTAGAAGCAGCGGTGGATTCGCTGAAGTTATGTAGAGGTAGGTGCCTCATCTTTTGCTGACTTTACTTTTTCCAAATCATTTTTAAAAGTCTCCATGTCTTCGAAAAGCCAGCAAGATGCAGAGGGAAGAGAAACTGGATGTTCCTGATGACATATTCTCATTGATATTAGATGTGGAAAAGGAGAAAAAGCAGATGGCAGTAGAAGGGCTCCCACCTGTAGGGCAGGAGAGCGCTGGGGTTGGAGAAGTGGATAAGCCAGAGCTGATTAATCTTCAGTGTTTACTGTCAAATAACCTGCAGGAGATTGCAGGCCAGAACAGCAATAATATGCATATTGTCTCCCCCATCTAACCAGCCAAACCCCATACCAGCAACAGCCCGTTTAAAAAAATGTGCCGGGCGGGCATTATCAATGAAGAATGGCTATACAGTGTGGTCTTCTTTATTAAATGAACACAGCCGCTCTGTGTGGCCCTACCCTAAGGCAGAGTGGCCTTGGAATACCTGATTTATAGCGATTTGTGACAAATTAATTAGTGACAAATCAAATTTCTTGGCTAACTTCAGCTAAGTTGCCGAATCAAATTTTTCAAAACTTTGCTCATCTCTAGTGTTAACTAATACGGCTTATTTTGTGTAAATAACTTAAGATGACATTTAGTGGATGAAAATATCATTTACAACTAATTGACATCTGTTAATGGCCATCTGACATTTTTGGATGATTACACATTATAGTTATAATTATGGCTGTAGTATGTAGCTGGTATTGAGAAGCAGTCAGCAGATTTTACACGGAGCAGTGAGTACAGACAAGATAAGGGTAGAGTAAAATATATCATTTTATTGATGTTTTTGTGTGTGGTGCAGATGGTTTGTGCAACTTATTTGACTCCGCAGTGTGGATACTTTATGGCCTAAGTAGGCGCAGAGGGTAATTAGGTGAGCAGCTTATCATGTTCCCGCGTCTGGAAAAAAAGGCAAAAAAAAAATCTCCCATCAGGGAAAGATCACATAGTGATGAGGGGGTTCATGTTACTCCTTAGGGTACAGCCACATGGTCAGGTTTCCTTTGGAGGCCAAACAAGTATAGAAGTTGTTTCCGTCCTTTATACTTTCTGTACTTTTATGATCCAGTCCTGATTTTGAGATGAGCAAATCAATTCTACTGATTTGGAATTCAGTCTGATTTAAAAAAATTAAAAAATAAACGATTTTAACAAGCTCGAATTTCTTGTATTCCATTTAACTAAAACCAGAAAGAGAAACCCACTCACACACAATACTCTACTAGAAATGAAATATTCAAATCAGTTTTCCTTCCAAAAGGACAAACATGTTTCTGGTCGCCTAGGTCTAGGATATGTTTTTTTGAGAGAGAAAACTGCACTGGAAATGAGACATACAAGCCAGTTCTTCTTTCAAAAGGACAAGAGTATCCGATGTCTCTAGAAAAAAATGCCCTGGTTAGCTGAGTGACCTTGGGGGTACTCTTAGAGGTGCTGCTTCTCATTAGGGAATCCAATAAATATGAAAGAGGAATATTGTAGTCCAGCTAACGCTGCTCTGCCCTTTGGGGAAACATATATGCAAATTTTAGTATCTTACATCTGCTAGCATCAGAAAGTCTTAGTGTTCTTAACTTTCTTTGAAGAAAAACTAATTTGAATATCTTTCTCAAACCAAAATGCATGCAAATTAGCTTTCCTTCCAAAAGGACCCTAAAGAAAATTTCTCTGGTTAGCTGAGTGGCCTTTGGGGTGCTCTTAGGGGTACTCTGTCTCATTAGGAAAACCAACAAGTGTGCATGAGTATTGTAGTCCAGTCAACACTGCTCTGCCTTTTGGGGAATCATACTGTATATGCAAACTTTAGTATCTTATATCTGCTAGCATCAGATAGGCTTAGTTTTTTCTTTTTGGAAGGAAAGCTAATTTGCATGCATTTTGGTTTGTGAGAAAGATATTCAAATTAGTTTTTCTTCAAAAAAAGTAAAGAACACTAAGACTTTCTGATGCTAGCAGATGTAAGATACAAACATTTGCATATAAGTTTCCCCAAAGGGCAGAGCAGCGTTAGCTGGACTACAATATTCCTCATTCATATTTATTGGATTCCCTAATGAGAAGCAGCACCCCTGAGAGTATCCCCAAGGTAACTCAGCTAACCAGGGCATTATTTTCTAGAGACATCGGATACTCTTGTCCTTTTGAAAGAAGAACTGGCTTCCAGCGCAGTTTTCTCTCTCTCAAAAAAACATATCCTAGGCCTAAAATGTTGCAAGTTTGATTCAGATAGAACTGACTTCGGGCCAAATGAAAGTTATTGAAAAATTTGCTGAATCGGACATAAGGAATCTTGACCATGTGACTGTACCTTTATACAGGGACAAGATTAGGATCACAGATCCTTCTTCTCTTCCTCCATTCCCATACAGTATTATTTCAATAGTTTTTATCCAATTTTATTGATTCAAGTTTGCCTATGCACATTTTATTGTATATGATATTTTACAGCCTTCTTTGAGCTAAAAGTCTTGTCCATTCTTGACAACTTCATTTCAGACATTTTTTCTGCACCTATATGAGCCCGTACAATCAGCTATCATCACATAGGAAGCCAGATAAAGCTAGTTAATCAAGGGTGGTTTAGCTTATCCTTATCCCATAAAAGTCTTACAATGCAATAAGTATAGCCTCAAATAAAATATTATTGTGATATACATGCAATAGAAATATTGTTCTTTTGGTTTTTTAAGGACATTACATATTCCTCCCTGGTAGTGCCCCTGCTGTCTATCCTCCTGGTCCACCTTCTATTTAATTCAGTGGTGGCCTAAAATTCTCAAAACCTTCCCTGCAGATGCTTGATGAGCAAGACCTCCAGATATGTATGGGTGCTGCCACACCTTAAACATTTTTTGATGCAATTTTTTAAGAAAAACCAGAAGTGGATTAAAAAAAAGTGCTATTTGTCCTTAAAGGGGTTTTCCGTGTCTGATCAGTTGGGGTCCGACACCAGGGACCCCCGCCGATTAGCTGCTTGAGAAGACAGAGGTGCTCGCAACATCGCCTTGGCCTTTTCTTTGCTCACTAAACACTGAGCTGTACATTGTACAGCAGATGTGCTTGGTAGCGCAGCCCAGCCCCATTTACTTCAATGGGACTTGGCTGCGTCCCGGCCATGTGACCAATGAACATGATGTCATATGGCTTAGACTAAGCTGCGAAAAAGCCAAGACGCTACTGCGAGCACTGGTATCGGATCCCCACCATCAAATACAGATGATCAATCCAGAGGATAGGTCATCAGTAAAAAAAAACTCTGGGAAAACCCCATTAATACTTACACTCCCTATATGACCCACACCTGATTCTGGCTTCAAAAACTGCGTAAAAAGCATGAACATGTGACAGCAGCTTAAAAACAGTTTAAAATTTGTGGGTAGACCCCTTTAACATGCCTATGAAAAAGAGTTGTTTAAATGATCATTTTAATATTTTACCTAAAAATCTTTTTTTCTTGCTGACAAATACTACCAGACGAGTGAATGTGCTGACTGATTGCTATGGGAGAAGAGATGAGAAGTTTGGAGACATAGGAAAGATTCAGATTCAGCTTGACTGATTGGATGGACTTATACTGTCTATACCATCCCCCATATACTTGGCCAAGTGTATATGTGCTCTCAATGAGGAGAGAAGAATAAGCAGCCAGACACCTCTGAGGGCATCAGATACCTTTTGTGAACAATGGATTGGGCATGTGAAAATTCGTAATTCATAAATAATATTCGGTACCAATGGCAAAAGACATAAAGGGTATAAAAGTAAAGGTCAGAGTTTTGACAAAAATATTAACTGTAGCCGATTGTCACTCACACACACACAAAAAGAGGTCAGTCTGGAGTCTGGTGTAGTTCCTGAGACCTTCAGCATCCAATTATTAGATAACATGTGATTGGTAAAATCAGCCATAACCTGTGTTTCTAATTGTCCACCCAGCAGTCTGACCACATGTCGAAGGGAAAACAGACATTAAATTAGAATTTGGATAAATCAGATTGAATTATACCTTCAAATATTACAGGTTCCTTGTCTATTCCAATGGCATGTGAAATCTTTAGTCTATAGATAGTCTGCTCCCACTCATACAAGCTCCGCTGTCTAGGCATACAGTACACACTGAGTCAGGCTCAGCAATGGAAACTAATACAGGATATACTGTAAAAGGCAGAACAAATGAATCAGATGAATAATCTGTAGCTAAAGAAAATGAACCGGGAATTAATCTTGCAGAAAATACACAGAACTTTGGTCAACCTCATATCCATGTCCCAACTTTCACCGCTACGTGTTTTACTTACCAGGTGAACTTTATGAATCATTTAGTCTTCTAAAAGAGAAAAAAATAATAATAGACTGAGCGCATCACATTTTTTCCACACACCAGTGTGTGAATCACTCAATATGTATTATATTACAATGCCGAAAGTATAAGCGGTGGGAATCGGTATCATAGATAAGATTTACTATTCAAAGGATATAGTAATGAGTTCATATAAGCACTAATGAATAAAACATCTGGTTACTAAAGAGGAGAGGGGGGGTTCTAATGAGCCTGGCGAAAATACGTGGGGAAGCAGGAGGACTGTGATGTGGGAGTGAATCAGATCTCCGAGGACTGAGTTTACAAGGCTGATTTTCTTTTCAATATAGAACACATGATATTCTGTTACACTACTACAGTGAAACCTCTCCAGGAGGCCACCTATTTCAGCCAACTTTTGTAGACCAGTCTTTCTGTGATGGATTTTCAGTTCCATCATATGATATGCATAATTAACCCTTTCATGGCCAAGGGTCATTGATGCCCTAGTGTCCAGGTCAAAATTTACAAATCTGACATGCGTCAATTTATGTGGTAATAGCTTTGGAACACTTTTATTTATCCAAGCCATTCTGAGATTGTTTTCTCGTGACACATTATACTTCATGATAGTCATAAATTTGAGTCAATATATTTCAGCTTTATATATGAAAAAATCCAAAATGTACCCAAAATTTAAAGAAATACACAATTTTCCAAATTTCAATTTCTCTGCTTCTAAAACAGAAAGTGATGCCTAATAAAATATTTATTACTTAACATTCCCCATATGTCTACTTTATGTTGGCATCATTTTGGAAATGTAATATTTTTTTTTTAGGACGTTAGAAAGGCTTAGAAGTTTAGAAGCAATTCTTATAATGTTTAAGAAAATTTCCAAAACCCACTTTTTAAGGACCAGTTCAGGTCTGAAGTCACTTTGTGGGGCCTACATAGTAGATACCCCCATAAATGACCCCATGGTAGAAACTACACCCCTCAAGTTACTCAAAACGGATTTTACAAACTTTGCTAACCCATTAGGTGTTCCACAAGAATTAAAGGAAAATGGAGATGAAATTTCAAAATTTCACTTTTTTGGCAGATTTTCCATTTTATGAAAAAATTTTCTTTAACACATTGAGGTTTAACAACCAAACAAAACTCAATATTTATTACCCTGATTCCGCGGTTTACAGAAACACCCCACATGTGGTCGTAAACTGCTGTACGGGCACACGGCAGGGCGCAGAAAGAAAGGAATGCCATACGGTTTTTGAAGGCAGATTTTGCTGGATTGGTTTTCTGAACGCCATATGTTTTTTATTTTTCTGCCGATCGTCTTGTGCAGGGGCTCGTTTTTTGCAGAAAGTGTTGAGGTTTTTATTGGTACATAGGGTTTATTTAACATTCATTATTACACTTTAAATAGGGTATAATTTTTTGCGGGATGAGGTGAAGGTTTGATTGGTACTATTTTGGGGGTCATAAGCCTTTTTGATCGCTCGCTGTTGCACTTTTTGTGATGTAAGGTGACAAAAATCGCTTTTTTGGCCCGTTTTTTTTTTTATGGTGTTTATCGGACGGGGTCTATCATGTGATATATTTATAGAGACGGTCGTTACGGACGCGGTGACACCTAATATGTGTATTTTATTTTATTTTTTCATTTTTCTTTATAGGAAAAGGCAATTTATTTTTTTAATTTACATATTTATTTATTTATTTTTCATTTTTATTATTTTCACATTTTTTTTTTAACCACTCCCTCTTGGATCATTAAGATCCAGTGGGGCTGATGGCTGTACTATACTTTGCAATGCTCTTGCATTGCAAAGTATAATACTATTAGATGCCCTGTAGGTGGCAAATGCGGACGCTTTTGCAAAGCGTCCGGTTGCCATGGCAATGCAATCCCAGCGGAGCAGCCCTGATGGTTGAGAGAGGGAGCTCCCTCCCTCTATTAACCCCATGGATGCCACAACCACGGCATCTATGGGGTTACAGCAGAGTGTCAGCATAGAGCTGACACTCTGCTGATGGCGGCGGCTCAGGAATGGATCCACTGCCATCACACACAGCAGGGGGACCGGGGGCAGGGCTGGAAAGGGGGGGGGATGTACGATGTACGGCCGATCTGGCAGAACACCGGCAACATTGAGGGAGGCTGGGGCAGGAGGGGCGGGGAGAATGAATGGGGTGGGGAGGGGGCGGAGGACCGCATCAGTTGATAAGCGCAGGAGATGAGCGGCAGGTGGACACAAGGGAGGCTTGGCGCACAGATCGGGGGGCACAGATAGGGGGGGCACGAGGACACTACCTGATTTCAGGCTCTGATCTGCAGAGAGCAGATCAGAGCCTGAAATTGACATTTTAGCACTGCCGCGATCCGATTGGTCAGTCTGCACAGACTAACCAATCTGATCGATTGCCGGCAAGGGGCCACTCTAATTGGTCCCTTGCCGGCATTACTGCACTGTATGTTGTCCGTGACAGCAGCAGGTCAGGGGCAGAAGCTTTAATCCAAGCGCTTTGCAACACTTGGATTAAAGAGTTGCCAGAACGTTTTTATACGTGGTAGCTGCACGGGGTATGTGCAGCTATCACGTATATATACTGATTGGGGTTGTGAAGGGGTTAACAACCCCTTTAAGATAAATACCTCCCCCTAGATTACCATTTTTTAATGTCATTTTGGGAGATTTTTTAAAGGTTTAGGCCTCATGCACACAACCGTATGTATTTTGCGGTCCACAAAAAATACGGATGACGTCCGTGTGCATTCCGTATTTTGCGGAACGGAACAGCTGGCCCCTGACAATAATAGGACATGTTCTATTTTTTGGCGGAACAGAAATACAGTCATACGGAAAAGGAATGCACACGTAAAGAAAATACGCTTGTGTGCATGAGCCCTTATTGTGTGTTTTTTTTAAAATGCGTTGCAGCTTATCTGACAGCCCCAATGCTTGTTTGCACCTTTATTTGTATATTCATTAATCTGGCATCATGGCAATGTCAGAAGCAAGTCAATTGACATCGTTTAACCCCTTCGGGAACCGTTTTTGCGTTTTAATTCTCTACTTCCTTCCTTTTCAAAGCCATATTTTCTTCATTTCACCTAGACATATAAGGGCTTGTTTTTGCAGGACAAGTTGAACTTTCTAATGGCACCACTTAATATTGTGTTCAATGTAGTGGGAAGCTGTAAAAAAAAATCCAAATGGGGTGGAATTGGAAAAAAAATGCAATTCTGACACCATTTTATGGGTTTCGTTTTTTACAAAGTTCCTATTATTTGCAGGGCAATCTGTAGTTTTCGTTGATACTATTTAGGAGTGCGTATGACTTTTTGATCAGTTTTTATTTCATTTTATTAAAAGATGAAGCAACGAAAGATGGAAAATTGGACATTTAGATTTTTTTTCATTGCATCGGTCCCAGTATAGGATAATAAATACATTTACATTTTAAGAATTCATGCATTTTGGGATGTGGAGGTGATCTTTATTTTTTTTATTGCTTATTTATTTCAAATAAGGGGAAAGAAGATACTTTTAATTCATATATATGTTTTTCTTTTTTTATATATATATATATATATATATATATTTTTTTTTTTTTTTTAAGTCCCCCAAGGTTACTTGAACATGCGATAATTAGATTACTTCTACTATAGAATGCAATTGCAATACTTAACAATGCTCGAGGTTACCATAGCGGGAGCCATATAGATGACCATGACATCTGAGGGGGTAAATGTCTATGATCGGCATTATCGCTGATCACAGACATTATTTTTTGGTGTCTGATGTGTGAAGCATCAGAATAAGGTACCCACTCCACTCGGACTTCAGCCGTATGTGTACAGAGAAGGTTTCAATGGTTTAATAGGCCTTTTACATGGACCAGTGCAAACTGTACTGTGGACAGACGATTATTGGCAAAATCATTCATCCCTCCCATATAATTTTAATATTTTTAACAGAAAATCTGCTGTTTACATGGTGAGGTGTGCCTGTGACTATTATTTTTATGTTAACATCAAACAAGCATTTGCTTGCCTGTTGGCTGTTAAACACTTAATTTGGATTATTGACGTGTGTAAAAAGGCCATAAGTTAGCATCATGGCTTTGGTTCATAACTGATCCATGACAATTTTGATGCATTTTTAAAAGTGATACTTACGAAACCTTCTATATCCTTCTGTATGGACATGGGTTCTCGTCACTGCAAATCAAATTATAATTTGATTAGATGATTTTGCTGCTAAATAGCTAACTGTTTTTGTATAGTATTAACCATACCTTGCTGCCAGGGCCAGCTCCAGGTTCATGTGGGCCTTTGGGCGATTAAGTCTCAGTGGGCCCCCGTGTGCATTCTGCACGACGCACGTGGCAATGAAACTGCATGCATTATAGATGTTGCCAAATACAATAGACAGAGCATGCTACAGACCGGATATATGTGAATCAGTCCTTAGGCACCTACTTTTGTTTCACCTACCCAGTGTTTAAGCCCCTCAGGTCTATTTAAAGTTTTTACCATTTTTGCATATATACACCTTTTTGATCACTTTTTATTCAATTTTTTGTGAGGTACAGTATGTGGACAAAAAAAATGAAATTTGGCATTGTGCACTTTTTGCCTATATGGCTTTCACTTGTGACGCCATATGATACGGTGATACCAAAATGACACCAAACGGGGGCCCATTTGAGTAAATGGATCCCATCTGAACTGTATGGGTTATTTGGGCCAGGTTGTCAGCAATTCTGGTATTTTCAGTATTCGGCTACAATGTTAGAGCAGAACAATGAAAACCAAAACGCAGATGTGAACCTTAGATTAAATAAGGCTCATTAGAAACATCCTTCTAACACAGATTTGGACCTAGACTTACGGTAAATCCCTGAGTGACTGTAATAACATATGTCGGTCCCCCTCCCTCCCCTCCCTTTCCTTTCCTAAACTCACAATATCTTACTTGATATATAGGTCCTTCTAAAAGAAATTGCATATTGTGATAAAGTTAATTATTTTCTGTAATGTACTGATAAACATTACACTTTCATATATTTTAGATTCATTACACACAACTGAAGTAGTTCAAGCCTTTTATTGTTTTAATATTGATGATTTTGGCATACAGCTCATGAAAACCCAAAATTAGCATATTTCATCCGACCAATAAAAGAAAAGTGTTTTTAATACAAAAAAAGTCAACCTTCAAATAATTATGTTCAGTTATGCACTCAATACTTGGTCGGGAATCCTTTTGCAGAAATGACTGCTTCAATGCGGCGTGGCATGGAGGCAATCAGCCTGTGGCACTGCTGAGGTGTTATGGAGGCCCAGGATGCTTTGATAGTGGCCTTAAGCTCATACAGAGTGTTGGGTCTTGCGTCTCTCAACATCCCACAGATTCTCTATGGGGTTCAGGTCAGGAGAGTTGGCAGGCCAATTGAGCACAGTAATACCATGGTCAGTAAACCAGTGGTTTTGGCACTGTGAGCAGGTGCCAGGTCGTGCTGAAAAATTAAATCTTCATCTCCATAAAGCTTTTCAGTAGATGGAAGCATGAAGTGCTCCAAAATCTCCTGATAGCTAGCTGCATTGACCCTGCCCTTGATAAAACACAGTGGACCAACATCAGCAGCTGACATGGCACCCCCAGACCATCACTGACTGTGGGTACTTGACACTGGACTTCAGGCATTTTGGCATTTCCCTCTCCCCAGTCTTCCTCCAGACTCTGGCACCTTGATTCCCGAATGACATGCAAAATTTGCTTTCATCCGAAAAAAGTACTTTGCACCACTGAGCAACAGTCCAGTGCTGCTTCTCTGTAGCCCAGGTCAGGCGCTTCTGCCGCTGTTTCTGGTTCAAAAGTGGCTTGACCTGGGGAATGCGGCACCTGTAGCCCATTTCCTGCACACGCCTGTACACGGTGGCTCTGGATGTTTCTACTCCAGACTCAGTCCACTGCTTCCGCAGGTCTCCCAAGGTTTGAAATCGGTCCTTCTCCACAATCTTCCTCAGGGTCCGGTCACCTCTTCTCGTTGTGCAGCGTTTTCTGCCACACTTTTTCCTTCCCACAGACTTCCCACAGACTTCCCACTGAGGTGCCTTGATACAGCACTCTGGGAACAGCCTATTCGTTCAGAAATTTCTTTCTGTGTCTTACCCTCTTGCTTGAGGGTGTCAATGATGGCCTTCTGGACAGCAGTCAGGTCGGCAGTCTTACCCATGATTGCGGTTTTGAGTAATGAACCGGGAGTTTTTAAAAGCCTCAGGAATCTTTTGCAGATGTTTAGAGTTAATTAGTTGATTCAGATGATTAGGTTAATAGCTCGTTTAGAGAACCTTTTCACGATATGCTAATTTTTTTAGATAGGAATTTGGGGTTTTCATGAGCTGTATGCCAAAATCATCAATATTAAATCAATAAAAGGCTTGAACTACTTCAGTTGTGTGTAATGAATCTAAAATATATGAAAGTCTAATGTTTATCAGTACATTACAGAAAATAATGAACTTTATCACAAGTATGCTAATTTTTTTAGAAGGACCTGTATACAGCAGACTGGGAAAGGGTTGCTGAGCTGGAGGCAATTGCCTCACAGACACACTGCCCCACTTTATACTTATGATGCCTCCTCTGACTGGCTGCTGACACTCCGCACTGGCACCTAGCCTGTTGGGCTTTCCTTTGGCTTCATTACAGATCACAGAGCCGCCAGCTAATATAGGCTGAGAGCCAGGGTGTGACATGTAATAAAACCGCGACAGGTGCCAGCATCGCTGCACTGTGCGCAGCCAGTACAGTCAGTACTATACAGACTGTATGTGCTGCTCTTTGCGCAGACTGCACTGATAGTTTGAAGTGCCTTGGACCGCCGATAGTTCGTCCGGGTGGCTGCTGGACTGTTTCATGGGGGACGGGGTAAGCAGCTGCCACACAGCTATTCACTTTTTGAATGTTGGAGGGAGTAGACAGAGTGGCAATAGAGTGCGTAGGGTATTTGGCACCTGGGTTGGATCCTTTCTCTGGCACGCAACCACTCCCCACCAATACTAAAAAACAACATATTTTTACATTTACATGTGGCTCCCACACAGTATAATGATTCTCAGTGTCCCCCTATACATTATAATGATCCCCAGTGCCCCCCATATAGTATAATGACCCCCAGCACCCTCCATATGGTATAATGACCCACACAGTATAATAACCCCCCTAGTGGCCCCCCCACATAGTATAATGAAACCCAGGTGGCCCCCTCACATTCCTATCATTGCAGGAACGCAGGGGAGATGGCGGTCCTTTAATTCACTAACCGCAGCTCTTCTCACTGCGCTCCTTTTCTCCTCTGGCCTGGTGCAGCAGTGAGACATACGACATGATGTCATCATTGGGCCAGACATGGAGGAGAGAAGGAGCGCAAGGAGATGCGCTGCGGTTAGTGAATGAAAGGACCCACCAGCTCCCCTGCACTCCAACAATGAGTGCGTCCAACTGTATTGATGGATGTGCTCATAGCAGCCGGCCTGGCATTCCCCTGAGAGACGGCATCCAGGCGGACCGCCACCCGCTTCCCCTTTGGCATGCCACTGTGCAGTGAGCCCCGGCACTTGCCTAGGTATGCCGAGTGCTGACGCTGGTTCTGCTTTCCACTACCCCACTCTGGCAAGCTACGGTATGATGCCTTACAGTGCTAACTCCCTCAGCACAAATAGCCAATATGTACTGCTGTTTAGTAGCAGAATTATCTAAATTATAATGACACAATGCACAATCCAAAACGAGAAACAACCAAAACAAAAAATGGAGACCTACAACATCCACTAATATACAGCATTTTTATATTATTTCATTACCTCCACAATTGTAAATCAACATATAATACAAAACAATCTTGGAAATAAAAGAGCCTTTACTCCACTTGCACAATGAAGAATCAATCTGTACATGCAAACCAGCAGATGCTACATCGTCATGTCAAGAACTAATAAATATTAGCACTATGTCTGAAATATATGCAATTCTGGATACAGTAGCAGTCTATTACTGAATTTATACCCATGAACTAGTAATAAACAGAGATGGGTGAATAACTCAAAATTCGATTTGGGTGCGGTCAGCAATATTAGTCAACCAATTTGATTGGGGTCTGAATCGATTCAACCCGAATCCGAAGTGCTCTAATTGAATCTAAATTGGTGTCTGACACTCTGAGGTCTTCTAGGTCTTTTTTTTTATTGTTACTCCCTTTTAATTTTTTTACTATTTTTTTTTACTTTTCTCTCTCCTGACCTCCTTTTCATCTATTATCAAGGTCTGATTTGAACACAAATCAGAATCGGAACCTGCGCTGATTCCGATACGTTTCGAAATATTGGGTGGAAGTACAAGGGGTATTCACAGTATTGAGTGGATGTGCAAGGGAAGGAATATTAACCGTAGTCTTTGGAGTGGTTACCTTATTAAGCAGGTAGTCTGTCCGTAGAGTGTTCTTATTATTGGATCCGGTGGGTTGGTTGGGTTCCAAAGCGCCTTCAGGTTCAACCTCTGGCGTAGGTGGTGCTCTGGCCGGCAGCAGATCACTCACGCGAGGGAACCCCAGTTGAAGTCTGGGAACTTGGCGTGTGACGTCACCGCACTTGGTATGGAGGCCTTCAGGGGACAAATTCAATCCGACGCGTTTCTGAGCCAAAACGGGCTCCTTCGTCAGGGATGGTAAGGTTTGTCAATCCTGAAAATAAATAGGCTGTTGTTCCCATGGCAACTACTAGTTTATTGGCACTAGGAACACTTAACCCCATCTGATCCAGTCAATATTTTATTCAAACGCAAACAGTTCAATTCCTTGATTGAGGCCATATGGGGCCAGGCTGTTTAATTTAAAGATCCATTTAGTTTCTTGACATCTCTTTTAAGTAGTCACCACCTCTCTTATTGACCGTTACTTTTTCAATCCCTCCAAAAGTGGATCCCATAAATTTGCTTGCATGATGTTGGGCATAGTGACGGGATAGTGGGTGTCCCTCAAATTTTTTATGTATATTATTCACATGTTCTCTAATTCTTGTTTTTAGTTGTTTTTTGGTCCTTCCCACATAGATTTTTTTACATGGGCATCTTATAAAGTATATGACTCCTGCCGTGTTGCATGTCATATAGTGGTTTAGTTTAAAAGCAGAGTCTTTTATTTTTATTTCTGACATAGGTCCTTTTGTGAATTTTCAGTTTTGTCTGCTCTTGATAAAAACAAGTGGAACCAGAAATGTAACTTGTAGCTCCTGCGTCCCAATGCAAAATCATTAACAAAGCCCCCGTCTATAATGCTTCATTTATAGTACTGTTCTTCTTATATGGGGAAGAGAGATTATATAGGCCTCTTAGACTCCAGGACCCCCTGTATCCCCTATAGTTATACCCTTGAGTAGAGTTGGTAGTTAAAGTGTGTACAATACCGTCGCAACAATTCGGAGAAAATAAGTGTAGGATTCTGAAGGATTCCCATAGTTATGATACTACACACTGCAAAGTAACTTTTATGTACGGTATGTAGTAATTTGTTCACAACCTCCTCTGCCCCAGCTTTATCCAGTCCATTAGTGAATCATGTATCTCAGTGTTTATCTGCTGATCTGGTAAACAGATTATTATAACAGGACACAGTTTTCTCAGTTAACTTTTAAACTCCATATTAGTCAGTTTATTTATATTGCAACACTTTAAGTACACAGCGGGATTAATAATAAACTCGATTTTCAATTATTCATTTTGTACGGTATGTTAGATTTTTATGAAATAATTTATATATGAAATTAAAATTCATGTTTTAGGTTTCTTAATATTTTACCCCTTCAGGACCCTGCCATTTTTCACCTTAAGGATCCGGCCATTTTTTGCAAATCTGACATGTGTCACTTTATGTGGTGTTAACTTTGAAACGATTTTACTTATCCAGGCCATTCTGAGATTGTTTTCTCATCACGTATTGTATTTCACGACAGTAGTAAAATTGAGTAAAAAAAAAATACATTTTTATTAATAAAAAAATTCAAAATTTACCAAAAATTTGGTTATTACTTTACAGTCCCCATATGTCTACTTCATGTTTGGATCATTTTGTGAATGCTATTTTATTTTTGGGGACATAAGAAGGCTTAGAAGTTTAGAAGCAAATGTTGACATTTTTCAGAAAATTTCTAAAACCCACTTTTTCAGGACCAGTTCAGATCTGAAGTCACTTTGTGACCACCCAAAAATGACCCCATTTTCCAAACTACACTCCTCAAGGTATTTAAAACTGATTTTACAAACTTTGTTAACACTTTAGGTGTTCCACAAGAATTAATGGAAAATAGAGATGACATTTCAGAATATTGAGAAACTCAATATTATAGCTCTGATTCTGTAGTTTACAGAAATACCCCATATGTGGCCGTAAACTGCTGTACGGGCACACGGCATGGCGCAGATTTTGCTGGACAGTTTTTTTGACTCCATGTCCCATTTGAAGCCCCCCTGATGCACCCCTAGAGTAAAACATACAAAAAAATGACCCCATTTTAGACACTACAGCCCTCAAGGTATTCAAAACTGATTTTACAAACTTTGTTAACCCTTTAGGTGTTCCACAAAAAATAATGGAATATAGAGATGAAATTTCAGAATTTAACTTTTGTGGCAGATTTTCAATTTTAATAAAAATTTTGCCACTAACAAAGCAAGGGTTAACAGCCAAACAAAACTCAATATTTATGGCCCTGATTCTGTACTTTATAGAAACACCCCATATGTGGTCGTAAAATGTTGTACGGGCACACAGCATTGCACAGAAGGACAGGAACGCCATACGGTTTTTGGAAGGCAGATTTTGCTGGACTGGTTTTTTGACATCATGTCCCATTTGAAGCCCCCCTGATGCACCCCTAGAGTAGAAACTCCCAAAAAGTGACCCCATTTTGGAAACTATGGGATAAGGTGGCAGTTTGTTGCTACTATTTTAGGGTACATATGATTTTTGGTTGCTCTATATTACACTTTTTGCGAGGCAAAGTAACAAGAAATAGCTGTTTTGGCACCGTTTTTATTTTTTATTTACAACATTCATCTGACAGGTTAGATCATGTGGTATTTTTATAAAGCAGGTTGTTAAGGATGCGGCAACACCAAATATGACAACTTTTTTGGGTTGTTTGTTTCAGTTTTACATAGCAAAGCATTTTTGAAAAAAAAAAGATTTTTTTTAGTGTCTCCACATTCTGAAAGCCGTAGTTTTATTTATTTTTTGGGTGACTGTCTTGTGTAGGGGTTTATTTTTTTGGGGATGAGATGACGGTTTGATTGACACTATTTTGGAGTGCATATGACTTTTTGATTGCTTGCTATTACACGTTTTGTGATGTAAGGTGACAATAAATAGCTTTTTTTACACAGTTTTTATTTAATTCTTTTTACGGTGTTCACCTGAGGGGTTAGGCCAGTGTTAACCTGAGGGGTTAGGTCATGTGATATTTTTATAGGTTCTTATGGACGCGGCGATACCTAATATGTATACTTTATTTATTTATTTAAGTTTTAACAGCATTTTTAAAACAAAAAAAAATTATGTTTTAGTGTCTATATATTCTGAGCCATAGTTTTTTTAGTTTTTGGGCGATTGTCTTAGGTAGGGGCTCATTTTTTGTGGGATGAGGTGACAGTTAGACTGGTACTATTTTGGCAGGCATACACCTTTTTGATCGCTTGTAATGAACTAGTAATAAACAGAGATGGGTGAATCACTCAAAATTAGATTTGGGTGCGAGTCAGCAGTATCAGTCAACCAATTTTATTTGGGTCTGAATCGATTCTACCCGAATCCGAAGTGCTCTAATTGAACTTAAATTGGTGTCTGACACTCTGAGGTTTCCTAGGTCCTTTTTTCTTGTTTCTCCATTTTTGTTATTTTTTTATTATTATTTTTTTTACTTTTCTCTCTCCTGACCTCCTTTTCATCTATGATTTAGGAATTTTCTAAGCAAAAGCAGCCATTATTAGCAGGTATGGAGCAATGCATAGTCATTAATATTTCAATTTTCTACATCCCTAACAGAATGAGAGTTTATTGACTGATAAATGTAGATTATTAGATTATTACAGTCTTCGGGAAGTGATTGGGTACAGCCGTTCGCCAAGAGACCAGAAAGTAACTGAAAACTGCCTCCGAGCCTTATCTAGTCGTTTAAAGGATTAGTGATTTAAAGGGTCACTGAGTTATGAGAAAACTTTTGATATCTCATAGAGACATATCAAAGGTTTTGATTGGTGGGAGCCTGAGTGCTAAGACCCCCACCCATTGCGAGGAGAGAGAAGCGTTTGCATAGCTCGTCTATGGGTCCATGTCAATTCCGTCCTCTACTGTGAGGTGAGAGAGCACATTATGCACGAACTTGTCTCTACTTGTTCTAGAGACGATTGGGGGTCTCAAGACTCAGACCTCCACTGATCTAAACTCAGTGACCTTTAATATATGGTGTTACTAAGCAGTACAACAAAACTGTGAAATCCCTTCCTTTTAATGATGTGGTGACTGTGCTCATCATGCCTTAGTCTAAACAGCAAAGTGAGAAACAGAAAACAGGAAGCATCAGCCAATTTTGTCTGCTCTTGATAAAAACAAGTGGAACCAGAAATGTAACTTGTAGCTCCTGCGTCCCAATGCAAAATCATTAACAAAGCCCCCGTCTATAATGCTTCATTTATAGTACTGTTCTTCTTATATGGGGAAGAGAGATTATATAGGCCTCTTAGACTCCAGGACCCCCTGTATCCCCTATAGTTATACCCTTGAGTGGAGTTGGTAGTTAAAGTGTGTACAATACCGTCGCAACAATTCGGAGAAAATAAGTGTAGGATTCTGAAGGATTCCCATAGTTATGATACTATACGCTGCAAAGTAACTTTTATATATGTAGTAATTTGCTTACCCCTCCTCTGCCCCAGCTTTATCCAGTCCATTAGTGAATCATGTATCTCAGTGTTTATCTGCTGATCTGGTAAACAGATTATTATATTGGGACACAGTTTTCTCAGTTAACTTTTAAACTCTATATTAGTCAATTTATTTATATTGCAACACTTTAAGTACACAGCGGGATTAATAATAAACCCGATTTCCAATTATTCATTTTCTACTAAATATATTTAATGCAACTCTGCCATTGTTTTAAGGGTATGGTAAAGATAATGTTAACTTTATTTTGCAGGTACAATTATTGAGATACCAAATGTATATAATTTTTGTCATGTTTTACTACTCTAAAAAAATAAAAAAGCTTTTATGTTGAAAAAAGATTCCTATGTGTCGCCATTTTCTGACAGCCATAAATTTCTTAATTTTTTTGCCGACGGAGCCGTTCAATGGATCTGTCCATATAACAGGGACTGTAGATCAGAGTTTGTGATGTAAACCACATTTCCTGTCACAGTATGCATGGGTGTACTATATCAGGGGTCCTGGTTTGTTCGGCGCTCGGCTGTGGCTTCAGCTGCGCTCCCGCTGCTGATCAGCTCTGCCCCTGCTGTGATCACGTGCTTGTTCATCCAGTCCTCTTCCGATCTGCTGGAGATCCTGTGATATGGCAGTGCAGCAGCAGCATAAAGTTAAAGTACGCAAAAATGTTTAAAGGGGCCGCGGAAACAAGTGGGCCCCCTAAGGAACAGTGGGCCCCAGCACTTGCCCGGGTATGCCGGGTGCTAACGCCGGCCCTGTCTACAGTCCCTGTTATATGGACAGATCCAAGAATCGTTCCTTCAGTTGTGGTTCCTAAGATGGAGCTGACTTGTAAGAGTTTCTTTAATATCGACATTACCAGATTGTATTACAGTACGTGTAGTACATTATAGGTCAGACACACAGTGACTTCCCATTCCCTATTCTTCACCCAGGGCAGCAGTCAGTGTGAGATGTGAGTCACTGTGACATGTGACCACTGACACCACACACCAGTAACATGAGGGGGTGGCTGCAGGGCTAATGCATGGAGAAAGCCATAGATTTTAATGATACCATTTTGGGATCAACCTTTTATTAACTTTTTACTTAATTTTATTGGTAGGTGAGGTAACCAAAAATGTATAGTTCTGTGAGGGGTGGAGCCTGGCTGCTGACTGAGATGGAAGCCTGAGTGCAGAGCTTTGTCACAGTTCCTCAAGAAACCCATGTTAGAAGCTTCTCCTATTTCTCAGAAAGTGAAAATGTCTAAAGAGAAGATCGGGGAACACCTTTCCCTGCTCCTCACATCAAGATGGTGCGGCATGTGCTTCTGAAACAGCAGAGAATGAGCGTCTTCTATTGAAATTAGCAAAGCCTTTCTGTGTAAGGCCCTAGCCTAAGCATTTGAAGAAGGGGAACGCCATATGGTTTTTGGAAGGCAGATTTTGCTGGACTGGTTTATTTACACCATGTACCCTTTCAAGCCCCCTGAGGCACCCCTAGAGTAGAAACTCCATAAAAGTGACCCCATCTAGGAAACAACGGGATAAGGTAGTTGTTGTTTTGGGACTATTTTAGGGTAAATATGATTTTTGGTTTCTCTATATTACACTTTTTTGAGGCAAGGTAACAAAAAATTTTAATTCTAAAATTGTTTCTACATTTGCTATTTAGTTTTGTGGAACACCTAAAGGGTTAACAAAGTTTGTAAAGTAACTTTTGAATACCTTGAGGGGTGCAGTTTCTTAGATGGGGTAAATTTTTTGGAGTTTGTAGTCTAGGCTACATCAGGGGGGTCTTCTAATGGGACATGGTGTAAATAAACCAGTCCATCAAAATCTGCCTTCCAGAAACCATATGGCGTTCCCTTTGTTCTATGCCCTGCCTTGTGTCTATATAGCCATTTACGACCACATATGGGGTGTTTCTGCAAACTACAGAATCAGGGCAATAAATATTTAGTTTTGTTTGGCTGTTAACCCTTGCTTTATTGCTGGAATAAATGGATTCAAATGGAAATGGCACAGTTTTTATTTTATATTTTTAACGCTGTTCATCCGAGGGGTTTGGTCAAATGTTATTTTTATAGGGAAGATTCTTACGGACGTGGAAATACCTAATATGTCTACATTGATGATGCCCAATATGTATGGCTTTCAGACTTTGGAGACACTAAGCAGGCATCCTCCATCTGCGGCCCTCCAGATGTTGTAAAACTACAATTCCCACCCTGCGGCCCTCCAGATGTTGTAAAACTACAATTCCCACCATGCCCTGCTGATAGCTGTAGGTTGTCTGGGCATGCCAGGAGTTATAGTTTTAAAACATCTGGAGGACCGCAGTTAGATGATGCCTGCACTAAAACTAATATTTTTGGAAAATTTGTTTCCTTGTCTCCAAAGTCTGAGAACCATAGTTTTTTATGTTCTCTAGGGGACTGTTGGGGATTATAAAAATATAGTACTCCGTGGAAGTGTGATACTCCCTGAAGCAATCGATAACGCAGAGGCCCGGATGATCGGGGCAAGTGTGACATTGAGTGGTGGTGTCCTTCCGTATCCCCCTCTTGTGACACACTCTGCATCTTTTTGGGGTTCGTCCCTTCTTTCCAGTATGGGGACCACACCTGGAAAATGTTGGCCAGGAACGATCCGGACGCCTCCAACTTCCCGGTCTGAAAAAATCAGGTCCTTGAGCACTGCCTCATAGAATTGGAGGAATGTCTTTGTGCTGCCAGCGCTTCGGGATAGTACAAAAGCGTTGTACAAGGCAACCTGTACCAAGTAGACCGCAACTTTTTTGTACCATACCCGGGTTTTGCGCATGGCATTATATGGCTTGAGGACTTGATCAGAGAGATCAACTCCTCCCATATACCGATTGCTATTACCGTGGATTGTGGACAGTATAAGGACATCCCTCTTGTCCTTATACCTGACCAGCAGCAGGTTTTAACTGGTAAGGGCACGGGTCTCACCCCTGGGGATAGATACCTGGAGGGGGTGGGCAGGGAGGCCGTGCTGATTTTTCCGCACGGTCCCACAAGCGGATGTGGATCTGGCGGCAAGGGAACTGAACAAGGGAATGCTAGTATAAAGGTTATCCACGTACAAGTGGTAACCCTTATTTAGCAGTGGGTACATAAGGTCCCACACGAGGTTCCCGCTAACACCCAGAGTGGGGAGACATTCTGGGGGTTGAATACGGGAATCTCGCCCCTCGTACACACAAAATTTGTAAGTGTACCATGAGGTAAATTTTCATGCCATACCTTGCCCACTTAGTGGGAATGTATTGGCGGAAACTGAGTCTCCCCTTGAACGCAACGAGAGACTCATCAACCGCGACCTCCCTTCCAGGTATGTAGGCCTGCGCAAATGATGACCAGCCGTATCTTATACAGACAGTCATAGGCAGGATCACCTCGGGGGGGACATGCTGCATTATCTGAATAATGCAGACATTTCCGGATGGCCTCAAACCGGGACGTGTCATGGCGATACTGTAGAGTGGGGTCTGGTAGAGGACGTCCCCACTCCAGTATTGCCTGACACTGGGTTTTTGCACTAGACCCATGTGCAGCACGAGGCCCCAAAATGTTCTCATCTCGACTGCACTGACCGGCGTCCGGCCACTGGATCTAGCCAAAAAGGAGCCCGGGTGCTGAGCAACGAACTGTTGGGCGTACAGGTTCATATGCTCCACCATTAGATTCACAAATGGGTCACTGAAAAAAAAAACTAAAAAAGTCAATTTCAGTGAAGCCCACTGTGGGAATCTGGATTCCTGGATTGCCAACAAAATCTGGAATCTCAGGCTCAAAATCCACTGGGGGACACCAGCTAAGTTCACCGGCAGGGAGCTCCGGTGGGCTTATTTGGTGAGCCGGGAAACCAGTATGAGCCCCAGGGCAGCTCATACTAGGGTGGGCCACAGGGTCCCTAGCATGTGGGGCCCCTGGCGGCGTCTCCGCCGCCTTGGGGGCTCATCGTCATCAGATGATGATGAGGAGGATGCGGATGACAAGAGGAATATGGGGTCATCCTCATCCTCACTGGGGCTCTCGGAGTCAGAGGCAAGCTGGGCGTATGCCTCCTCCACCAAGAACATCCGGTGGGCCATGGGTATGTGTGTGTGCATGTGTATGTGCGTGTGTGTAAAACTTTATTGTATGTGCGTGTGTGTGGGGGCACGGGTGTTCACGTACTAAAAAGTAAAAAAATAAATAAAGAAATAGACAAGTGTGTGGACCCCAACCACCAGAGACCACCAAAAACAATAAATCAGTGAAACTTTTTTTTTTCCCCCTAATTAACTCTCCCTTCTATTCCTGCCTAATGGTGCCTCTCTCTCACTGACCCTAACCTACCTGTAGGGTGATGGGTGCCAACGGGTGGATCGCAGGAGCTGGTGAGGACGGTGCTGGACGGTGCAGGTGCAACAACAGGATGAGGAGGGGAGATAGAAGCGCTGGGAGTTAGAATCTCCCGCCTCTCTCCAGGACCAATCAGCACCATGTACAGCAGCCATACATCACCAGAGACCCGAATGGACTGGAAACGCAGCAAACCGCAGGACTGAATTGACCTGCGGTTTGCTGCGATCGCCAATACGGGGAGGTCACATGACTTCCCCCGGCGTTGTGACAGGATACCCGCTGAATGATTTCAGTAGACATCCTGTTCCGATTATCCCCTGCCACGCTGCAATGTAGTTTTAAACCCATGACGTACCGGTATATCATGGGTCCTTAAGGACTCGGGAACCATGCCGTACCGGTACGTCATGGGTCCCTAAGGGGTTAAAGGGGTTTTACGAGACTTTATAATTGATGACCTATCCTCAGGACCCTGCTGGTCAGCTGTTTGAGAAGGCAGTGGCGCTCGCATGTAGCGACCATCTCTCAGATTTTCCTAGGCCAGTGACTACACGTTCATCGGTAACATGGCAAACCTATGGCACGGGTTCCAGAGGCGGCACTCAATGCCCTCTCTGTGGGCAACCGTGCCCTGGAAAAAGTTTATGGTGTGCTAATATGCCTTAGAGTTTTCCTGCCATTCATCTGCGCACTATGAACAGCACAGGCAGAGCACTGAATGTAGGCAGGCTATTATAGCTAAATGATAAAGTACATGAAAGATATACTATATTGGACTGCAGTATTCAGGTTAAATTGCCGGAAAAAAAAGTGGGTTTTGGGTTGGGCACTCAGTCTCAAAAAGGTTTGCCATCACTGGCTTAGGTGCTGCCCAGCCCCATAGAAGTGAATGGGGCTGAGCTGTGATACCAAGCACAGCCACTTTACAATGTACAGCGCTGTGCTTGGTAAGCAGGAAGAAGGCCGTGGTGCTCACAGGAGCACCGATGCCTTCTTAAACAGCTGATCGTGGGGGTCCCGAGTGTCAGACCCCCACTGATCAGATACTGATGACTAATTTTGAGGATAAGTTGCATAGTTTATAAGGCCGAAAAAAAGACATCTGTCCATCAAGTTCTGCCTGTTATCCTGCAAGTTGATCCAGAGGAATGCAAAAAATGTGATGTAGAAGCCAATTTTCCCCAATGAAGGGGAAAAAAATTCCTTGCCGAGTCCAATCAGGCAATCAAAATAACTCCCTGGATCAGTGACCCCTCTCAATGACCCCTGTAATATTATTACAATCCAGAAATACATCCAGGCCCCTCTTGAGCTCGTTTAGTGACCTCACCATCACCACCTCCTCAGGCAGAGAGTTCCATAGTTTCATTGCTCTTACCGTAAAGAATCCTTTTCTATGTTTGTGTACAAACCTTCTTTCCTCCAGACGCAGAGGATGTCCCCTCGTCACAGTCACAGTCCTGGGGATAAATAGCTGATGGGATAGATCTCTGTACTGACCCTTGATATATTTATACATAGTTATTAGATCTCCTCTCAGTCATCTTTTTTCTAAAGTGAATAATCCTAATTTTGATAATCTTTCAGGGTACTGTAGTCCCCCCCCATTCCAGTTATTACTTTAGTTGCCCTCCTCTGAACCCTCTCCAGCTCTACTTTGTCTGCCTTGTTCACAGGAGCCCAAAACTGTACTCCATGTGTGGCCTTTTGATGCAACCCATTATCTTATTGGCCTTGGCAGCAGATGCCTGACACTGATTTCTACAGCTTAGTTTGCTGTTCACTAAAATTCCTAGGTCCTTTTCCATGTCAGTGTTACCCAGTGTTTTACCATTTGTATGTACGGGTGACTTGCATTATTCCTTTCCATGTGCATAACCTTACATTTGTCGGTGTTAAACCTCATCTGCCACTTATCTGCCCAAGCCTCCAATCTATCCAGATCCATCTGTAGTAGTATACTGTCCTCTTCAGTGTTAATTACTTTACACAGTTTAGTGTCACCTGCAAAAATTTATATTTTACTGTGCAAGGCTTCTACAAGATCATTAAAAAATATATTGAAGAGACTAGGGCCCAATACTGACCCCTGAGATACTCCGCTAGTGACAGTGACTAGAGTTGAGCGAACACCTGGATGTTCGGGTTCGAGAAGTTCGGCCGAACATCCCGGAAATGTTCGGGTTCGGGATCCGAACCCGATCCGAACTTCGTCCCGAACCCGAACCCCATTGAAGTCAATGGGGACCCGAACTTTTCGGCACTAAAACGGCTGTAAAACAGCCCAGGAAAGGGCTAGAGGGCTGCAAAAGGCAGCAACATGTAGGTAAATCCCCTGCAAACAAATGTGGATAGGGAAATTAATTAAAATAAAAATTAAATAAATAAAAATTAACCAAAATCAATTGGAGAGAGGTTCCATAGCAGAGAATCTGGCTTCCCGTCACCCACCACTGGAACAGTCCATTCTCAGATATTTAGGCCCCGGCACCCAGGCAGAGGAGAGAGGTCCCGTAACAGAGAATCTGTCTTCATGTCAGCAGAGAATTAGTCTGCATGTCATAGCAGA
The DNA here is from genome assembly GCF_014858855.1 of Bufo gargarizans. Classification (NCBI taxonomy): domain Eukaryota; kingdom Metazoa; phylum Chordata; class Amphibia; order Anura; family Bufonidae; genus Bufo; species Bufo gargarizans. The sequence continues at coordinate 180,516,565 of NC_058084.1, read as the reverse complement.
GAATGAGGCTTCACGTCAGCCACCACTGCAACAGTCCATTGGCATATATTTAGGCCTAGCACACAGGCAGAGGAGAGAGGTCCCGTAACAGAGAATCTGGCTTCATGTCAGCAGAGAATCAGTCTGCATGTCATAGCAGAGAATGAGGCTTCACGTCAGCCACCACTGCAACAGTCCATTGGCATATATTTAGGCCCAGCACACACAGGCAGAGGAGAGAGGTCCCGTAACAGAGAATCTGTCTTCATGTCAGCAGAGAATTAGTCTGCATGTCATAGCAGAGAATGAGGCTTCACGTCAGCCACCACTGCAACAGTCCATTGGCATATATTTAGGCCTAGCACACAGGCAGAGCAGAGAGGTCCCGTAACAGACAATCTGGCTTCATGATCAGCAGAGAATCAGTCTGCATGTCATAGCAGAGAATGAGGCTTCACGTCACCCACCACTGCAACAGTCCATTGGCATATATTTAGGCCTAGCACACAGGCAGAGCAGAGAGGTCCCGTAACAGACAATCTGGCTTCATGTCAGCAGAGAATCAGTCTGCATGTCATAGCAGAGAATGAGGCTTCACGTCACCCACCACTGCAACAGTCCATTGGCATATATTTAGGCCTAGCACACAGGCAGAGCAGAGAGGTCCCGTAACAGACAATCTGGCTTCATGACAGCAGAGAATCAGTCTGCATGTCATAGCAGAGAATGAGGCTTCACGTCACCCACCACTGCAACAGTCCATTGGCATATATTTAGGCCTAGCACACAGGCAGAGCAGAGAGGTCCCGTAACAGACAATCTGGCTTCATGTCAGCAGAGAATCAGTCTGCATGTCATAGCAGAGAATGAGGCTTCACGTCACCCACCACTGCAACAGTCCATTGGCATATATTTAGGCCTAGCACACAGGCAGAGCAGAGAGGTCCCGTAACAGACGATCTGGCTTCATGTCAGCAGAGAATCAGTCTGCATGTCATAGCAGAGAATCAGGCTTCACGTCAGCCACCACTGCAACAGTCCATTGTCATAAATTTAGGCCCAGCACCCAGGCAGAGGAGAGAGGTCCCGTAACAGACAATCTGGCTTCATGTCAGCAGAGAATTAGTCTGCATGTCATAGCAGAGAATCAGGCTTCATGTCAGCCACCACTGCAACAGTCCATTGGCATATATTTAGGCCTAGCACACAGGCAGAGGAGAGGTTCATTCAACTTTGGGTAGCATCGCAATATAATGGTAAAATGAAAATAAAAATAGGATTGAATGAGGAAGTGCCCTGGAGTCCAATAATATATGGTTATGGGGAGGTAGTTAATGTCTAATCTGGACAAGGGACGGACAGGTCCTGTGGGATCCATGCCTGGTTCATTTTTATGAACGTCAGCTTGTCCACATTGGCTGTAGACAGGCGGCTGCGTTTGTCTGTAATGACGCCCCCTGCCGTGCTGAATACACGTTCAGACAAAACGCTGGCTGCCGGGCAGGCCAGCACCTCCAAGGCATAAAAGGCTAGCTCTGGCCACGTGGACAATTTAGAGACCCAGAAGTTGAATGGGGCCGAACCATCAGTCAGTACGTGGAGGGGTGTGCACACGTACTGTTCCACCATGTTAGTGAAATGTTGCCTCCTGCTAACACGTTGCGTATCAGGTGGTGGTGCAGTTAGCTGTGGCGTGTTGACAAAAGTTTTCCACATCTCTGCCATGCTAACCCTGCCCTCAGAGGAGCTGGCCGTGACACAGCTGCCTTGGCGACCTCTTGCTCCTCCTCTGCCTTGGCCTTGGGCTTCCACTTGTTCCCCTGTGACATTTGGGAATGCTCTCAGTAGCGCGTCTACCAACGTGCGCTTGTACTCGCGCATCTTCCTATCACGCTCCAGTGCAGGAAGTAAGGTGGGCACATTGTCTTTGTAGCGTGGATCCAGCAGGGTGGCAACCCAGTAGTCCGCACAGGTTAAAATGTGGGCAACTCTGCTGTCGTTGCGCAGGCACTGCAGCATGTAGTCGCTCATGTGTGCCAGGCTGCCCAGGGGTAAGGACAAGCTGTCCTCTGTGGGAGGCGTATCGTCATCGTCCTGCCTTTCCCCCCAGCCACGCACCAGTGATGGACCCGAGCTGCGTTGGGTGCCACCCCGCTGTGACCATGCTTCATCCTCATCCTCCTCCACCTCCTCCTCATCCTCGTCCTCCTCGTCCTCCAGTAGTGGGCCCTGGCTGGCCACATTTGTACCTGGCCTCTGCTGTTGCAAAAAACCTCCCTCTGAGTCACTTCGAAGAGACTGGCCTGAAAGTGCTAAAAATGACCCCTCTTCCTCATCCTCCTCCTCCTCCTCCTGGGCCACCTCCTGTTCCATCATCGCCCTAAGTGTTTTCTCAAGGAGACATAGAAGTGGTATTGTAACGCTGATAACGGTGTCATCGCCACTGGCCATGTTGGTGGAGTACTCGAAACAGCGCAACAGGGCACACAGGTCTCGCATGGAGGCCCAGTCATTGGTGGTGAAGTGGTGCTGTTCTGTAGTGCGACTGACCCGTGCGTGCTGCAGCTGAAACTCCACTATGGCCTGCTGCTGCTCGCACAGTCTGTCCAGCATGTGCAAGGTGGAGTTCCACCTGGTGGGCACGTCGCATATGAGGCGGTGAGCGGGAAGGCCGAAGTTACGCTGTAGCGCAGACAGGCGAGCAGCGGCAGGATGTGAACGCCGGAAGCGCGAACAGACGGCCCGCACTTTATGCAGCAGCTCTGACATGTCGGGGTAGTTGTGAATGAACTTCTGCACCACCAAATTCAGCACATGCGCCAAGCAAGGGATGTGCGTCAAATTGGCTAGTCCCAGAGCTGCAACGAGATTTCGCCCATTATCACACACCACCAGGCCGGGCTTGAGGCTCACCGGCAGCAACCACTCGTCGGTCTGTTGTTCAATACCCCGCCACAACTCCTGTGCGGTGTGGGGCCTGTCCCCCAAACATATGAGTTTCAGAATGGCCTGCTGACGTTTACCCCGGGCTGTGCTGAAGTTGGTGGTGAAGGTGTGTGGCTGACTGGATGAGCAGGTGGAAGAAGAGGAGGAGGAAGCCGAGAAGGAGGAGGTGGCAACAGGAGGCAAAGAATGTTGCCCTGCGATCCTTGGCGGCGGCAGGACGTGCGCCAAACAGCTCTCCGCCTGGGGCCCAGCTGCCACTACATTTACCCAGTGTGCAGTTAGGGAGATATAGCGTCCCTGGCCGTGCTTACTGGTCCACGTATCTGTGGTTAGGTGGACCTTGCTACAGATGGCGTTGCGCAGTGCACACTTGATTTTATCGGATACTTGGTTGTGCAGGGAAGGCACGGCTCTCTTGGAGAAGTAGTGCCGGCTGGGAACAACATACTGTGGGACAGCAAGCGACATGAGCTGTTTGAAGCTGTCTGTGTCCACCAGCCTAAATGACAGCATTTCATAGGCCAGTAGTTTAGAAATGCTGGCATTCAGGGCCAGGGATCGAGGGTGGCTAGGTGGGAATTTACGCTTTCTATCAAATGTTTGTGAGATGGAGAGCTGAACGCTGGCGTGTGACATGGTTGAGACGCTTGGTGACGGAGGTGGTGGTGGTGGTGTTGGTGGTACATCCCCTGTTTGCTGGGCGGCAGGTGCCAACGTTCCTCCAGAGGCGGAGGAAGAGGCCGAGGCGGCAGCAGCAGAATAGGCCGAGGCGGCAGCAGCAGAAGAGGTAGCAGGGGGAGCCTGAGTGACTTCCTTGGTTTTAAGGTGTTTACTCCACTGCAGTTCATGCTTTGCATGCAGGTGCCTGGTCATGCAGGTTGTGCTCAGGTTCAGAACGTTAATGCCTCGCTTCAGGCTCTGATGGCACAGCGTGCAAACCACTCGGGTCTTGTCGTCAGCACATTGTTTGAAGAAGTGCCATGCCAGGGAACTCCTTGAAGCTGCCTTTGGGGTGCTCGGTCCCAGATGGCGGCGGTCAGTAGCAGGCGGAGTCTCTTGGCGGCGGGTGTTCTGCTTTTGCCCACTGCTCCCTCTTTTGCTACGCTGTTGGCTCGGTCTCACCACTGCCTCTTCCTCCGAACTGTGAAAGTCAGTGGCACGACCTTCATTCCATGTGGGGTCTAGGACCTCATCGTCCCCTGCATCGTCTTCCACCCAGTCTTGATCCCTGACCTCCTGTTCAGTCTGCACACTGCAGAAAGACGCAGCAGTTGGCACCTGTGTTTCGTCATCATCAGAGACATGCTGAGGTGGTATTCCCATGTCCTCATCATCAGGAAACATAAGTGGTTGTGCGTCAGTGCATTCTATGTCTTTCACCGCTGGGGAAGGGCTAGGTGGATGCCCTTGGGAAACCCTGCCAGCGGAGTCTTCAAACAGCATAAGAGACTGCTGCATAACTTGAGGCTGAGACAGTTTCCCTGGTATGCATGGGGGTGATGTGACAGACTGATGGGGTTGGTTTTCAGGCGCCATCTGTGCGCTTTCTGCAGAAGACTGGGTGGGAGATAATGTGAACGTGCTGGATCCACTGTCGGCCACCCAATTGACTAATGCCTGTACCTGCTCAGGCCTTACCATCCTTAGAACGGCATTGGGCCCCACCATATATCGCTGTAAATTCTGGCGGCTACTGGGACCTGAGGTAGTTGGTACACTAGGACGTGTGGATGTGGCAGAACGGCCACGTCCTCTCCCAGCACCAGAGGGTCCACTAACACCACCACGACCATGTCCACGTCCGCGTCCCTTACTAGATGTTTTTCTCATTGTTATGGTTCACCACAACAACAAATATATTATTTGGCCCAATGTATTGTATTCAAATTCAGCGGGATATAAATTTGAGGCCTAGTATTTAGGCGCTGGGTGACCGGTATGGATTTAGTGACAGAATTAGACTTGGAAATGCACAGAAGCGTGTGTGTGAAGTTATTCTGAATGACCCAATGTGCACCTTGAATATTATATACCCTTTTTGGGATAGATTTCAAATAGCTCTGATATAGCAGGAACCACTAAATTATGAAATTGCTAAATTGGGAATTGTACTTCAACCCAGAACAAAAAATGTGCTTTGACGGGCACTAAATAACTTTCCCAGCTACAACAGTACAGCGGTAACGAGAGATTTAGAGGGATTTAAATTTGAGGCCTAGTATTTAGGCGCTGGGTGACAGGTATGGGTTTAGTGACAGAATTAGACTTGGAAATACACAGTAGCGGGTGTGTGTGAAGTTATTCTGAATGACCCAATGTGCACCTTCAATATTATATACCCTTTTTGGGATAGATTTCAAATAGCTCTGATATAGCAGGAACCACTAAATTATGAAATTGCTAAATTGGGAATTGTACTTCAACCCAGAACAAAAAATGTGCTTTGACGGACACTAAATATCTTGCCCAGCAACAACAGTACAGCGGTGGGTAACGAGAGATTTAGAGGGATTTAAATTTGAGGCCTAGTATTTAGGCGCTGGGTCACCGGTATGGATTTAGTGACAGAATTAGACTTGGAAATGCACAGAAGCGTGTGTGTGAAGTTATTCTGAATGACCCTATGTGCACCTTCAATATTATATACCCTTTTAGGGATAGATTTCAAATAGCTCTGATATAGCAGAAACCACTAAATTATGAAATTGCTAAATTGGGAATTGTACTTCAACCCAGAACAAAAAATGTGCTTTGACGGACACTAAATATCTTGCCCAGCAACAACAGTACAGCGGTGGGTAACGAGAGATTTAGAGGGATTTAAATTTGAGGCCTAGTATTTAGGCGCTGGGTGACAGGTATGGGTTTAGTGACAGAATTAGACTTGGAAATACACAGTAGCGGGTGTGTGTGAAGTTATTCTGAATGACCCAATGTGCACCTTCAATATTATATACCCTTTTTGGGATAGATTTCAAATAGCTCTGATATAGCAGGAACCACTAAATTATGAAATTGCTAAATTGGGAATTGTATTTCAACCCAGAACAAGAAATGTGCTTGAACGGACACTAAATAACTCGCCCAGCTACAGCACTAGGGACAGATTTAGCTGGATATAAATTTGAGGCCTAGTATTTAGGCGCTGGGTGACCGGTATGGATTTAGTGACAGAATTAGACTGGGATATGGCCAAAAAATGAAGACTATTGCTGGTTAAATGCACTTGGTGTGACAGCTTCACCCTGATGTAGGCTTTAGCCAAAAAACAACCACACCATTGAGGGTTAAATGCACTTGGTGACAGGCGCAGCTTGCCCCTGATTTTGTATATGGCCAAAAAATGAACAGACTATTGCTGGTTAAATGCACTTGGTGTGACAGCTTCACCCTGATGTAGGCTTTAGCCAAAAAACAACCACACCATTGAGGGTTAAATGCACTTGGTGACAGGCGCAGCTTGCCCCTGATTTTGTATATGGCCAAAAAATGAACAGACTATTGCTGGTTAAATGCACTTGGTGTGACAGCTTCACCCTGATGTAGGCTTTAGCCAAAAAACAACCACACCATTGAGGGTTAAATGCACTTGGTGACAGGCGCAGCTTGCCCCTGATTTTGTATATGGCCAAAAAATGAACAGACTATTGCTGGTTAAATGCACTTGGTGTGACAGCTTCACCCTGATGTAGGCTTTAGCCAAAAAACAACCACACCATTGAGGGTTAAATGCACTTGGTCGCAGCTTGTGCTGGCGCACCACAAGACACAAAATGGCCGCCGATCACCCCAGAAAAATGAGACTGACAAACGGTCTGTGCAGCCTAAAAACAGTGAGCAATTGAGGATCAGCAGCTCAATGATCCACAGCTGCAGATCGATCAGTTAATCAAGTCCTTTGGAGGAGTTAATCTGCCTAATCTCGCCCTACTGTCGCAGCCGCAACCTCTCCCTACGCTAATCAGAGCAGAGTGACGGGCGGCGCTATGTGACTCCAGCTTAAATAGAGGCTGGGTCACATGGTGCTCTGGCCAATCACAGCCATGCCAATAGTAGGCATGGCTGTGATGGCCTCTTGGGGCAAGTAGTATGACGCTTGTTGATTGGCTGCTTTGCAGCCTTTCAAAAAGCGCCAAGAAAGCGTCACAAAAGCGCGAAGAAAGCGACGAACACCGAACCCGAACCCGGACTTTTACGAAAATGTCCGGGTTCGGGTCCGTGTCACGGACACCCCAAAATTCGGTACGAACCCGAACTATACAGTTCGAGTTCGCTCATCCCTAACAGTGACCCAATCTGAGTGTGTACCATTAATAACCACCCTCTGTTTTCTATCATTGAGCCAGCCGTTTTCTCCCAGTCCGAGCATTCTCATTTTATATACTAACCTTTTATGTGGTACAGTGTCAAATGCTTTAGAGTAGAGTTGAGCGGACACCTGGATGTTCGGGTTCGAGAAGTTCGGCTGAACTTCCCGGAAAGGGTTCGGGATCCGAACCCGATCCGAACTTCGTCCCGAACCCGAACCCCATTGAAGTCAATGGGGACCCGAACTTTTCGGCACTAAAAAGGCTGTAAAACAGCCCAGGAAAGAGCTAGAAGGCTGCAAAAGGCAGCAACATGTAGGTAAATCCCCTGCAAACAAATGTGGATAGGGAAATTAATAAAAATAAAAATAAAATAAATAAAAATTAACCAATATCAATTGGAGAGAGGTCCCATAGAAGAGAATCAGGCTTCACGTCAGCCACCACTGCAACAGTCCATTGTCATATATTTAGGCCCAGCACCCAGGCAGAGGAGAGAGGTCCCGTAACAGAGAATCTGGCTTCATGTCAGCAGAGAATCAGTCTGCATGTCATAGCAGAGAATCAGGCTTCACATCAGCCACCACTGTAACAGTCCATTGTCATATATTTAGGCCCAGCACCCAGGCAGAAGATAGAGGTCCCGTAACAGAGAATCTGGCTTCATGTCAGCAGAGAATCAGTCTGCATGTCATAGCAGAGAATCAGGCTTCACGTCAGCTACCACTGTAACAGTCCATTGTCATATATTTAGGCCCAGCACCCAGGCAGAGGAGAGAGGTCCCATAACAGAGAATCTGGCTTCATGTCAGCAGAGAATCAGTCTGCATGTCATAGCAGAGAATCAGGCTTCACGTCAGCCACCACTGTAACAGTCCATTGTCATATATTTAGGCCCAGCACCCAGGCAGAGGAGAGAGGTCCCGTAACAGAGAATCTGGCTTCATGTCAGCAGAGAATCAGTCTGCATGTCATAGCAGAGAATCAGGCTTCACGTCAGCCACCACTGTAACAGTCCATTGTCATATATTTAGGCCCAGCACCCAGGCAGAGGAGAGAGGTCCCGTAACAGAGAATCTGGCTTCATGTCAGCAGAGAATCAGTCTGCATGTCATAGCAGAGAATCAGGCTTCACGTCAGCCACCACTGTAACAGTCCATTGTCATATATTTAGGCCCAGCACCCAGGCAGAGGAGATAGGTCCCGTAACAGAGAATCTGGCTTCATGTCAGCAGAGAATCAGTCTACATGTCATAGCAGAGAATCAGGCTTCACGTCAGCCACCACTGTTACAGTCCATTGTCATATATTTAGGCCCAGCACCCAGGCAGAGGAGAGAGGTCCCGTAACAGAGAATCTGGCTTCATGTCAGCAGAGAATCAGTCTGCATGTCATAGCAGAGAATCAGGCTTCACGTCAGCCACCACTGCAACAGTCCTTTGTCATATATTTAGGCCCAGCACCCAGGCAGAGGAGAGAGGTCCTGTAACAGAGAATCTGGCTTCATGTCAGCAGAGAATCAGTCTGCATGTCATAGCAGAGAATCAGGCTTCACGTCACCCAACATTGGAACAGTCCATTGGCATATATTTGGGCCCAGGCACCCAGGCAGAGGAGAGAGGTCCCGTAACAGAGAATCTGGCTTCATGTCAGCAGAGAATCAGTCTGCATGTCATAGCAAAGAATCAGGCTTCACGTCAGCCACCACTGCAACAGTCCATTGTCATATATTTAGGCCCAGCACCCAGGCAGAGGAGAGAGGTCCCGTAACAGAGAATCTGGCTTCATGTCAGAAGAGAATCAGTCTGCATGTCATAGCAGAGAATCAGGCTTCACGTCAGCCACCACTGCAACAGTCCATTGTCATATATTTAGGCCCAGCACCCAGGCAGAGGAGAGAGGTCCCGTAACAGAGAATCTGGCTTCATGTCAGCAGAGAATCAGTCTGCATGTCATAGCAGAGAATCAGGCTTCACGTCACCCAACATTGGAACAGTCCATTGGCATATATTTGGGCCCAGGCACCCAGGCAGAGGAGAGAGGTCCCGTAACAGAGAATCTGGCTTCATGTCAGCAGAGAATCAGTCTGCATGTCATAGCAAAGAATCAGGCTTCACGTCAGCCACCACTGCAACAGTCCATTGTCATATATTTAGGCCCAGCACCCAGGCAGAGGAGAGAGGTCCCGTAACAGAGAATCTGGCTTCATGTCAGAAGAGAATCAGTCTGCATGTCATAGCAGAGAATCAGGCTTCACGTCAGCCACCACTGCAACAGTCCATTGTCATATATTTAGGCCCAGCACCCAGGCAGAGGAGAGAGGTCCCGTAACAGAGAATCTGGCTTCATGTCAGCAGAGAATCAGTCTGCATGTCATAGCAGAGAATCAGGCTTCACGTCAGCCACCACTGCAACAGATCACTGTCATATATTTAGGCCCAGCACCCAGGCAGAGGAGAGAGGTCCCGAAACAGAGAATCTGGCTTCATGTCAGCAGAGAATCAGTCTGCAGGTCATAGCAGAGAATCAGGCTTCACGTCAGCCACCACTGTAACAGTCCATTGTCATATATTTAGGCCCAGCACCCAGGCAGAGGAGAGAGGTCCCGTAACAGAGAATCTGGCTTCATGTCAGCAGAGAATCAGTCTGCATGTCATAGCAGAGAATCAGGCTTCACGTCAGCCACCACTGCAACAGTCCTTTGTCATATATTTAGTCCCAGCACCCAGGCAGAGGAGAGAGGTCCCGTAACAGAGAATCTGGCTTCATGTCAGCAGAGAATCAGTCTGCATGTCATAGCAGAGAATCAGGCTTCACGTCAGCCACCACTGTAACAGTCCATTGTCATATATTTAGGCCCAGCACCCAGGCAGAGGAGAGAGGTCCCGTAACAGAGAATCTGGCTTCATGTCAGCAGAGAATCAGTCTGCATGTCATAGCAGAGAATCAGGCTTCACGTCAGCCACCACTGTAACAGTCCATTGTCATATATTTAGGCCCAGAACCCAGGCAGAGGAGATAGGTCCCGTAACAGAGAATCTGGCTTCATGTCAGCAGAGAATCAGTCTGCATGTCATAGCAGAGAATCAGGCTTAACGTCAGCCACCACTGCAACAGTCCTTTGTCATATATTTAGGCCCAGCACCCAGGCAGAGGAGAGAGGTCCTGTAACAGAGAATCTGGCTTCATGTCAGCAGAGAATCAGTCTGCATGTCATAGCAGAGAATCAGGCTTCACGTCACCCAACATTGGAACAGTCCATTGGCATATATTTGGGCCCAGCACCCAGGCAGAGGAGAGAGGTCCCGTAACAGAGAATCTGTCTTCATGCCAGCAGAGAATTAGTCTGCATGTCATAGCAGAGAATCAGGCTTCACGTCACCCAACATTGGAACAGTTCATTGGCATATATTTAGGCCCCGGCACCCAGACAGAGGAGAGGTTCATTCAACTTTGGGTAGCCTCGCAATATAATGGTAAAATGAAAATAAAAATAGGATTGAATGAGGAAGTGCCCTGGAGTGCAATAATATATGGTTAAGGGGAGGTAGTTAATGTCTAATCTGCACAAGGGATGGACAGGTCCTGTGGGATCCATGCCTGGTTCATTTTTATGAACGTCAGCTTGTCCACATTGGCTGTAGACAGGCGGCTGTGTTTGTCTGTAATGACGCCCCCTGCCGTGCTGAATACACGTTCAGACAAAACGCTGGCCGCCGGGCAGGCCAGCACCTCCAAGGCATAAAAGGCTAGCTCTGGCCACGTGGACAATTTAGAGACCCAGAAGTTAAATGGGGCCGAACCATCAGTCAGTACGTGGAGGGGTGTGCACACGTACTGTTCCACCATGTTAGTGAAATGTTGCCTCCTGCTAACACGTTGCGTATCAGGTGGTGGTGCAGTTAGCTGTGGCGTGTTGACAAAACTTTTCCACATCTCTGCCATGCTAACCCTGCCCTCAGAGGAGCTGGCCGTGACACAGCTGCCTTGGCGACCTCTTGCTCCTCCTCTGCCTTGGCCTTGGGCTTCCACTTGTTCCCCTGTGACATTTGGGAATGGTCTCAGTAACGCGTCTACCAACGTGCGCTTGTACTCGCGCATCTTCCTATCACGCTCCAGTGCAAGAAGTAAGGTGGGCACATTGTCTTTGTACCGTGGATCCAGCAGGGTGGCAACCCAGTAATTCGCACACGTTAAAATGTGGGCAACTCTGCTGTCGTTGCGCAGGCACTGCAGCATGTAGTCGCTCATGTGTGCCAGGCTGCCCAGGGGTAAGGACAAGCTGTCCTCTGTGGGAGGCGTATCGTCATCGTCTTGCGTTTCCCCCCAGCCACGCACCAGTGATGGGCCCGAGCTGCGTTGGGTGCCACCCCGCTGTGACCATGCTTCATCCTCATCCTCCTCCACCTCCTCCTCATCCTCGTCCTCCTCGTCCTCCAGTAGTGGGCCCTGGCTGGCCACATTTGTACCTGGCCTCTGCTGTTGCAAAAAACCTCCCTCTGAGTCACTTCGAAGAGACTGGCCTGAAAGTGCTAAAAATGACCCCTCTTCCTCCTCCTCCTCCTCCTGGGCCACCTCCTCTTCCATCATCGCCCTAAGTGTTTTCTCAAGGAGACATAGAAGTGGTATTGTAACGCTGATAACGGCGTCATCGCCACTGGCCATGTTGGTGGAGTACTCGAAACAGCGCAACAGGGCACACAGGTCTCGCATGGAGGCCCAGTCATTGGTGGTGAAGTGGTGCTGTTCCGCAGTGCGACTGACCCGTGCGTGCTGCAGCTAAAACTCCACTATGGCCTGCTGCTGCTCGCACAGTCTGTCCAGCATGTGCAAGGTGGAGTTCCACCTGGTGGGCACGTCGCATATGAGGAGGTGAGCGGGAAGGCCAAAGTTACGCTGTAGCGCAGACAGGCGAGCAGCGGCAGGATGTGAACGCCGGAAGCGCGAACAGACGGCCCGCACTTTATGCAGCAGCTCTGACATGTCGGGGTAGTTGTGAATGAACTTCTGCACCACCAAATTCAGCACATGCGCCAAGCAAGGGATGTGCGTCAAACCGGCTAGTCCCAGAGCTGCGACGAGATTTCGCCCATTATCGCACACCACCAGGCCGGGCTTGAGGCTCACCGGCAGCAACCACTCGTCGGTCTGTTGTTCTATACCCTGCCACAACTCCTGTGCGGTGTGGGGCCTGTCCCCCAAACATATGAGTTTCAGAATGGCCTGCTGACGTTTACCCCGGGCTGTGCTGAAGTTGGTGGTGAAGGTGTGTGGCTGACTGGATGAGCAGGTGAAAGAAGAGGAGGAGGAAGCTGAGTAGGAGGAGGTGGCAACAGGAGGCAAAGAATGTTGCCCTGCGATCCTTGGCGGCTGAAGGACGTGCGCCAAACAGCTCTCCGCATGGGGCCCAGCTACCACTACATTTACCCAGTGTGCAGTTAGGGAGATATAGCGTCCCTGGCCGTGCTTACTGGTCCACGTATCTGTGGTTAGGTGGACCTTGCCACAGATGGCGTTGCGCAATGCACACTTGATTTTATCGGATACTTGGTTGTGCAGGGAAGGCACGGCTCTCTTGGAGAAGTAGTGCCGGCTAGGAACAACATACTGTGGGACAGCAAGCGACATGAGCTGTTTGAAGCTGTCTGTATCCACCAGCCTAAATGACAGCATTTCATAGGCCAGTAGTTTAGAAATGCTGGCATTCAGGGCCAGGGATCGAGGGTGGCTAGGTGGGAATTTACACTTTCTCTCAAATGTTTGTGAGATGGAGAGCTGAACGCTGCCGTGTGATATGGTTGAGATGCTTGGTGACGGAGGTGGTGGTGTTGGTGGTACATCCCCTGTTTGCTGGGCGGCAGGTGCCAACGTTCCTCCAGAGGCGGAGGAAGAGGCCGAGGCGGCAGCAGCAGAAGAGGCCGAGGCGGCAGCCGCAGAAGAGGTAGCAGGGGAGCCTGAGTGACTTCCTTGTTTTTAAGGTGTTTACTCCACTGCAGTTCATGCTTTGCATGCAGGTGCCTGGTTATGCAGGTTGTGCTAAGGTTCAGAACGTTAATGCCTCGCTTCAGGCTCTGATGGCACAGCGTGCAAACCACTTGGGTCTTGTCGTCAGTACATTGTTTGAAGAAGTGCCATGCCAGGGAACTCCTTGAAGCTGCCTTTGGGGTGCTCGGTCCCAGATGGCGGCGGTCAGTAGCAGGTGGAGTCTCTTGGCGGCGGGTGTTCTGCTTTTGCCCACTGCTCCCTCTTTTGCTACGCTGTTGGCTCGGTCTCACCACTGCCTCTTCCTCCGAACTGTGAAAGTCAGTGGCACGACCTTCATTCCATGTGGGGTCTAGGACCTCATCGTCCGCTGCATCGTCTTCCACCCAGACTTGATCCCTGACCTCCTGTTCAGTCTGCACACTGCAGAAAGACGCAGCAGTTGGCACCTGTGTTTCGTCATCATCAGAGACATGCTGAGGTGGTATTCCCATGTCCTCATCATCAGGAAACATAAGTGGTTGTGCGTCAGTGCATTCTATGTCTTCCACCGCTGGGGAAGGGCTAGGTGGATGCCCTTGGGAAACCCTGCCAGCGGAGTCTTCAAACAGCATAAGAGACTGCTGCATAACTTGCGGCTCAGACAGTTTCCCTGGTATGCATGGGGGTGATGTGACAGACTGATGGGCTTGGTTTTCAGGCGCCATCTGTGCGCTTTCTGCAGAAGACTGGGTGGGAGATAATGTGAACGTGCTGGATCCACTGTCGGCCACCCAATTGACTAATGCCTGTACCTGCTCAGGCCTTACCATCCTTAGAACGGCATTGGGCCCCACTAAATATCGCTGTAAATTATGGCGGCTACTGGGACCTGAGGTAGTTGGTACACTAGGACGTGTGGCTGTGGCAGAACGGCCACGTCCTCTCCCAGCACCAGAGGGTCCACTAACACCACCACGACCATGTCCGCGTCCCTTACTAGATGTTTTCCTCATTGTTACCGTTCACCACAATAGGAAAAATATTATTTGGCCCAATGTATTGAATTCAAATTCAGGCCTTTTTTTACAGACACCTAACACTATCTGGCTATCTATTTAGGTACCGTATTACACTAATATAGGCACAGCAGTAACGACAGATTTAGCTGGATATACATTTGAGGCCTATTATTTAGGCGCTGAGTGACAGGTATAGGTTTACTGACAGAATTAGACTTGGAAATGCACAGTAGCGTGTGTGTGAAGTTATTCAGAATGACCCTATGTGCACCTTGAATCTAATATACCCTTTTAGGGATAGATTTAAAATAGCTCTGATACAGCAGAAACCACTAAATTAGGAAATTGCTAAATTGGGAATTGTATTTTAACCCAGAACTAAAAATGTGCTTTGACGGACACTAAATAACTTGACCAGCCACAGCAGTACAGCAGTAACGACAGATTTAGCTGGATATAAATTTGAGGCCTAGTATTTAGGCGCTGGGTGACAGGTATAGGTTTACTGACAGAAATAGACTTGGATAATGCACAGTAGAGTGTGTGTGAAGTTATTCAGAATGACCCTATGTGCACCTTGAATCTAATATACCCTTTTAGGGATAGATTTAAAATAGCTCTGATACAGCAGAAACCACTAAATTAGGAAATTGCTAAATTGGGAATTGTATTTCAACCCAGAACAAAAAATGTGCTTTGACGGACACTAAATAACTTGACCAGCCACAGCAGTACAGCAGTAATGACAGATTTAGCTGGATATAAATTTGAGGCCTTGTATTTAGGCGCTGGGTGACAGGTATAGGTTTACTGACAGAATTAGACTTGGAAATGCACAGTAGCGTGTGTGTGAAGTTATTCAGAATGACCCTATGTGCACCTTGAATCTTATAAACCCTTTTAGGGATAGATTTAAAATAGCTCTGATACAGCAGAAACCACTAAATTAGGAAATTGCTAAATTGGGAATTGTATTTCAACCCAGAACAAAATCTGTGCTTTGACGGACACTAAATAACTTGACCAGTCACAGCATTACAGCAGTAACGACAGATTTAGCTGGATATAAATTTGAGGCCTATTATTTAGGCGCTGGGTGACAGGTATAGGTTTACTGACAGAATTAGACTTGGAAATGCACAGTAGCGTGTGTGTGAAGTTATTCAGAATGACCCTGTGTGCACCTTGAATCTTATAAACCCTTTTAGGGATAGATTTAAAATAGCTCTGATACAGCAGAAACCACTAAATTAGGAAATTGCTAAATTGGGAATTGTATTTCAACCCAGAACAAAATCTGTGCTTTGACGGACACTAAATAACTTGACCAGCCACAGCAGTACAGCAGTAACGACAGATTTAGCTGGATATACATTTGAGGCCTATTATTTAGGCACTGGGTGACAGGTATAGGTTTACTGACAGAATTAGACTGGGATATGGCCAAAAAATAACCACACTATTGATGGTTAAATGCACTTGGTGTGACAGCTTGACCAACCACACTATTGAGGGTTAAATGCACTTGGTGACAGGCTCAGCTTGCCCCTGATGTAGTATATGGCCAAAAAATAACCACACTATTGCTGGTTAAATGCACTTGGTGTGACAGCTTGACCCTGATGTAGGATTTAGCCAAAAAACAACAACACCATTGAGGGTTAAATGCACTTGGTGACAGGCTCAGCTTGCCCCTGATGTAGTATATGGCCAAAAAATAACCACACTATTGCTGGTTAAATGCACTTGGTGTGACAGCTTGACCCTGATGTAGGATTTAGCCAAAAAACAACCACACCATTGAGGGTTAAATGCACTTAGTGACAGGCTCAGCTTGCCCCTGATGTAGTATATGGCCAAAAAATAACCACACTATTGCTGGTTAAATGCACTTGGTGTGACAGCTTGACCCTGATGTAGGATTTAGCCAAAAAACAACCACACCATTGAGGGTTAAATGCACTTGGTGGCAGCTTGTGCTGGCACACCACAAGACACAAAATGGCCGCCGATCACCCCAGAAAAAAGTGACTAAAAAAACACTCTGGGCAGCCTAAAAACAGTGAGCAATTCAATAGCAGCAGTTCAATCATCCACAGCTGCAGATCGATCTCTGAATGAAGTCTTCTGGAGGAGTTAATCACTGCCTAATCTCGCCCTAACGTCGCAGCTGCAACCTCTCCCTATGCTGATCAGAGCAGAGTGACGGGCGGCGCTATGTGACTCCAGCTTAAATAGAGGCTGGGTCACATGGTGCTCTGGCCAATCACAGCCATGCCAATAGTAGGCATGGCTGTGACGGCCTCTTGGGGCAAGTAGTATGACGCTTGTTGATTGGCTGCTTTGCAGCCTTTCAAAAAGCGCCAAGAAAGCGACGAACACCGAACCCGAACCCGGACTTTTACGAAAATGTCCGGGTTCGGGTCCGTGTCACGGACACCCCAAAATTCGGTACGAACCCGAACTATACAGTTCGGGTTCGCTCATCCCTACTTTAGAGAAGTCCAGATATACGACATCTATTGATTTGCCGCTGTCAAGTCTAGAACTTAGCTCCTCATAGAAACTGGATAAATTAGTTTGACATGACCGATCCCTCATGAAGCCATGCTGATATAGCGTTATTTGCTTATTTTCATTGAGGTACTCCAAGATAGCCTCTCTTAGAAAACCTTCAGTTTACCCACAACAGATATTAAACTTACCGGTCTGTAGTTTCCCGGCTCTGTTTTTGGACCCTTTTTGAATATTGGCACAACATTTGCTATGAGCCAATCCTGTGGAACACTCCCTGTCAGTATAGAGCCCTTAAATATCAGAAATAAGGGTCTGGCTATGACATTACTTAATTCTCTTAGGATACGGGGCTGTATGCCAACTGGTCCTGGCGATTTGTATATTTTAATCTTTTTAAGACGCCAATGTACTTCTTCCTGGGTCAGACAGGACACCTTTCATGGGGAATTTACTTTTACATTCTGCATTTCATCTGACAGTTTATTTTCCTCAGTGAATACAGTGGAGAAAAAAATATTTAATAGCTTTGCTTTCTCCTCATCGCTCTCTGCAACTTCCCCCTCATTACTCTGTAGAGAGAGGGCTGACACCTTCAGATTTATACTTTTTACCATTTATATAATTGTAGAACATTTTAGGGTTAGTTTTGCTCTCTTTGGCAATTAATCTCTCGGTCTCTAGTTTGGCTGCTTTTATTTGATTTTTACATATTCTATTTGTTCCCTTATAGTTTTTCAGTGCTTCCTCGCTACCCTCCTGTTTTAGTGATTTAAATGCTTTCTTTTTGTCACTTATTGCTTTCTTTACAGTTCTATTCATCCACATAGTTTTTTTTTCTTGTTCCTTAACCTTTTATTCCCATAAGGTATGTGCCTCTCACAATTAGGCCTATGGCCTCTCTTAGTTAGCTAACTTTAGCTTTTTTGAAGTTTGGTATTTTTGATAGATAGATATTAGATAGATTGATAGATAGACTATATATACACAGATATACCTGTAAACTTACATATTGTTCCAGGGTATATTTGTAGACAGCTATTGGCACTGTAGAACTTTTTAACACAATGCACATTTGCTGTTAATCCATATGAACATAAATGCAGTGATAGAACAGTACAATACTCATTTCTTCTTAATCCTTATTGAACTTGTATACACTTTGCTTTCTGAAATCGGATGTTTCCCACATTAAAAGCTTGTAATATGGGAATTTGTTTCCCTTTGTGAGATAAAGAAATAAACACTTTTCAAGGATTTTCTGCTTGTTCTCATCACAATGAAAAAGAAAGCCCTGTGCTCCTCAGGATTGCAGATTTCTCAAACAATTAGATGTAGTACACTGAGCTTTCCTTCCCAGCCCTCTGGCCTTCAAGGATCATTTATATGGATTATTATGAGAAGGGATCATTTGTTTCTAAGATCCTGTTTATACTCTTGTTACATTCACGGTCGGAACGTGAAGTTGTGAAGGTATAGTAATTGCAGATAAATCATAGAATCCAACACAATCTGTTATTAATGTTACAGATTATATTAACAATATTATGACATATGGCTACCTTTAATAAGTCATTTTGAAAGAAAATGTGATAATATATGGTATACATTCATATAATTCAGAAATGTTGATGATAATAGGGATATTCGTTGTGCATATCTATGGCACATCTGTGGCAGAAATCTGAGGGTGTGCCAAAATGCAAAGTGTGACATTGTAAACTATGCCCCTATGCCCTAAGACACACATTCTTTCCATCTAAGCTATGCCCCCTGTCTAATGAGACACAAAAAATGTCTAAAGTACATAATAAGTCTGATGCAAGGTATGTGTACCAGTTTTGGGAGCATTTAGTTTAGCAAATCTTTGTTTTTCATGATCAGATTTACCAAATACAGGGAACCTTTATAGGCACACGCTTTGCACCCAGTGTAGTTGAAGGGCCATTTACATCTGAAATATCAGGTTTTTTTTACACTGAAAAAAAGTCCTGTCTGCAAGACCTTAATTGCTCTATCAAATGGCCAGTATTTGGTCAGTATTTTGCTTCAGTATTTGGTCAGTATTTTGCTTCAGTATTTGATCAGTATTTGTAAGCCAAAAACAGGAGAGAACCTAAAAAGATAAAATATAATGGAAATATTTGCGTTCCTTCTGTGTTTTGGACCCACTCCTGCTTTTGGCAAATACTGATCAAATACCAATGCAAACTACTGACCAAATACTGACTGTGTCTTACGGATGCTCCAAAAACAGGGTTGTTTTTGTTTTGTTTTTTTCTGTTCTTCTGATGGATCAGAAGAACGGAAAAGTAAATGTTGATGTGAACACGGCCAGGGACAATAGTGGCCCCACGATAGAATGGGGAGTGGGGCAGTGCAGCAGTGGAGTCATAGAGGACAAGATGATGTCAGATCACAGTAGTAGCAGAACCAACCCAACGACAGCAGTGTGACAGCAAGGCCCAGTGGCATGCATATAATAGTAAAAATGTAACCTGTACAAATATCAGTAGGCCAAAAAGCCCCATTGTAGGAAAGAGGCAGAAGGTGGGTGGCCTCAGGCGGTTGGCAGCATCAGAATGGTGAAGTAATGCCCCATAGTTACATGGCTTGTGCCATCTATAGCATGATTTTTGCCACTGCCCATTCCTTTGGAGGGCCCAGGCAATTGTTTGTTGGCCATAGTGTATAACAACTGTTTCTCTAACAGAACGGATTAGCTATGGATGTCGGTGCACTTGACAGTGAGGCACACGGCAATATAATAGACCTGCCTTTAATACTGAGGCACAGTTACAGTTTTTCTAACAGAACAGATAAGGCTACTCTGATGAATACCACACCTTTTGCCCGCTTATCAACTACATCGAGCTCACGAGACGCGGTATTGTCCCTGTTTACCAAAAAACGTGACGTTACGCCCTCCAGAGGAGCAGGTAAGATCCGCTTGGTACAGTTTACACACACACCTCCTGTCCACGCGGGCACAGAGAGACAACAAGCTGAGAGAGCCTTTTCACTGCCGCAGTGAAAACAGCGCTGTCTTAGCCCGGGTATCTGCCACCAGCTTCTCGTTTAATATAAGCCCGGTCCGCTAACAGGATTATATAGGGTGAGAAACCAACCCGTGGTAACTTATAACTAGGCCAAAACACGGACGTGGGGATTTGTGATCGAGATACAAGGTAGCACAAGATTAAATTATATATTTAATCGCCGTAAGGGCACACTCGATATATCACACTATACACACATAATATACAGTGGTCTGAGGTTACAGATACAGATTATATGGGTACAACAGGGTTAATCAATGTAAAAGTCAGTTACCGGGTAGATGAAAGTTCCTTTGGGTCATAAGGATGGAGGGGGCACATCTTACTGACACATTATTGGGGGGCACTGTGGGGGCATCAATGGGGGCATTTCTTACTGGCACATTATTGGTGGCACTTTTTACTGGTACATTATTGAGTGGCACTATGGGGGCATCTACTGAGGCCACAAAGAAGGGGTATTTTATATGGGGGAAGGGGGGAGATGAACACTATGAGGGCTTCAACTGAGGCCACAAAGAAAGGGTATTTTATATGGAGGGCTCTGTATATGGGCATTTTATACTGGGGCACATTATGGTGGGTACTATGGGGAAGGGGAGAGAGGAGTACTATGGGCTCATCTATGGGGGGCACTAAGAAGGGGTATTTTATACTTGCAAATTATGGGGGGCACTAAGGGCATCTACTGGGGCACTATATATTGGACATTTTATACTGGTACATTATGGGGGGCACTAGGAGGAAGGGGGAGAGGAGCACTATGGGGGCATTTACTGGGGCACTATATAGGGGTATTTTATATTGGCACATTATGGGGACACTATGGGGACAGTAGCTCAACTGGGGGAATTAAAATGGGGTATTTTTGGCACTGCCGGATTATAAGGAGAATTATTACTACAGGGGGGCATTATGATGTGCTTTATTACTACTGGGGGTCTATGGGGAACATGATTACTAGTATGGGCGCTATGGGAGCATTATTACTTCTGGGGCACAGTGGGGACATGTTGGGGGCACTGTAGGAGCACTATTACTACCATGTGTGCTCTAGCAGAGAATTATTCTTATTGGTGGAGCTTTTGGGAGCACTATTTCTGTGAGGGCACCTTGGTACAGTATCAGCTTACCACAATTATTTTGGGGGACATTATGTTTACTCTATAAGTGTCAGGGGCACTATTTGCTGGGCACAGTTATTTTAGGGCTGTGTGTACCAATAATTATTGAAGGGGGCATTAGTATTATCAGGGGGTTTATCTGTTTCTGCAGTATTGTATTGGGGACCACAGCGGCACAGTATTTGGGGTGGTAGGATGATTTGTCCAGAAGATGGGAGGATGATGAAAAAGTTGTAAACTAATATTTTGTTTGTCAAACTGCAGAGACGAGAAATGGCTAAAAACTGCTGGTCTGGTCTGAAGGTCTGAAAGGAGAAGATGAGGAAAGAGAACATCTACATCAAAGGAGACATCACTGGATATAAGATGTATGGGGCACTGTATTACACTGTATGTTCTGTAGTGATGGGACGGTGGATATAGAATTTGGCCCACACTGTAGCAGCCTGGCCCCAGACTTCAGGTCACAATGTGCGTGTTCTGAATTCTGGGGCCTCACATCCATCTACTACATTATCTGTACTCAGAGAGTTATCACTGTGTTATCTGTGTTGTTACGTATGACTGCAAGTGATATCTACTGCATTATCTGTAAAAAGTGGCGTGGCCACAGGTTTGGGGGGGCGCAATACTTGGCTTGCCCTGGGTGCTGGCAACCCACGCTACGCCACTGTGTGAAAGAGACCAGACAACATGGCGCAGTGAGGGTGCATTTTCCCCTCCTGCTGCAGGAGCCCAGGGAAGCAGCTTGTAGAGCAACTCAACTCCTTGAATTGAATAGACTGAGTATTACCAGGGGGTCACTGGTAGTATTGAGCGCGAATATTCAAATCGCGAATTGTAATTGCGACTATCGCTACTTCGAGAATTCGCAAAGATTTAGAATATTCAAATATTCTAGATTTTTGTTTTCATCAGTAACCTCCCTTCTTGCTTGTGGGCCAATGAGAAGGCTGCAATGTCTTTGTCTGAGCTTAGCAACATCCCTAGCAACCAACAGGAAAGTTGCCTACCCCTTACTATATAAGAACCTCCCCAGCAGCCATTTTCTGTAGTTTTATGGAGTTCTGAGAGAGACAGCAGTGACATTGTTGTGCTCTGTGCTTTACTGTTTAGTTACATTAGATAGTTAGTTAATCAGTTAGTTAGCTAGTTAGGTTATATATAATACAGATAGCTAGTGGGAGTCAGTGTAGGTTAGATAGTGATATAGTGTAGCTGATAGGTTCCAGTGCAGGGTGTTAGGTAGTGTTATACATGCTACAGACATAGTGCTGTGATGTAACAACAATACTTAGTAATATGTAGTCAGACCTGCTAAAATGTGAAGTTGCACTTCACAAATTATCACTAATTCTCGAATTCGTGAATATATGATGAATATTCGCCCAAATATTTGTGAAATATTGCAAATTTGAATATTGCACCTGCCGCTCATCACTAGTCACTGGCCAAAGGCACATCACTCAGTGGTACCAGAACCTCTAGAAAGTCCAGTAACCAGCCTGAACCCTGAGATTAGCACCACAGAGAGAGCAGCATTTAGAAGACCTGCCACCATATTGCATCCTGCAAAGCAAAGGCAAAGCAGGCAAGGATCAAACAGGTAGCAAAGTCCAGAAACGCAAGCATGGGTCAGGTATAAAAGAACACAAGCACAAATAACAGCAACCTTTGCAGGACACAAGCACCTTTGCCGCTACGTAAGTCACCTGGAAAGGGGGCTGGACCAATAAAATAGGTGCAGAATTGCTGGGATTGATCGCACGGTTCACATGTGCAAAACCGTTACATCACAGGAAATGATGCAAGCAAGCCCTTACCAAGGTGCTACAGTAAACAAGTTAGAAGGCATGCTGTGTCCAGGGAAGAAAGGAAACTATGGAGCAGATTCCAGAAGGTACAGCATCTAAAGGCACAGAGTCCAGGAACGGAGCAGTGCATTGAGAGACATCAGCAGCAGATGACAGCTTGACATTAAATACTTTATTCAAAATAGTAGGATTGAAATGAAAACTTTCATTTTAGACAGCAATAGGTATAGCAAATTTCATAGTTTTTATTTTGTTTCTACTATCTATCTTTACTTCTGGTTTTATATTATTTACGATACATCACCTCTAACCATTGTACTTTTATTATTCAAGGTTTCCATTTCCTATTACATGATGTTTCATTATGTCATTTATGATAACATACTACTTTTTGTTTTCAAGTTATTCTATTATCCATTGTTTCCGATTTCTTGATATCACACTTATTATACCACTCTAACTACTGTATAGTTTAGAAAGTAGCTATTAGGATAAGAGATGAACGAATCAGCTCTGAAATTCTGAAAGTTTACCGGATTGTTTATTTTTTTTTAATCAAATCAACAACTGAGTTTTAAGAAATTCACTAATTTCTAGTTAGGCCTCATGCACATGACCGTTTTTTTTTTTGCGGTCCGCAAAAACGGGTTCCATAGTTCTGTGATCCGTGTCCGTTTTTTCTTCCGTGGGTCTTCCTTGATTTTTGGAGGATCCACGGACATGAAGGAAAAAGTCATTTTGGTGTCTGCCTGGCCGTGCGGAGCCAAACGGATCCGTCCTGAATTACAATGCAAGTCAATAGGGACGGAACCGTTTGACGTTAACACAATGTGGTGCAATTGCAAACGGATCCGTCCCCCATTGACTTTCAATGTAAAGTCAGGAGTCCCTATTATACCATCGGATCAGAGTTTCCTCCAATCCGATGGTATATTTTAACTTGAAGCGTCCCCATCACCATGGGAACGCCTCTATGTTAGAATATACCATCGGATTTGAGTTAGATCGTGGAAACTCAGATCCGACAGTATATTCTAACACAGAGGCGTTCCCATAGTGATGGGGACGCTTCTAGTTAGAATATACTATGAACTGTGTACATTACTCCCCCCTGCTGCCTGGCAGCACTTGATCTCATACAGGGGGCTGTGATCCGCACAATTAACCCCTCAGGTGCCACACCTGAGGGGTTAATTGTGCGTATCATAGCCCCTTGTAAGAGATCAGGGGCTGCCAGGCAGCAGGGGGCAGACCCCCCTCCCTCCCCAGTTTTAATTTCATTGGTGGCCAGTGTGGCCCCCCCGGCCCCTCTCCCTCTACTGTATTAATTTCATTGGTGGACAGTGTGTGGCCCCCCCGGCCCCCCTCCCTCTATTGTATTAATTTCATTGGTGGCCAGTGTGCGCCCCCCCGACCGCCCTCCCTCCCTCTATTGTATTAATTTCATTGGTGGCCAGTGTGTGGCCCCAACCCCCCTCCCTCCCTCTATTGTATTAATTTCAATGGTGGCCAGTGTGCTCCTCCTACTGGTAAGTGACAGGTCTGTGCGGCGCATTGCTTAATGATCTGTCACTTACCAGTAGGAGGAGCTCCCGGCCGGTCACAGACAGCGCAGCAGGTAAGTATGATGCTTCTAATATTGCTAAGTAACCATGGCAACCAGGACTGCAGTAGCGTCCTGGTTGCCATGGTTACTGATCGGAGCCCTAGCGATTAAACTGGGACTCCGATTGGAACTCTCCGCTGCCACCAATGATCGGGGGGAGGCCGCACAGTGGCCACCAATGAAATTAATACAATAGAGGGAGGGAGGGAGGGGGGCCGGGGGGCCGCACACTGGCCACCAATGAAATTAATACAATAGAGGGAGGGGGGCCGGGGGGGCCGCACACTGGCCACCAATGAAATTAATACAGTAGAGGGAGGGGGGTCGCACTGGCCACCAATGAAATTAAAACAATAGAGGGGTGGGCCGGGGGGCCGCACTGGCAGTGGCCACCAATGAAATTAAAACTGGGGAGAGAAGGGGGTCTGCCCCCTGCTGCGTGGCAGCCCCTGATCTCTTACAGGGGGCAATGATACGCACAATTAACCCCTCAGGTGAGGCACCTGAGGGGTTAATTGTGCGGATCACAGCCCCCTGTAAGAGATCGGGTGCTGCCAGGCAGCAGGGGGCAGTCATGTACACAGTTCGTAGTATATTCTAACTTGAAGCATCTCCATCACTATGGGAACGCCTCTGTCTTAGAATATACTGTCGGATTTGAGTTTTCACGAAGTGAAAACTCAGCTCTGAAAAATCTTTTATGCAGACAGATCTTCGGATCGGTCTGTATGAAAGTAGCCTACAGACACGGATCACGGACACGGATGACAATCTTGTGTGCATCCGTGTTTTTTCACTGACCCATTTTTTTGACAGACAGGAAACACGGATCACGGACGCGAATGAACAACGGTACATTTTTTGAGTTTTCAACGGACCCATTGAAAGTCAATGGGTCCACAGAAAATCACGGAAAACGGAACAACGGACACGGATGCACACAACGGTCGTGTGCATGAGGCCTTAGGGTTTTAAGAGAACCTGTCACTACAAAATGCAATTAGACTTTCTACATACACTATTCACAAAAAGGGATATTTGGCTTTCAGGTGAAAATTTATGTAAAACATTAAAAGTTCACGCTACAGTGATACTATATCATGAAAGTAGGCCGTATAAGTAGAAGCATGCTATGGTGATTTCCTCATCTCAAACAATTTATTGATACAAAAGCCAATAACAGTGGTGGGTATACCCCCGCAAAAAATGTTGATGTCTCAATAAATTGTCATGTGGCCTTGAGCATCAATTACAGCAAGACAACGATGTCTCATGCTGTTCACAAGTCCACGTATTGTCTGCTGAGGCATGGCATCACACTCTTCTTGAAGGGCGGCCCTCAGGTCATTGAGGTTCTGGGGTACAAAGGTTACGAGCCTTTACATGGCGACTCAGGTGATCCCATAGTTTTTCAATGGGATTCAAGTGTGTAGAAAGTGCAGGCCACTCCATCTGAGGTACCCCAGTCTCCAGCAGCCATTCCCTAATGAAGCAACCTCAATGAGATGGTGCATTGTCTTCTATGAAGATGAAATTAGTCCTGTGTTCTTCATGCAGAGGCACAATGACTGGATTAATGATGTTATTCAAGTACTATGGGCTTGTCACTGTACCATTCACAAAGATTAGGACAGTTCTGTATTGCCTGCCCACACTGTAACACCACCACCACCTAAGGTTCGTCTGGTGACAACAATGGCTGATCTCCTTGATGTCTCCAACATCGTTGGCAGCCATCATGTCTGCTCAGGGTGAATCAACTTTCATCAGTGAACAGCACTGAGGCCCACCTGCCCCTCCTCCAGCGTAGATGCTCCTTGGTCCATGTATGACGATGATGCTTGTGGTCAGGTACCCTTGCAGGTCATCTAGCATGCAGACCATGCTGAAATAAATAGTTTTGAAGGGTCTAACATGACACTTGGGTGCCTCTCATCTCCCTTAAATGTGCTTGCAGTTGTGTGGCATTCATCATCCGGTTCCACAGGGCATTTTTCACAATGAAGCAGTCATCAGTGTGGGATGTGGACAAAGGATGTCCACTTCTATGCCTTCCTGTGACCCTTCCAATCTCTCTGTTGCAACCTGCTGATGACACTCTGTGACACTCTAAGCTCAGTAGCCACTTCCATCTGAGAACATTCTGCTTGAAGCCTTGCAATGGGGAGGTATTGTTAGGTGTCGTCTTGGTCTCATGATGTCAAAATGTGAACAGCATGATGAGGAGGATTGTTTAAATACCAGTTCTAATTGAACTAGGAAGTTTATTGGTCAATTCATGGATCAAATACCTGTTGTGAATTTTGCCGTTAAGCTCCTTGTTAGCGAATAGCAAGTTGTGCAAAAAGTACTGAAAGTAGTGTAAGCATGGCTATGGCACTTCCTTGCTTGCTAGATTATTGTGTTTGCATAGTAACATAAATGCTAAGGTTGAAAAAAATCTGAATATAACTCAGATCCTTGGATCAGCTTTCCATCTCCAAAATTCTAGTATCCATAACCTTCACCGTTTTTACTTTCAAGAAAGTCATCCAGAACTCTGTGGAACTTGTAAAATTAATAAACTATCACAAAATCCTGTGGAAGAGAGTTCCAAATTAACACTGCTGTTACAGTAAAGAATCTATGTCTATGATGATTAGGACATATTTTTTTCCTCTAGATGTATGATAGAGGATACTCCATTGTCATAGTTACAGCACTAGGTATAACACGGCCATTAGAAAGATCTCTGTACTCTCCATTAAAATATTTGTACATTGTAATCTGATACACTGAACTCACAATTGTGGCATGAAAGCTTCAGTTAATGTCCCCCAATGTGTTTACATGCCTGAGCAACTAAAGCAACTACAGTGGATATAAAAAGTCTACACACCCCTGTTAAAATGTCAGGTTTTAGTGCTGTAAAAAAATAAGACAAAGATAAATCGTTTCAGAACTTTTTCCACCTTTAATGTGACCTATAAACTGTACCACTCAATTGAAAAACAAACTGAAATATTTTAGGTGGAGGGAAGAAAAAAAAAAAACTAAAATAATGTGGTTGCATAAGTGTGCACACCCTCTAATAACTGGGGATGTAGCTGTGTTCAGAATTAAGCAATTACATTCAAAATCATGTTAAATAGGAGTCAGCATACACCTGCCATCATTTAAAATGCCTCTGATTAACCCCCAAATAAAGTTCAGCTGCTCTAGTTGGTCTTTCCTGAAATTTTCTTAGTCGCATCCCACAACAAAAGCCATGGTCCACAGAGAGCTTCCAAAGCATCAGAGGGATCTCATTGTTAAAAGGTATCAGTCAGGAGAAGGGTACAAAAGAATTTCCAAGGCATCAAGTGGAGAAAATATGGCACAACAGTGATATTACCAAGAACTGGACGTCCCTCCAAAATTGATGGAAAGACGAGAAAAAAAACTGGTCTCGGTGGCTACCAAGAGGCTACAGCAACATTAAACAAGCTGCAGGAATATCTGGCAAGTACTGGCTGTGTGGTACATGTGACAACAATCTCCCGTATTCTTCATATGTCTGGGCTATGGGGTAGAGTGGCAAGACGAAAGCCTTTTCTTACAGACTACATTTTGCAAAAACACATCTGAAGTCTCCCAAAAGCATGTGGGAAAAGGTGTTATGGTCTGATGAAACCAAGGTTGAACTTTTTGGCCATAATTCCAAAAGATATGTTTTGCCCAAAAACAACACTGCACATCACCAAAAGAACACCATACCCACAGTGAAGCATGGTGGTGGCAGCATCATTCTTTGGGGCTGTTTTTCTTCAGCTGGAACTGGGGCCTTAGTTAAGCTAGAGGGAATTATGAACAGTTCCAAATACCAGTCAATATTGGCACAAAACCTTCTGGCTTCTGCTAGAAAGCTGAACATGAAGAAGAACTTCATCTTTCAGCATGTCAACAACCCAAAGCATACATCCAAATCAACAAAGGAATGGCTTCACCAGAAAAAGATTAATGTTTTGGAATGGTCCAGCCAGAGCCCAGACCTGAATCCGATTGAAAATCTGTGGGGTGATCTGAAAAGGGGTGTGCACAGGAGATGCCCTCACAATCTGACAGATTTGGAGTGTTTTTGCAAAGAAGAGTGGGCAAATCTTGCCAAGTCAGAATGTGCCATGTATTAAATTAAAGGAGTGTACACTTATGCAACCATATTATTAAATTTTTATATTTTTTCTTCCCTCTACCTAAAAGATTTTAGTTTGTTCTTCAACTGAGTGGTACAGTTTATAGGTCACAATAAAGGTGGAAGAATTTCAGAAATTATTGATCTTTGTCTCATTTTTTTTACATCACAGAAACCTGACATTTTAACAGGGCTGTGTAGACTTTTTATATCCACTGTATGTGTAATATTATTGTGTACTTAAAATGAATTTATCTTTAATTATGAATTTAGCAATGAATTGTTTCCATGGGAACAGGTTAATTTGAAGCAGAAACTATAAAGCCTTTGTGTATGGCTTGTCTTTTAGGCCTGTGAATATACCTCCATTTGAAAGTAATATTATAATAAGGATAAGATGAGACCTGAAAGCTTTTTTCATGTTTTAATGAATTGATTATAGCGTATAGAACATCAATATAAAAATTCGAGACAACTCTATTAAGTCTAATAGTACTGTGTTTGACATGTAGCACCCGGATGATCAGCTGTTCTGCAGCAGGTCCAGTGCCAGCGTCAGAGATACATGGCAACATCCATTGTGTAGTGGACAGGACTGGTTTTGCAGTGCTGCTCCCATTCACTTTAATTTGAGCAGTGCTTCAGTAACATAGTAACACAGTACATAAGGTCGAAAAAAGACATTTGTCCATCCAGTTCGGCCTGTTATCCTGCAAGTTGATCCAGAGGAAGGCAAAAAAAAACTGTGAGGTAAAAGCCAATTTTCCCCCCTTTAGGGGAATAAAAAATTCCTTCCCCACTCCAATCAGGCAATCAGACTAACTTCCTGGATCAACGACCCCTCTCTAGTAGCTATAGCCTGTAATATTATTACACTCCAGAAATACATCCAGGCCCCTCTTGAATTCCTTTATTGTACTCACCATCACCGCCTCCTCAGGCAGAGAGTTCCATAGTCTCACTGCTCTTACCGTACAGAATCCTCTTCTATATTTGTGTACAAACCTTCTTTCCTCTAGACGCAGAGGATGTCCCCTCGTCACAGTCACAGTCCTGGGAATGAATAGATAATGGGATAGATCTCTGTACTGTCCCCTGATATATTTATACATATTAATTAGATCTCCCCTCAGTCGTCTTTTTTCTAAAGTGAATAACCCTAATTTTGATAATTAGAGTTGAGCGAACACCTGCATGTTCGGGTTCGAGAAGTTCGGCCGAACTTCCCGGAAATGTTCGGGTTCTGGATCCGAACCCGACCCGAACTTCGTCCCGTACCCGAACCCCATTGAAGTCAATGGGGACCCGAACTTTTCGGCACTAAAAAGGCTGTAAAACAGCCCAGGAAAGAGCTAGAGGGCTGCAAAAGTAAGCAACATGTAAGTAAATCCCCTGCAAACAAATGTGGATAGGGAAATGAATAAAAATAAAATAAATAAAAATTAACCAATATCAATTGGAGAGAGGTCCCATAGCAGAGAATCTAGCTTCACGTCAGCCACCACTGTAACAGTCCATTGTCATATATTTTGGCCCAGGCACCCAGGCAGAGGAGAGAGGTCCCGTAACAGAGAATCTGGCTTCATGTCAGCAGAGAATCAGTCTGCATGTCATAGCAGAGAATCAGGCTTCACGTCAGCCACCACTGTAACAGTCCATTGTCATATATTTAGGCCCAGACAGAGGAGAGAGGTCCCGTAACAGAGAATCTGGCTTCATGTCAGCAGAGAATCAGTCTGCATGTCATAGCAGAGAATCAGGCTTCACGTCAGCCACCACTGTATCAGTCCATTGTCATATATTTAGGCCCAGGCACCCAGGCAGAGGAGAGAGGTTCCGTAACAGAGAATCTGGCTTCATGTCAGCAGAGAATCAGTCTGCATGTCATAGCAGAGAATCAGGCTTCACGTCAGCCACCACTGTAACAGTCCATTGTCATATATTTAGGCCCAGGCACCCAGGCAGAGGAGAGAGGTCCTGTAACAGAGAATCTGGCTTCATGTCAGCAGAGAATCAGTCTGCATGTCATAGCAGAGAATCAGGCTTCACGTCAGCCACCACTGTAACAGTCCATTGTCATATATTTAGGCCCAGGCACCCAGGCAGAGGAGAGAGGTCCCGTAACAGAGAATCTGGCTTCATGTCAGCAGAGAATCAGTCTGCATGTCATAGCAGAGAATCAGGCTTCACGTCAGCCACCACTGTAACAGTCCATTGTCATATATTTAGGCCCAGGCACCCAGGCAGAGGAGAGAGGTCCTGTAACAGAGAATCTGGCTTCATGTCAGCAGAGAATCAGTCTGCATGTCATAGCAGAGAATCAGGCTTCACGTCAGCCACCACTGTAACAGTCCATTGTCATATATTTAGGCCCAGGCACCCAGGCAGAGGAGAGAGGTCCCGTAACAGAGAATCTGGCTTCATGTCAGCAGAGAATCAGTCTGCATGTCATAGCAGAGAATCAGGCTTCACGTCAGCCACCACTGTAACAGTCCATTGTCATATATTTAGGCCCAGGCACCCAGGCAGAGGAGAGAGGTCCCGTAACAGAGAATCTGGCTTCATGTCAGCAGAGAATCAGTCTGCATGTCATAGCAGAGAATCATGCTTCACGTCACCCAACATTGGAACAGTCCATTGTCATATATTTAGGCCCCGGCACCCAGACAGAGGAGAAGTTCATTCAACTTTGGGTTGCCTCGCAATATAATGGTAAAATGAAAATAAAAATAGGATTGAATGAGGAAGTGCCCTGGAGTACAATAATATATGGTTAAGGGGAGGTAGTTAATGTCTAATCTGCACAAGGGATGGACTAGTCCTGTGGGATCCATGCCTGGTTCATTTTTATGAACGTCAGCTTGTCCACATTGGCTGCGTTTGTCTGTAATGACGCCCCCTGCCGTGCTGAATACACGTTCAGACAAAACGCTGGCCGCCGGGCAGGCCAGCACCTCCAAGGCATAAAAGGCTAGCTCTGGCCACGTGGACAATTTAGAGACCCAGAAGTTGAATGGGGCCGAACCATCAGTCAGTACGTGGAGGGGTGTGCACACGTACTGTTCCACCATGTTAGTGAAATGTTGCCTCCTGCTAACATGTTGCGTATCAGGTGGTGGTGCAGTTAGCTGTGGCGTGTTGACAAAACCTTTCCACATCTCTGCCATGCTAACCCTGCCCTCAGAGGAGCTGGCCGTGACACAGCTGCCTTAGCTACCTCTTGCTCCTCCTCTGCCATGGCCTTGGGCTTCCACTTGTTCCCCTGTGACATTTGGGAATGCTCTCAGTAGCGCGTCTACCAACGTGCGCTTGTACTCGCGCATCTTCCTATCACGCTCCAGTGCAGGAAGTAAGGTGGGCACATTGTCTTTGTACCGTGGATCCAGCAGGGTGGCAACCCAGTAGTCCGCACACGTTAAAATGTGGGCAACTCTGCTGTCGTTGCGCAGGCACTGCAGCATGTAGTCGCTCATGTGTGCCAGGCTGCCCAGGGGTAAGGACAAGCTGTCCTCTGTGGGAGGCGTATCGTCATCGTCCTGCGTTTCCCCCCAGCCACGCACCAGTGATGGGCCGAGCTGCGTTGGGTGCCACCCCGCTGTGACCATGCTTCATCCTCATCCTCCTCCACCTCCTCCTCATCCTCGTCCTCCTCGTCCTCCAGTAGTGGGCCCTGGCTGGCCACATTTGTACCTGGCCTCTGCTGTTGCAAAAAACCTCCCTCTGAGTCACTTCGAAGAGACTGGCCTGAAAGTGCTAAAAATGACCCCTCTTCCTCCTCCTCCTGGGCCACCTCCTCTTCCATCATCGCCCTAAGTGTTTTCTCAAGGAGACATAGAAGTGGTATTGTAACGCTGATAACGGCGTCATCGCCGCTGGCCATGTTGGTTGAGTACTTGAAACAGCGCAACAGGGCACACAGGTCTCGCATGGAGGCCCTGTCATTGGTGGTGAAGTGGTGCTGCTCCGCAGTGCGACTGACCCGTGTGTGCTGCAGCTGAAACTCCACTATGGCCTGCTGCTGCTCGCACAGTCTGTCCAGCATGTGCAAGGTGGAGTTCTACCTGGTGGGCACGTCGCATATGAGGCGGTGAGCGGGAAGGCCGAAGTTACGCTGTAGCGCAGACAGGCGAGCAGCGGCAGGATGTGAACGCCGGAAGCACGAATAGACGGCCCGCACTGTATGCAGCAGCTCTGACATGTCGGGGTAGTTGTGAATGAACTTCTGCACCACCAAATTCAGCACATGCGCCAAGCAAGGGATGTGCGTCAAAGCGGCTAGTCCCAGAGCTGCAACGAGATTTCGCCCATTATCGCACACCACCAGGCCGGGCTTGAGGCTCACCGGCAGCAACCACTCGTCGGTCTGTTGTTCTATACCCCGCCACAACTCCTGTGCGGTGTGGGGCCTGTCCCCCAAACATATGAGTTTCAGAATGGCCTGCTGACGTTTACCCCGGGCTGTGCTGAAGTTGGTGGTGAAGGTTTGTGGCTGAGTGGATGAGCAGGTGGAAGAAGAGGAGGAGGAAGCTGAGTAGGAGGAGGTGGCAACAGGAGGCAAAGAATGTTGCCCTGCGATCCTTGGCGGCGGAAGGACGTGCGCCAAACAGCTCTCCGCCTGGGGCCCAGCTGCCACTACTTTTACCCAGTGTGCAGTTAGGGAGATATAGCGTCCCTGGCCGTGCTTACTGGTCCACGTATCTGTGGTTAGGTGGACCTTGCCACAGATGGCGTTGCGCAGTGCACACTTGGTTTTATCGGATACTTGGTTGTGCAGGGAAGGCACGGCTCTCTTGGAGAAGTAGTGCCGGCTGGGAACAACATACTGTGGGACAGCAATCGACATGAGCTGTTTGATGCTGTCTGTGTTCACCAGCCTAAATGACAGCATTTCATAGGCCAGTAGTTTAGAAATGCTGGCATTCAGGGCCAGGGATCGAGGGTGGCTAGGTGGGAATTTACGCTTTCTCTCTGCTTGGTGACGGAGGTGGTGGTGTTGGTGGTACATCCCCTGTTTGCTGGGCGGCAGGTGCCGACGTTCCTCCAGAGGCGGATGAAGAGGCCGAGGCGGCAGCAGCAGAAGAGGCCGAGGCGGCAGCCGCAGAAGAGGTAGCAGGGGGAGCCTGAGTGACTTCCTTGTTTTTAAGGTGTTTACTCCACTGCAGTTCATGCTTTGCATGCAGGTGCCTGATCATGCAGGTTGTTCAGAACGTTAATGCCTCGCTTCAGGCTCTGATGGCACAGCGTGCAAACCACTCGGGTCTTGTCGTCAGCACATTGTTTGAAGAAGTGCCATGCCAGGGAACTCCTTGAAGCTGCCTTTGGGGTGCTCGGTCCCAGGTGGCGGCGGTCAGTAGCAGGCGGAGTCTCTTGGCGGCGGGTGTTCTGCTTTTGCCCACTGCTCCCTCTTTTGCTACGCTGTTGGCTCGGTCTCACCACTGCCTCTTCCTCCGAACTGTGAAAGTCAGTGGCACGACCTTCATTCCATGTGGGGTCTAGGACCTCATCGTCCCCTGCATCGTCTTCCACCCAGTCTTGATCCCTGACCTCCTGTTCAGTCTGCACACTGCAGAAAGACGCAGCAGTTGGCACCTGTGTTTCATCATCATCAGAGACATGCTGAGGTGGTATTCCCATGTCCTCATCATCAGGAAACATAAGTGGTTGTGCGTCAGTGCATTCTATGTCTTCCACCGCTGGGGAAGGGCTAGGTGGATGCCCTTGGGAAACCCTGCCAGCGGAGTCTTCAAACAGCATAAGAGACTGCTGCATAACTTGAGGTTCAGACAGTTTCCCTGGTATGCATGGGGGTGATGTGACAGACTGATGGGCTTGGTTTTCAGGCGCCATCTGTGCGCTTTCTGCAGAAGACTGGGTGGGAGATAATGTGAACGTGCTGGATCCACTGTCGGCCACCCAATTGACTAATGCCTGTACCTGCTCAGGCCTTACCATCCTTAGAACGGCATTGGGCCCCACCAAATATCGCTGTAAATTATGGCGGCTACTGGGACCTGAGGTAGTTGGTACACTAGGACGTGTGGCTGTGGCAGAACGGCCACGTCCTCTCCCAGCACCAGAGGGTCCACTAACACCACCACGACCATGTCCGCGTCCTTTACTAGATGTTTTCCTCATTGTTATCGTTCACCACAACAACAAAAATATTATTTGGCCCAATGTATTGAATTCAAATTCAGGCCTTTTTTTACAGACACCTAACACTATCTGGCTATCTATTTAGGTACCGTATTACACTAATACAGGCACAGCAGTAACCACAGATTTAGCTGACTATAAATTTGAGGCCTATTATTTAGACGCTGGGTGACAGGTATACGTTTACAGACAGAATTAGACTGGGATATGCACAGTAGCGTGTGTGTGAATTTATTGAGAATGACCCTATGTGCACCTTGAATCTTATATACCCTTTTAGGGATAGATTTAAAGTAGGTCTGATACAGCAGAAACCACTAAATTAGGAAATTGCAAAATTGGGAATTGTATTTCAACCCAGAACAAAAACTGTGCTTTGACGGACGCTAAATAACTTGACCAGCTACAGCAATAATGACAGATTTGGAGGAATATAAATTTGAGGCCTATTATTTAGGCGCTGGGTGACAGGTATACGTTTACGGACAGAATTAGACTGGGATATGCACAGTAGCGTGTGTGTGAAGTTATTGAGAATGACCCTATCTGCACCTTGAATCTTATATACCCTTTTAGGGATAAATTTAAACTAGGCCTGATACAGCAGAAACCACTAATTTAGAGAATTGCAAAATTGGGAATTGTATTTCAACCCAGAACAAAAACTGTGCTTTGACGGACACTAAATAACTTGACAAGCTACAGCAATAATGACAGATTTGGAGGAATATAAATCTGAGGCCTATTATTTAGGCGCTGGGTGACAGGTATAGGTTAACTGACAGAATTAGACTTGGAAATGCACATGTGAAGTTATTGAGAATGACCCTATCTGCACCTTGAATCTAATATACCCCTTTAGGGATAAATTTAAAGTAGGCCTGATACAGCAGAAACCACTAATTTTTTTTTTTTTAATTTGTTTATTGGGAAAACTACAAAACATTTGCAATAAAAAAGTTTTTACAATCTCTCAATTCTTAGTGACCCGAGTAATTATATATAAATATATTCCACTCATCTTTTCATGGTATTTAGAAAACCCTCCCCTCCCTCCCTCCCAGTTTGTGGTGCGTCAAAGTAGGACCCCTATATATGAAACAACTTGATCTCAACTAACCAGACCTCCAACCACCCCATATCCTACTCCATTGGTATTAATTTTCCCTCCGTCTATATAAAAAATTTTCGTAGTTCTTTACCTTATCAATTAAATTTATCCATGTGTTTATGTCTGGAGTGGATCGGGCAAACCAGGTACGGCTGATCAAAACTCTAGCCAACATCAGTACTCTACTCAGGAGAATCTTTTGATGGTTATGATTTTTTAATTTGTAGAGATCATTGAGAACAAATACTTGTGGTTCAAAAGGAATTAGAATTTTTAGTTTACACATAATACAGTTATTGATACCATTCCAGTAGTTTATAAGTTCTGGACAGGTCCATATCATATGGAGAAAGTCTGCTCCTACAGTGTCACATTTGGGACAGTTGGACGTGTCTCTTAGCCCGCATTTATTCATCCACAATGGAGTAATATATAATCTGTGGCAGATATAAAATTGTATCAGGACATGGTTAAAGTTCTGAGATAGTGAAGATAGATTCCCAAAAATATTCTCCCACCCTTCTATTTGTACATTCGGACAATCCACCTCCCACGCTTTTTGTCCTGGTGAGTGTATGTCACTAAACCGTACCTTAAGTAATAACTTATATATATTTGAAGAAACCACTAATTTAGAGAATTGCTAAATTGGGAATTGTATTTCAACCCAGAACAAAAACTGTGCTTTGACGGACACTAAATAACTTGCCCAGCTACAGCAATAACCACAGATTTAGCTGACTATAAATTTGAGGCCTATTATTTAGGCGCTGGGTGACAGGTATAGGTTTACTGACAGAATTAGACTGGGATATGCACAGTAGCGTGTGTGTGAAGTTATTGAGAATGACCCTATCTGCACCTTGAATCTTATATACCCTTTTAGGGATACATTTAAAGTAGGCCTGATACAGCAGAAACCACTAATTTAGAGAATTGCTAAATTGGGAATTGTATTTCAACCCAGAACAAAAACTGTGCTTTGACGGACACTAAATAACTTGCCCAGCTACAGCAATAACCACAGATTTAGCTGACTATAAATTTGAGGCCTATTATTTAGGCGCTGGGTGACAGGTATACGTTTACAGACAGAATTAGACTGGGATATGGCCAAAAAATAACCACACTATTGATGGTTAAATGCACTTGGTGACAGGCTCAGCTTGACCCTGATGTAGTATATGGCCAAAAAATAACCACACTATTGATGGTTAAATGCACTTGGTGTGACAGCTTCACCCTGATGTAGGATATAGCCAAAAAACAACCACACTATTGAGGGTGAAATGCACTTGGTGACAGGCTCAGCTTGCCCCTGATGTAGTATATGGCCAAAAAATAACCACACTATTGCTGGTTAAATGCACTTGGTGACAACTTGACCCTGATGTAGGATATAGCCAAAAAATAACCACACTATTGATGGTTAAATGTACTTGGTGGCAGCTTGTGCTGGCGCACCACAAGACACAAAATGGCCGCTGATCACCCCAGAAAAAAGTGACTGAAAAACGCTCTGGGCAGCCTAAAAACAGTGAGCAATTGAATAGCAGCAGTTCAATGATCCACAGCTGAAGATCGATCACTGAATGAAGTCTTTTGGAGGAGTTAATCACTGCCTAATCTCGCCCTAACGTCGCAGCTGCAACCTCTCCCTACACTGATCAGAGCAGAGTGACGGGCGGCGCTACGTAACTCCAGCTTAAATAGAGGCTGGGTCACATGCTGCACTGGCCAATCACAGCCATGCCAATAGTAGGCATGGCTGTGACGGCCTCTTGGGGCAAGTAGTATGACGCTTGTTGATTGGCTGCTTTGCAGCCTTTCAAAAAGCGGCAAGAAAGCGACAAGCACCGAACCTGAACCCAGACTTTTACTAAAATGTTCGGGTTCGGGTCCGTGTCATGGACACCCCAAAATTCGGTACGAATCCGAACTATACAGTTCGGGTTCGCTCATCCCTACTTATGACATTTATAACATTTTTTATGAAATGTCAAGCCCCAAAAAAGAAGATTGTCATTGAGTTTAACCCCTTCGCATGAAAGCCAATTTTCGCTTTCTTCTTTTTCATTTTTCCTCCCTACCTTCCTACAGCCATACTTTTATTTTTCTGTTGACATAGCTGTATAAAGGACTTGATTTTGGGGGGAATCAGTTGTACTTTTTAACAGCCCTATTTCATATCTCATATAATGTATTTGAAACTGTCAAAATATTATTTGTGGTTGTGGAACAGGGAAAAAGATGCAAATCTGATATTGTTTTTAGGGTTCTGTTTTTAAAGTGTTCAGCACTGATAAAATTGATGTGACCACCTTACTCTTTAGGTCAGTACAATTACAATGATACTACATTTTCATAGATTTGTTTTGTTTTACTACATTTACAAAATGAAAAACTTTTTTTTTTTATTGTATGTTTATTCTGACAGCCTTTAGCTGGCGGTGGATCTGCCGAAGTTATGAAGAGGCATCGGCCTCTACATAACTTCGGCGTATCCACCGCCAGTCTAAATGTAATCCAGCTTCCTTGCTGTCTTAAATTTAGACCATTTTCCACGACAAAAACAGATTCTTTACGTCTATGCTGGTATGTTTTATGCTTAAGACCCTCCATTGTTTTTGTAGCCCGTCTCTGCAACGGTTCCATTTTAGCTATGTCTTTTTGTAGGTGGAGACTCCAGAATTGGACAAAGTATTCCACATGTGGTCTTACTAGTGCTCTACACAGTGCGATCACAGTCTCTCTCTTCCTACTGGTAGCCCCCAGCTGCTATGGATCACAGGAGCATAATGGCGGACAGATGGAGCCTCTATTTAGCAGATCTGATGCCACAGTATCTGAGAGGTTAAATGGCTGGGATCAGTTATATATGATTATGGTCACTGCAAGCAGGTGTCAGCTATATACACAGTCAACAATATCTGCAGTTATGACCTGCATTTATGTCAAATGTTGTGAAGGGGTTAAGGGTGCGTCCACAAGGGAATGAATCACTGGAGATTATCCATTGCAGAATTGTGTTTTACATTTGTGGATGAGAATTCAACTATTGATTTTACTATTTGAAATGCAAAGGGGGAAATCTGTGGCAAAGGCCTCATGCACACGACCGTTGTGTGCATCCGTGGCCATTGTGCCGTTTTCCTTTTTTTTTCGCGGACCCATTGACTTTCAATGGGTCCGTGGAAAAATCGGAAAATGCACCGTTTTGCAGCCGAGACCGTGATCCGTGTATCCTGTCCGTCAAAAAAATATGACCTGTCCTATTTTTTTGACGGACAACAGTTCACGGACCCATTCAAGTCAATGGGTCCATGAAAGAACACGGATGCACACAAGATTGGCATTCATTTCCGTGATCCGTGGCCGTAGGTTACTTTCATACAGACGGATCCGAAGATCCGTCTGCATAAAAGCTTTTTCAGATCTAAGTTTTCACTTTGTGAAAACTCATATCCGACAGTATATTCTAACACAGAGGTGTTCCCATGGTGATGGGGACGCTTCTAGTTAGAATACACTACAAACTGTGTACAAGACTGCCCCCTGCTGCCTGGCAGCACCCGATCTCTTACAGGGGGCCGTGATCAGCACAATTAACCCCTTCAGGTGCGGCACCTGAAGGGGTTAATTGTACTATCATATCCCTCTGTAAGAGATCAGGGCTGCCAGGCAGCAGGGGGCAGACCCCCCCTCCCCAGTTTGAATATCATTGGTGGCCAGTGCGGCCCCCCCCTCCCTCTATTGTAATAATTCGTTGGCAGAGTGTGCGCCCCCCGCCGCCCCCTTCCTCCCTCTATTGTAATAATTCGTTGGTGGCAGACTGTGCATCCCCCCCCCCGCCCACCCGGCCCCCCCCTTCCTCCCTCTATTGTAATAATTCTTTGGTGGCACAGTGTGCGCCCCCCCTTCCTCCCTCTATTGTAATAATTCGTTGGTGGCAGAGTGTGCGCCCCCCCCCGCCCACCCGGCCCCCCCCCTTCCTCCCTCTATTGTAATAATTTGTTGATGGCACAGTTCCGATCGGAGTCCCAGTTTAATCGCTGGGGCTCCGATCGGTAACCATGGCAACCAGGACGCTACTGCAGTCCTGGTTGCCATGGTTACTTAGCAATAGTACAATAGTAGAAGATTCATACTTACCTGCTGGCTGCTGCGATGTCTGTGTCCGGCCGGGAGCTCCACCTACTGGTAAGCGACAGGTCTGTGCGGCGCATTGCTAAATGAACTGTCACTTACCAGTAGGAGGAGCTCCCGGCCGGACACAGACATCGCAGCTCGCCAGGAAGTATGAATCTTTTACTATTGTACTATTGCTAAGTAACCATGGCAACCAGGGCTGCAGTAGCGTCCTGGTTGCCATGGTTACCGATCGGAGCCCCAGCGAATAAACTGGGACTCCGATCGGAACTCCGCTGCCACCAATGATTGGGGGGGGGAGGCCGCACACTGGCCACCAATGTTGTTAATACTATAGAGGGAGGGGGGCCGATGGGGGGCGCACACTGTGCCACCAACGAATTATTACAATAGAGGGAGGAAGGAGGGGGGCGGGGGGGCGCACACTGTGCCACCAACTAATTATTACAATAGAGGGAGGAAGGGGGGGGGCGATGGGGGGCGCACACTGTGCCACCAACGAATTATTACAATAGAGGGAGGAAGGGGGGGGCAGACACTGTGCCACCAATGAATTATTACAATAGAGGGAGGAAGGGGGGGCGCACACTGTGCCACCAACAAATTATTACAATAGAGGGAGGAAGGGGGGGGCGATGGGGGGTGCATACTGTGCCACCAACGAATTATTACAATAGAGGGAGGGAGGGGGGGCGCACTGGCCACCAATGATATTCAAACTGGGGAGGGGGGTCTGCCCCCTGCTGCCTGGCATCCCTGATCTCTTACAGGGGGATATGATAGTACAATTAACCCCTTCAGGTGTGGCACCTGAGGGGTTAATTGTGCTGATCACGGCCCCCTGTAAGAGATCGGGTGCTGCCAGGCAGCAGGGGGCAGTTATGTACACAGTTTGTAGTATATTCTAACTAGAAGCGTCCCCATCACCATGGGAACGCCTCTGTGTTAGAATATACTGTCGGAAATGAGTTTTCACGATCTAACTCATATCCGACAGCACATTCTAACATAGAGGCGTTCCCATGGTGATGGGGACGCTTCAAGTTAAAATATACTATCGGATTGGAGAAAACTCCGATCCGATGGTATAAAAGGGACTCCAGACTTTACATTGAAAGTCAATGGGGACGAATCCGTTTGAAATGGCACCATATTGTGTCAGCGTCAAACGGATCCGTCCCCATTGACTTGCATTGTAATTCAGGATGGATCCGTTTGGCTCCGCACGGCCAGGCGGACACCAAAACGACTTTTTTTTCATCTCCGTGGATCCTCCAAAAATCAAGGAAGACCCACGGACGAAAAAACGGTCACGGATCACGGACCTACGGACCCGTTTTTGCGGACCGTGAAAAAATACTGTCAGGTGCATGAGGCCAAATTCACATCAAAATCCACAACAAACCCACATGTAACTCATTTTTACTCTGGATTTGTCACTAATTTTGCAGATTTGTTGCAGAGGTGAACATATCCTTATAATCTTTACTATTTAGGTATGTAAAGTGTTTCCTAAAGTTTCTGTTTTCTACTTGTTTTACTATTATTTTGTATGCTTTGCTTTCATCTCACTACCAGTCAAACGCTGGCCTTGTAATGTAGAAAATGAGAGACTATTTTGTTTGGCAGGCAGTATGTTTAACATATCTTACATTTTTGAACAGTATGATGTCCACTTTGTATATAGCAGCTGTATGCTGTAATTAAACAAAACCATACATAAAAAAAATGAAGGCACTATAGGAAAATATTTCTAATGAATATTAAGAGTTATAACATCATCACATCTTAGCTGGGAACAAAGGTATGGAGTACAACATACACTGAGAATTCCCCCCTTCCAGAAAATCTGCTGTGTTTGGATTTTACCTTGACCTTCAAGAATAATTTTCTGGTTCCTGTAGGGTCCAGGTTCCTGCTCATAATCACCCCTGCTATCTCAAACCCTTGTGTCTAAGTCCAAACCAATAATGGCTTCCCATGAAATATATAGCTATGATAGCCATGAACCTGACCTACCCAACATACACATACATGTGCACATGGCCCCTTCCCTACTTGACAATTCTAAATGTCCCTCTTCCTAAAGGAAATCAGGTGTGTCTAGTATAGCAGTAGAGATAGATAAGGTTTATCTGAGGGATGAAACTGATCATATTCAGGAAACATTGACTGAAAGCTAAGCAGCAACCTCTAGTCAATGATCAGTAGAGAAAGTGATGAATATAGATAGATATACTATATGGACAAAACTATTAGGACACACTTCTTAATCTTTCAATTCAGCAGGTGTTCCATTCAGTCCAATTGCCACAGGTACTATATACATAGAGAAGTAAGGGCCCCATAGCAAGGATCAAACCAGGCCCCCGATACAGGACAGATGGGTATCCGCCTAAACCCCTTTCAATGACCCGTTGGCCATTTTTTCCACTGCCTCGTCTGCTAAAATTTGTTCCCTTAGAGCAGGGGTGCACAACCCACCACCCAGAGCCATGGTTTGTGGCTCCCGTCCTGCTGGGCAGAGACACAGCACCGCACAATTGCAGGATTCCAGCTCTTGCTCCTGCACTGTAGCAGGACGGGTACCCGGCTCTCAGAGACAGCGGGGAGCCGAGGAGAAGGCAGAAGAGGAGGTTTATCAGAGCTTCTGCCTTCTCCTCAGATAGGTGAGAGGTGCGCTGATCAGTTTAGACCCGGCGCTTCTGCCTTCTCCTCAGATAGGTGAGAGGAGTGTTGAACAGTTTAGACCCGGCGATCAGGGGCAGAGAAGTACAAAGCCTCACCAGCTCTGCCTTGTACAAAGCCTCGCCAGTTATGTGGCAAATATATATAACAAGTTTAAAATTAAATGTAAAAAAATGTAAAAACACAATAAATTTAATACAAATAAAAGGGCAAAAAAAGTGCTACTTTTTTTTTTTTAAGTCAGTGTCCCCCAGAGGTCTTTTAAAGACCTCTTGGGGACATACAGTACTGAAAAAATATATATATAAAAAAGAAAAGAACATTTTAGGCTACTTTCACACTAGCGTTGTTTTAATCCGGCGTTCAATTCCGACACTGGAACTGCCCGCCGGATCCGGAAAAACGTGTGAAAACGGATTACATTTGAATCCTGATCAGGCTTTCGATCACAATGGAAAAATGCATTGGAAAAAACGGATCCGCCATTTATGGACTTTAACTTTTTTTTCACATTTTTCGGGTTTAACATGCAAAAGCCGGATCCGTTTTGACTGAACACACAGGGCCGGATCCGGCGTTAATGCAAGTCAATGGGAAAAAAGCCTGATCAGGCGTTCAGTCAAAGTGTTCAGGCTTTTTGGCCGGAGGTAAA
This sequence comes from Bufo gargarizans, assembly GCF_014858855.1. Lineage (NCBI taxonomy): Eukaryota > Metazoa > Chordata > Amphibia > Anura > Bufonidae > Bufo > Bufo gargarizans. Next base: position 180,473,327 of record NC_058084.1, on the reverse strand, counting down.
AATACTGCATGCTACGTTTTTCTGAAAAGCCTGATCAGTCAAAAAGACTGAACTGAAGACATCCTGATGCATCCTGAAGGACTGACTCTCCATTCAGAATGCATTAGGATAAAACTGATCAGTTCTTTTCCGGATTTGAGCCCCTAGGACGGAACTCAGCGCCGGAAAAGAAAAACGCTAGTGTGAAAGTACCCTTAGCAAAAAGATGTGAAAAAAAATAATTCAAGTAAAAGAAAACAATAAAAAGAAAAAAGTGCAAAATAAAATTATTTATTCACTGTCATATTATGTGGAAAAAATATATTTTTTAAATAAATAGTGATGATTAAAAAAATGTAAAAATACAAAATAAATAAAATACAAATAAAAGGAAAAAAAGGAAAGCGTGCAAAGTAAAAAAGAAAAAATAGCAAAATATATAAAAGAAAAAAACTCCCACACCAACCAAAACCATTACAATTATCACCCCATTCATGTGAAACTATACATATTGTATAATAAAACTATCGAACACATATAGGGAACTAATTATAATAATTTGCATAGTTAAATATTGCACAGTTCCCCCTAATGTCATGTTCTAGCAAGGGACCAACTGACCCCTAGAACATCTCACCACAAAGAATACACTGAGAAATAACAGCGAGTTGGAAACTGGATCAGCAGGTAAGGAACCAATGGCAAGAGTTACCACTGGACCAAGTGCACCATTTTTACTTGGGGCTAAACCCAGAGAGCATAAACCCGGTGAGCCCCGTTCTTCACAGAGCCCCAGATTGTAGGGATGAACTTAGCCGAAGCTCACTGGTTGCACCTCCAGGATGGTCCCAGTGCACATGGCCACTTACCTGCAGAGACTGGTGGAAAAAGCACCAGCATTCCACACAAACAACAGAAACCCAGTCACCTGTACTGGAACCCAAACACCGCATAGGACTCAGTACACACACTGAACACCAACACCAGCACACCAAAAGACCTTCATGTTTTACAAGGTGGCCACACTGTTGTGCTCTGGCCACACAGCCAGTAGGCCAGAGCACAACAGTGAGCAACATGAAACCTGTGTCACAGTGAACCACATCGAGACAGTGACACTACCATGACACCTAATAAAACTAAAAAAAATATTTTAAAAAGCCCTGTGTCATGTAATAAAAAGCTGCAAAAGTTATTTTGGTAGTCCAACAAATAAAAAAGTTACAATTGTTTGAACCATGTGCGCTAAATCACAAAAAAGTGACTGATCATTAAGGCTTTTCAGGCCTGTTCATTAAAGGGTTAACCAATAAGTGCTTTCCCGGCTAGTTAGGCCTCATATACATGACCGTGCTTTTTTGATCCACAAAACACGGATACCAGCCATGTGTGTTCTGCATTTTGCAGAACGGAGTAAGAAACATCTTTTGCGGTCCCATTGAAGTGAATGGGTCCACATCCAAGCCACAAAAAAATGTGGCTCGGATGCGGACTAAAACAAAGGCCGTGTACATGAGCCTTCAGAGAAAACGCTTACTGGTTATTGCAGGGCACCTATAGTATATCTGGGGGTGCAGGAGGAGGTAAGAACCAGAGAGCGCCATCCTCTGCAGTGAAGGAAAACGCTCATTTAAGAATAGGATGCAGGAAGGAAATGTCGCCACTTAAAGGGGTCTCCCAGTAAAAATAATTTTTTTAACAAGTTCCTGTAGCATAGTCCCTGAAACAGAAGATCCATACTTTCCTGCTCCATGCTGCTCTCTCTATCTCCATATTTTGCTCCCGGAGCACCTCTCCAGCAAATGACTGACTTCAGCATTGAAGTCAGTCATTGATTGGAGCCATGCCAGTGACTATGCCCATAGCCAGCCAGATGTAAATTGCTCCGGGACCAGAAGATGGAGACAGCGGGAGCGACAGGGATCAGGAGAGTATAAATCTTCTGTTTCAGGGCCATATTGCGGGAATGTGTTAAATTTCATTTTTTTACCCGGAAATCTGTACGTTCCTACTACACTGCACGATATTTCGGGACAATTACTGGAAATAAGTCTTCATAGATACGCTCATTCCTGATATCGGTCCGGTATAATCGTGCCGCTGATCAGCCGATAAATAAGGAAATGGCGGATTTGCATATTTTATCAGGATGAAAGATGTACGATAATCGTGAGCACATCTCAATTCAATTTCTTCCATTCTAGATATTTGACAATCAACTGTGAGTGGTATTACTGCAAAGTGGAAGCGTTTAGGAACCACATCAACTCAGCCATGACGTGGCAGACCCCATGAACTTACAGAGTGGAGTCATTAAGTGCTCGGGTGCATAGCGCATAAAAGTCAGAAATGTTCTACTGACTCAATAACTTCAGAGTTCCAAACATCCTCTGGCATTAACATCAACACAAAACCTGTGTGCCAGGAGCTTCATGCAAACTTTACATCACCAAGCACAATGGCAAGTGTCAGGTGGACTGGTGTAAAGCTTTTCACCACTGTACTCTGAAGCAATGGAAACATGTTTTGTGGAATGGAGAATCATACTTCTTTATCTCGCAGTCTAATGGACGACTTTGGGTTTTGTCAAATGCCAGAAGAACATTACCTTTCTGACTGATCTGTGCTATGAAGTTTGGTTTTTCAGAGGTTAGCTTAGTTCCATGAAGAGAAATCTTACTCTTTCAACACATGAAGACATTTTGACCAATTGTCTGCTTCCAACTTTTTGGAAACAGTTTGAGGAAGGCCCTTTTCTGTTCCATCATGATTATTCCCCAGTGCACAAATAAAGGTCCATAAAGACTTGGTGGGATGAGTTTGGTGTGAAATGGAGATGAGCGAACAAGTCGAGATTGGTATCTTGTGCGGTTCACCAAATTTTAGAAAAAGTTCAATTTGGACCCAAACCAAAGTTGCTCCAATTGCCCTGAATGTTGGTATATAGCCCCCTCTAGCCTCCTAGGACCTCTCCAAGCTCTGGAACACTATGACAGGAATAGTAAATGATGTCTGAGTGACATTGACATACATAGCTATGGGTAAATGCACATTTGACGGTGTTATCATACAGCATGTTTAAAAAGACAATGCTTTTTCGTATTCCAAAGCTTCCAGAAATTGTCCCTTATTGGAGACATATGATGTTTTAACACACACGGTGTTATGGGGTAAAAAAAATCATTAAATAAAAAAAGTGGCTTGGGGGAACGTGACGGTTGGTAAGTGGCATTAGTGGCATGATGCAGGCTGCAGCAGCCATACAGAACATGATGGTAGTTAGGTAGCCAGACAGACAGCAACAGCGGCAAGATGGGCCACCGGCAGAAAACCAAGCATGATGTATATATGCTGATTAATTAAATTTAACTCCCCCCCCCAAAAAAAAAAAGGTTACATTCCGACCGTATGGAAACTGAATAACATAAATGGACGATTGAGGCATTAGTGACATGATACATGCCGCAGCAGCAGCTGTACAGAACGTGATGGTAGGAAGACAGATAGCAACAGTGGCAAGATGGGGCACTCACGGGAAGGCGAAGTCTATTCATTGGAATCAGCCTGAGCTGTGAGAAAATATTGGTATTGATGCAGTAATCACATACGTATGCTGCTTAAAGAAATTTAACCCACCCCCCAAAAAAAAGTTTTTCAACCATGTGAAAAATGAATACTTGTAAACGGACAATTTAGGCATTAGTGGCATGATGCAGTTCGCAGCAACAGCCATACACAATGTGGTGGTAGCCAGACAGACAGCAACAGTGGCAAGATGGAGCACCACTAGGACCCTTAATACACACAGGAAGATTACTGTCACACCAGGGGTATTGCTGCAGTAATAACATATATATGCAGCTTAATTAAATTGAACCCCACAAAAAAACTTTTTTAATTATGACCGTATGTGGAAACTAAATATACATAAACAGACGATTGAGGCATGATGCTAAATTTCACCTTAATACACACTGGTAGATTGCTGCTACACCAGGGGTTTTGCTGAAGTAATCACATATATATGCAGCTTAATTAAATTGAACTCCACAAAAAAAATAAAAAATTATGACCGTGTGTGGAAACTGAATATACATAAACAGACAATTGAGGCATGATGCTAAATTTCACCTTAATACCCATATATATGCCGCTTAATTAAATTGAAACCCCCACCCCAAAAAATGTAAATTGCGACTTTATTAAAACTCTCTATATAAATAAAAGGACAATTGAGACCTGATGCTCAATTTATCGCTAATACACACAGGAAGACCATTGTATGTTGCAAATATTGTATCCTGAGGCCATTGCATCTTGAGGGACCACTATACATATATATATATATATATATATATTATTATTTTTTTTTATTAAATGTAACAATCCCAAGAAAATTTAAATTCCAACCATGTAGAAACTGAAAGGGACGATTGAGGCTTGACACTAAATTTCACCTTAATAACCAATGGTAGATTTCTGCCATAACAGGGGTATTGCTGCAGTATTCACATATATATACAGCTTAATTAAATTATACCCCCCAAAAAATTTTTTATTGTGATTGTGTGAATACTGAATATACGTAAATGGACGATTGAGGCTTGACACTCAATTTCTCGTTAATACACACTGGAAGATTATCAGATAAAAGCAAGTATCCAGAAATCAAAACATTCCAACAAGTCCATATGCTTCCTATGAACCCAATCAGCTACAGCACTTTAGGTCTATCTTAGCAAGTTACGTAGATGTGGCATTCACACAAGGCAGGTAAGAAGACAAAGAAGAAAGTAGTAGTATAATGAATGCTAAAGGAGCAAAGAAAAGAGTAAAAATAGAAGAGTGAGAAAGAAAATATCAAGTCAGCCAGATGGCAAAACGTAGGTCAGCCTTAAAGGTGGACTATGGCAACTATAGGTGTGAGGTCTGCCTTTTATTGCCATTGTCACAAACTTGTCCTACCACTATATTCTTCTTATGCCTGTCAAAACCGAGCATGATCCTTCTTGTCGATAGGCTGTGGGCAGTTTTGCTTTAATATGAATGATGCATAGCTGCAATTATGAATTCAGCCTATGGACAAGAGTGACGCTGTTTTTACATAAAAAAAGTAAACCTCCTTTTGGCATCTACAGAGCAGCTCAACAATCATATGTTGTATCTTATGAACAATATTTTTACAATGTTTCCCAATTCAGTGTACAAAAGCTTTCTTAAAGAGGTTGTCCCATAAAAAATATTCTAGTTTTCTAACCAGCACCTGGATCTGAATAGTATTGTAATTGCGCGAAATTAAAAATTTAGCATAGACATTGAGTTATTCAATAAAATGTATCTATATAGCGCCACCTCACTGAAATGGCCGCACATGCTTAGTTTCATCCTTGAACTGCCTCCTGAGCTGTGATAGGGAGAGAGCTCCAGCAGAAAAGACACGCCCCCTGAGCTGCAGCAGAAAAGACGCGCCCCCTGAGCTGCAGCATAAAAGACACACCCCCTGCGCTGCAGCAGAAAAGACGCGCCTACTGAGGTGTGATAGGTAAAGCATGAACACGCCCCCTGAGCTGCAGCAGAAAAGACACTCCCCTTGAGCTGTTAGCTTGTTATAAATTTAGCAGAGCAATGAATGGGGAGCTCTCTGGATCCATTTGAGGTACAGGGCTGGTTCTAGCTTTATTATAAAGAGATTGCCATGTACTATATGATGTCTGATTTTCATTTTGTACTTTAGTCATGGGATAACCCCTTTAAGAAATTTTGCAGAGCATTGCACTCAAATGCAGAGGAGTTGCTAGGTTAAAACATTCGGGGCCTGGACCCTTGATGATTTGTCCCAGGCCCCAAATGTCCTGCCTGCCAGCTAGATACAAGTGTATTGCTATCCTCAGGACGACAATGCGATTGAATCAAATGCACTGGAAGATTTAAAGGACCTGTTGTGACATCAAGGACCTGCAATGATGTCACCATCATGTGACGAGTGCAGGAGAGGATGGCAGTGAAGAGGAGAAGATGCTGTGGTGAGGTCTGGTGAGGAGATGTAAGTGAAGGGCGAGGCAGAGCAATGCTGGGAGTTGTGGTTATTTAACTGGGACTGTATGTTAGGGCTGAAGGGAGGGATGTTATTTACATGGAACTGTGTGTTGGAGGTGGCTAGGGAGGGGATCATGTTATTTACATGGGACTGTATGATGGTGGCTGTAGGAATGAGTGATTGTATTTACATGGGACTGTATGTTGGAGAGGGCTGGGGGAGGGAGTGATGTTATTTACATGGGACTGTATGTTGGAGGCAGCTGTGGGAGGGAGTGATGTTATTTACATGGGACTGTATGTTGGAGGGGGCTTTGGGAGGGAGTGATGTTATTTACATGGGGCTGTATTGATGGTGGCTGTGGGAGGGAGTAAGAGTTACTTATATAGGACTGAATGTTGGAGAGGGCTGGGGCAGAGTGATGTTATTCACATAAGAATGTATGTTGATGGCGGCTGTAGGAGGGAGTGATGTTATTTACATGTGACTGAATGTTGGAGGGGGCTGGAAAAGGGTGATGTTATTTACATGGGATTGTATATTGAAGGTGGCTGTGGGGAGGGAGTGATGTTATTTACATGGGACTGTATGTTGGAGGTGGTTGTAGGAGGTAGTGATGCTATTTACATGGGACTGTATGTCACAGGGGGCTGGGGAGGCAGTGATGCTATTTACATGGGACTGTATGTTGATGGCGGCTGTGGGAGGGAGTGATGTTATTTACATGGGACTGTATGTTGGAGGTGGCTGTAGGAAGTAGTGATATTATTTACATGGGACTGTATGTTGATGGCAGCTGTGGAAGGCAGTGATGTTATTTACATGGGACTGTATGTTGATGGCAGCTGTGGGAGGGAGTCATGTTATTTACATGGAACTAAATGTTACAGGGATCTGAGGGAGGGAGTCATGTTATTTACATGGGACTGAATGTTAAGGGGGTGATGTTATTTACATGGGACTGTATGTTGAAGGTGGCTGGCGGGGGGAATGATGTTATTTACATGGGACTGAATGTTGAAAGGGTGATGTTTACCTGGGACATTATGTTGAATGCGGCTGGGGAGGAGGTGATGTAATTTACACAGGACTGTATTTTGGAGGGGGCTGTAGATAGAGAGGGGTGTTATTTACATGAGACTGTATATTGGAGGGGCTGGAGAGATGGTGTGATGTTATTTACATGGGACTCTATGGGGGAGGGAGGGAAATAATGTTATTTACATGGGACTGTATGTTGGAGGGGCTGAAGGGAGGAGAGTGATGTTATTTACATAGGACTGTATTTTGGAGAGGGCAAGAGAGATGCTGTGATGTTATTTACATGGGACTGTATAGTGGAGGGAGGAATATAACTACAGGGGGCACTGCAAATCCAGGGGGACATTATAGGGGTTCTTATTACTACTGGGGGCTTTATAGGAGGGACTTATAGATCTGCCTTATTTCTACTAAGAGCACTATGGGGCCTTCTTACTACTGACGGGTCTGTAGATAGCTTTATTACCACTGGGGGAACAATATGGGACCTTATTTCTACTGGGGGCTCTGTGAGGGTATTAGTAATACTGGAGGGCTTTTCTACTAATGGGAGCATTCTAGGGGAGCGTTATCACTGTTGCGGGCACTGTAGGAGGCAGTATTACTAATGAGGGCATTCTTGGGGAGCATTATCACTGTTGGCGGCAGTATTACTAATGAGGGCATTCTAGAAGGGAATTACTATTGGTGGGACAATGAGGAGCACTATTACTATGGGGCCACTCATTTTCCTTCAGGATAGTATTTGGGGGTATTGGGGAGCACAGCGAGCAGCAGGATAACACTGTGGGGACTCCAGGTTGGGGGATGAAGATAGAAATGTGAGGACGCTAAGATGTCCGCGTGTCACACTCTGCAGAGACGAGGCGTGGCTGAAAGTTCTCCAGAACAAATGGAGGAGATGATGACAGAGAATATCTACATCAGAGGAGAAGTCACCTGGGAGGCCCTGGATGTGACTGCTGTATAGCGAGTACAGGAAAATGCTGTGTGTGGGGGGAGGAGAGAATTGGGCCATATTCATTGGGGCTTGGGCCCCGGATCATTTGAGACCCTAGCAATGCCCCTGCTCAAATGACAGTTACATAAACACAGGATATTAGGTAAATTATGTCTGCAATACTGAAAACTGAGGAGGAAGGGGGAGAGGTTGAGAAGATAATGTGAACCAGGAAGTCCTTCCAGGGTCTTTCTTCTTTATGGATGATAGATCTTTGTATATTTTCTGGGAGCATTAGCTGAGGTCTCCTGCTGAGTTTACCTAAAAAGTATTCCAATGACGTGTTATCAATTTTAAAATAAACTTTGCTTATTAACTCTAGTGAGACTATAATCAGTGGGCCAGTCTTCATCTGCCAAATATGAGTAAAGTTTAATTTCCTGAGTTTTCACTAACCCATGTGTCAGGGTTTGGCTTCTGTTACTTTGTTGCTATTTTCGCCCACAAAACAGTCATGTCCTAGCTAAATGATTTTAATGGAAAGGCTCCAAAGCAAGAACATTATTAACCCCTTAGTGACCATCCGGTTTTGGGCCTTTGTGACCAAGTGATTTGTTTTTCATCGTCGCATTCCCACAGTTATAACCTTTTTATTTTTCTGTCGAAAAATAAAAGATTGTTTTAAGGGCAATACCGCCATTGAGTTTTTACACTATAAACTTTGCGGTGTTTATTTTATGGCATAAACAACATCATAAATTTATTCTCTGGGTCAGTACATAATGTTTTACTACTTTAATTTTAAAAAAAGGGTTTTTATTAAGCAAAATAATGTTTTTGCATCGCCACATCTTAAGACCCATAACTTTTTTATTTTTGTTTCTACGGAGCTGTGTGAGGACTTGATTTTTACAGGACTATTGGTACTTTTCATTGATCTCATTTTAGGGCACATAACTCTTTTTTCATCACTTGTTATTTTGTTTAGTTTTTTTTGTGGAGAATAAGCGAAAAACAGCAATTCTAAGGTTTTTTTCTCTTATGGCTTTCACCTTAAAGGATAAATTACACAATAATTGTATAGTGTGGATCATTACAGATGTGCCAATACCAAATATGTGGAACAGGTTTTATTTTAGATTTTTTTTCCATTGAAAAGCTTTTTTGTTTTCATGGAAATAAAATCTGAAATCCCCAGATATACCAGAAGTATAGCACCACCTGCTGTAGCTGTTGAGGAGCCTTTCTTACATTTACTGAGGTGGACACACATGCTCAGTTTTTTCTCTCTCTCTGCTCCACCTAGTATACGGAAGTATTCCCGATCTTGTGATCTGGCTGCTTCTGAAGCTGCAGTGTCTTCTGTGATTAAATGCTGACTCATTCTCCTATCACTTACTCAGCATGTCATTTAATGCTGCAGAATCAGAAGTATTGGGCTCACTACACCCAGAATCTCTCACACACCTGAAAAGAAAAGAGAAATAAGCAAGATAAATCATGTGTGTCTACCGCAACACATTTACTGAGGTGGACATAGAAAGGCTGTTCAATAGAAACAGCAGGTGGTGCTGTTCTAGCATTATTCCTGGAATATCGGGTACTATGAGCATTTTATTAATATATCTAGAATAAAATAAAAATTCTAATAGTGGGCTGGAATTAAGTATAAGCCTGCATGCACACAACCGTATCCATGTTTTGGTCCAAAAACCAGACCAGAATAGGACAAATTCTGTCATTTGCAGAATTGAGATATGGATGCGGACAGCACACAGATTACATCCTTGCGCTTTCCCTTTTATTTGCAGACCCATAGAAATTTACGGGTCCGTGTGAGAGACAAAAAAATTGTGGATTGGACAAGGATGCAAAACACAGTCGATGGAACAACCTCTTTAAGTAGAAGGTAGCTTCACCAGACGAAACATGTTGGAACAATACTTAGACATTTTAAATCATACATTACATTCTTTTAGTATACGTAACAATCACAAAGGAGAAGAGCGGGAAGGTAGATCAAATACACTTCCTGACAAGTGATGCTGTGCGCACCTTTTGAAGTGGTACCTATGTCTTTGCAGAAGCATAACTTCAATGGACAAGCTGGAGTGAATTTGCAGTTGTTGTTAGAAGAATAGTTACTGCAATCGACTTTGATAGATGAGTTATGATTTATAGAAACCTGGACATTTCAACATACCTCAACATTTGGAACAGCCACATTACAGTGAAACTCACATTTGGGAACATTTTATTACATCTGGAAATTGCAATTTAATTAACCACTTCAACCCCGCTAGCTAAAACCCCCTTCATGACCAGAGCACTTTTTACACTTCTGCACTACACTACTTTCACCGTTTATCGCTCGGTCATGCAACTTACCACCCAAATGAATTTGGAAAAAAAAACAACATCCATATATAAATTTTTCGCTAAATTTATTTTTCTACATGTCTTTGATAAAAAAAAAATGTTTGGGTAAAAGTTATAGCGTTTACAAACTATGGTACAAAAATGTGAATTTCCGCTTTTTGAAGCAGCTCTGACTTTCTGAGCACCTGTCATGTTTCCTGAGGTTCTACAATGCCCAGACAGTAGAAAAACCCCACAAATGACCCCATTTCGGAAAGTAGACACCCTAAGGTATTCGCTGATGGGCATAGTGAGTTCATAGAACTTTTTATTTTTTGTCACAAGTTAGCGGAAAATGATGATTTTTATTTTAATTTTTTTTTCTTACAAAGTCTTATATTCCACTAACTTGCGACAAAAAATAAAAAATTCTAGGAACTCGCCAGGCCCCTCACGGAATACCTTGGGGTGTCTTCTTTTCAAAATGGGGTCACTTGTGGCGTAGTTATACTGCCCTGGCAATTTAGGGGCCCATATGTGTGAGAAGTAGTTTGCAATCAAAATCTGTAAAAAATGACCAGTGAAATCCGAAAGGTGCACTTTGGAATGTGGGTCCCTTTGCCCACCTAGGCTGCAAAAAAGTGTCACACATCTGGTATCGCCGTACTCAGGAGAAGTTGGGGAATGTGTTTTGGGGTGTCATTTTACATATACCCATGCTGGGTGAGAGAAATATCATGGCAAAAGACAACTTTTCCAATTTTTTTATACAAAGTTGGCATTTGACCAAGATATTTTTCTCACCCAGCATGGGTATATGTAAAATGACACCCCAAAACACATTCCCCAACTTCTCCTGAGTACGGCGATACCACATGTGTGACACTTTTTTGCAGCCAAGGTGGGCAAAGGGGCACATTTTCCAAAGTGCACCTTTCGGATTTCGCCGGCCATTTTTTACACATTTTGATTGCAAAGTTCTTCTCATACATTTGGGCCCCTAAATTGCCAGGGCAGTATAACTACCCCACAAGTGACCCCATTTTGGAAAGAAGACACCCCAAAGTATTCCGTGAGGGGCATGGTGAGTTCCTAGAATTTTAAATTTTTTGTCGCAAGTTAGTGGAATATGAGACTTTGTAAGGAAAAAAGAAAAAAAAAGAAAAATCATAATTTTCCGCTAACTTGTGACAAAAAATAAAAAATTCGAGGAACTCGCCGTGCCCCTCACGGAATACCTTGGGGTGTCTTCTTTCCAAAATGGGGTCACTTGTGGCATAGTTATACTGCCCTGGCAATTTAGGGGCCCAAATGTGTGAGAAGTACCTTGCAATCAAAATCTGTAAAAAATGGCCTGTGAAATCCGAAAGGTGCACTTTGGAATATGTGCCCCTTTGCCCACCTTGGCTGCAAAAAAGTGTCACAAATGTGGTATCGCCGTACTCAGGAGAAGTTGGGGAATGTATTTTGGGGTGTCATTTTACATATACCCATGCTGGGTGAGAGAAATATCTTGGCAAAATATAACTTTTCCCATTTTTTTATACAAAGTTGGCATTTGACCAAGATATTTTTCTCACCCAGCATGGGTATATGTAAAATGACACCCCAAAACACATTGCCCAACTTCTCCTGAGTACGGCGATACTAGATGTGTGACACTTTTTTGCAGCCTAGATGTGCAAAGGTGCCCAAATTCCTTTTAGGAGGGCATTTTTAGACATTTGGATCCCAGACTTCTTCTCACACTTTCGGGCCCCTAAAAAGCCAGGGCAGTATAAATACCCCACATGTGACCCCACTTTGGAAAGAAGACACCCCAAGGTATTCAATGAGGGGCCCGGCGAGTTAATAGAATTTTATTTTTTTTGCATAAGTTAGCGGAAATTGATTTTTTTTTGTTTTTTTCTCACAAAGTCGCACTTTCCGCTAACTTAGGACAAAAATTTCAATCTTTCATGGACTCAATATGCCCCTCACGGAATACCTTGGGGTATCTTCTTTCCAAAATGGGGTCCACATGTGTCATTGATCACCCCCCTGGTAAGGCTCCATTCAGACGTCCGTAGGATTTTTACGGATCCACTGATACATGGATCGGATCCGCAAAACACATGCGGACGTCTGAATGGAGCCTTACAGGGGGGTGATCAATGACAGGGGGTGATCAGGGTGATCACCCCCCTGTCATTGATCACCCCCCCCCCATGTAAGGCTTCATTCAGACGTCCGTATGATTTTTACGGATCCATGGATACATGGATCGGATCCGCAAAACACATGCGGACGTCTGAATGGAGCCTTACAGGGGGGTGATCAATGACAGGGGGTGATCAGGGTGATCACCCCCCTGTCATTGATCACCCCCCCTGTAAGGCTCCATTCAGACGTCCGTATGATTTTTCGGATCCATGGATACATGGATCGGATCGGCAAAACACATGCGGACGTCTGAATGGAGCCTTACAGGGGGGTGATCAATGACAGGGGGGTGATCAATGACAGGGGGTGATCAGGGAGTGTATATGGGTGATCACCCGCCTGTCATTGATCACCCCCCTGTAAGGCTCCATTCAGACGTCCGCATGTGTTTTGCGGATCCGATCCATGTATCCGTGGATCCGTAAAAATCATACGGACGTCTGAACCGGGCCTGACAGGGGGGTGATCAATGACAGGGGGGTGATCAATGACAGCGGGGTGATCAGGGAGTTTATATGGGGTGATCATGGGTGATCAGGGGTTCATAAGGGGTTAATAAGTGACGGGGGGTATAGTGTAGTGGTGTTTGGTGTGACTTTACTGACCTACCTGTGTCCTCTGGTGGTCGATCCTAACAAAAGGGACCACCAGAGGACCAGGTAGCAGGTATATTAGACGCTGTTATCAAAACAGCGTCTAATATACCTGTTAGGGGTTAAAAAAATCAGATCTCCAGCCTGCCAGCGAGCGATAGCCGCTGGCAGGCTGGAGATCCACCCGCTTACCTTCCGTTCCTGTGAGCGCGCGCGCCTGTGTGCACGCGCTCACAGGAAATCTCGGCCCTCGCGAGATGACGCGTATATGCGTCGTCGTGCGCAGGGCTGCCGCCTCCGGACCGCACATCTGCGTTAGGCGGTCCGGAGGCGGTTAAAAAGGTTTTCCAGCTTTAGAAAACAAATGTTATTCTTGAAAAAAATGAAAGGTTATGCAAATTCATAAAATAATTTTCTGTGTCCAGATCTCTGCTTGCATAGAACCCTTTATTAAATAAACTGTCCATGGTTGTGTGATGGGCACACAAGTACTTGACTGGTTACACTGTGTTTTATCCATGACAAAGAACATGATGAAATATTCATGGATAAGTCCAGAGGAGGAAAGGTCACCTGGCCAAGAGCATTTTATTGAAAGCCCTATTGATGTCTAGTTACTGATTTGTTTGTTTCTGGACTTCATTGCCGCCTGTGAGTCTAGACGCTGCTTGATAACTAGTACTGTCATTTGGTTATTTGGTACTGTATGTTTACCTGGCATCCTAATTCGAGCATCTTTCCATGATGGAAAGAGATATTTCATTTTGTAGTACAAAACAGACAACATACATGCTGGCCAAAGATCAGTTCCACCAAGATTGTACTGATATACAGTATAATATGAATACAATCAGTATAAATGTACTGCTCTGCTAATCTTGCCGGAAACGAAAGGTTAAACCATTAGAGAACCGATGGAACCATTATAAGCCAATCAGGTTTTCACAATGGAACATGGCCGCTAGGTTCATCATGGCTCCATTAATAAGTAATGACCATTGTCACAGAGCATATGTTGCTTCAGTCATCATCAGTTACATCATAATCTGTTTTGCTCTTGATCCCATTTTTAAAATCATTTAAGGGCCCTTTTTTCATTAGACATGTATTACCTATGCACAGCATAGGTGATAAATGTCTGATCACTAGTGACCATTCATATAGCCATATAGTGCTTTCTTTTGGTGGGCTAAAATTTTTTTTTTAAGGGCACCAATTAATTTACCATATCCATTATTAGAAACTGGGGAAAAACATTTCTTTATGGGATTAAATTGAAAAAAAAAAAAAAAACACAAATCCGCCAAGGTTTTAGAAGTTTGGACATCATGTTGTTCAGTGTACGCAAAAAAAGACATGATGTTCTTCTTCTGTGGCGCAATACGAATACGGTGATACCAAATTTGTATATATATATATTTTTTTGCTTTATTACTTTAAAAAAAAGAAAAACCTTTGAAAAAATCTAAATTTTCTTTGCATTGCCATTTTCTGACAGCCATAACTATTATATTTACTTGCACAAATCTGGATTGGGGCTTGTTTTTTGTAAGACGAAATGTAGTTTTCATTGGTACTACTTTTGGGGTACATAACGGCTTTTTGATCACTTGATCGTGTGTCTCATGTGCCATTGTGTGGCACATCTTGTTAATCTTTTTGCATTATAGCGTTCACTACACAGGAGCTTTTTAAAAATATTTTAATAGTTCATTTTCAGACACGGCAATACCTGATATGCTTATTTTTTATGTATAAAATTGGGAAAGTGGGTGATTTAAACTTTTAATATTTTAGTGTTTTTTTTACTTAGCTTTTTTTTGCTTTTATAATAATACCTTTTAACCACCTTAAGGGGCTAGAACCTGGGATCTTTTGATCCCTTGTCCTATTCACCCTAATAGAGATCTATTGGGGTGAATAGAAGTTTGACATGCTCTGAGCTGAGGCAGGCCTAGGAAGCTTCAGAAGCATCTAAGCTGCCATGATAACCAATCGGAGCCTCGCAATCGGAAGGCAGAGGGAGCCAGCTGAGATCAGTGTTGATCACTGCATCTGAGGGGTTAAATGAACACTGTTTCTTGACTTTGCATCTGAGTTTTATATCCAAACAGGTCTAGGATATGTGACAGTGTTTTTTCTCCTTGGATGAGGCATTTTTTATGTCTGCAAAATAGGGTGAACGGTTTTTTAATATTTTGTATCAGTGTAGTGAAAAAGTGAAAAGGTAGTGTGAAGAATAAGGCTAGAAGTAAAGGTATACTTAGTGCAAAATATAATGTGGAACATTCTACTTTAGAAAATGCATGTGCAATGTGCATTCGTGTGATCTTACTGGTGTTTTACATACCATTTTTCTATTTTATCAATACTTATTTCACATACAGCTCTCCAGAGAAAGTGATATCACAGAAGGAGCATCCTTTCTATAAAAAATAAAAATAAAACAGGTGCTAAAACACACTGAATGGGTGAAAAAGCTTTAAAAAATAAAAATAAACCAATAATAAATAAAAGTGAAGAGCAAAACAAACAAACAAACAAATAAATAAAAATCATAAACAAAAGTGTACATAAGGGAACCCTTAAAGGCTATTATGTACACCTTCTGGGGCATTTAATTAATATTGCATTTTACTTATTCTGGGCTACAAATCATTTTTTTAATTAGTTTTTATTAAAAACATTCAGTCATTTCTCAGATACAAGAATTCAAAATCAGTCTGTTTGCAAGCTGTCACTTTGTTTTTTCTTTAAATCGCAATGGCTTATGTGCAGCTCTTATCTCTGATCTCTTGACCTCATAAACACTTTTTTAAAGGGCATCTGTCAGCAGATTTGTACTTATGAAACTGACTGAACTTATTACATGTTTTAATCTATGCAAATGAGCTTCTAGGAGCAGTGGTGATGTTTCCCTTATTCCTAGAGGCTCTGCTTTTTCTACAACTGCTGCACCCTCTGCACTTTAATTGACAGGCCAGACAGTGAAAACTTCATCACGCCTGGCCCTGTCAATCAAAGTACAGAGGGTGCAGCAGTTGCAGAGAGAGCAAACAGAGCCTCTAGTTGTAAAGGTAACTCCCCGTTGCTCCTAGAATCTCATTTGCATAGATTAAAACATAATTTTTCTCAACAATGCAGGCAATTTTAAACATAGGACAAACATAGATGCCTTCAGCTGCCAAGCGCACATGCAACAGGACAGCCAATTTCATATGTACTAAACTGCTGACAGATGCCCTTTAAGCTGTATTGTCACGAGTTGGAGGTCCCAGAGAGACCTCTGCGTCGTCAAGCAAAAAACAAACGGAAATCAGGTACAGACACACAAGAGTTTATTGCACAAACAGAATCAAAAGGAGGAAAACACAGGGATATTGAGAGCTCTATGTACCGTCCGCACAGTGGGAGGAAAACCCCCACTGCGCCACTGTCTAGTAATACTCCAGAGGGGCGTGACTCTGCATCTCCTGGTATTCACTAGGGCCCCGGATGGTAGGGTTGGGCTTTGCCGCAGGGAGTTGCCAGGGTCCACTCTGGAGCCTGACCTAGACAGTGACAACAGGAGCAAACGGACAACAGGTACCAGAAGGTACCGACGGTACATAGGCAAACATAACAAACAGGCAAATACAAGCAGGCAACTAAAAACACAAGCAGGAGTTCAAAGCAAGGAAACAGGAGTGACAATGAGCACAGAAGAACATGCTCCACCAGTAGTAAACTGCATGGCCTTGCCCATAGCACTCTGCTGCAAAGAAAGGTGCAGCAAGGGCTTGCTGAACAGAGACATATGAATACAAACTAGGTGACTAAAACATAACTGGCAGAACAGATAACAAAACACAGGAAAGAGGACAGGAATGAACAAGTCGGAAACCCACAGAGCATAGACAGACACGGATCCCATGGGTCAGCAGCATGGGAGAGTGAGTACAAACTAGGAGCAGGACAAGACAACACACACCAGGAGAGCTGACCCGGAACTGAGGAAACCTCAGCCTTATACAAAGGTTCCATGGGTGCAGCAGAGAGGCCACACCCATGGAGCAGACAGAGGATTAACTCCTAATAGGCACACAGGGGAGTTAACCCATAAAGAACCACAAACACACAGGAACAGAGCTGCAGCCAGATTTTTATTGTAACAGCAGCTGTTGTGCGCCGCTTATCCCCTGGTTACAGCCATGGTCCCGGACGCCATGTTCAGCGGTGATCTGCGGCCGGTGCTTCCCATTCACCGCTGCAGTCCTGGGTTCTGTCTGTGTGGGTGCTGTTGTTCTGGGATCGGCTCCACAGTCTGCTCTCAGCCCTGGCCACAGCATGCTTGCTGCTTTTTTCCTGCAGCACTTTCTTAAGGGCTGGCACATGTCACTTCCTGGCTTTATGGGTTAGGTCATGTGACCTCGCTGACCTATCCTAGCCCTCCTGCGCATATATAAGTGGCTCAGCCCCCTTTCCAGATGCCTCAGTGTCAAGGTCTTTGTGTCCTGCTAAGGTTCCTGGTTTCCGCTAGTGTTCCTGTGTTCCTGACTCGTATCTGTATTACTGGACTCTGCTACCTCTTAGATCCCTATCTGCTTGCCTTGACTCTCCTGTTGCCGACCCAGATTGCCTGACTTGTACCTGTGCTGCCAGCCCCGACCTTTTGCCTGTCTGACTACACCTCTGCCTCATCCTTCGGTCCTGCACCTCTGTTACCTTTCTCAGGTACCTCCTGGTCCACCTGGAACAGCTGCCTCGTGTGCCTATCCTCCACAAAAGGTAGCGACCTGGTGTTCCCCTCGGGAAAGTCTATCCCCACCATCAGGGGTACTATGAAGATGCAGGGGTTCACTTATACTCTATGTGATTTATATTAAAATATTACATACGATCCATCATTAAAAGTTTTCCATGGTTACAGACATTTGGGGAAATCACTAAGGACTAACAATAACACAAATAAGACAACCAGATTATCTTGACAGCAGCCTTATCTAAACTACACTGGGAAGCGGCTATGTCATTTCTTGTATTGGTCCATCAAACTGGAAAGTGATTCAGGGCTGGGTATGATTAGTTAGCCTCTATTGTAGCGGTGGAAGGGGTCCTACAGGTGCCCTGGTTGTCAAATATATGGACACCATTGTGGTATTCCCTGGGCTATGAATACGTACTCCCGCTGAACATAACACCGGATATTAACCAAGTTCTTTCACTATACTTGGTCAAGTATCAGTGTTTAATGGTGGCATGACCGTGACCATAAATACACAAAAGTTTGGCGCGGTTCATTGCCACTACCAACTGTTTGGGATTGATCTGCGGAAGGTTTTCCGATCCCTGTGAACATCCATAAACAGTGTAAATTCAATCCGCAGTCTGATGTGGGGGACAGACTCGCCCAGTCAGTGACCCCTCGCCTTTAGACATGTTTCTGGAGGTGGTCACTCAAGAGTTACGTCACCTCGAGGGACAGATTCCATACCACCCAAATATTGATAAACAGGAGCTAGAGGGACTCCTTTCACTGGAAAGGGATAAACAAATCATTATTATACCATCTGACAAAGAATGGAACATAGTGATCCTTGATAGACAACAATACACAGCCATGTGTGATAATATTTTATTGGATGATCAATGCTATGAGAACTTACGTGAAAATCCTCTCAATCAGTATCATAAATGCTTGGTGACCATCGTTAAAGAAGCATGAACCACTCATCTTGTCAATAAAGATGAGATGGATTTCTTGTTTCCACTACATCCCGTCGTGGCCTGCTTTTATAGCCTGCCTAAAATACACAAAGGATGTAATCCCCTCAAAGGTAGACCCATTGTGTCAGGGATTGGAAGTCTGATGTAGAACATTAGCATCTATGTGGACAATGTTCTGCATCCGTTTGTCACCTATCTTCCATCCTGCATACGTGACACCATGGATGTTCTTAATAACCTCAACAATGTGATCTGTGAGGAGGGTGTTTTGCTGGCCAGTTTGGACGTGGAGGCTTTGTATAATTCCATCCAGATTGGAAACAATCCATTATTTCCTAAGCCAAAGAGGGATACACTGTGCCAAGCACAATGAGCTTGTTTTGACTTTACTTGACTTCATCTTACAACACAATGTCTTTCTCTTTAATGGTAAAATCTTCTGCCAGCTCAGAGGGGTGTGCCCTGACTTTTGCCAACCTCTATCTGGGCTGGTGAGAGAAATAGATTGTGTTTGGGGATGAGCTTGAGTAATGGTCATCATGTGTCCATCTGTGGCTGCGATACATTGATGAAATCTTGATATTGTGGAAGGGTGATGCTCTACAGTTTCGTTCCTTTGTGGAACAGCTTAGTATCAATGATATGGGACTGTTTTTCACCTCCACAATTGATCAAAACTCCATCACCTTCCTGGATCTAACCATCACTAGGGGAAGGGATGGACGCCTCACAAAGATCTACAGAAAACACACAGCAACCAATAATCTATTGCAGTGGGAGAGCTGGCACCCTTGAGCACTACGTAAGGGTATCCCCAAGGGACAGTACTTTAGAGCGAGACGTAATTGCTCGCATACCTTGGACTTTAAAAATGCGTCTGATGATCTGAGACAAAAATTCAGATCAAGAGTATCCGGATACTGTCCTTAACAATGCCTATCATCATGCCCGGTGTTGTGATAGAAAGGATCTGTTGGTCCCCAAAATTAAGGGCTATCAAGATGAGGTCACTAGAATCATTGGTACTTTTGATACAGGACATCAAGAAGTGAGAAAAATCTTTAACCGATATTGGAGTTTCCTTAAAATTGACCCAGATATTGGCGATCTCATAGGTGAATCTCCTTCAATTACATTTCGGGGAGAATGAAATTGAAAGGACCGGCTGGTCCATAGTTTTCTAAAACCTGTACAAATTCACACGTGGCTTTCCACTGACATCAGGGGTAACTTTAGATGCAGGACCACGGGAGTCATTTACCGTATCTCATCACTTACTCCTGTTGCCTGCAGTATGTTGGAAAAAATGATTTGGGAGTTTAAACGACGTGTCGGTGAACATCTAGGGGATATCCGTAATAAAAGAGATACTACCCTAGCCAAACACATCGTCGACTCACATGCAGGGGATGTAAGAGTGATCAGTTTTCAAGGGGTTGAACGGATCTGTCAGTCACCCAGAGGAGGTGACATTGACAATAGGCTTCTGAGAAAGGAACTTAATTTATGCACAGAGAAACCAAGGGGTCTTAATGAATGCTATGAACAGCTTCACTTGCTTTATCTAGCTCCACTTTCTATCCCTCCAATTCTCTTGCCAACCTAGACCAGTTATCCCTAATATTGAGAACCGTCCCCTATATGTTTTTGAGACACGTTGCAATGGTCCATAATACAACATTCAGATGAATGTCAGTCCCTGCTCTGATATGGGAATATCTCAGGGGCACTGTAGCTGGTGATTCAAGTAGATGCTCCTCTTCCATGTGTTACTAAAGTGATTGGTAACATTGTTACATAAGGAATACAATACTTATTCTTACTGTATTAATCGTTTTAGATACTGTAGGTCAAGAGAGCAAGTTCTATGGGTACGCACGTTAGATGTTTATGGACCTACCTCCGCTTTTGGTGTACCTGAGTTTTCATATCTATTTCCCCTACATTAACTCCTAAGCCACCTAAGGATCCCCTTACATCTGCAATATTATCAGCAGAAGCGCATATTCACTGACACACAGACTGCACATCAGGATTTGGGACATCATGTTCTTTGAACACGCCCCTCTCTTTTGATTGGCCGCCTGAGACAGCTTCCCTGCTTGTTCTCCTGGCTCATCCCTATTTGATGAGCAGGAGCGGGCAGGCTCACGTGGCCATACTAGCGCCAATGCTGCTGCACGACACACGTGCAGCGTCTCCGCCAGCTTCTAGATTAGGCAACTAGCCAGTTATTTAGCACCCTGTTGCCCACAGCTCCCAATGAGGTGCCCGACACAGGGCGATTAGAAACGCATCGAGCAGGGCTGGGTATGATTAGTTCGCCTCTATTGTAGTGGAAGGGGTCCTACAGGTGATTGGCCTGGTTGTCAAATATGTAGACACCATTGTGGTATTCCCTGGGCTATGGATACAGACTCCTGCTGAACATAACACTGGATATTAACCAAGTTCTTTCACTATACTTGGTCAAGTATCAGTGTTTAACGGTGGCATGACCGTGACGATAAATACAGAAAAGTTTGGCATGGTTCATTACCACTACCAACTGTTTGGGATTGATCTGCAGAAGGTTTTCTGATCATTGTGAACATCCATAAATAAACAGTGTTAATTCAATCCGCAGTCTGATGTGGGGGACAGGTGAATACATATTGATTCCCACCAAGTTTGGATCCCATCTGCCTATCCCTAAGTATTAAGAGAGGGATTAGCTATATTTTAATTAATATTTGTAATAAAGTTTTGTTATTATTTTTATTTTTTACCGTCTTATTAGGCAGTGAGCACCCTTTAATTCAGAGACATAGAAAAAACATAAGTACTATTCCTCTGTGAGAATAAATTACTTAGGACTAACAATAACACAAATAAAACAACCAGGTTATGTTGACAGCAGCCATTTCTAAACTACACTGGAAAACGGCTGCATCATTTCTTGTATTGGTCCATCAAACTAGAAAGTGATTCAGAATTCCCAGTAGAGTGTCCTGGAGAAAAACAATTGAGAAATCCTTATTATACCACAACTCTATGTTCTACATACTTTTCTTTCTCAAGCAATATTAGCCAGACACAAATTTTATGGGAAAGCTTTATCTACTCCTTTTTTGCAGTAAGCTATTTCAAACAGCGACATTCTTGATAGAACGCCAAATTGTATGCTCTATGCAGAACAAACAGGCTGATAACACTTCCAGTAAGGAAAACCTTTCTGAAAATGCAAGGTTCAATACTTCTGTAGCTACTGACTAAAGGTAGCGTTCCTTCCCAGCAATCGCCTGCTCATCAGTGGAGGAGAAAGCTGCATTTACATGCAGCAATCTCCTCCACAGTATGGGGAGGAGCCAGGGGTGTAGCTAAAGGCTCGTGGGTCCTGGTGCAAGAGTTCAGCTTGGGCCCCCGTTCCCTCAGTGCTTTGTGGCCAGGGACAGGGAAGCACATAGCCTTTGTGCAGCCTGAGGCAAAAATTGAAACAGCAATAATTATACCACTTGGATGATAAATATTTAATAATATTTGATACTCAGCTTGTCAGGCTTTTGAGAAGGCATCACTATTGTTAAAAGTTTGGAATAACAGTAGATTCATTTGAAGGGGTTTTCCAGATTTTTTTCTCTCCCTTTTTCCACCCTAGCCATTAGTACCTGTGGAAGAATCCATACTTATTCCTGTGGTACATGATCCAGTAGTAACATGCCACTTGCAGACACTTCATCACTAAGGCTAGTCATTGGCTGCAGCAGTCCATGTGACCCATTCCAGATGGGAACCAGAAGATCAGTGAAGAGTACCAGGGAGCTGGAATAGAGCAGCTGGGAGCAGGTGGGGTGAACTAGAAAACAGCTGTAAGCTGCACTGATCTCATGGCAATTATGCACCCCTTTCGCTGGATTTGGAATGTTGGAATGTGAGGCATAATTATTTTTAAGACTATGTCAGAGGAGCTCCATAGAAAACCTTTGCTTCAACCAGAACAACTTACTGGAACTGTTTAAGACTTGTGCCTTCATCTTATGTGGAAGATAGTATCAGGGCCGGTGCTACCATAAGGCAGACCTAGCGGCTGCCTTAGGGCACACCCTGGGGGAGGGCGGAAAATGACCTTTTTTTTAAATCACTTACTCTTGTGAGTTGCGCCGTAGTGCCGCCGGCTGCCCGTCCCAGCCGGCGTGCGCCATGCGGCCCCGCCCCTCACTCACAGAGCAGCACCAGCATGGCAACACAGTCACGGGGTCAGGCCAGGGGGGTGTGACTGGTGAGTGGCGCAGCAGGCGGCAGCAGGGACTGGAACTGACTGTGTCTGAGTCTGACTCACACACAGTCAGATTGCCATAGCAGCAGGACAGGTGGGTGATCACTGATGAGCGCACTACCGCCAGGGTGCATGGCATAAATGTTTTTAAAAAAAATTATTACACAAACAACAATCATAAATGGAGGGGGGGGTGTGACCGTGACATGATGGGAGGGGGGACAATGTCTGTAGTCTGTGACATGGGGATGGGGCCGAGGCCAGGGCCGTCCGGGGGGGATGATGTGCCATGGGGGGGACTAAAATGTGACACAATAGGGGGTAATGATGTGATCATGATGTGACACGAAGGGGGTGATGTGACATGATTTGGAGGGGGAGAAATGTGACATTGAGGGGGTGAAATGTGACAAGGAGGGGAGAAATGTGACATGGAGGGCTGATGTAACAGAGGGGATTATGCAAAAAGGAGGGGGAGAAATGTGTCATGGAGGGGGAGAAATGTGACATGGAGGGCTGATGTGACATAGGTGATTTGACATGGAGGGGGAAAAATGTGACATTGAGGTCTTGAGGGGGAGAAATGTGACATTGAGGGGGTGAAATGTGACATGGAGGGGGAGAAATGTGACATGGGGGAGAAATGTGACATGGATGACTGATGAATGGGGGCTAATGGATGACATGGGGGGCTAATGGCTGACATGGGGGCATGATGGCTGACATGGGATTCTGATCTGAGGTCTGATTAACATTGGGGGTCTAATTGCTGGTCTGACCTGAGGTGTAATGAAAAATATTTTTTTCTTATTATCCTCCTCTAAAACCTAGGTGCGTCTTAGAGGGCGAAAAATACGGGCCTCTAACCAGTGATTGTCTAAAGCAGAGAGAAGATACCAGGACCACACAGAGGAGAAGCCAGCTGCTGCAGACGGGCGCCAAAATGTAGCTTCGCTTGTGTTGGCAAAAATCCTAGTATGAATCTTTGCACTTCAGCAAAGACTCCTTGTTTATGTTCAACTGCAACCACCTCCTTGTCTGTCTCCTGTTTTTTTGCACCGCACCACTGCAACACCAAGGGAATCCCACCATCCGGCAGAAGATACTAACCAGGGTGTGCCGCAGGGGAGAAAACTACTAGATGTACCCCCTTTTCACTGTAACAGCCCTAGGAGTGAGTGAAAAGGACACAAACACTGTGAGCACCACCAACACAACAGTACTAGTACTCCCATCCTCCTCCCCTCACGCTACCCTCCGGGATGTTAAAATCTGCATATAAAATACATTTACTTTGTAAATGCTTTCCTTTCCTAATCATCTTTCTACATATCATGTTCTTGACCATTTGCATCCAAAGTCAAATCTAAGTTATATACACTGTACATACAATCATGTGACCAAACAGCTTAGGCGAGGTTCACGTCAACATTTAGTTTTCTGTTCTTCTGATCTGTCAAAAAAAAGAAAACAAAAAAAAGGATCCTTTATTTTGAGCATCCGTTATGCTCAGTTATGCTCATTTTGCATCCATTCTAACTATTTCCGTCTGAGATCTGTTATTTTAGATGGAAAAAAAATACTTTGTGTAGGGCCGTCTAAAATTAGGGATCTCAGATGGAAATGGCTAAAACGATTGCAAAATAAGCAAAAAAAATTAGTATAACTGATGCTGAAAATAAAGATTTTTTTTTTTGTTTTTTGTTTGTTTTCTGTACTTCTGACGGATCAGAAGAATAGAAAAGGAAACAGTGGTGTGAACCTTGCCTTAGCTCTAACCCTATCTGTCATCTGAGCTCGTAAAACAGCAGAATTTGACATTCAGTCTGAGCACAGAAATATACAGTATATACATCATAAAGCAGTACAAAATAAATAAAATAAAATAAAGCAACCAATTTAGAAATTTGAAAGGTACAAAGGTAAGGCGGCTCTCTGAGACTCAATAAATGGAATAATGTGCTCAATCCAAACAGAGCATACCCAACGCTTGTATTGAGGGAACAAAAGTGAAGGTAGAGGGATGGCACTCAAAACATAGGTAGTGTATGGAAAAATATATTTATTAAGGGATGGCTTGGTGAGCCTAATCGTATTAAAACTATGTTAAGTTAATTAAAAAGTATAGATAAAATGGTATTGTTTCACAATAAATGGTATAAGATTGTAGAGGATAAGAGACAAACTATAAAAGTATTTGTCAATTCGGGTAGATTTAAGCTCCTAAATATGTTGTAAAGTTATGTTTTCCTTTAAAGTTCAACTAGAACAGCAAAATAGCCAAACATTTCAAGCTCAGTTCCCTGGCTACTACATAGTAACGTCTAGACAAACTGGGCTCAGATGTTGATCGTCCATCAAGATAGGCTCACCTTCAAGCCATCAGAACAGAGTAATAATTGAGAATTTGTTTAAGCATTATGCATACAGTATGTAAACGGGGAAGACTGCCATACTATCCTATTATGGCCCAGAATGGCGTAAAATAACTCTACATTGGCATGGTCATGTCCCCAACAGAAGTGATTACATTACTGCAATTCAATGAGGCAGAAAACTTCTCATAACTTGCATCGAGGGGTTTGAAAATCCATTGCTTCAGTATTCTTTGTGTGCAATGTTCACTGGTGACAGGTTCAGGAATATTATCCAGGACACATATCCTGCAAAATTAGTCCAAATTTAGAAAGGCTTATTACATTCCCTGCTCGTGAACAACTTTGGATCATGACAGACGATATATTCAGAGGTTACAGGACTGTCAACTGGGATTGTCTTTTGCCTTTTTTGGCTGTTAAATCGTTTGGTTGACATGGAGAAATATACTGTAGATAGATCACTAAATTGTACAATGATATTTCCTATTTTTTTTAAACTATTCTGTTAAGAATACATTAGTGACAGGCAATGTGTGAAATGCATGCATTATACTAAACACCAAGAATTTGAAGGCAAGGTGTAAAATAAATTTTATACATTTCCAAATCCGAACCCTAATACATAAAAGACTAAAATTATGAGAACGACCAAACTGCAGCCTAAAGGTTGATGGCAATGGATGAACTAAATGATCTCTTGTCAGTTTGTTAATAAAGTGTGCCCCCTTTATTTCATACTTTGCAAAAAAAACATTCTATAAAATAGCTAGGAATTCTATAAAATCCCTAGTTAAAGAATATAAAGTCAAAAGAAAATAACTTACTTTGCCAAAAAATGTTAGGCATTCTATATGAAATGTACAAGCTAAAGCTCACAGGAAGTCAGTGCAAGGAGAAATGGTTTCCAACACATAAAAACTGAATTATTATTACTGCAAGCAACTGTGAGTAATTGGACAATATCTGGTAACTGCCTAATAATCCTCATGAAGGGGGAGAGGGTCATGGGGTTCCAGTCAAATATCACTCCAGTTTTGTAGATGGTCAGAAAAGTCTAGTAGACTGATAGAACAGTCAGATAGCAGCAGGGTTATGACCACTCCTCATGAGGTTTAGCTTCTGTAAGCAGATCAAGCTTAATCCTATCCAAATATAAAGGGATGGGGACTATTTGTAAGTGATAGACAGAAAGATCATCTGTCATATGTAGATGAGATTGGTATCATTTCATTAGATAAGCAGATAACTGATGCTATTAATATATCTTACGGCTTATCCTTAGGATAAAATACTGGCATTAGCCATGGCTAAACTGTAAAACCGCACCAGCATAAGAAAACCAGTATGAAATAACTGATGAAAGCTGTGGTCTGCTTATCATTATGTGCTCTCCAAAAGCAGCCTTTGCTTATTTCATCACATTCAACTTCTAAAAATTAAAATGAGGAAGAAACAAATACTGAATGAAAGAGCAGACGGCCGTCACCCAGCTTTGATGTCATATTGCCTTTACACTCTTAAGAGGGTTGTTCCATCTCAGCCTTTCATGGGTGAAATGGGAATAGCCTGAGTAAGCAGTAGCCAGGGGAGGCAGAGTTATGGAGATGGCAGAATGGCTGATGTACAGTGTTTCTGTAATTCCCATAGCAAATAGCGTACCACAACAAGATACACTGTTTCCGAAACTACAGCGTTACAGAAACAGCATAACTTGGTGTGCAACGCTGTTTGCGTAGCTCCCATTCACTGCTTTGGGAGTTAGGGAAACAGCAGCATGCCAGCTGCTTGGATATTTCCATAATTCTGGCAACTCCAGGCCATTGTTTACCACGGTTATTCCCATCTCGCCAATAATAGGTAAATATGGGACAACCCTTTTAAAGAGCGAACCTGCTATTGCCATTCTCCCCGACCTAATAAACATAGACAATATATTTATGGCAAAAAAAATCTTGTCTGGCATATGCCTCAATTTAAGATTAACATACATCGGGGAGCCTGACTTAAATTGTAATATTTCATCCCATTACCAGCTCAGCCACGTTTTCTCCACCTAGCTGACTGCTTGCGCCACAAAAGCCTTAAAGTTGTGGGGGTGGGGGGGTTGTGCAGCTGGTATTTACTGATGACCTATCCTCTGGATAGGTCATTAATATCTGATTAGCGGGGCTCCCAGAACCCCCACGATCAACCGTTTGAAGAGGCGGGGATGCTGGTACAAGCTCTGCTTTCTCTTCAAGATTACTCTGTTTCATCTTGCTAGTCTCAGCGGTGCAGAGTAATTAGAAGTTCTCATCCGAATTACTTGAATAGGTAAGTCTCGTGCAGCCCTAAATGTGACTATATTTTAGTATTGGTGTCACAGTTCTAATTAACTGAACTTAGTTCAGTGGTGGCAAACCTATGCCACGGAAATAATCTATGGTGTACCAATATGCCTTAGACTTTTCCTGGCATTTATCAGCACAAGGCACGCTATGAATGGCACTGAATGTAGGCAGGCTATCATAGCTAAATGATAAAATACACTACGTGCAGAATTATTAGGCAAATGAGTATTTTGACCACATCATCCTCTTTATGCATGTTGTCTTACTCCAAGCTGTATAGGCTCGAAAGCCTACTACCAATTAAGCATATTAGGTGATGTGCATCTCTGTAATGAGAAGGGGTGTGGTCTAATGACATCAACACCCTATATCAGGTGTGCATAATTATTAGGCAACTTCCTTTCCTTTGGCAAAATGGGTCAAAAGAAGGACTTGACAGGCTCAGAAAAGTCAAAAATAGTGAGATATCTTGCAGAGGGATGCAGAACTCTTAAAATTGTAAAGCTTCTGAAGCGTGATCATCGAACAATCAAGCGTTTCATTTAAAATAGTCAACAGGGTCGCAAGAAGCGTGTGGAAAAACCAAGGTGCAAAATAACTGCCCATGAACTGAGAAAAGTCAAGTGTGCAGCTGCCAAGATGCCACTTGCCACCAGTTTGGCCATATTTCAGAGCTGCAACATCACTGGAGTGCCCAAAAGCACAAGGTGTGCAATACTCAGAGTCATGGCCAAGGTAAGAAAGGCTGAAAGACGACCACCACTGAACAAGACACACAAGCTGAAACGTCAAGACTGGGCCAAGAAATATCTCAAGACTGATTTTTCTAAGGTTTTATGGACTGATGAAATGAGAGTGAGTCTTGATGGGCCAGATGGCTGGATTGGTAAAGGGCAGAGAGCTCCAGTCCGACTCAGACGCCAGCAAGGTGGAGGTGGAGTACTGGTTTGGGCTGGTATCATCAAAGATGAGCTTGTGGGGCCTTTTTGGGTTGAGGATGGAGTCAAGCTCAACTCCCAGTCCTACTGCCAGTTTCTGGAAGACACCTTCTTCAAGCAGTGGTACAGGAAGAAGTCTGCAAGGTAAGAAAAACATGATTTTCATGCAG
Source organism: Bufo gargarizans (assembly GCF_014858855.1). Classification (NCBI taxonomy): domain Eukaryota; kingdom Metazoa; phylum Chordata; class Amphibia; order Anura; family Bufonidae; genus Bufo; species Bufo gargarizans. The sequence goes on along the minus strand of NC_058084.1, from coordinate 180,444,400 downwards.
GACAATGCTCCATCACACGCGTCCAAGTACTCCACAACGTGGCTGGCAGGAAAGGGTATAAAAGAAGAAAATCTAATGACATGGCCTCCTTGTTCACCTGATCTGAACCCCATTGAGAACCTGTGGTCCATCATCAAATGTGAGATTTACAAGGAGGGAAAACAGTACACCTCTCTGAACAGTGTCTGGGAGGCTGTGGTTGCTGCTGCACGCAATGTTGATGGTGAACAGATCAAAACACTGACAGAATCCATGGATGGCATGCTTTTGAGTGTCCTTGCAAAGAAAGGTGGCTATATTGGTCACTGATTTGTTTTTGTTTTGTTTTTGAATGTCAGAAATGTATATTTGTGAATGTTGAGATGTTAGATTGGTTTCACTAGTAAAAATTAATAATTGAAATGGGTATATATTTGTTTTTTGTTAAGTTGCCTAATAATTATGTACAGTAATAGTCACCTGCACACACAGATATCCCCCTAAAATAGCTAAAACTAAAAACAAACTAAAAACTACTTCCAAAAATATTCAGCTTTGATATTAATGAGTTTTTTGGGTTCATTGAGAACATGGTTGTTGTTCAATAATAAAATTAATCCTCAAAAATACAACTTGCCTAATAATTCTGCACTCCCTGTACATGGAAGATATATTATATTGGACTGTAGTATTATAGTTAAATTGCCGTGTTGGCACTTTGCGATAAGTAAGTGGGTTTTGGGTTGCTGTTTGGGCACTCAGCCTCTAAACAGTTCACCGCCACTGACTTAGATCATCTCTGACTGGTATGGTGATTTGTGTTAATGGGTCACTGGATTTTCAGCAAACTTTTGATATGTCACAAAGATATCTCAGAAGATTTGATCAGTGGGGGTCTGAGTGTTAAGACCCCCCAAATATTGCTAGAACGAGGAGAGAGAAGCACTCGCTTGTTGCGCACTCTCTACTCACTGCAGGAGAGGACGCAAGATGGATTCAATAGAAAGCCTATGGGTCCCTCTTGCAGTGAGGAGAGAGCGCATGATATGCAAGTGCTTCTCTCTCTTTGTTCTAGCGATCAGTGGGGTCTCAATACTCAGACCCCACCAATTAAAGCTTTCGTTATGTGTCAATGACATATCAAACGTTTTCTGAAACTTAGTGACCTTTCAAGTTAAAGGAGTTGCCTGGTTTCATAAGGAAACTGGACAAACCTTGGGATTTGCCTGCAAAAAAGAATTTATCATTACTTGCCTGGCAGATCTCCCGCAGTTGCTGTGGTTCTCTTGGCCAGGCTCTGTTTACCTAATTTCAGTGGTGAGGTCATGTCGATGACAAATGAAGGCTACAACCAATCACTGGCCTCAGTGCACCGAAGCATGCATATGTAGTTGCTCTTACATTAACCATTACACCTTTACACCCTCCATCCTACATGCAGTGCCAGCGTCCCCTTGGTTACACCTTAACAGACACAGGTGCTGGTATGACACAGCTAGTAGGCCATCAATGTTATAATCTTTGAGAACCCCTTTAATTATTTTTTTAAAAATGTGGTTTTTTTTCCCCCACTGTCACCTGATATTCACAACCCAGATTAGAAGTGAATAGAAACATCTCTCCCAGGAACAATGACAAAAGAATAGTCCTAGTTGCTATCGATAGCTCTATTTTTAATGGTCTTGTAATCAATTGAATAATTTGCATAATTTTTCTGAATTACAAAACACAATGTTGACCCAATTCTCTATAGACCATGCCAATTCTGATTCCCTATATATATATTTTTTTTGTACAAGTGAATCCTAAAACAAAAGTAAAACCTTCAGGGCTCAATATTAACTACAATATTTTCACGAGTCACACTGTCAAGTTTAATTACAGATAATTGAATACTGAAAAGCCAGGAATACCTGTAATAGCAAATTAAGCCCTTTGTTACATTCTATCAGCCTAAGATATACGAGTGGATTTAAGGAAAGTGAACGAAGGATGGTATTTTCATGTCTCCCAATGTCCTAGTTTCATAGATTGTCTGCATTAATTACCTCTGCACTATTCCTGAGAAAGGAAAATTCTAAGTTGTATGTTATATAGTAAAAAAGAAATGCAAAATTGGAGACTTTCCAGGACATTCAGGCTGAATTTCTGTTCTGACCCACTATCTGAATAAATGAAGGACCATAAGAACATAGTGATAATGTAGATATAACATTAACTGTACATTAACTATTATCTTATTGGACATACAGTATGTATGGCTTTGATGTAAAGTCCAGAGCAGGTATGTTGACCATCCATAAATTTAGTCTGTGAAAATAGGACATTTTCAGCCAGTTTATGTTTCGGAAATTTTTTTTGTTTTTTTTTAAGCTGAGAGAGCTTTATAATTTAAAGAGGACCTTTCATATTTTTATTTTTTTAGTTTAGATAAATACCTTTACTTGCGGGGTAAGTTAATACTAAGCATCGTTACAGGGAGGAGGAGACGCCAGAGTTTCTCATGGGGCGTCTCCCTCTCCCAATCACAGCAGAGAATGTCACAGCCAGGGGAAAAAAAAATGCTCACCTTCTCCCTGGCTGTGACGCTGTCCGCTGTGATTAGACCACAGTACAGCCAGGGAGAAGGAGACGCCCATTGAAAAACCCTGGCGTCTTCTCCTCCCTGTACCGATGCTCAGTATTAACATACTGAGCAGGGAAACTGCAGGGGGCACAGCGGGGAGTAGGAGCGATATTTAAAAAAAAAAAAAAACAGGCAGGGTGGCAGCATCAGTACCCCGCAAGGAAAGGTAGTTATCTAAACAAAAAAAAATAACATGAAAGGTTCTCTTTAAATTATTATAAACTCCTTAAGAACAACTGCCATACATACACAGGGTTTAAACATAGCTCCCGCTGAGGCACTGATTTACATAGTAGACACCCAAAGGGAATGTCTATGATTGACAGTAAAGCCGATCACCAACATTTAACCCCTCAGATGCTGTAGTCAATTGTGACCATGGCATCTCAGCAGTGAAACCCCGGGTCTGAACGGCTCCCTCGCACTAAGATCGAGGTAGTCATTTACTTGCTGCAAAATTACTGTAAAACTGCATTACTGAATTGCATGTCATTTTGCATTACATTACCTGTTGTATCCCTGTTCATAGGCTGGTCAAGTGTGCGTTATACATCCCACCACTAGATGGGGATAGCACTACCCTGGGACATCCAGCCCAGCTCAGGTCTTATCTGTGGTCAGTCTGTTGTTAGTTTTGAAAGTGTGCAGATCTAGCACAAAACTGCTCAGGTAAAAGTCTAGTCCAAGAAGGGACAAAGAAAGGAAAGACCTAAGAAAAACCAAAGGATAATAGCCACTACCCAGGCATTAAATTCCCTTTGGGAATCCAGGTAAAGGATTCTTTAGCCACGGGCGACCTCACCAAACTACACTGGTTGAAAAGGGACCCGAAGCAAGTCACCTACCAGTAAGACCTATACGAACCACAGCCTGAGTCAGAATCTAGCAAAACCTATTAACAGTGGATCAACAGAATTCCTCTAATTATCAAGAGACTGTATTCTGTCTGGATGTATATGCCGCAACTAAAACCAGCTACAGTAAAAGTTGTGAGTTGTATCCTACCACTGTCTACTTCATTCTTCAATACCACCACTACAACTGGTTGTACCACCATAAACGGTATTGGAGTCACGACAAATACCATCAATTGACCCAGCGCCACAAGCACCCTAAACACCGCCGTCATCAACGGCACCTTAACCTCCATCTAGGCTGGTGTTTCCCTACCACAGAGCGTGCCCCGGAGGATTTCGTGCTGTCTTCCTCATCACTGTGCTGCTGGCCCAGTGAGTTTTTCTGCTAACCGTGAGTAAACCGATGAACTGTATTATTACTGGTCCCTCATCGGACCACCGTGCACCACACGTGTCGCCCCTGCAGTTCTGGCACGCCGCAGCAGTCTTGGGCTCTCTGCCTGTAGCCGTGCTCCAAAGGAACAAAGAGTCTTAGGCTGGGTTCAGACCTGAGCGTTTTACAGCACGTTCCTACGCGCTGTAAAATGCTCAACAAGGAGAAATCAATGCTTCCCTATCGGCATGGTTCTCACCTGGGCGTTTTACAGCGCGTACGATCGCGCTGTAAAACGCCCGATGCCCCAAGAAGTACATGAGCTTCTTTGGGGCGTCTTGTCGCGCGTTCCCGTACATAGACTTCCGGGAACCCGCGACAATGGGCGTTCGCTTGTCTCTGTATGCGCGATTGCAAACGCCGGTACAATCGCGCATACAGAGAGCAACATCCCGAACGCTCAGGTGTGAACCCAGCGTAAGGGAGAATAAATCAGATGACTGCATGTTCAAGTCCCCTAGAGGACTTTATAAAAAAAAATCAACTCCTTTACCCATATTAAAAATAATAAAAAAAATGTATATCAGTGGCAATGCCACATCCCAAAATGTCTGATCTATTAAAATGTAACCGTATGTAATGAAAAACAAAAAATCTAAATGGCCGATTTACAGGTTTTTTTTTAATCACTACACTTCCCCCCAAAAAATCTAATAAAAAGTTAGCAAAAAGGCATACACACGCCAAAATTGTATCAATACAATCTACTATCGATACAATCTACATGTGAGCCTGAAAAAAATTTGCCCTAACACAGCTCCCTAGATATAAATATAAAAAAAGTTATGGGGGGGGCGCAATATGGGGACAGAAAGAAAAAAAAATCCCAGTAATGTTTTACTGCATAGAGAATATTGTAAAAACAAATCCCATAAAAATGGTGGAATTGTGTTTTTATTTTTCCAAATTCTGCCAATTTTGGATATTTCCAGCTTCCCTCTATATTGTATGCATTATTAAATTGTGCCATTAGAAAGTACAACTTATCCAGAGAAAAATAAGTCCTCAAACACCTCTTGGAACGGAAAAATAAAAAAGTTGCGGCTTTGGAAATGCGGGGAGTAAAAAATGAAAAAGCAAAAATGGAAATTGTCAAGATACTGAATCTGAATCAGTAATTTTTACCTTTATACTCATTTGCAAACAAAGGGGAAATTTCCCAGTACTTGAAAAACCTACCCCAGGCCATTCAAGAGGAAATAATGAATTAAACAATAAACCAATTTTCTTAGTCTACAAGTTAGAGCTGTATAAATCAATGTGCAGTGACGGATCAGTTTGTATTATCTTTAACATAGCCAAGACGGATCCGTCTTGAACACCATTGAAAGTCAATGGAGGACGGATCCATTTTCTATTGTGCCAGATTGTGTCATAGAAAACGGATCAGTCCCAATTGACTTACATTGTGTGTTAGAACGGATCCGTTTGGCTCAGTTTTGTCAGACGGACATCAAAACGCTGCTTGCAGCGTTTTGGTGTCCCCCTCCAAAGCGGAATGGAGACGGAACAGAGGCAAACTGATGCATTCTGAGCGGATCCTTTTCCATTCAGAATGCATTAGGGCAAAACTGATCCGTTTTGGACTGCTTGTGAGAGGCTTGAACGGATCTCACAAACAGAAAGCCAAAACGCCGGTGTAAAAGTAGCCTAAAGCAACATCTTTATGCCAGTACATTCTCCCACCACTCTGGCTTCTAGCAGCTTCTCTCCTCATCAGCAGATTATTGTCTTGAGTATCGGCAGACCTAGCCATGTGACCATAGGTCCTTTACGCCTATCACATTGAAGAAATCATCACTAAAGTGTCAGGGGAAGTGTCACAGAAGGTGTACAGGAAACAAGACAACACAAAATGAATGTACGACTCACTGGATCTAAAACTAAGGAACAAAAAGGGAGACCCCTGCATCAGACCTGGCACTCTCCCTGACTGCTCAGCCTATGTGAAAATCCCAATGGTAGATAATCGCATATCCTCGTACCTCGACTGTATAACACCTGACCACCCTATAATAGTGAGGGGACACGACCACCGGCTCCCTACACTAGATACGGAGGGAGTCAGGGTCACCTGGGATCCAGCAAACAGAAAAACACAAATGAATGCACAACACTTATCTTGTAGAAGACTGGGAAGTAGGATCAGCATGCACACACACTCCAGAAAGTAATATAAACCGCAAACTGATGCACTATGGGGAGGAATTTAAAGGGATGCAATCAGTACAACTACATGACAGCTGAGAGAGGCTAATGAGATGAGGAACTAAAAGCAAAACAAAGGAAGCTCAAGGAGGAGGTTCTTAAAGGCATCTGTCAGAGCTTCTCAGATGTCTGGTGGTGACAGTACCCCTCCTTCTACAAGTGGACTCCGGACACTCAGAGCCCACCTTCTCAGGATGGGACCTATGGAAAGCCCTGATGAGACAAGTGGCCTTAATGTCCGTCACTGGGACCCACATCCTCTCCTCAGGACCATAGCCCTCCCAATGAACGAGGTACTGGAGAGAACCGCGGACAACATGAGAATCCACAATCCTAGAGACCTGAAATTCAAGATTACAATCAACCATAATCGGAGGAGGAGGCAAAGGCGAGGGTACATTGGGTTGAACATAAGGTTTTAATAAGGACTTATGAAAAACATTATGGATCTTCCAAGTCTGAGGAAGATCAAGACGGTAGGCCACAGAATTGATGACAGACAAGATTTTGTAAGGCCCAATAAACTTAGGACCCAACTTCCAGTAGGGAACCCTCAATTTGATATTCTTGGTAGACAACCACACCAGATCACCAACATTCAGGTCCGGACCAGGCACACGTCTCTTATCTGCCACACGCTTATATCTCTCACTCATGCTATTTAGATTATCCTGAATCTTTTGCCAAATAGATGACAATGACGAGGAGAATCTGTCCTCATCAGGTAAACCAGAAGATCCCTCTCCCGAGAATGTCCCAAACTGCGGATGAAACCCATATGCACCAAAAAATGGTGACTTATCAGAGGACTCCTGACGACGGTTATTTAAAGCAAACTCAGCAAGGGACAAAAAAGAACACCAATCCTCCTGATTCTCCGCCACAAAACAGTGCAGATATGTCTCCAGATTCTGATTGACGCGCTCTGTCTGGCCATTCGACTGCGGGTGGAAAGCAGAAGAGAATGACAAACGAACCCCCAAGCGAGAACAGAAAGCCTTCCAGAATCTGGAAACAAACTGCGTGCCCCTATCAGAGACTATGTCTGAAGGAATACCATGCAATTTGACAATGTGATCAATAAATGCCTGCGCCAGCGTCTTAGCATTGGGCAAGCCAGGAAAAGGGATGAAATGCACCATTTTGCTAAAACGGTCCACCACCACCAGAATCACAGTCTTCCCCGAGGAACGAGGCAGACGTAATGAAGTCCATGGACAGATGGGTCCAAGGACAGGAAGGAATGGGTAAGGGAAGGAGAGGACCTGATGGCCGTGAATGAGGGACTTTGGCACGAGCGCATGTCTCGCAGGCTGCCACAAAACCCTTAACCGACTTACGAAGCGCCAGCCACCAGAATCTCCGAGCGATAAGATCCACTGTGGCTCTTGCCCCCGGGTGCCCAGCATGGACCGTATCGTGGTGTTCCTTAAAAATCTTGTGTCTTAAAGCGAGAGGCACAAACAACCTCCCAGGAGGACAAAGATCAGGAGCCTCTGACTGGGCTGCCTGCACCTCTGCCTCCAATTCAGGAAAAAGAGCAGAGACCACCACACCTTCAGCCAAAATGGGACCCGGGTCTTCAAAATTCTCACCTCCCGGAAAACAACGTGACAGGGCATCTGCCTTCACATTCTTAACCCCAGGGCGCAATGTTACAACAAAATTAAACCTTGAAAAGGACAAAGACCATCTGGCCTGTCTCGGGTTCAGACGCTTGGCTGACTCCAAGTAGGCTAGATTTTTATGGTCAGTAAACACGGTAATAGGGTGTCTGGCTCCCTCTAGCCAATGGCGCCATTCCTCAAAAGCCAACTTGATGGCCAACAACTTCCTATCTCCCACATCGTAATTTCTCTCTGCGGAGGAGAGTTTCTTCGAGAAAAAGGCACACAGTCGCCATTTGGCAGGAGAGGAACCTTGAGACAAGACCGCACCCACACCCACCTCAGAAGCATCAACCTCAACTATGAAGGGTAGAGAAATATCAGGTTGTACCAAGATGGGAGCGGAAGCAAAACTCTCCTTGATATCAGAAAAGGCCTTACACGCCTCTACCGACCAGGAAGAAAAATCTACCCCCTTTCTAGTCATATCAGTGAGTGGTTTAACAACAGAGGAATAATTCAAAATAAACTTCCTGTAATAATTGGCAAAGCCCAAAAAAACGCATCAGCGCCTTCTGATTTTCAGGAAGCTCCCACTCAAGCACAGCGCAGACCTTCTTGGGGTCCATGCGAAAACCAGAAGCGGAGAGAAGAAACCCCAGAAATTGAATTTCTGGAACCGCAAACACACATTTTTCCAGTTTCGCGTACAATTTATTCTCCCGCAGGATGAGCAAGACCTGACGTAAGTGTTCCTTATGAGTTTTGAAATCAGGAGAAAAAATCAAAATGTCATCCAAATACACTAATACAAATTTCCCCATTAAATGATAAAAAATGCTGTTCACAAAATGCTGAAAAACGGCTGGAGCATTCATCAAACCAAAAGGCATAACCAAAGTCTCAAAATGGCCCTCAGGGGTATTGAAGGCCGTCTTCCATTCATCTCCTTCTCTGACCCTGACCAGGTTGTATGCCCCTCTTAGATCTAATTTGGAAAAAACTTTAGCCCCAACAATCTGGTTAAACAGGTGTTTAACCAGATTGTTCAGAGGAATCAGAGGAAGTGGATAAGGGTAACGAATTGTGATACTGTTCAGCTCCCTGAAATCCTAACAAGGTCTTAAAGAACCATCTTTTTTCTTAACAAAGAAAAAAACAGCGGCAACAGGTGACTTCGAGGGTCGTATGTGTCCTTTTCTCAGACTCTCAGAGATATAAGCACGCATAGCGACCCTTTCAGGTTGGGAGAGATTGGATAAACGAGATTTAGGCAGCTTGGTGCCTGGGATGAGATTAATAGGGCAATCGTACTCCCTGTGCGGGGGCAAATCCTGAACTCCGCTCTCAGAGAAGACATCTGAAAATTCAGAGAGAAAAGGTGGTACAGTCTTAGTCGAAACCTCAGAAACAGATGTCGTGAGGCAATTCTCTCTGCAAAAGTCACTCCAACCATTTATATGCCTCGCTTGCCAATCAATGGTGGGGTTATGTTTAGTGAGCCAGGGTAGCCCCAACACTAGAGGAGTAGGCAATCCGCTAAGGACGAAACATGACACATCCTCAACATGAGCATCACTCACAATTAAATGGATATTGTGAACTATGCCCTTTAATGATTTCTGAGAAAGTGGAGCGGAATCAATAGCAAAAACAGGAATATCCTTTCCCAAAGTGCATACCTGGAAACCATGAGTTATCGCAAATTGATTATCAATGAGATTGACAGCTGCTCCACTATCTACAAAAATCTCACAAAAAATGTTCTTGCTTTCTAGCGCCACCCTGGCAGGCAGGACAAAACGGGAACTACAAGCAAACGGAAAACCTTCAATTACCACCTCAACCCTGCCAATGTTAACAGATGGAACATTTTTAAAGGATTTTTTCCTGTTTGTTTCTTTATTATTCTCAAAAGACTGTCTGAATCTCCTAGAGGGACAAACATTTGCCAAATGAATTATACCTCCACATCAAAAACAAACCTTCCCATGCGAGCTGAATCTTCTATTGTCAGAGGCAATCAACCCCAGCTGCATGGGCTCCTGCTCAGAAGGGGTTGACAGTGACTGAGACCCCTGCGCACTGAATGAGACCACTGCACTGTCCTGGGATTGAGTATGACAGGAAGGAGTGATCTCTCCTCTCTCTTTAAGACGCCTGTCAATACGAACGGCCCGAGACATAGCAGAGTCTAAGGAGGTAGGCCTCTCATGAAAGGCAAATGCATCTTTCAATCCCTCTGAAAGACCATGGCAAAATTGACTTCGGAGTGCAGCATCATTCCAACCAGTATCAGCTGCCCATCTCCGAAATTCTGAGCAGTATATCTCTGCGGATTGTTTACCCTGGCATAACAGACGTAGTCTAGACTCAGCCAAAGCAATACGATCCGGATCATCATATATCTGACCCAGGGCTAAAAAGAATTCATCCACTGAACAGAGGGGCCGTGCCCCCACCGGCAGCGAAGAGGCCCACGACTGAACGCAAGCTGAACCGGTCACTTGAAACTGAGAAAGAGTCTTACGGAGATCTGCTACCTCCAATGACAGACCCTGGAAGCGTTCAGTCAAAAGTGAAACCGGATCCATGCTTGAGACGGTTTTGGCGGTTTATAATGTCACGGAAGGTGTACAGGAAACAAGACAACACAAAATGAATATACGACTCACTGGATCCAAAACTAGGGAACAAAAAGGGAGACCCCTGCATCAGACCAGGCACTCTCCCTGACTGCTCAGCCTATGCAAAAATCCCAATGGTAGATAATCGCATATCCTTGTATCTCTACTGTATAACACCTGAACACCCTATAATAGTGAGGGGACACGACCACCGGCTCCCTACACTAGATACAGAGGGAGTCAGGGTCACCTGGGATCCAGCAAACAGAAAAACACAAATTAATGCCCAACACTTTTCTTGTAGAAGACTGGGAAGTAGGATCAGCATGCACACACACTCCAGGAATTAATATAAACCGCAAACTGATGCACTATGGGGAGGAATTTGCAATCAGTACAACTACATGACAGCTGAGAGAGGCTAACGAGATGAGGAACTGAAAGCAAAACAAAGGAAGCTCAAGGAGGAGGTTCTTAAAGGCATCTGTCAGAGCTTCTCAGATGTCTGGTGGTGACAGGAAGACAAGGGCCTATGGTATGCATGTACAGTAAGTTTCCCTAAACATACAACACACAACGCAGGGTAAAGAAAAACATAAAGAACACATACATATACTGCCATTGGAACAATTCCATAAAAAATCGGCCATCGTGAAACCTTTGAATCAGAGGTCACATCACTAATCAGTCCATAAGGTACCCTGGAAAATTGAAATTAGTATCTACTGTTTCTGTTGTGGGTACCAGAAAACTCTCTTTAGAAATCTTACGTCAATTATAGACAAAACTTCCTAAAGAAGGTCATATTTGGTGATGCCATTACAGCTCCCATCTTTATAAGCGACAACAAGATCCGTTGTCATTTTGTATTTCTGAAACCATTGCTTTATATTTTATGGCACTTCATAGCCAGTATCTTACTATAGCAACATTACACTGGGTGGCCAGGACTGTGGACACATAGTCAACAACTATTCAATGGCAACGTGTACCATCATAACATAGCCCCATATAGGTTTTAATCAGGGTATTAAAGACTTGATAAAGCCATGTTTCTATGGCACAAGTGTTTTTGGCAGCGTAGTAATGATGCTGCTTAAGGTGAAGTCGGACTGACATTTATATTTTTTTGAGCGTTCACTGCTTAGTTTTAAAATCACATTTCTTTTATTTTAGAGATTAGACTGTCTAGATTCCCACACACTTGTCAAATTCCAGAATCCACAGCTACACTATGTGACAGCATCCCTGACGAACCAACCGACCATTATATCCAGTCATCTGTCTGAAACTTCTGTTACTTCAGAAATCCAGACTTGCTTTGCACAGATACAAGCCGGCAGCAATATGTTGGCTGTTATGAATAAATAAGGCAGAACAAATCACACAATTAAACGTGGATGTTACAGAATAAAATGCTGGTTTCTACATGTACAAAAGGCAGAATTAAAGGGGCTGTCACACAATAACATTATATCACTTATCCACAGACCTTCTTTCTACTTCCTTATCCCATGATTAATCCCTTCTTGTCGCAGAGATTTCCGTTTTTTTAATTTTCTTTTTTTTACTCTTTGCCTTCCTGGAGCCATAACTTATTTATTTTTCTGTTCAAATAGCTATAAGAGGGCTTGTTTTTCACAGGGCAAGTTGTACTTTTTTAATGGCACCACCATTTGATATTGTATGCAATGTACTGGAAAGCTGTAAAAAAAAATGCAAATTGGTTGGATCTTGAAAAAACATATACCGCATTTTTCGCCCTATAAGACGCACTGGCCCATAAGACGCCCCTAGTTTTTAGAGGAGAACAATAAGAAAAAAATATTTTTTGATCAGCCCCCAGTATCATATTGTCACAGGAAATACGGGGAAGAAAATACAACCAAAGGGAACCACAACTTAAAAACAACAGACTAGGGCCCAAACCTAGGGAATGAAGAGGTCACCTCCTAGTAATCCCTGATACTCTCCCTAAGCTGCTAACAACATGTGCAAATCTCAAAGGTAGAAATGGACATGCACAGGAACCTGAGACTGCTGCAACACTGCACCAAACCCTCAGCTTAGGGAACAGGGAAAGAGGCAACTGGCTCCTTCCAAACTGAAAGAGCTAGTGTCTCCCTGAGGCCTAGTCAGAACAGACACACAAAGGAAAGGGATTAGGACTTAGCTTGAGATGAAACTGGAGCAGGAGAACCACCACACAAGCAGAGCACTCCACAGAAGAGCTATCAGCCGCAGGGAAACAAGTGAGAGGCGGAATATATAAAGAGCCACCTGACTGATAATGAGCAGCATCTGCGAAGGGGGTGGAAACCTATCAGCAACAATGAAAACAAGAGAGATCTGTCAGATAGACTCCTGAGTCTTCTGTCTATCTGAACTTCTAAGATCTCTCCCAGGGCCGGCAGTGACAGTACCCCCCCTTCTACGGGTGAGCTCCGGGCAACCAGGACCAACTTTATCAGGGTGGCCTCTGTGAAAGGCCTTCAGAAGCCGACTGGCATTCACATCAGTCGCCGGGACCCACATCCTCTCCTCTGGACCGTAACCCTTCCAATGAATAAGGTATTGAAGGGAACCCTGAAGGACATGAGAGTCAACAACTCTGGAAATTTGAAACTCCAGATTGCCATCCACCATGACAGGTGGAGGTGGCAAGGAAGATGGTACAGCAGGTTCCACATAACTCTTTAACAAAGATTTATGGAAGACATTATGGATCTTCCAAGCCTGCGGAAGTTCAAGGTGAAAAGAGACCAGATTAATAATGGCAGAGATCTTGTATGGACCAATAAATCTCGGACCTAACTTCCAGGATGGCACTTTCAACTTAATGTTCTTAGTGGACAACCACACCAAATCACCCACATTCAGGTCCGGACGAGACACACGTTTCTTATCAGCCATACGTTTATACCTATTGCCCATCTTTTTATTTATTTTTTTAGAATTTTCTGCCATATAGATGGCAAGGAAGAAGCAAATCTCTCCTCATTAGGTATACCAGAGGAACTATTCCCAGAGAACGTACCAAACCCATATGCACCAAAAAATGGTGACTTATTAGTGGACTCTTGACAACGGTTATTTAAAGCAAATTCAGCCAAAGACAAAAATGAGGAGCACTCCTCCTGATTCTCAGCGACAAAACACCTCAGATTCTGATTGGTGCGTTCAGTTTGTCCGTTCGACTGAGGGTCAAAAGCCGAAGAGAAGGACAAACGAATCCCCAGGCGAGTACAGAAAGCCTTCCAGAATCTGGACACAAAATCAGACACCACATCAGAGAGAATGCCGTGTAATTTCACAATGTCAGAGTCAGAGTTTTGGCAACCAGAAAATGGAATGAAGTGTGCCATCTTAGGGCTCTTTCACACTTGCATTGTCCGGATCCGTCGTGTACTCCATTTGCCGGAAGTGCCCGCTGGATCCGTAACACCGCAAGTGAACTGAAAGCATTTGAATACTGATCAGTCTTCAAAATGCGTTCAGTGTTACTATGGCAGCCAGGACGCTATTAAAGTCCCGGTTGCCATAGTAGTAGTGGGGAGCGGGGGAGCAGTATACTTACCGCCCGTGCGGCTCCCGTGGTGCTCCAGAATGACGTCAGAGCGCCCCATGTGCATGGATGACGTGATCCATGTGATCACGTCATCCATGCGCGTGGGGCGCCCTGACGTCACTCTGAAGCGCCCCGGGAGCCGCACGGTTGGTAAGTAAACTGCTCCCCCGCTCCCCACTACACTTTACCATGGCAAACAGGACTTTAGCATCCTGGCAGCCATGGTAACCATTCAGAAAAAGCTAAACGTTGGATCCAGTAATGCGCAGAAACGACGTTTAGCTTAAGGCCGGATCCAGATTAATGCCTTTCAATGGGCATTAATTCCGGATCCGGCCTTGCGGCAAGTGTTCAGGATTTTTGACCGGAGCAAAAAGCGCAGCATGCTGCAGTATTTTTTCCGGCCAAAAAACGTTCTGGTACTGAACTGAAGACATCCTGATGCATCCTGAATGGATTTCTCTCCATTCAGAATGCATGGGGATAATCCTGATCAGGATTCTTCCGGCATAGAGCCCCGACGACGGAACTCTATGCCGGAAAAGAACAACGCAAGTGTGAAAGAGCCCTAACTGAAGCGGTCAACCACCACCAAAATCACTGTCATCCCCGAAAAGCTGGGCAAATCGGTGATAAAGTCCATGGGCAAGTGCATCCAGGGACAGGGATGGGATGGACAAAGGAAGAAGAGATCCAGAGGGCCGAGTATGAGTCACCTTGGCACGTGCACAGGTCTCACAAGCTGCCACATAGCCCTAAACACTCTTACGTAAACCCGGCCACCAGAATCTCAGAGAAATAAGATCAACAGTGGATCTGCTCCCAGGATGTCCACCATGGACAGTATCGTGATGTTCCTTAAACACCTTATGATGAAGCTCAGAAGGAACAAACAACCTCCCTGGGGGACAGGAATCAGGTGCCTCTCCCTGAACTTCCAACACCTCCGCCTCCAGTTCAGAATAGAGGGCGGATGCATCCTCCCCATTAGTCAAAATCGGACCAGGATCGTCAGTATCACACACCCTGCACACACACCCCCAAGGAAGCTACGCGACAAGGCATCTGCCTTGACATTGTTGACCCCAGTGCAAAAAGTGACAATGAAATTAAATCTGGTAAAAAACAAAGACCATCTGGCCTGCCTTGGGTTCAAACATTTAGCCGACTCCAGGTAGGCCAGATTTTTATGATTGGTAAAAACAGTAATGGGATGAATCGCTCCTTCTAACCAATGAAGCCATTCCTCAAAGGCCAACTTTATGGCCAGCAACTCTCTATTGCCCACATCATGATTTCTCTCAGCAAAAGAGAGTTTTTTTCGACAAGAAAGCACAAGGGCGCCATTTGCCAGGAGAAGGACCCTGCGACAGAACTGCACCAACTCCCACTTTTGATGCGTCCACCTGAAACAATAAATGGCTGAGACACATCAGGCTGCACCAAAATGGGAGCAGAAGAAAAACATTTCTTTATAGTGGAAAAAGCATGTAACGCCTCTTCCGACCAGACAGAGAAATCCACTTCTTTCTTAGTCATGTCAGTCAGAGGTTTGACAACAGGGGAATAATTGAAGATAACTTTTTTGTAGTAATTGGTAAACCCCAAAAAACTCATGAGTAGAGTTGAGCGGACACCTGGATGTTCGGGTTCGACGGGTTCGGTCGAACTTCACAAAAAAGTTTGAGTTCGGTAAGTCAATGGGGACCCAAATTTTTTAGCACTAAAATGGCTGTAAAAATGTCATGGAAAGGGCTAGAGGGCTGCAAATGGCTTCAAAATGTGGTTAAGAGCATGACAACTGCTCCGCAAACAAATGTGGATAGGGAAATGACTTTAAATAACATAAAATACGTAAAAATAAAAAATAATAATCTTGATCTAGGAGGACGAGGTCCATATGGAGTAGGAGGTTGTGGAGGCGGTGTTGTATGTGGCGGTGTAGGTGGAAGCGGCGGTGGAGGAGGAGGAGGTAGCCTACACTGTTTTTTGGTTTTAAATTTATAAATTTGTTTTTAAATTAGGGTACACCCCAAAACATTGGGAAATATAACCTGTGACAACCCCCTCCAGTCGTGCTAAACTTATGTGCAGACAATACACTAGCTGCAGGGCAGGCCAGCACCTCCAAGGCGTAAAGGGCAAGATTAGGCCATGTGCCCAATTTAGATACCCATTAGTCAGTACCTGTAGGCGTGTGCACACATACTGCCCCACCATGTCGCACGTCACCGTGGCGTTCGCGATCCATTTGGATATATTCTCTATCAACTTTCGATGTTCTTTTCTGAGCCTACCATGTTGATCACAGTTATCGGCGAATCAGGGTTCCACTCCAGAGAGGGAGCGTGAGAAAGAGAGACCACATCCAAGGGAGATCAATGGATGAAATTTAATTGTGATCGAGCAGAAATATGGGAAAAGTTATTAAAGCAGAAGAATCGAAGGAAAGGAGGGGGCGCGCGGCAATTACCTACTCCCGACTTAGGGAGGTAGTGACGATAAATAACAATACAGAACTCTTAAGATGCCCTGTTATTGAAATGGTTAATAAAAATTTTTAGGGAATGTCACTGGGGTATTTAGGATTTGGAAATGTTAGCCAGGAGAGGCCTTGCTGACGCTTTGTTGACTCTAGATAACTTCTGCCTGATCGCACGTCACCGTGACGTCCACGATTCAATTGGATATCTTCTTCATCAACTTTCGATGTTCTTTTCTGAGCCTACCATGTTGATCGCGGTTATCGGCGAATCAGGGTTCCACACCGGAGAGGGAGCGTGAGAAAGAGAGACCACATCGAAGGGAGGTTAATTTTTTTAAATTGGGACAAATTATTGAAGCGCAAATGTAGGACAAGTTGTTAAAGTTAAGGCATTGAATGAAAGGAGGGGGTGCGCATCAATTAAAGAATAATTTTTTAAATTTAATTCCCTGTCACCTATGCAGAGCAGGGGTTTTGTATACGGCAAAATTGGTAAAATGTCACTTTGTAACAGACGTTTTTTTAAAATTTAGGTCCCTATCACCTATGCAGAGCAGGGGTTTAGTCATGGCAAAAATGGTCAAATGTCACCCAAGAATGTAACAGACAAATTAGTGAAATTTGTTAACCTGTCTACTGGGTAGAGCAGTGGTATATCACACCCAAAAATTTGTGAATTTCACCCTGAAAATGTAACAGACAAATTAGTGAATTTTTTTTACCTATTAGGTATAGCACTGGTATATCACACCCAAAAATTTGTGAATTTCACCCGAAAATGTAACAGACAAATTAGTGTTTTTTTTTTACCTGTTTACTAGCTATAGAAGTGGTATATCACACCCAAAAATTGGTGAATTTTACCCAAAAATGTAACAGACAAATTAGTGAAATGACATAAAATAAAATACGTACAAATAAAAAAAAAACTTGATTTATGAGGTGGAGGTCCATATGGAGTAGGAGTTTGAGGGGGCGGTGGACGTAGCAGTGTAGGTGGAAGCGGCGGTGGAGGAGGATGAGGACGAGGTAGCCAACATACGTTTTTTGTTTTAATATATATTTTTTTTATTAGGTTACACTCCAAAAGAGTGGGAAATATCCAAAATACAACAATGAGCAATAGCGCTGTAGTTTAACAATGGCTGGTTAAGGCCGGTATACATGTCTATTCTGCACAATGTACCGACAAGTCCTGTGGGATCCACACCTGGTTCATTTTAATGAAGGTGAACTTGTCCACATTGGCTGTGGACAGGTGGCTGCGCTTGTCTGTGATAACGCCCCCTGCCGTGCTAAACACACGTTCAGACAATACACTGGCTGCAGGGCAGGCCACACCTCCAAGGCATTAAGGAAAAGCTCAGGCCATGTGCCCAAATTGGAGACCCAGAAGTTGAAGGGGGCAGACCCGTCATTCAGTACGTGTAGGCGTGTGCACACATACTGCTCCACCTGTTGGTGAAATGCTGCCTCCTGCTAAGATGTTTCATATCAGCTGGTGGTGCTGGTTGTTGTGGCGTGCTGACAAAGCTTTTCCACATTTCGACCATGCTAACCCTGCCTTCTGAGGTGCTGGCGGTGCCCCAGCTGCGTTGGCGACCTCTTCCTCCTCCTCTGCCTTCGCCTTGTGCTTCCACTGTGCCCCATTGTCAGGTGGGAATGCAACCAGCAGTGCGTCTACCAGCGCGCGCTTGTACTAGCGCATCTTATGATCACGCTCCAGTGACGGAATTAAGGACGCATTAGGCCCGACCAAATACCGCTGCAGGTTCCTCGCACCTGAGTAAGGTGTTTCACTTGTGCGTGTAGCTGGCACAGATCGACCACTTCCTCTCCCTGCAACAGGAGCTCCACCAGCAGCACCACGACTGGGGCCACGTACCTTATTTGATGCTCTCCTCATATTTCTCAAATTTAGGATCTTGCCCTAAATTGGTGTTAAATTAATAGCAGAATAGAACAACAGTATGTAAAGGGTGTATCTCAAACGTACAGATGCAGACTAGGCCTCAATTAAAGATTTTTGCCCAAAATGGGCGTTTTTCTAATAGCAGAATAGAACCACAGTATGTAAAGGGTGTATCTCACACCTACAGATGCAGACTAGGCCGCAATTAAAGATTTTTGCCCAAAATGGGTGTTTAATTAATAGCAGAATAGAACCACAGTATCTAAAGAGTGTATCTCACAATGAGATATGCAGCAAAGGCTGCAAAATTTTGTTTTTTGCCCAAAATGGGTGTTTTTCCAATAGCAGAATAGAACCACAGTTTCTGAAGGGTGTATCTCACACGTACAGATGTAGACTAGGCCGCAATTAAAGATTTTTGCCCAAAATGGATGTTTTATTAACAGCAGAATAGAACCACAGTATGTAAAGGGTGTATCTCACACCTACAGATGCCGACTAGGCCGCAATTAAAGTTTTTTACCCAAAATGGGTGTTTTATTAATAGCAGAATAGAACCACAGTATCTAAAGAGTGTATCTCACAATGACATATGCAGCAAAGGCTGCAAAATAAGTATTTTTGCCCAAAATGGGTGTTTTTCTAATAGCAGAATAGAGCCACAGTATCTAAAGAGTGTATCTCACAATAACATATAAAAACAAAGGCTGCAAAATTATGTTTTTTGCCCAAAATGGGTGTTTTTTAATAGCAGAATAGAGCCACAGTATCTAAAGAGTGTATCTCACAATGACATATAAAAACAAAGGCTGCAAAATTATGTTTTTTGCCCAAAATGGGTGTTTTATTAATAGCAGAATAGAACCACAGTATGTAAAGTGTGTATCTCATAATGACAGATGCAGCAAAGGCTGCAATATTAAGTATTTTGCCCAAAAAGGGTGTTTTGTAATAACAGAATATGACAGCTGTATATAACGCTTGAATTTCACACGTGCAGATGCAGCAAGGGCTGTAAAATTGTGTATTTTGCCCAAAATGGGTGTTTTTTTAAAACCCAGAAAATTATAGCTGTATTTCTAGCTTAAATTGCACACTGACTAATGCGGCAGAGGCCCAAGATGAAGGTTATTGACAAAAATGAGTGTTTTTTCAAAGCCTGAAAATTATTGAAGTATTTCAAGCGTGTTTTTAACAATCACAGATGCAGCAAGGGCTGAAATATTAAGTATTTTGCCCAAAAAGGGTGTTTTTTTAATAACAGAATATGACAGCAGTATATAACGCTTGAATTTCACACGTTCAGATGCAACAAGGGCTGTAAAATTGTGTATTTTGCCTAAAAAGCGTGTTTTTTAAAACCCATAAAAATTATAGCTGTATTTCTAGCTAAAATTGCACACTGACTAATGCGTCATAGGCCCAAAATGAAGGTTATTGCCCAAAATTTTTTTTTTTTTTTCAAAGGCAGAAAATTATTGAAGTATTTCAAACTTGTTTTAAACAATCACAGATGCGGCAAGGGCTGCAATATTAAGTATTGTGCCCAAAAAGGGTGTTTTTTTTACTGACAAAATATGACAGCAGTATATAACGCTTGAATTTCACACGTGCAGATGCATCAAGGGCTGTAAAATTGTATATTTTGTCCAAAAAGGGTATTTTTTTAATACCCAGAAAATTATAGCTGTATGTCTAGCTTAAATTGCACACTGACTAATGCTGCAAAGGCACCAGATGTTGGATATTTCCCCCCAAATTTTTTTTTTTTAACCCAGATTATTATTGCAGTATTTCAAGCTTGGATTTCAATGTCACAAAAGCACATATGCTGTGCTGGTGCACTGAGCTTGCATAAATGGCTGCAGCCGCCCACCTAACTAACAGACGAATAAAAGTTATTTTTCTCTGTCACTGGGCTCAGGGCAGGGTAAAAAGATTGTGCACTGCACCCACACAACAAAATCTACGTAGATCGCTGAGTTATATTGGAGTTCTGATCACAGATTCTGTCCTAGTCTCTCCCTCACAGCAGCAGAATTCTCTCCATACACTAAGCACAGCAGAGTGACGTGCAGCGCTATGTGACTCCAGCTTATATAGAGGCTGGGTCACATGCTGCACTGGCAAATCACAGCCATGCCATTAGTAGGCATGGCTGTGATGGCTTCTAAGGTCACACAGTTAAACGCCTGTTGATTGGCTGCTCTGCAGCTTTTCAAAAAGCGCTAAGAAATCTCCGAACACAAACCCGAACTTTTACTAAAATGTTCGGGTTCGGGTCCGGGGTCGAAAAATCCTAAAGTTCGGTACGAACCCGAACTTTACAGTTCGGTTCGCTCAACCCTACTCATGATCTCTTTCTGATTCTCAGGGAGATCCCATTCTGCCATAATGGAAGCGCTCATTAGTATTTACCCCATAAGACGCAGGGGCATTTTTCCCAAACTTTGGGGGGGGGGGGGGAACTGCGTCTTATGTGGCGTAAAATACTACATTATAGTTTTCTTTGTGTTTTAATCCTAAAAAAAATAAAATAATTCTTTGCATCTCCATACTTTTTTATAGTTATGTCTATAAGGTTCGTTATTTACAGGCCAAGCAGTTTTTTGTTGTTGTTGTTGTTGTTTTTAATTATTATTACAAATGCTTGTGCCATTCAAGTGGTTGGGACTAGTAGTAATTACACTGCCCTGCCAATGCAAGGGAGATGGCATACAGGTATTTTTGAAGCAGAAACAGAACTTGCACAAGCACTGCTACCTTTTCAAACAGCTGGTCAAAGCACCGCTACCTTTTCAAACAGCTGGTCATCAGAGATTGCTGGGAGTCGGACCCCTACTTATCTGATATTGATAACCTATCCTGAAATTGCAACACCAAGATAATCCGTTTTAAGGTTATGCAAATTGAGCAAGCAGCAGATGTTTCTAAGATCTGCAGATGATCAAATTTTCAAGTATTTTCAAGCTTCAATTTATAGCATGGGAAGAGCATAAAAGCTAGATTTTTTTTAGCAACATGAAGCATACAAAATCAGATCAAGTCATGTGAAATTATTGTGCGATGCCTCCTGTTCGTCAACATGCCAGTTGATGCCAGTTAAGATGAAAGACTTTGGTTTATCACTTTGGCAGAACTCTATTCACGTAGGCCGAAATGTCAACATTATTTAACTTTGCATGTCCTAGGCCGAGATGTCAGCACTGTTTAACGCAGTTGGTAGAACGACAACAAACTGTTATGACAGCCAAAGGTAAACAGAGATGAACCTCTTCACAAATGGATCATCTGATTCGAAGAATTGCACATAGTGATCCATTCTGTACTTCAAGTTAAATTGGACATTACACTCAAGCCTATGGCGGAAAACAGTGTTTGTACGACTTTGGGGTATGAGCCAAATGTCCAGCTACAGGTGTTCAATAGACCTCATACCACCATTCTCAAAGGCTATCATGATGCAGAACAAGAGAGCAATGGATGCTGGGGTGGAGGTTTATCCTGTTTAGTGATGAATCCCTCATTTGTCTTGGACACAATGAAAGTTGGAGATTGGTCTGGAGACCACGTGGGCAACGCCATGAAGAGACCTTCACAAGGAAATACCACATCATTCCCACTCCTGGAATTATGGTGTGTGATGACACACCCGGATAAAGTTGGTCCTGGGTGCCTGGAGGACACCCGTAGAGGAAGGGGGAGGGGGGGGGGTACTGTCACGCCCTGCCCTGTGAGTGATCTGAGAAGATCTGTCAGACTTGCTGCACGTGAATCTATCTGACAGATTGCTTTGTTGTGGCTTTGGGCTGGATCCCACCCCCTCGCAGGTTCTGCTCATTAGTTTGTTAGTGATGCTATTTATACCTGCCTCTCACTATAGCCCTTGCGGTTTATAGTTTCTCCTGGAGTTCTCTGCTGGTGTTTTGTGGATCTCCTGCTCCCAGTTCATCCCTTTAGTTAAGTCCTCCTTCCTTCCCTTCTGTTGTTTGTACTGGCTAGGCCTTAGGTTGACACTGGTTCCTTCATCTTATGCAAGGAACCAGTTGTCTTTTCGCCTGCTCCCTAGCTGAGGGTTTGTGTCAGTTGCAGCAGGGCTTAGGTTCGAGTGCATGAACACTTCTGAAAACAAGAGGGAGAGTGAGCACTCACAACACCTAGGTCATAGGATGTACGGAATGTTTATTAGAATAGGACCTGCTCGGTCCAAAGGGTACAACAATTACACACCATTCATAATATAAAATACATTAGAAATAAAATAAAATATTGCAATTGGTACCAATATCTCAAGTATACTGATGTCGGGGTGGAAACCCTATTGCCACAGTCTTTGAATTGTTTTTTGCCCAAAATGGGTGTTTTTCCAATAGCAGAATAGAACCACAGTTTCTGAAGGGTGTATCTCACACATACAGATGTAGACTAGGCCGCAATTAAAGATTTTTGCCCAAAATGGATGTTTTATTAATAGCAGAATAGAACCACAGTATGTAAAGGGTGTATCTCACACCTACAGATGCCGACTAGGCCGCAATTAAAGATTTTTACCCAAAATGGGTGTTTTATTAATAGCAGAATAGAACCACAGTATCTAAAGAGTGTATCTCACAATGACATATGCAGCAAAGGCTGCAAAATAAATATTTTTGCCCAAAATGGGTGTTTTTTAATAGCAGAATAGAGCCACAGTATCTAAAGAGTGTATCTCACAATGACATATAAAAACAAAGGCTGCAAAATTATGTTTTTTGCCCAAAATGGGTGTTTTATTAATAGCAGAATAGAACCACAGTATGTAAAGTGTGTATCTCATAATGACAGATGCAGCAAAGGCTGCAATATTAAGTATTTTGCCCAAAAAGGGTGTTTTTTTAATAACAGAATATGACAGCTGTATATAACGCTTGAATTTCACACGTGCAGATGCAGCAAGGGCTGTAAAATTGTGTATTTTGCCCAAAATGGGTGTTTTTTTAAAACCCAGAAAATTATAGCTGTATTTCTAGCTTAAATTGCACACTGACTAATGCGGCAGAGGCCCAAGATGAAGGTTATTGACAAAAATGAGTGTTTTTTCAAAGCCTGAACATTATTGAAGTATTTCAAGCGTGTTTTTAACAATCACAGATGCAGCAAGGGCTGAAATATTAAGTATTTTGCCCAAAAAGGGTGTTTTTTTAATAACAGAATATGACAGCAGTATATAACGCTTGAATTTCACACGTTCAGATGCAACAAGGGCTGTAAAATTGTGTATTTTGCCTAAAAAGCGTGTTTTTTAAAACCCATAAAAATTATAGCTGTATTTCTAGCTAAAATTGCACACTGACTAATGCGTCATAGGCCCAAAATGAAGGTTATTGCCAAAAATTGTTTTTTTTTTTTCAAAGCCAGAAAATTATTGAAGTATTTCAAACTTGTTTTAAACAATCACAGATGCGGCAAGGGCTGCAATATTAAGTATTTTGCCCAAAAAGGGTGTTTTTTTTACTGACAGAATATGACAGCAGTATATAACGCTTGAATTTCACACGTGCAGATGCAGCAAGGGCTGTAAAATTATATATTTTGTCCAAAAAGGGTGTTTTTTTAATACCCAGAAAATTATAGCTGTATGTCTAGCTTAAATTGCACACTGACTAATGCTGCAAAGGCACCAGATGTTGGATATTTCCCCAAAAATTTTTTTTTTTTAACCCAGATTATTATTGCAGTATTTCAAGATTGGATTTCAATGTCACAAAAGCACATATGCTGTGCTGGTGCACTGAGCTTGCATAAATGGCTGCAGCCGTCCACCTAACTAACAGACGGATAAAAGTTATTTTTCTCTGTCACTGGGCTCAGGGCAGGGTAAAAAGATTGTGCACTGCACCCACACAACAAAATCGATGTAGATCGCTGAGTTATATTTGAGTTCTGATCACAGATTCTGTCCTAGTCTCTCCCTCACAGCAGCAGAATTCTCTCCATACACTAAGCACAGCAGAGTGACGTGCAGCGCTATGTGACTCCAGCTTATATAGAGGCTGGGTCACATGCTGCACTGGCAAATCACAGCCATGCCATTAGTAGGCATGGCTGTGATGGCTTCTAAGGTCACACAGTTAAACGCCTGTTGATTGGCTGCTCTGCAGCTTTTCAAAAAGCGCTAAGAAATCTCCGAACACAAACCCGAACTTTTACTAAAATGTTCGGGTTCGGGTCCGGGGTCGAAAAATCCTAAAGTTCGGCACGAACCCGAACTTTACAGTTCGGTTCACTCAACCCTACTCATGATCTCTTTCTGATTCTCAGGGAGATCCCATTCTGCCATAATGGAAGCGCTCATTAGTATTTACCCCATAAGACGCAGGGGCATTTTTCCCACACTTTGGGGGGGGGGGGGGACTGCGTCTTATGTGGCGTAAAATACTACATTATAGTTTTCTTTGTGTTTTAATCCTAAAAAAAAAAAATAATTCTTTGCATCTCCATCACTTTTTTATAGTTATGTCTATAAGGTTCGTTATTTACAGGCCAAGCAGTTTTTTGTTGTTGTTGTTGTTGTTTTTAATTATTATTACAAATGCTTGTGCCATTCAAGTGGTTGGGACTAGTAGTAATTACACTGCCCTGCCAATGCAAGGGAGATGGCATACAGGTATTTTTGAAGCAGAAACAGAACTTGCACAAGCACTGCTACCTTTTCAAACAGCTGGTCAAAGCACCGCTACCTTTTCAAACAGCTGGTCATCAGAGATTGCTGGGAGTCGGACCCCTACTTATCTGATATTGATAACCTATCCTGAAATTGCAACACCAAGATAATCCGTTTTAAGGTTATGCAAATTGAGCAAGCAGCAGATGTTTCTAAGATCTGCAGATGATCAAATTTTCAAGTATTTTCAAGCTTCAATTTATAGCATGGGAAGAGCATAAAAGCTAGATTTTTTTTAGCAACATGAAGCATACAAAATCAGATCAAGTCATGTGAAATTATTGTGCGATGCCTCCTGTTCGTCAACATGCCAGTTGATGCCAGTTAAGATGAAAGACTTTGGTTTATCACTTTGGCAGAACTCTATTCACGTAGGCCGAAATGTCAACATTATTTAACTTTGCATGTCCTAGGCCGAGATGTCAGCACTGTTTAACGCAGTTGGTAGAACGACAACAAACTGTTATGACAGCCAAAGGTAAACAGAGATGAACCTCTTCACAAATGGATCATCTGATTCGAAGAATTGCACATAGTGATCCATTCTGTACTTCAAGTTAAATTGGACATTACACTCAAGCCTATGGCGGAAAACAGTGTTTGTACGACTTTGGGGTATGAGCCAAATGTCCAGCTACAGGTGTTCAATAGACCTCATACCACCATTCTCAAAGGCTATCATGATGCAGAACAAGAGAGCAATGGATGCTGGGGTGGAGGTTTATCCTGTTTAGTGATGAATCCCTCATTTGTCTTGGACACAATGAAAGTTGGAGATTGGTCTGGAGACCACGTGGGCAACGCCATGAAGAGACCTTCACAAGGAAATACCACATCATTCCCACTCCTGGAATTATGGTGTGTGATGACACACCCGGATAAAGTTGGTCCTGGGTGCCTGGAGGACACCCGTAGAGGAAGGGGGAGGGGGGGGGGTACTGTCACGCCCTGCCCTGTGAGTGATCTGAGAAGATCTGTCAGACTTGCTGCACGTGAATCTATCTGACAGATTGCTTTGTTGTGGCTTTGGGCTGGATCCCACCCCCTCGCAGGTTCTGCTCATTAGTTTGTTAGTGATGCTATTTATACCTGCCTCTCACTATAGCCCTTGCGGTTTATAGTTTCTCCTGGAGTTCTCTGCTGGTGTTTTGTGGATCTCCTGCTCCCAGTTCATCCCTTTAGTTAAGTCCTCCTTCCTTCCCTTCTGTTGTTTGTACTGGCTAGGCCTTAGGTTGACACTGGTTCCTTCATCTTATGCAAGGAACCAGTTGTCTTTTCGCCTGCTCCCTAGCTGAGGGTTTGTGTCAGTTGCAGCAGGGCTTAGGTTCGAGTGCATGAACACTTCTGAAAACAAGAGGGAGAGTGAGCACTCACAACACCTAGGTCATAGGATGTACGGAATGTTTATTAGAATAGGACCTGCTCGGTCCAAAGGGTACAACAATTACACACCATTCATAATATAAAATACATTAGAAATAAAATAAAATATTGCAATTGGTACCAATATCTCAAGTATACTGATGTCGGGGTGGAAACCCTATTGCCACAGTCTTTGAATTGTTTTTTGCCCAAAATGGGTGTTTTTCCAATAGCAGAATAGAACCACAGTTTCTGAAGGGTGTATCTCACACATACAGATGTAGACTAGGCCGCAATTAAAGATTTTTGCCCAAAATGGATGTTTTATTAATAGCAGAATAGAACCACAGTATGTAAAGGGTGTATCTCACACCTACAGATGCCGACTAGGCCGCAATTAAAGATTTTTACCCAAAATGGGTGTTTTATTAATAGCAGAATAGAACCACAGTATCTAAAGAGTGTATCTCACAATGACATATGCAGCAAAGGCTGCAAAATAAATATTTTTGCCCAAAATGGGTGTTTTTTAATAGCAGAATAGAGCCACAGTATCTAAAGAGTGTATCTCACAATGACATATAAAAACAAAGGCTGCAAAATTATGTTTTTTGCCCAAAATGGGTGTTTTATTAATAGCAGAATAGAACCACAGTATGTAAAGTGTGTATCTCATAATGACAGATGCAGCAAAGGCTGCAATATTAAGTATTTTGCCCAAAAAGGGTGTTTTTTTAATAACAGAATATGACAGCTGTATATAACGCTTGAATTTCACACGTGCAGATGCAGCAAGGGCTGTAAAATTGTGTATTTTGCCCAAAATGGGTGTTTTTTTAAAACCCAGAAAATTATAGCTGTATTTCTAGCTTAAATTGCACACTGACTAATGCGGCAGAGGCCCAAGATGAAGGTTATTGACAAAAATGAGTGTTTTTTCAAAGCCTGAACATTATTGAAGTATTTCAAGCGTGTTTTTAACAATCACAGATGCAGCAAGGGCTGAAATATTAAGTATTTTGCCCAAAAAGGGTGTTTTTTTAATAACAGAATATGACAGCAGTATATAACGCTTGAATTTCACACGTTCAGATGCAACAAGGGCTGTAAAATTGTGTATTTTGCCTAAAAAGCGTGTTTTTTAAAACCCATAAAAATTATAGCTGTATTTCTAGCTAAAATTGCACACTGACTAATGCGTCATAGGCCCAAAATGAAGGTTATTGCCAAAAATTGTTTTTTTTTTTTCAAAGCCAGAAAATTATTGAAGTATTTCAAACTTGTTTTAAACAATCACAGATGCGGCAAGGGCTGCAATATTAAGTATTTTGCCCAAAAAGGGTGTTTTTTTTACTGACAGAATATGACAGCAGTATATAACGCTTGAATTTCACACGTGCAGATGCAGCAAGGGCTGTAAAATTATATATTTTGTCCAAAAAGGGTGTTTTTTTAATACCCAGAAAATTATAGCTGTATGTCTAGCTTAAATTGCACACTGACTAATGCTGCAAAGGCACCAGATGTTGGATATTTCCCCAAAAATTTTTTTTTTTTTAACCCAGATTATTATTGCAGTATTTCAAGATTGGATTTCAATGTCACAAAAGCACATATGCTGTGCTGGTGCACTGAGCTTGCATAAATGGCTGCAGCCGTCCACCTAACTAACAGACGGATAAAAGTTATTTTTCTCTGTCACTGGGCTCAGGGCAGGGTAAAAAGATTGTGCACTGCACCCACACAACAAAATCGATGTAGATCGCTGAGTTATATTTGAGTTCTGATCACAGATTCTGTCCTAGTCTCTCCCTCACAGCAGCAGAATTCTCTCCATACACTAAGCACAGCAGAGTGACGTGCAGCGCTATGTGACTCCAGCTTATATAGAGGCTGGGTCACATGCTGCACTGGCAAATCACAGCCATGCCATTAGTAGGCATGGCTGTGATGGCTTCTAAGGTCACACAGTTAAACGCCTGTTGATTGGCTGCTCTGCAGCTTTTCAAAAAGCGCTAAGAAATCTCCGAACACAAACCCGAACTTTTACTAAAATGTTCGGGTTCGGGTCCGGGGTCGAAAAATCCTAAAGTTCGGCACGAACCCGAACTTTACAGTTCGGTTCACTCAACCCTACTCATGATCTCTTTCTGATTCTCAGGGAGATCCCATTCTGCCATAATGGAAGCGCTCATTAGTATTTACCCCATAAGACGCAGGGGCATTTTTCCCACACTTTGGGGGGGGGGGGGGACTGCGTCTTATGTGGCGTAAAATACTACATTATAGTTTTCTTTGTGTTTTAATCCTAAAAAAAAAAATAATTCTTTGCATCTCCATCACTTTTTTATAGTTATGTCTATAAGGTTCGTTATTTACAGGCCAAGCAGTTTTTTGTTGTTGTTGTTGTTGTTTTTAATTATTATTACAAATGCTTGTGCCATTCAAGTGGTTGGGACTAGTAGTAATTACACTGCCCTGCCAATGCAAGGGAGATGGCATACAGGTATTTTTGAAGCAGAAACAGAACTTGCACAAGCACTGCTACCTTTTCAAACAGCTGGTCAAAGCACCGCTACCTTTTCAAACAGCTGGTCATCAGAGATTGCTGGGAGTCGGACCCCTACTTATCTGATATTGATAACCTATCCTGAAATTGCAACACCAAGATAATCCGTTTAAGGCCTCCTGCACACGACAGTATTTTTTAACGGGACGCAAAAAGTGGTTCCGTTGTTCCGTGATCCGTGCCCGTTTTTTCTTCCGTTGTGCTTCCGTGTGGCCGTTTTTTTTGCGGACCGTCTGAAAACTTTGCATTTTGAAAAAAAAAAGGATTTTTAATAACTCCACCCAGGATACTGGTATAAATCAAGGGCACCTGAGTATGTATTTGTGGCCATTTTCTGTAGTCTTTGCAGAGTACAGAGGTTTTTTTGGCTGCTTCTCTTTGCTGTTTCACCATGTCTGATACAGAGGAAGAGTTCGTCGTGGATTAGCTCATTGCTCGGCAATGTGGTCCGCGCCCTCCTTTGTTGACTGAGGAACCGAGTAGAAGGCGACGATTTTGGGTCCATCCGATAGTTTCCCAACGGTCCCGGAAAGGACACTTCCATACCCTCTATGAAGATCTGCGCCTGCATCCTGCGAAGTTCTATTCCTTCTGTTGGATGTCAGTGGGTACATTTGATCGCTTGCTGTCGTCTCTACGTACTGTCCTTACCTTTATGGACACCAATATGAGGCGCAGCATTTCTCCGGAGGAAAGGCTTATCGTCACGTTGAGGTAAGCAGTATAGTACTTGTAAAGTTTCACCAGTAATGTGCACTGCTTGTGTCTGGAGGACCATGTGCTCCAAAATGGCTGCTGTTAGACATGTGCTAATGTTTGGCAAACCTATGTTTCTTTCTCCTTTTTTTTTTTCCTTTCATTTGTTTGTGGCTGTTTTGTTATCCCGTTAATCCCTGGCACCTAACATGCCTAAATTTTGTCCTTTGGTTAGCGTTTGTGCACGTTTCAAACGTGTGTTTAGCTATCGGCCTCCAGACAATTCATGAATCCTCTGCACTCGCCAGTAGTTTGTTTTAAATGTCGTTTGATTCAGTCAGTCAGCCATGTTACAGCAAGCTGTGACCTGCCTGTCTGAGTGATTATTGTCAACTTTATCTTGAATTACTGGCATTTTTTTTATAGGCTTTTTCAACTTAAAGAATTAGGTCCCGCAGTCAGGATCTCTATCTGCGTGCCCCACCCGGAGCAAAGTCTATATACCGATCTGTTCCCTTATTTCGTAGGATTGTGCTGCTGTGAACCCCTGAGATGTCCAGCTAACCTTTTCATCATGTCTAATGTTCCCAATATTTTGACCCGCCACTACACTCTCTGCAATTAGAAAGGGGCAAAACACAGTTTATGTTACTTAGTTCTGGTAGTACTGGCCACAGACCAATAGCTGTTAGTGTTTCGCTCAGATACTCCTTTTTATTTTTGGTTTAATCAACCAAGGACATAGGGCAGTGATGTCGAGGCATTTTCAGACTGAGTTGGCAATGTTATAGCCTGATCTGTCGCGTTGTTTTAAAAAATTTCTAATCAGCAAATTTGCATGAATAATGTTCCAAATTATCGGTTAATTTCCGTGCAGTTTTGCATTTTTTATTAAATTCAGGCTTCCAATCAGTGCTGCCAGTAATAAGCATAGTGTGCCCTGTTCTGATGAATGCTTTGTAAAATCAAGGGGGGATCTTTGTAAACCATATAGTCTTTACAATGGGTGTGGGTGCCCACACCCGTCCCATAGGTTCCCCACCACTAGACATAGGGTGTTTACAATCATGGTGTGTATACAACATTATGCTTGAATCTTGTATCTGTTTTCACTTATATTCGCAGTTTACTGTTTTTTTTTTTTTTTGTCTCCACAGATTCCTTGCAACTGGGAACTCATTTGCATCACTGCATTTTGAGTTTCTGTTAGGAACCTCGACAATCTCGAGTATTGTACGACACACTTGCCATGTCATGTGGCAGCAACTCCGAGAGACGGTGATGCCGGAGCCCAAGGTGGAGGATTGGGTTCGGATCGCAGAGGGTTTCCAAGATTCCGCGCAGTTTCCTAACTGCATCGGGGCAATGGATGGCAAGCACATCCGTGTGAAGAAGCCGCCACACTCAGGGAGCCGTTTCTTCAATTATAAACAGTTTTTCTCGGTAGTGCTGATGGCTGTTGCTGACAGTAACTACCAGTTTATAATGGTAGATATCGGGGCCTATGGAAGCACTGCGGATGCTCGCATCTTTAATGCTTCTAGAATGGGTGAGAGGCTTTGTGCCAACCAGCTTGCCCTGCCCGAGTCCAGAAGACTGCCCGGATATGCAGGTCCGCCGGCGCCATTTGTCATCGTGGCGGATGAAGGGTTTGCATTGACTCCACATGTTATGCGGCCCTTTCCAAAGCGTGGTTTGGATGTCAGGAGGCGTATCTTCAACTACCGGTTGACTCGTGCCCGTCGGTATGTGGAGTGCGCTTTCGGAATACTCTCTAGCAAGTGGAGGGTGTTTTTGTCATCCATACAGATGGCTCCCCTGGTGATTCAAGCTTGTGTTGTTCTCCACAACTTCACCAGGATTCACGAGGCTTCCTCTTCTGTTGACATGGAAGATCTTCCTACGACTTCAGATTTGGATTTGGAAAGGACCCTGCATAGACGACCTGGGACTGCAGGCATTGCAGTTCGGGAACTCTATGCAGACTACTTTTCAAGTCCAAAGGGGTCTGTGCCGTGGCAGAGGGATGCTATTCGTGGCAGTTTTTGAAATCTTCTGGGCTCTTTAGTTTTTTTTTATTTTCTAGATAGATTCCTGAAATTTAGTATTGTAGTTGAGTGTAGGGACTCGCAAGATAATGAGGACCCTTGACGTGGGCTTGCGGGCTGAGATTTTTTGGACCTCACACATTTAAATATGCATCTAACGTGATAGAATTGATCTTTTTTTTTTTTTTTATTGTAGTCCAAAAAAATTTCTAATACCTCATCATGACCATATCCCCAAATAAAGATGTTGCTCACCCAAATAAAGTGTTGCTTAGTGAGGAAAAGTGTGTGGTGTTTCTTTTTTCAATAGAAATTGGTCCAAGTAAATGTTTTCTGTAGCGTGCCCAAAAAAAAAAAAGTCGACTACTTTTTGGCCCAAACAACATTTATGTAGAAGATTGAGCTAAACATAATAAACTGGAAGCCAATGGCCCCAACATTTTAAGGAAAAACATATAAAGTGCTTGTAACAAAAAAAAATAAACATGCTTATAAATTCAGAAGGTCCTGAGTAAATGATCCAGGAGTAAACGTGGACCGTGGCCTGACATTGGCCTGTTGAGGTCCCCCAGATGTGAAACTGCCCGGGTAAAGGGGCTGACCCACTTGATGCATTGGGCCCTGGGGGAGTCCATAGTGGGGTTGTGGGTGGTATGCTGGACCTTGTGATGCTTGTGGCGCAACTTCAAATGGCCCGGCACTTTGCTGCTGTGCGGCATTCTCAATGTCCACTTTCATGGCATTTAGCTTGCCCAGAATGTCCCCATGGTTAGGTAGAGCAAACATTTTAAATACGACCGCTAAGGACGCAAGGCACTCATGATGCTCTAAAGGAGTGACATGCCTCAATAGCTGTCCTAAGCCCCGTAATGTTTTCTCCTCCACTCCTTCACTCCTCCTCTGGGCCAGAAATTCTATGAGGCGGGCATCAATAGCCTCCCGACTCTCTGGCCCAGAGGTAGAGGGAGGGAGTTGGCGGCGCCGTCTGGGCTGGGGCTGGACAATCCGTGGTGGACTGCAAGGTGGTAGGGGGTCCTCGGCCAGCGTGGAGTCCTCCGGGTCCTCAGCCGGCGTTGGCGAAGGAGTTGCCTGGGGAGAAAATCCTGCAGGGGCTTCACTGGCCGATGTGTCTGAATCTTGTGAGGGATCCAGACTGTCCACAGTACTGTATTAAAATAAAACAAAAAAAAAAAACACATTAGGTCATTTGATTTCAACATTACAAAAGCACATAGATTTCATTCTGTGCAAAGCAACCATGCAAATACAATATATATACGGAGTGGCAGCATACATCAGAGATTAGAATTTACACAACGAATAACTGCTTCAATGTGAAATGTGGAAATCCGTTTTGAATGGCATTTGGATCTATTGATGGGATAAGTCTTGTAAAGGCCTATTGTTTCGGAAATGGGCAAACATTGTTTGCTGCTTGGAGCTGTCCAGCCTCTGAAGAGGAGTCCTCATTCAAGGACCAAAACCAGTGCTGCAATTGAGGCCAACTCATCTGTATGTGCCCCGCTACCAACATGTCAAGATACAAATTGTAATTTGAACCTAGTAGAACCTCTTTTTCAGAGAAACAACATGTACCAGGCCACACTTGACCATGGTGAGAGTACTAGTTGTAATCGTGCTGCTCAAGCGTAGTTGCAACCTCAGCTTCACACTTTAGCCTAGGATGTGGTGATTGACATTTCATAGGAGCAATGTAAGGAAACCATGTGGGGTTTGGTGCAAAACCATTTCAGCAATATAAATTACTATGCCAGTACATAAAGGGTACCCATTTCCCAAACAATCAAAATTTTGATAATATGTCGCTATGGGACAAATCTCATGTCGCCCTAAAATATTTTGCAAAAAAACCCTAGTCCAGGCTCCCATTAAAACGGGTGGGTTTTGGAATGCTTTTTTAACCATTGGGGTGTGACTAGGAGCCGACATACACGATGATCTACTGTATGAGGAAATAATACGTGCAGTGCGCAAGTGTCATCTGTATTTGCTTTTCTGGTTCCAAGTGGAATCATCTATGTTCCAGGAGGGACCAAAAATTGCTTCAACACAAACAAAACTGAGAAGGGAGCCGCCATCTGCACACTTCACGTGTCGTCTCATCATTCATCTCATAAGCGGTTGCCCCTGGTTTGACTCCACCACTAAACTGATGTAGGCAACCAACACAAGGCATGGACAAACTGTTGCCCTCCAGCTGATGCCCAACTACAACTCCAAGCAGGACCGAGTAGCTTTCAGCTATTCTATCATGCTGGGAGTTTCAGTTGTTAAAGAGCTGGATGTAGTCAGTTATGACATGGCTGCCCTACAGAAAGTATAGGTCTTCAATAGAACAACACAACTGTATCCATTAGTTTCTGGAACACTTTAGCTTGCCTTAAAAAAACATAAGTGTGAAAATATGACACCTTTTGAAAAGAACGTAAAAAAATACTTACGGCCTCAGTTCCATTACTGGCCGCAGAAACTGTAACTGGGCCGTATAAATATAGGCACGTTTGGTTGATGATCCCTCCCCACTCTGGCCTTTGCTGGTCAGCTCCCGCCGGAACTGGTCCCGGCAGCTCGCCCAGCGGGTTTTCGTTTGTTTCACTGTTTAAAAATGACATAGAAGACAATTGTGAGGTAAAAAATTAAGAAAGGGGAAAAATAGACGCCACATTAATAAACCATGTACAGGCCTTTAGGCAAAAGGAGGCTGGACCACCCTGAAAACACTATTGTCACCTCTGGGACATTCAAACTATATCTTAGGGCCACACAGAGGGCAAGGACAGCACAACTACATTGATAACACTTACCTAATTCGGCCCGGCCTCGGCTATCAGCCTTGGCCCATTCACTTCGCCGCATGCTCCGTGCCACTTTCTCCCACGAAGCATCCTTTTTTATTCTGTCGCTATAGGCATTTTGCCGGGTATCCCACAGCTCGGGCCTCTCCTGGACGAGTGTAATCAGTTTTTCGACATCCCAGCGAGGCATGGTGGATGATATTAATAATCCTCCTGCAATGGCTGCTTCTCCTCACACAAGCTGTTTACCACAGATGTCTAGAAATTTGCATATCCTGTCACCTAAAACTTCCTGTCTTTTTTTTTTTCAATTTATTGCCACAAGTTTGGCCAGACAATTTGCCCATGCCATAAGAAGAAATAAAACGTGCGCGGAGCGGGCGCGGACGCGGATGACAAACGGGTGTGCAACCGCGTTTTTCACGGCCCCATTCACTTGAATGGGGCCGCGACCCGTTAGCCGTGAAAAAAATAGGACAGGTTATATTTTTTGACGGGCAAGAAACACGGGTCACGGACGCGGGTGACAAAACGGTGCAGTAGCCGAGTTTTCAACTGACCCATTGAAAGTCAATGGGACCGCAGAAAAAAACGTTACACGGGCCAATGGCCACGGGTGCACACAACGGTCGTGTGCAGGAGGCCTAAAGGTTATGCAAATTGAGGAAGCAGCAGATGTTTCTAAGATCTGCAGATGATCAAATTTTCAAGTATTTTCAAGCTTCAATTTATAGCATGGGAAGAGCATAAAAGCTAGATTTTTTTTAGCAACATGAAGCATACAAAATCAGATCAAGTCATGTGAAATTATTGTGCGATGCCTCCTGTTCGTCAACATGCCAGTTGATGCCAGTTCAGATGAAAGACTTTGGTTTATCACTTTGGCAGAACTCTATTCACGTAGGCCGAAATGTCAACATTATTTAACTTTGCATGTCCTAGGCCGAGATGTCAGCACTGTTTAACGCAGTTGGTAGAACGACAACAAACTGTTATGACAGCCAAAGGTAAACAGAGATGAACCTCTTCACAAATGGATCATCTGATTCGAAGAATTGCACATAGTGATCCATTCTGTACTTCAAGTTAAATTGGACATTACACTCAAGCCTATGGCGGAAAACAGTGTTTGTACGACTTTGCGGTATGAGCCAAATGTCCAGCTACAGGTGTTCAATAGACCTCATACCACCATTCTCAAAGGCTATCATGATGCAGAACAAGAGAGCAATGGATGCTGGGGTGGAGGTTTATCCTGTTTAGTGATGAATCCCTCATTTGTCTTGGACACAATGAAAGTTGGAGATTGGTCTGGAGACCACGTGGGCAACGCCATGAAGAGACCTTCACAAGGAAATACCACATCATTCCCACTCCTGGAATTATGGTGTGTGATGACACACCCGGATAAAGTTGGTCCTGGGTGCCTGGAGGACACCCGTAGAGGAAGGGGGAGGGGGGGGGTACTGTCACGCCCTGCCCTGTGAGTGATCTGAGAAGATCTGTCAGACTTGCTGCACGTGAATCTATCTGACAGATTGCTTTGTTGTGGCTTTGGGCTGGATCCCACCCCCTCGCAGGTTCTGCTCATTAGTTTGTTAGTGATGCTATTTATACCTGCCTCTCACTATAGCCCTTGCGGTTTATAGTTTCTCCTGGAGTTCTCTGCTGGTGTTTTGTGGATCTCCTGCTCCCAGTTCATCCCTTTAGTTAAGTCCTCCTTCCTTCCCTTCTGTTGTTTGTACTGGCTAGGCCTTAGGTTGACACTGGTTCCTTCATCTTATGCAAGGAACCAGTTGTCTTTTCGCCTGCTCCCTAGCTGAGGGTTTGTGTCAGTTGCAGCAGGGCTTAGGTTCGAGTGCATGAACACTTCTGAAAACAAGAGGGAGAGTGAGCACTCACAACACCTAGGTCATAGGATGTACGGAATGTTTATTAGAATAGGACCTGCTCGGTCCAAAGGGTACAACAATTACACACCATTCATAATATAAAATACATTAGAAATAAAATAAAATGTTGCAATTGGTACCAATATCTCAAGTATACTGATGTCAGGGTGGAAACCCTATTGCCACAGTCTTTGAATTGTGGATGTTAATATTTAAAGAAAACTATTTTCAGCAATTAATATGTTGCAGTGTCTGGTCACTGCCACTGCCTCCTACACCACAAACCTCAAATCAATAGGAACATCCTGAAAATTCCTCAGACGGTTCACTTATGATAGTGGCTTGTCTCCGGTGCATATGGTCACTATAGCCCAATAGTCCCTCCAAGGGTGCTTAATTCTTCCAGCTGTTTGTTATAGCCGCCCAGGCAAGTAAGTTATGGTGTGATCCGTGTCCAAAACAACAGTTCAGGTTCCTACCTGGTTCCTGGTAGCACGTCCCGCTGTATGGCGTCTTGCGGTCCTTCCACGAGATGAGCGATGCCAGCTGTTCAGGCGTCTTGCGTTGCATGTCTCAGGCCGATGACGTCACAGTATCGCGGAATTCAACAGGCAGGGATAGTGCCTTATCGGCGGTGTCTGTTACTCCACACTGGATCTGTAGTTATTCACTGAAAATCTTTATCGCATAGCCATGCAATTTAAAACAGGGTCCAGTAGGTTAGGTGGGTGTTTTTTCCTTTTCTCTCACCAGACGCGTTTCGGGGCGTCTACACCCCTTCCTCAGTGGTCCACTGAGATAAAGATTTTCAGTGAATAACTACAGATCCAGTGTGCTCATGTACTTCTTGGGGCGTCGGTCGTTTTACAGCGCGATCGTACGTGCTGTAAAACGCCCAGGTGAGAACCATTCCCATAGGGAAGCATTGGTTTCTCCTTGTTGAGTGTTTTACAGCGCGTAGGAACGCGCTGTAAAACGCTCAGGTGTGAACCCAGCCTTAAAGT
This sequence comes from Bufo gargarizans, assembly GCF_014858855.1. Lineage (NCBI taxonomy): Eukaryota > Metazoa > Chordata > Amphibia > Anura > Bufonidae > Bufo > Bufo gargarizans. The sequence continues at coordinate 180,407,008 of NC_058084.1, read as the reverse complement.
ATTTCTGAAGGCAGAAAAGCAGTAAGTAATACCCTCATGATAATTCATTTTTATTATTACTAATAAGATATAAGAGCACAGCTCTATTACTCAGTTTGAATATTGTAGTATATCCTCATGTTCACTTAGAAAGTTCTATGTTTCTTTATATTAGTGGGTGCATGATTATATAACGCTAACAATTGTCCTGCAATACTGACAGTTGGTTGGCTTTCTTACTTCATCATACTTTCTAGCATGCATTTACTGCTGAAGAGACACATTTCTGCTCCCACCTTCAGATGTTAAATAATATATTGTGCCAATTGCCTTGTATTCTTTACAATTGTCACTGGATTTCTGCCCAACATGGCAGAATGGAAAATTGGACTGTAGAGAAGTATAAATTTATGCCAAAAATTCAAAAACTATTTTAAAACTCACTTGACCGTTAACCACATTTCACCTGGTGCTCAAATGGCATTGAATATAATGTATGCCTGATTTAAAGCTCCCATGTTTGTATAATTATCATTATTAATAGCAAACGTTATTAGTAGTATTACATTAATTATCTTTATTTATTTCTGCCAATTTCTAAGTGAAGGACAAAATGTTTTTTTGCAAATTGACAGCCAAGCAGAAAACCCTATGAATTCGTCCTGCGCTAAACAACTTGTATCACATGGCACCAAGTACTGAGTACTGGTCAGGTGTCTCAGGGCAGGAGTAACCAGGTAAAAGATACTAAATTTCCGATGGAAATCACATTATTGTATGTTAATGTCATGTTTAAAGGGGTTGTTTAGCAGTATTAATATTTTTATATATGGCTCAAAGTGGGGTTAAAAAGAGAAATTAAGCCACAATAACATTCATTGATCCACCAACACTGTTGTTCCAACTCTGTTGCTCTCCACTGCTCTGGTTCCTGCTGTTCTCCACTTCCTGGTCTTGGCTCCATGTGCAGAAAATTAAGGAATGGTCCACCACTACAGCCAGTGATTGGCTAACCAGGCATATCCAGGCATTTCCTGCGTGTTGAGCCCAGACCAGAAAGTGGAGAGCATCAGGAACTGGAGCACTGTCAGAAGGACAGCAATGGTGGATCGGTAAGAGTAAGAATGACTACTTTTTTAGTTTCAACTGACTATGAGCCATATATTAAAAATGTAACACTGCTGGACAACCCCTTTTATAGTGCTGTTGTATAATATATTTATTATACATCGACCAGCCAAAACATTAAAACTGACAGAAGTGAATAACATTTATTATGTCATTAGAATGGCACTGGTCAAACGGTGGAATATATTAGGCCACAAAGAATCAATCATTTCTTGAAATTATGTGTTAGAAGCAGGAAAAAAGACAAATTGTGATAGCTAGATGAATGGTTCATAGCATCTCCTGAACAGCAGGTATTGTGGGGGATTCCCAGAATGCAGTGGTTAGTACCTACCAAAAGTGGTCCAAGGAATGTCGCTTCTCAAGTGATAAGACCATAGGCACCCAAGAAGAGCTATTGTACCCCAAATTGGTGAAAAAGTAAATGCTGGCTATGATAGTAAGGTTTCAGAAGACATGCACTATCTCAACTTGCTGTGTATGGGGCTCTGTAGCCTCAGATCAGTCAAAGTGCCTATGGTGAACTCTGTCCACCTCCAAAACTGCTTTTTCAGTGGGCCAATGTGCCCTACCATATTGCATATTACACTTTTTCAGGATTGTAAAGTGTTCAGTGTTTTGACTTAGCCTCCAAATTCCCCATATCTCCATCCAACTGATTATCTGTGGGACATGCTGGGAAATAAGTCTGATTCATAGAGATTTTACAGGACTCTAAAGTTCTGCTGCTAACATCTTAATACTGCTCAGATACCACAGCACAGCTGCAAAGGTCCCTTGGGATCCATGCCATGACCGGTCAAAGCTGTTTTGGTGGAAGGAGGAGGACCTCACAATATTAGGCAAGTAGTTTTAATGTTATGGTTCATCTGTGTATATAAACAACACACAAAGGGAGAAATATAATATTTGTTAGATTTAAAGGAACACTACATGTAGAAGACTGCACAAAACACATAGATAAATCCCATCTTTCCATTAGCACTACCACCATAGCTAAGCCCTACCCTCAGCTGTCCGTAAGTTGAAAATGGAAAGGACCAGGAATAAATTAGTACATGCATAAATTAGTCTGCAAGACTTCTGTGTTACAGACATGCACAAAACTCTTTAACTGTCAAACAGTGTAGACAGGTTGTCCTATATTTTCATGTTTATTGTTTACTTCACCTTAAAGAGCAGGGGTTAACACAAAGTTTAAAGATCTGGCAGCAGTTTAGACTATACGAAACGATTGGCAGCTCTAAGAGAGCAGGACAAGCATTCCTTCTTGGATCTTTTATCATCAGGAGTAGTGTACATATGAACTTTTATTCTGCCACGCACTGCTGTAGTCGTTTTCTGTTTGGATGCTGCATCTGTCCCTCATAGCAAAGAGGACATAGCAAAGCAACCCAATGCAGAGAGCACTTCACAGACCGCCTCCTGTGTACTTGCAGGAGCAGAATCTGAGAGAATAAAAGTTAATATTCACAGTACTCCTGATGATAAAAGCTCCACAAATTGCATGGTTCTTCCTGCTATCCCTAATCCTACCTAGTGCTGGTAGCAGATTTTTATGGTCAAAATTGCTGACAGACTCCCTTTTGCATGCATTGTTCCTGTGAAATATGAAAAATTGTAAATTAAGATTGTGAGATTTAAAAAGTCACATTTTACCATTTTCAAATATGTGGAATAAAATAGTGAGTAAATGGAATGGGAATGATTTATGAGAGGAAATGGCTTATTTACAGCTACAGACAGAGTGTATAAATGTGAAGAATATGAGTTAGAGAAGGGAAGTATCATCTGACAGATGATCCTACAGGAGCAATGTGATGACAGCTTTATGTCTCTTAATGATTTAAGTAAATTGATTGGGTTGCACTCCAATTTGTGAGGTGCTTCAGTGGAGTGGATACAATCCAGATAGACAATAGTAACAGAGATACCACCGCACACTCAGGGTTATCATGCAAATAAAATTATTTTATTGTGACATATCCTCTAATGAGTACATATGTAATAACGGATAAAGAATGCCTATATTGTGACTCCGAGTCTTGACGTTTCGGTCACTTTGGACCTTGGTCACATAAGTCATAAGAGTAGAGAGGAGTATGGAGAATGTCCTTCATGGAAATTCCTGGAGGGCCCCTGTAGAATAGCGTGAATGCGCTGCGGGGGAGGCGGTGGGCCAGTGGCCAGTAGTACAGAGCTTGGTTTTGGTACTATATTTTACACTGACCTTAGTACTTATGTACTTAGTTATGGTGCTGTATTTATGTTGTACTGAACTTGGTTTTGATACTTGGTTCCAGTACTGTAATTACTGTGCATACTGAGCTTGGTTCCAGTACCATATGTATGTACTGAGCTTTGTTCTGGAGCTAGACTTATGTTGTGAGCCTGGTTCAGGTACTGGAGCTATGTGTTAAACTTGAATCTGATAGTCTATCTGTACTTTTGCAATTAGAAGGTGTGAAATAAGGCTGGAAGGTTTGCTGTGGTGTGCTGTGTGTGCACGGCACATCTCATGCCCACACACACTTTCTTCTCACAGTGCACAATGTAACTGAATGGGCTACACATATTCTCTTCTGATTTCTGTCAGGTGCACTGTTGTTATGGGGACGTTATGATAACTCAAAAAAGAAACATATTAACACACGTGACTCAAGGGCAGGTCATCACATTGGCCTTCTATTGGATTTTGTATTCTGCAGGAAGGGAAGATGCGAAGGCTGCCGTTGAGCGATGCAGGAGGAAGCCGGCATCGAAGACCAATTAAGTATGCTCAGTGTCGTCAGTCTTGGCATTGTATGTTTTTTTTTTCAGTATTGGATTACCCCTTTAAGATGTTTTTTTCCCATTGCTTACTAAAATGTACTTTTATTCTGCCCCCATCTCCTTGAAAGATTTATTTTGAAATAATTTACTTATACAGTATGTTAGGGAATTGTATTTATAATATGTTTCTACTATGTTGTTATTATCCACATCATTCGCTTTACAAATGGATACAATTCTAGAAGATCAGGTATGGGAATTTTAAATTGCCATATTCTCCCATTTGTCTGTTTATAGTGCATGAATTCTGTCATTAGAGCAGAGGGTGTCAGTATTGGGCCTTAGGCGCCACTGCAGCGCCATGGGTCCCAGCCAGGGGCGGATTAAGTGCATGATAGGCCGGGGATGTCTACCTAACTCGGGCCCCTCCCCTCCCTCCATTTTCGTGAGCGCCACAGTCTCTTCCTAGGCCATATGACATCACATTCATCGTTCACATGGTCTAGGTGCAGCTCTGTCCCATCTGAGTGATTGGGGCTGAGCTGCAATACCAAGCACAGTGCTATCAAATGGACAGCGATGTGCTTTGTAAGGAGAAAAGAGGCTGCGGCGCTCACTGGGACATTGCTGTCTCCTCAAACAGCTGATTGGTGGGGGTGCCAGGAACCATACCCCCACCATCTCATAACTCTCTGAGTACAGATGTTATAGATGTTACCTGCAGTCCTATGTAACACACCACATAATACAAAGAATTATTGTGTTATGTGGAGTGTTACATAGGACTGCAGGGAACATCTACTACATTATCTGTACACAGAAAGTTATCACTGTTATCTGGCCTGTTACAAATTTGCCAAATTTAAAATACATATGATTATAATAAAAAAGACTTGGAGGAGAAGATGAGACGCAGGTTCCAGCAGTAAGCCAGCTCTATACATAGCAAAATACAGCACCACATATCTCCAGTTACATCCAGTGACATCTCCTATCATGTATACCTCCTCTTTACTCCTCTCCTCCATTTGACTCAGACCACCATGACTAATTCTTTCAGCCGCATCTCGTCTCTACAGAGTTTGTTACACAGATAAGTTAGATTTCAAAATTTTTCCATCAACCTCCCCATCCTGGTGTCCCGACAATGTCATCCTGCTGCCACTTCCAATACTGTGCCCACTGTGCTCCCCAATGTTCCAGGTACTATACTGCTGAAAAAATGGTGACTCCGGTAGACATAATTGGGGTCATTTATCAAACTGGTGTAAAGTAGAACTGTCTTAGTTGCCCATAGCATCCAGATTCCACCTTTCATTTTCCAAAGGAGCTGTCAAAAAAGAAAGGTGATATCTGATTGGTTGCTATGGGCAACTAAGCCAGTTCTACTTTACACCAGTTTGATAAATTATCCCAAAGGTCTCTATAGTGTCTACAGCAATTATAATGTCCCCTAGAGTGCCCCCAGTAATAATAATAACACCTTATATTTTGCTCCAGGTAATAATGCCTGTATAGTGTCCCCAAAAATAACATCCCCTCATATGTCCCTGTAATAGAAATGCCCCTACAGTGCCTCCTTAATAGCAATGTCCCCCACACTGCCCCATATAGTAATTTCCCATCCACATTGCCTCATATAGTAATTTCCCCCTCACTGCCCCCATATAGTAATTTCCCCCACACTGCCCCATATAGTAACAATTACTCCCACACTGCCCCATATAGTAATTTCCCATCCACATTGCCTCATATAGTAATTTCCACCACACTGCCCCATATAGTAATTTTCCCATGCTGCTCCATATAGTAATTTCCCCCACACTGCCCCACATAGTAATTTCCCCCACACTACCCCATATAGTAATAATTACCCCTACACTGCTCCATATAGTAATTTCCCCCACACTGCTCCACATAGTAATATCCCCCACACTGCTCCCATATAGTAATTTCCCCCTCACTGCCCCATAGAGTAATTTCCCCCACGCTGCTCCATATAGTAATTTCCCCCACAATTCCCCCATATAGTAATTTCCCCCACACTGCCCCATATAGTAATTTCCCCATACTGCCCCATATAGTAATTTCCCCCACACTGCCCCATATAGTAATTTCCCTCACACTGCCCCCATATAGTAATAATTACCCCCACACTGCTCCATATAGTAATTTCCCCCATACTGCTCCACATAGTAATCTCCCCCACACTGCTCCTGTATATCAATTTCCCCCTCACTGCCCTATATAGTAATTTCCACCACACTGCCCCACATAGTCATTTCCCCCACATTGCTCCATATAGTAAATTCCCCCACACTGCCCCCATATAGTAATAATTACCCCCACACTGCTCCACATAGTAATTTCCCCCACACTGCTCCCATATAGTAATTTCCACCACACTGCCCCATATAGAAATTTCCCCCACACTGCCCCATATAGTAATTTCCCACACACTGCTCCATATAGTAATTTCCCCCACACTGCCCCATATAGTAATTTCCCCCTCACTGCCCCATAGAGTAATTTCCCCCACGCTGCTCCATATAGTAATTTCCCCCACAATTCCCCCATATAGTAATTTCCCCCACACTGCCCCATATAGTAATTTCCCCATACTGCCCCATATAGTAATTTCCCCCACACTGCCCCATATAGTAATTTCCCTCACACTGCCCCCATATAGTAATAATTACCCCCACACTGCTCCATATAGTAATTTCCCCCATACTGCTCCACATAGTAATCTCCCCCACACTGCTCCTGTATATCAATTTCCCCCTCACTGCCCTATATAGTAATTTCCACCACACTGCCCCACATAGTCATTTCCCCCACATTGCTCCATATAGTAAATTCCCCCACACTGCCCCCATATAGTAATAATTACCCCCACACTGCTCCACATAGTAATTTCCCCCACACTGCTCCCATATAGTAATTTCCACCACACTTCCCCATATAGAAATTTCCCCCACACTGCCCCATATAGTAATTTCCCACACACTGCTCCATATAGTAATTTCTCACATACTGCTCCCATATAGTAATTTCCCCCACACTTCTCCATATAGTAATTTCTCACATACTGCTCCCATATAGTAATTTCCCCCACACTTCTCTATATAGTAATTTCCCCCACACTGCCCCATATAGACATTTCCCCCACACTGCTCCATATAGTAATTTCCCCCACACTGCTCCATATAGTAATTTCCCCCACACTGCTCCATATAGTAATTTCCCCCACACTGCTCCATATAGTAATTTCCCCCACACTGCTCCATATAGTAATTTCCCCCACACTGCCCCATATAGTAATTTCTCACATACTGCTCCCATATAGTAATTTCCCCCACACTGCCCCATATAGTAATTTCCCCATACTGCCCCATATAGTAATTTCCCCCACACTGCCCCATATAGTAATTTCCCTCACACTGCCCCCATATAGTAATAATTACCCCCACACTGCTCCATATAGTAATTTCCCCCATACTGCTCCACATAGTAATCTCCCCCACACTGCTCCTGTATATCAATTTCCCCCTCACTGCCCTATATAGTAATTTCCACCACACTGCCCCACATAGTCATTTCCCCCACATTGCTCCATATAGTAAATTCCCCCACACTGCCCCCATATAGTAATAATTACCCCCACACTGCTCCACATAGTAATTTCCCCCACACTGCTCCCATATAGTAATTTCCACCACACTGCCCCATATAGAAATTTCCCCCACACTGCCCCATATAGTAATTTCCCACACACTGCTCCATATAGTAATTTCCCCCACACTGCCCCATATAGTAATTTCCCCCTCACTGCCCCATAGAGTAATTTCCCCCACGCTGCTCCATATAGTAATTTCCCCCACAATTCCCCCATATAGTAATTTCCCCCACACTGCCCCATATAGTAATTTCCCCATACTGCCCCATATAGTAATTTCCCCCACACTGCCCCATATAGTAATTTCCCTCACACTGCCCCCATATAGTAATAATTACCCCCACACTGCTCCATATAGTAATTTCCCCCATACTGCTCCACATAGTAATCTCCCCCACACTGCTCCTGTATATCAATTTCCCCCTCACTGCCCTATATAGTAATTTCCACCACACTGCCCCACATAGTCATTTCCCCCACATTGCTCCATATAGTAAATTCCCCCACACTGCCCCCATATAGTAATAATTACCCCCACACTGCTCCACATAGTAATTTCCCCCACACTGCTCCCATAATAGTAATTTCCACCACACTTCCCCATTAGAAATTTCCCCCACACTGCCCCATATAGTAATTTTCCCACACACTGCTCCATTAGTAATTTCTCACATACTGCTCCCATATAGTAATTCCCCCACACTTCTCCATATAGTAATTTCTCACATACTGCTCCCATATAAGTAATTTCCCCCACCACTTCTCTTATCTAGTAATTTCCCCCACCACTGCCCCATACTAAGACATTTCCCCCACCACGGCTCCATATAGTAATTTCCCCCACACTGCCCATATAGTAATTCCCGTTGCCACAACTGCCTCCATATAGTAATTTCCCCCACACTGCCTCACTATATATGTAATTTCCCCCTACACTGCTCCATATGAGTAATTTCCCCCATCACTCGCCCCATATAGTAATTTCTCACATCACCTGCTCCCACTATAGTAATTTCCCCCACACTGCTCCATCTAGGTATATATCACCCCACACTGCCCCATATAGTAATTTACCCCCCAACACTGCCCCATATAGTAGATTTCCCCCACACATGCCTCCAATATAAGTGTAATTTCCCCCACACTGCTCCATATAGTAATTTCCCCCACACTGCTCCATATAGTAATTTCCCCCACACTGCTCCATACAGCAATTTCCCCCACACTGCCCCATATAGTAATTTCTCACATACTGCTCCCATATAGTAATTTAGCCTACACTGCCCCACATAGTAATTTCACCCACACTGCCCCTATTAAGTATTTTGCCCCATGTGATAATTTACCCCACTGTCCCTGCAGTAATATGTCCTCCTCTGGCACACTCACAAAAAAAAACAACTAAAAGCTAATACTTACCTGTGTCCGGGATGGTGAGGCAGGCACACATACATCAATGCCTTGTGCCCCGGCACAGGCGCCTACGCCAGGATTTTACTTCTACATAGGCCTCAGGCCTACCGTCTATAGAGGTGATCGGTGGCGGGGCAGGGACCTATGTGCTCCCATGCCACTCTGCAGTATGCGTGCATTCGGGTCTGTGTTGGGCCCCCCCAGCGTTGCCCCTATTATAATCCGCCATTGGTCCCAGCTCTGGCCTACCTCGCGGGTGGGGGAAGGGGCCCGACAGCATACTGCCGCTATAACACACGTGCTTGTACCTCTCCTTTAGTTACAGGAGAGGAGAGCACACTTCCGGATTACTGTCCCCACACCGGGGTGGGGTTACTGGTATTTAGGGCGGCTTCACTGACCATGAAGCGCCCAAGCGTCCTTGTAATACCTGTTAACCTCTGCTGAAGCTTCCTGCTGCTGTGTACTGGACTTTTGCCAATTAACCCCGACCTTCCCTGCCTGTCTGCCTCCAGCCTTGAGCCCTGCATTGCCTGACTACAACTCTGCCTGCCGTCTGCTACTTGGATAACTTGGACTATTGACCCCTGTACTGCCTGACTTCAATTCTGCCTGCCGTCATCTACAAGTTCGTCTGGACCTCTAACCTAGCACTGCCTGACTATGGGTCTGCCTAACCCAGTATACCGTATTACTCTGAACCTTGTTTTGGGCTAATTCCTAGCCTGGTCCTGATAGAGGGACTGTAAAAATGGCCATCAGAGCCTCAAAGTAGCCCTTTCCTGCCACCAAATGCAGCCTCTGTATCCTGTGGATAGCGTATATTTACCTATTCTTTTATTAGTATTGCTATATTACCAGAATCACTCTTCCTACTGGGATATTTAAAGTAAAAGCTACATAATAGATGTTAATGCAATAATGTGTGGTAAAATCCAGTATTAGAAGTAGTCTTACGTCACTTTTGTGTCTCACTCGCTATCTACAGCTGTATCTGATGTTGCTAAGTAGGTTCTTCATACTGTAATATAAATGAAGCAAATAGCATTTATTATGTAGAAGAAGTTAATACAAGTCACTTACTAATGTATTGTTAAAAGCACAAGCCTATGTGCGGTCCCACAGTCCTGGCCACCAGAGAGATCAACGTTTTTTCCTATAGAGTGCAAGCACGACCACCACTGATGTATTGCAGGGTGGTCGTAACCATGTAAACGGCCAGTACATATTGCGATGGAAATATGAATCCAGACAGCAAAGGAAGCAATATGGATGATAACAATACATTAGTAAGTGCCCTCTATTAACATCCTCTACAACAGAGATGGCCAACCTGAGGCTCTCCAGCTGTTCAGCCTGCAGCAGGGCATGGTGGGAATTGTAGTTTTACAACAGCTGGAGAGCCGCAGGTTGGCTTTCCCTGCTCTACATAATAAATGCTATTTGCTGAAGTGAGACACCCCCTTTAAATGCAGATTTCAATTAATGTTTTGTGGTTTACCTGTATATTCTTCAGAGCACCATGTTCAGCAATATATTAGTCAATCACGTAAATGCAATATATTGCGGTTAATTGTCATAGTTAAAGTTGTAATGAGCTGCATAAATAGTAAATTATCTGTATCAGTTTACTTTAGCATGTACAAGCCTTCCTCCTATCTTCCTTGTTACATGAATGAACGCATATGAATATGATCCTAATTGTGAAAAGCCTGGCTCCAGAAGTCTCCTACTGCTTCTTATGGGATTGATGAGAGTCATCGCTCTCTCTCTACTTAAATGATTATAAAATGATTATGAAGTCTGAAGAATTCTGGTTGGCTCTTGCTGGTGGAACGATTTCTTAATTTTTCAAAGGAAGCAAATGCATCCTCCAAGAGAGCTGATAATTAACTGCTTATGATCACAAACATTACCACCATTTCTTCATTTGGACATGATAAACTGATGGCTTGGAACAGTAAGAAGCCATAGAAGTGGTGAATGTTTCAGATGCAAAACTGAGTGGATTTTTATAGCTTGATAGTGTTTTGTGCAATTCAGTATTGGTATAATGGCAATAAACGTGAACTGAATTATAGCAGAGGTGTGGGAGCCACTCGTTTGCACAGTATTGAGTTCTCATCATAGAGCACTGTGTGCCAATTTCTCTAGTGGATCCTAGGATCCTAATTATGACCTCTGGCAGTTTTGGCTTGACCGAGCCGTGTTTTGCGGTCCGCAAAACACAGATGCCGCCAGTGTGCCTTCCGATAATCGTGGAACAGAATGGACAGCCCTTTATAGAAATGCCTATTCTTGTCTGCAAAATGGACAAGAATAGGACATGACTCATAATTTTTTTACGGGGCCACGGAACAGAGCAACGGATGCAGACAGCACACGGAGTGCTGTCCGCATCTTTTGCAGTCCCATTGAAGTGAATGGGTCCGCACCCGAGCCACAAAAACTGCGGCTCAGATGCAGAACAAAACAACGGTCATGTGAATAAGGCATTAAGGAGGTTTTTCTGCTATAGGAGGTGATGGCATATTGCTAGGATTGCCATCGCTTCCTAATCAGTGGTATGGGCACCGTGATACTTCCAAAGGGACATCTTTGTTTTTAGTATTAGTAAAAGTTTTTCATGCAAACAAGGAGACATCAAAGGAGTTTTCCTGACAGATAATTTTATTTAAAGAAAAACTGGTCAAAAGGGGTTAAAAGTAACAAAGATGTGCAACGTGACCACCCCCCAGGGGCGATCTAGTCCAGGTTTTAGGAATTGCCAAGTTGCGATGCGGCCTTATTAGTTTTCTGTGTCACAGTGCTGCTACCCAGATACCGTCGCTCCCCAGGTTAGGTTTCATAGCAATAAAGGGGAGAGTTGTTGGAGGTGGAGAATAAGTCGAATCCAGTCTTTAAAAAGTAACAGCTTTACTTGAATAAACTCGCATCTAGACAATATTTGGTCTTTCTCTTGGCTCCAGGAGGTTTTGGGGTAAACTTGCAGGCAAACGTGGATACTTTGCTTTCTCTTTCTCTGCTGTGCTATACCTTGGCTTCGGTCTGGTAGCTGGACTACAGTGCTGGTAACTCTCAGTGGGATGCCTTTGGCTGTTGACCCCCTAGTAATACTCTGTCTATAAACTGTAAGAGTCATGGTGCCCTATGAGCTGCTTCCCTTGGGAGACTCCTGCTGCAGAAGGGGGGCCATTCCCCTCAATGTGCCATCTCTTGTGTCTTACAAGCTCCACTGTCAACTCTAGACTGACCATAGCTTCTTGCAACCCCTTCCTTGTTAGGACTAGCCCACTTCTGCCCAAAAAGGGGAGAATGGAATGGTAAGTTCCATTCTATCTAAAAGTCTCTCTGCCAGATACACTGCCACCTGCTGGTAAACCAGGCACATTACATGAACATAACAGTTTAATAGCAACACTATTAAAGCACAGTGTAAGAGGACCTGGAATAAATACAGAGATGACATTATTTGTTAGCCAGTAGCAGGGTATAGGAATAGTAGTGCCTGCTCTGGGATACTACAGATACTTGCATCAATCCCCGCCACTGCTGTTCTGATAGTGATCTTTCCTCCTTTGCTCTCCACTTCCTGTCACTGGTTTTGGCGGGTCACCATTATCTAGGACATGGTGAGATCTCTCTGGTTTTGATTTTTTAACCACATACTAGGCTTCCTACTGCTGTGCTATACCAGAAAAAAAGGAGGAAAGTCTTGCTTTTCAAAATGTATGTGCCTACAAATGAATTATGTTTTAGCTGATTTAGAGATTTCAGAGGATTTTTCAGTGTATATTGAGTAAAAGTTATGTTTTAGGAGGATTTTTCTCATCTGAGTTGTATTGTCTATTTAGACTATGTAGTGATTTCAGTTATGTACTATACTCCTATATTTCTTGTATGCTGCCTAAGGGACTATTCTTTCAGAGGTTTTTACAGGCTGAATTCTCGGATTCCATGCCAAAAAGCAACTGGGTGGAGGTGCAAAAAACACCTTCCATTGTTTTCAATGTGAGGTTGCAGCTTATGGCCACAACGGCGCCAAGAAAGGACATGACCTTTGATGGAGGTGTTCGAATACTTACTAAAACAGGCATGTCATCTAAGGTGACCAATAATGGTATACTTTGTGGTTTCGACTTTACGTTGATGGGGAGTTTACATTTTAAATACAATAAATAGATAAAAAGATAGATGGATACATACATAATGGAAAGATAGATACTTTCAAAATTCTGCATTCATCTCTGAGAGACCATTAAATTGATTTTTATGGCATGTTTCTTACAAGTAAAGTAGATGGGGCATTTAAAAGCAATTCTGTCCTTTCGGGTTCTACCCTAGACATCTGCTGTTGGGGACCAAAATTTACATTGCATATTTTAAAAAGCTTGAATATTTTAGGAGCTTCATCGACTATCCCATTTTCTTAAAAGTAAAATCCCCCATTACATTTATGGAGGTAAACCAAATGATGTAATTTAACGCAACCCCACCTAGTCTAATTAGGCAGGAAAGTGGTGTAATTTACATTCCATTATGTATTAATTCATAGTTTCATTCTCTGGGAATAAGAACCCTCACACTGTACAAGCAAATACAAACCCACAAATATGTCCCTTCTGCTAGACTCTTGCCAAATGTGGCATAGCAAAACATACTTCAAAAGAAATTAGTTTATTGTGAGGCACACTCATACAAATATTAGCATATAAATGATTAGGTACAAAATAAAAGTAAACGTTTCAACCATGTGAACCGATGGATTTCTCAACAAGGAAAGTGATTGTTCTCAGAGTCCTGCTTCTAAGGATTCATGTAAAAATTTACTTTTCATGATGTAATATCAACCTTGAGGCAGCAAAGATTTAGAGCATCCCTTAATATCACTGTAACAATGCTGACATTACTTGAGTGACAGTTGTACAGGATCATAATTAAAGAAGCTGACTCTTTGGAGCCATGGGGTTCTACTGCAATTCAGGTTTCTGCCCAATTTAAGTCAAAGAGGAACTTTATGGCGCTTGGGATCAATAAAAACGCTTCTCGTCTGTGAGAGCTTGTGAAGCAAAAAATGTCTGATGTTATGAAGTTCTTAACTTCCTCTGTTCACCCATTAAGGATCTCTATATTACAGATCTGTTTTGTTCATAGAATACTATAGGCCCATACTGTGCCTCTCTTTGCCTTTGATTTTATATAGCAGCAGACAGAATTTTTTTATGTCACAGATGACACACAGTCCAATGGGGAAAAAATTGGTTCAATATTATACAGGTATTATTTCCTAGAAACATTGCCCCTGGAACTGATATAGTGTGCTCGCACCTGTTTTCTGCCGCTCTACTATGAAGACATAACCTGGGTCCCTAGATACCAAGTCCAACCAACAATATTAAAGTGCTACCAGGAGGCACCATATGACAGCACACACCAACAGAAATTTTTTGTTAATCAAAATTATACAATATTGAGAAAATTAACCCATTTTCTTCAAAGAAAGAGTATTTTGTTTCTGTACAACCAGATTATTTTGCCTTGTTTATTTGAAAGTTTTCCTGTATTAAAAAAAACAGGCATATTTTATAGTTTGAGAATCCATTACATGTCTTAATCATGGTAAGCTACTTGGTGCCATAGTACCCAATAAAAAGTTTCTCCCCTTGCCTTTGTCAATCTGCTAAGGTAGAACACGTGGATGAAATTGTTGCAAATCTGATCACATCTGGGCATTAATCATGTGGCATTACCACACTGCAAAAACTATGGCTTAAATTAATAATATAAATATATACAGAACACTGCATTGCAGCACAGCTTGTCAGATTTTTTAAATGCGGTGACATAAACTGTAGCAACAATGCCACAAAGCTGCTACACAAAGCTCCTTATTGCAGCCACAGCACCAAAAACACAATGTGGATTCACAATTCATACACAGTCAATATTGTATTTATCATTAATAACTAAAAACATTGCAGACTAGCAAGGGTCCATGTACAAAGCATAAAAAAACTATTTTAAATCCTCTTTTAGATCCATCTTTGTGTATTTGGGGAAACCTGTCCAAAATATCACACAAGAAAGAAATCAAAATAGTTCTTGTGAGCTCTTCTACAGCCCGCACAATCATTTTCAGTAACTGGATATTGGAGAGCCATAAATATTGAAAATAATATGCTGACAACAATTTGAAATAAAGTTGAAGCCTTGGGTGAAAGTTCTGTCTGAAGCAAAAAAGGGAATGACATGAGTAAAGAAACAGAAGTGAGGAAGAATACAGGGTCACCGTCAAGGACTACTGCCAGCTAAAAAATGTAAATGTACTACCTATCATCCTTTACTACAGATGTTAATAGATCTATGGCTACCATTAGGTGTTTACCACAGCTCACTGTGAGCTGGTTGGATTTGGTATCTAGGCACTCAGGTTATGTCTTCACAGTAAAGCAGCAGAAACCAGGTGCGAGCAAACACAGCAGCAACCCTATCAGATGCCAAGGACAGCAGGAGAGAATTACCAGACAGAGTCAAAGCTAAGAAAGTCAATGTGAGCCAAATTAGTAGACAAGGGGTTAATCCAGAGACTTCACCAGGGGAGACATTTGAAGCCAATTCAGTAGACATGGGGTTAATCTATAGAAAACCCAAGTCAATACACAAGAAGGTCCAACAAATACAGCATAGTTCTGAGCACACAGGACTAACAGGAGCCAGGCACAAAATCACAGGCAAAGACAGACAATGTCAAACTTAAAGGGGTTATCCGAGTAATTTATTTGTTCTTTCTATGTTCCTAACTAAGCAAATGTAACAATTAACTCCCTTTATCTCCAGTGGCTGGTTTCTCAGATTTCACTGAGGGTCACATGACCTGTGATGTCAGCTTCTCTCTCTGCTCTGATAAAGGTCGTTTGCAAGCCTGTAAACAAGATGTCACTGTGCTGGCCCTTCACTTCCATTTGCTCTCTCTCCTAAGATTCTTAACCCCTTCAGCTGCACAGACTGGGTAGCTGCACCAGTGACAATTCTGGGCACAGGATCTGACAGACTAGAGAGAGCATTGCACAAGAAGGTAGGGGGGAGATCCTGTGTGTATTAGCAGTGTCATTATACAAGTGAGACATGTAGTTCTACACTTACAAGTTGCTGTTGATTCTCCCAGCACTCAGGGCAGCTCTTGTATCCACTCCCTTAGCAGTGTCATTATACAGCTTGGACTTGTAGTCCTACACATACAACATGCTGCAGAGTCTCCCAGCAGGCAGACATGTCACTCAGGGCAGCTCTTGTATCCACTCCCTTAGCAGTGCAGGGGAGGGGCAGAGATTGTTTTTATTGCAAGTAAACAAAGGGCCAGAAAAGAACCAGGCAAATGAGGAAATATATATATATTTTTTTTGCATAAAACTTGCTTAGCTCAGTTATATATTGCTGCCCATCAGATTTTCAGTGCTATATTTTTTTTTTTTTCAAAACTCGGACAACCCCTTTAAATCCCTCATCTGGCTCTGGGATTGGACATTTAGAAAGAAACCTGATTGGCTCAGCATTAAGTCTCACAGATAGGTTGACCAGCTGTGCTTGGCTGGACAGCATAGCAGTTGAGCAAGCCTGGATAGTAAGTTAAAACAAAAAAAGATTTATTCAAAATTACTAATAAAACAAGGGCCTTACCCCCTAAGATGACACACACCAGGCCAAGAAGGAATAACTGTGGACCAAATGTCAAACCCTCGACCACTGCATAAAATTGTTCATAGAGGTACTCCTCCACAGAGGATAGCCCCAAAACTATTATTTCCCTCACTGAAATTGTCACTGGGTGACCCAATAAATGGGGATTAATAACTTGGTTTCACACCCATAGCCATGCTCAATGTGTTTCTCTGACCAAGTGTATGGTCAGGTCATCAGGAGCTGGGGCTACATTCACCTAAGGCACACTGCATTAACGTATTGTGCCAGCCGCTACTGTTTGCATGCGGTCAGCATGGTAACATAGAGCTTAAACACCGGCTATTGCAATGAATGGCAGTACAGCAGAGTGATTGTGTACTGGCTGCAACTGATGGCGTGCTGGCAGACAAAACCTCCAGAACTATGTGAGCCGTGAGCGGCCGCTTCAATATCGAACCTAAATAAGAAACGGCCGAACCCACAAGGGGCGTGGCTCACAGCCAAGAGCAAGTCAAATGACAAGTGCCATGTGGACAAGAGACTGGTTAAATCAGTTCCATTATGACTTATTTGGGCACAGAGGGCAATTTTCCCCTGTAACTAGGGCTCCTATGGTTTCTTAGGTATATGAGAAATCTATACTGAAATATAAATGTAAAGTCTGGATGTTTCCGTAAAGTATTTTATGTATTCTTGGAAAATGCTGTTCATTTCCCCTCATTGTTTTATTGGCACACACTTGGTTGAGGAATATGGTGCTCAGGTTACTCTTGGTGCACCACAAAAACACACTGTGCACCTGAAAGCTATGGAGCATTATTACAGAACAAGGTATCAGGGGTTGGTAAATATGATATTTAACCAAATATGTCCCAGTGTCAAGTAATAAAAAGAATAATGATGCCACAGAGGACCCTAGATGTCACCACCTAAAACATAAAACCAACACATAAAACCACATACATGTACATCAAAACAAAAAACTACAAAAAGGAGGACCCATGTAAGACCATGTTTTAGAGAAGACCACCATTTATCCAGACTAGAATTTCCGTGAGTCATTTTCAGTTCCATCAGATCCTACTTACTGGCTATCTACCTTGAGAGAACCATTCTTGGAGAAGATCATCTTTCAATGCAATTTTGTGTGGTCATCTAAAAAAAGGTTTCATACTTTATTTCATGTATTTCTAATAACAATTTAAAAAGAAAACCATATTGTATTATGTCACAAAAACATACAACTGATTTGGATACTGTGAAACCACCATGTGCACAGAATTGCTGAAAAGTATCAAGCCATTAAAGGGAACCTGTCATCAACTTTATGCTGTCCATACTAACGGCAGAATAAAGTAGAGACAGGTGAGTCTGTCATTTATAAGTTAAAAGTAAGTGGTTGCCGAGAACCAACATCACAATCATTGCAGACTGGACCTGGAAGAGTCACGGCCACCTGAGAAGAGTCCTGGTTATTCATGAATTCCTGCTATCCTCGCCCACCTTCTGATGACTGTCAGGCTTCTACCTATTTTTTTCTCTTTCTTTCTAGGCGAGAACTGCCAATCATCAGCAGATGGGTGGGGAGAGCAGAGGATTATGAATAACCAAGACTCTTCACAAGTAAATTTGACTCTTTTTCCAGGCCCGGGCTGCAGTGATTATGATGCTGGTTCTCACCAACCACTTACTTTTAGCTGATGAGTGACACACCGCGGAAATCAGCATTTCTGTCACTATTTTATGCTGCCCTCAGTACAGTCAGCATAAAATTGATGAGAGGTTCCCTTTAAGGAAAAAAAATTGGGCTAGTAAGAGGTTAAGATTTTCTTAAAAAGGATATGAAGATCAGTGCAACTGCATATGCTATATGAATCCAAAAACTTTTGTGAAACATCAGTACTAAATTACAAACAGTACGTGACACAAAGGTACTGTAAGTTACTGGTATTCCATGAATGCCTTTATATGTGTGTGTGAACTCCCCCCTTTAAGTGGGAAATGAGTTCATAGTGGAATACTTGCTCTGTTAGTGTATTTAAGTGTTAGTCTGTACCATTCCAACTACTGTACCGCCGTCTAAATTTACACATTTTTAGCATAATAGTAAAACTTAGTCATTATGTATAGCGCAACAGGCAGATAAGATACAATCGTAACCAAGGTATGAATTGCAGAGGATATTTTGAGTAATCTTGAAACACATCAAAAATAGAAATGCATAAATGAGCTGAAAGAAGACGCCTAAGGTGAAATACTCTAAGCTTGAAAAAAGCCGATGTTTGCCTAGACTTCAATGTCTTTACACTTATGTGAAAATTCAAGGGCAGTCATAAACCAGGGATTTCTTCTTCTTGCTTGGTTTGCATTGTTATGCATTAGCTGTAAAGGTTCAGAGACCTTGAAAGTTGCTTTAACCTGATCTCCCTGGATCAATCTTTATAATCCAGAACGCCCATGAATTCTGAATTTAGATTTGAGATATAATGCAGATCCCAAATAAAGGATGTACTGTAACTCAGACATGGATACATTCACAGACTGAAGTATATTTTAGCTATTTTACTATTAAGAGACTTTCTTCTTTACCAAGTATATTTTAATAGAAAAATATGTGCTTACTGAAATGAATGGTATCCTGGATAGGACTGCTCAGCTAGAAGCACTGCTTAACGATAATCTATGTACCCATATGGACCATTGATACACTGTAGGGATGCAGAAGTAGCAGTCACAGCCAGGGCCTGGAGACCTCAAGGGCTCATCTATAGGGGATGCAAAGCTACCAGTCACATCTAGAATTTTGTGACTAATGAACTCAATTGATACTGAGCAATTCTGGGGCTTCCCCCAAACAATAGATGAATAAACCTGAAAGGAACTCAAACCTTGAAGATTTTTTTCTTGCTCAGTTAATAATAATTCGGGTTTGGTTCTGAACCCTCTCCTCGAATATCCCTTATCCCATATTGTTTAGATTTGATTTTAATCTTATTAAATATAAATACATAAAGAAGGGTTGAGTATGAATGATTTTTTTGGGCTTTAAGAGTTGCCCCCCCACCCCACTCCTTTTTATCTTTCTTTTCTCCTGCTCGAGCTCCCACCAGACATTCTTGGAGTTTTGTTAGGTTTATATCATTGTGTTTTGATATCATTGTTTAATGATAATATCTTTATAGATTAGGTGATTCATTTAGATTTTTTTTTATTAATGATGGAAATTTTATAAAATATATAAAAAAAAATATAATAAAACCCCTCTGTGGTTTTATTAGGGTACTTTCACACTAGCGTTTTTGTTTTCCGGTATTGAGTTCCATCACAGAAGCTCAATACCGGAAAAAAAATGATCAGTTTTATCCTAATGCATTCTGAATGGAGAGCATTCCATTCAGGATGCATCAGTTCAGTCCCTCTTACGTTTTTTGGATGGAGAAAATACCGCAACATGCTGCAGTTTTCTCTCCGGCCAAAAATACTAAATACTTGCCGGAATGCAGGATCCGGCATTAATTTACATTAGAGTAAATCGTTTTTATTGGCATTTTCAATGATTGGCGAGTCAAGCCATAGATCGCAATAATGGAAAGCATAACAATGTACGCCTACGCAGTAGGCTAATCAGTAGAACAATGGTGTACATTAATAGTTTGCATAGTAAGTAAGGTCTGTAACAATTAGACCGTAACATCAAGAAGGTAAAGAGGGAGGGGGAAAACGGGGAGGAAAGAGGGGGGTAGTAGGGTAGACCCTGTCACAAGTCATTATAATTCGAAGGACCCATTTTGCCTTGCAAATGTTGCTTCGCCCTAATCTCAATCCAGAATCGGGAACCTCCCTTCACTTCAGGGGGTGTAGTTTGAGTTATTGAGCCAAGGACTCCAAGTGAGAAGCCTGGACTTCAGAGGGATAATCGTGAAAGGCACTAGGTTTTCATACCTGCACGATTTGTTAACCTCTAATATAACCTCTGCTATGGTTGGCGAAACAGTTTGTTTCCAATAACGTGTAATAATCAATTTAGCACTAAGCAAGATGTGCCCAACTAAGTTCCTGTGTTCTAGGGGGATATTTTGAATACCCAAAAACAAGAGGGCCAGTTCAGGGTGAGGGTCCACAACCCGGGAGGTAAACCCAATGATCAGGTCAAAAACACTGTGCCAGAATTGGGAGATTACAGGGCATGTCCATAAGATATGGAGCAAAGAACCCCGCATTCCCTCCAATAATTGGGGGAAGAGGAAGGGTAGATTCTGCTCAGTCTCTGTGGAGTGAAGTACCAATGCAGGAGGGTCTTCAGCCCTGCTTCATAGTGGGAGACACATTTGAAGTGAGACTGAGAATCTGATAGCTTGAACCCACTGTTCATCTAGAAAAGTTTTCCCCAATTCTGTTTCCCATTTACTGATGGGCAATGTTTTGGCAAAAGTGGCTTTTTCCCCCAAAACATCATACACATATCGCGTAGTATGTTTTTTTTTTTAAAAGGAATGGGTACTGGAACAGTCTCCACATGTCTGAGTTAATTGAGGGTGGACTTTGCTGAATCTTAGCGATGAAGTGTCTGATTCTAAGAAAATTGTAGAATTCTGTATGCGGCAATGCAAACAAGAGAATCAAAGGGGAGGAGACAGTCATTTGACATAATCTGCGAGATCAAAGTGATCCCTCTCTCACGCCAGACTGTCAAATTAATGTCAGGGATGGTTAGCTCCAATGTTCCTATAGTGGCTTGTATAAGAAGGGTGGGTACCGTATCCTTCTTCATCTTGTGGATAGAAGACCACAGGCTACTAACTAGTCTTATCGTCAGTAAGTCTCCACATGGCTGGGATGGGTTCCACAACAGATGGATCAAGTAGTCCTTCAATGAAGCGAGTTTTGTAGTGTGCTGCTCAATCTGGATCCAAGCCTTCGTGTCATCTGGGGACCACCATTCCCATGCAAAAGAGAGTGCTATTGCTTGAAAATAATCCCTAATGTCCGGAAGGCCTAATCCGCCAACTTGCTTTTTCTTGCATAATACTGCACGTGCTACTCTAGGTTTGGTCGGACCCCAAATGTATTTACCCAGGGTGGTCTGTGCTTTTTTTTAAAAATGTCATAGGGATCGGGATTGGGAGGGCTCGAAAAATGTATATGAACTTGGGTAGGGTCATCATTTGAAATTACGCCACTCTACCAACCCAGGATAAAGCTTTCATAGAGAAGCTGTTAAGGTCTCTCTGCATAGTATCAAGAAGGGGGAGGTAGTTTCTACTATAAAGCAATGAGCAAGGAGAGGTAATCTTAACACCTAAATAAGGGATCTCCGAAGTTTGCCAGTCTAAGTCATGGGAGGATTTCAAAGAGGCTACCACAGCTAGTGGAATATTGATAGGTAAAGCTTGAGACTTGGCGCTATTAATTTTATAGTAGGAAAGAGACCCATATTGTGAGATAATAGTAAGGGCGGCGTCTAGTGAATTACTGGGGTTGGTTAACGTAAGAATGATATCGTCCGCATATAGTGTGATCTTATGGGATCTACTCCCTACTTCCATTCCGGTTATTAAAGGCGAGTTTCTTATGGACTGTGCCAGGGGTTCCAATGCCAGGATAAACAATAGGGGAGATAAGGGGCAACCCTGCCTGGAACCATTGGTAATTGCAAACGGATCCGACACCACACCATTAACCCAGACCCTCGCGGATGGAGAGGAATATAAGCTATAGATAGTCTGCAGTATCTGCCCCGAAAAGCCCATCTGGCGGAGAGTAGAGAACGTGTAGTCCCAATGCAGGCGGTCAAATGCTTTCTCCGCATCTAGTGTGATCACGAGCATTGGGAGGTTACGTAATTCGGCATAATTAAACAAGTCTACAATCCGTCTAGTGTTATCAGACGCCAATCGCTCAGTCACAAACCCTGTTTGGTCAGGATGGATCAGGGAGGGGAGGAGTGGAGCCAATCTGTTAGCAATAAGTTTGGCAAACATTTTTATGTCGGAGTTAAGCAGCGAGATAGGGCGGAAGTTCTGAGGCACATCAGGGACTTTGCCAGGTTTCGGGATAGTGACTATGAGTGCTTCCAACATATCCGGGGGGAAAAAGATGACCATCCTGTACTAACTTGAACATGTCAAGCATGTAAGGAGCAATAATACTCTGGAAGTGGCGGAAGTACTCGTTAGAGAGTCTATCAGGACCTGGGGACTTACCCATCTGAAGAGACCCGATAACCTTATTAATTTCAACAAGTGAGAATGGAGTGTTAAGGGATTGCAGTTGTGTCTGAGAGAGAGCAGGGAGAGACGCTTGAGTGAGGAAGCTCTCCACCGAGGTAGAGTAATCACCAGGGAGAGGGACAGTCTCTTTCAAGTTATAAAGCGACTGGTAATACAATTTAAATTGGTTGGCGATTTCACGGGGATCCGTCAGTTTTGCTTTATTCCCGGGGTGCACCAGATGGGGAATTTTTGATTTTGATTGCTGGGATTTTAGTTGTTGAGCTAAGAGTCTGACAGCTTTGTTGCTCTGAGAATAATATTTGGAACGAAGCCATAGGAGGGACTTGTGGTAATTTTGGAGAAGTAAGCTGCTAAGCTTGTTTCGTGCTTCCCTAAGCTCGGTGGAGCATTGATAGGTTGGAGCTGACTTATTGGTTATCTCCAATCTAGTCATGTCCTCCAATATCTGAGTAATGTCACGTTCTCTGAGCCTTCTCACAAAAGAGTTCAGTTTGATTAGAGAGCCTCGCATATAGGCTTTGTGGGCCTGCCACAAGATGAATTTATTAGAAATTGAACCATTGTTGAACTGGAAGTATTCAGTCAACTGTGCAGAAAGCTCAGATACATGCTTTGGGTTGTTAAAGAGAAATGTGGTATTCCTCCAGATAGGGGGCCTAGTGGACTGAAACTGCTCCTCTAAGATAATAGTTATCGGGGCATGATCGGACCACTTAATTAGACCAATGTCAGTGGAAAGAGTATGGAGTAAAGCTGTGTGATCCACCATGAACATGTCAATTCGTGAGTAGGACAGATGTATCGGGGAAAAAAAGGTGTAATCCCTCCTAAGGCTGTGCTGTGCTCTCCACACATCTGTGAGGCCCTCAGAGTGCAGGAAGGTGGCAACACCCGCATCCGAGCGTCTGGCAGAAGATGAGGAGTCAATAGTAGGGTGCAGGACAGCATTAAAATCTCTGCATATAACCACTTTCCCTTGTTTAAGCTTGTTTACATTGCGCATAAGTTTATGTAGGAAAGCCAACTGGTGCGAGTTAGGGGCGTACAGTCATGTGAAAAAATTAGGACACCCTTTGAAAGCATGTGGTTTTTTGTAACATTTTTAATAAAAGGTTATTTCATCTCCGTTTCAACAATACAGAGAGATTAAAGTAATCCAACTAAACAAAGAAAACTGAAGAAAAGTCTTTTCAAGATCTTCTGTAAATGTCATTCTACAAAAATGCCTATTCTAACTGAGGAAAAAGATAGGACACCCTTGCCCCTAATAGCGAGTGTTACCTCCTTTGGCTGAAATAACTGCAGTGAGACGGTTCTTGTAGCCATCTACCAGTCTTCGACATCGGTCTGAGGAAATTTTACCCCACTCCTCAATGCAGAACTTTTTCAGCTGTGAGATGTTTGAGGGGTTTCTTGCACGTACAGCCCTTTTCAAGTCACCCCACAGCATCTCAATGGGATTCAAATCTGGACTTTGACTTGGCCATTCCAGGACTCTCCATTTCTTCTTTTTCAGCCAATCTTTGGTTGATTTACTAGTATGTTTTGGGTCATTGTCATGTTGCATGGTCCAGTTCCGCTTCAGCTTTAATTTTCTAACTGATGGTCTCACATGTTCTTCAAGCACCTTCTGATACACAGTAGAATTCATCGTGGATTCTATGATGGTGAGCTGACCAGGTCCTGCTGCAGCAAAGCAGCCCCAAACCATGACACTTCCACCTCCATGCTTCACAGTTGGTATGAGGTTCTTTTCTTGGAATGCTGTGTTTGGTTTACGCCAAACATGTCCTCTGCTGTTGTGTCCAAATAATTCAATTTTGGACTCATCTGTCCAAAGAACATTATTCCAGAAGTCCTGGTCTTTGTCAACTTTATCTCTGGCAAATGTCAGTCTGGCCTCGATGTTTCTCTTGGAAAGCAAAGGTTTCCTCCTTGCACACCTCCCATGCAAGTTAAACTTGTACAGTCTCTTTCTGATTGTAGAGGCATGTACTTCTACATCAACAGTAGCCAGAGCCTGCTGTAGTTCTCGAGATGACACTTTAGGGTTTTTGGAGACCTCTTTTAGCATCTTGCGGTCTGCTCTTGGGGTGAACTTGCTGGGGCGACCAGTCCTGGGCATGTTGGCAGTTGTTTTGAAAGCCCTCCACTTGTAGACTATCTTCCGGACAGTGGAATGGCTGATTTCAAAATCTTTTGAGATCTTTTTAAATCCCTTCCCAGACTCATAGGCTGCTACAATCTTTTTTCTGAAGTCCTCTGACAGCTCTTTTGCTCTCACCATGGTGCTCACTCTCACTTCAACAGTCAGGAGCACACCAAACTAAATGTCTGAGGTTTAAATAGGGCAAGCCTCATTCAACATGCAGAGTAACGATCTACTAATTATGTGCACCTGGTGTGATATACCTGTGTGAGATCTGAGCCAATTTAAGAGGGAATACATGTGAGGGTGTCCTATCTTTTTCCTCAGTTAGAATAGGCATTTTTGTAGAATGACATTTACAGAAGATCTTGAAAAGACTTTTCTTCAGTTTTCTTTGTTTAGTTGGATTACTTTAATCTCTCTGTATTGTTGAAACGGAGATGAAATAACCTTTTATTAAAAATGTTACAAAAAACCACATGCTTTCAAAGGGTGTCCTAATTTTTTCACATGACTGTATAGGTTCACCAGCGTGTATACAATGCTGTTGATGGAGCAAACTAGAATGATATATCGACCTTGTGGGTCAATTATGGACTTAATGGGGGTATAGGCGACAGTGTTTTTAACCGCAATCAGGGTACCTCTCTTTTTCTTGTCACAATGCGACTGCAGGATAACAGGAAATGAACGGTGGCGTACTCTGTCGGCATCTGCTTGCAGTAGATGGGTCTCCTGAATACATAGAAAATCAACATTAGCTGTCAGAGCTTCTTTCCACATATAAGACCTCTTCTGAGGACCGTTCAGACTTTTAACATTAAGGGACATAATCTTAAGGCCCATGATGTTAAGAGGGAACCACTATTTGCAACCCTTGGAGAAGATGAAGAAACACAATGTCAGGGTCTGATACCAATGAGACAGAGATTGCAGGCACTTATGGTTCTACAACAGGGAAGAGAGGGAGGAGAGAGGGAGGGAGGGAAGAATAACAAACAAATAAGACTGAAATATCCGTCTAAGATTCAGTAGATATTGAACAGGACGGGTATAACCGTCTAGGTAAAGACAGGGCGAAAGTCCAATGCTAGATTGGAAACCAAAACAGGTAATGGTGACAGAGGGACCTGTACCTAAACATATACTCTGCTAAGTCAGCGCTTGACTATAGAACACGGGAAGTCCCAATTTGGTAGACAGAGCTATTCAGCGCCACAGCAGAAGTCCCTGCACGTTAGCCATCACTTGTGAGGGGCCAGTCCTCCGATATAAGCGGGGTATCAGGAACAACGGTGGTGGGATCCGCACCCACTGTTCTGGAAGACAGAGGGATCTGCCAGAGGTGAAGTAACTGCTTCCCTTCCTCCAGGGTCTTAATGGCGTGCGTTTGTCCATTTTTTCGGAAGAGGATATTTAGAGGATAGCCCCTGAGGGCAGTTGTAATAGGCTGTAATGCTCTGCGCCTTCGGAGGGTGACCATGGAGAGGTCAGTGTAGAGTTTAACCTTCTGGTATGGAGCAGGTAGCGCAGTCTTATTCCTCGCTGCAGCCATAATTGCCTCCTTGGTATGAAAGAAATGAATGCGCGCTAGAGTGTCGCACGGAATATTAGGGCCCAGGTGTGGGGGTTTGGGAAGCCTGTGAGCCCTATCAATGATCATATCAGGAGTTGGAATCTGTGGCAAGGGAGCCCTAATTAGCCCCTTCAGGTATGCTTGCAGATCTTGGGAAGCCACATTTTCAGGGATACCCCTAAATTTGACATTGTTCCGTCTGGAACGATCTTCCAGGTCTGCCATTTTCCACTTGAGGGCCTCCAGCTCATCAGCCATGGCATTATGGGCATCAATTATGGCATTTTGTGATGCAGCAAATTCACCCATTTTCACCTCCACATGTTGTACCTTGTCCTCTGTGGTTTGTAGCCTGGCAGCCAGGGGATTAATCAGTCTTGCCATATCTGCCTGCAGGGAGGATTTCAGTGCCAGAAGCATATTTTTAAGAGAGTCCTCAGTGACTGGTTTATCTGAGGTGGGTAGTAATTGGAAGGGATCCAGGGGCACCATGTTGTGAGGGGTGTACTCACTCAGCTGCATTTGGCCGTCGGGATTCATCGTGGTCGGCTGCGGGCGATGGAGGCTGAGCGGCTGTACTTGTTGCGCCAGAGGGTGGCCTCCTCCGGTGTCGGTGGAAGCGACGGGAGAGTCACATGGAGCAGGTCAGTGGTGCCCGATAAGTCCGGTGGGGAGGGTGAGCGGGCTGTGAGCGCTGGTGACATCGCGCTAATAGGGGAGCCCAGTGCTGTCTTGTCCGCTCCGTCGGCGCCATCTTTAGATCGTCCCCAATCGAAGTAACTTTCAAGATTCCCGTCCTGCATCTTCTGTAAGTGCTTCCTCGCTTTCCCCATTGTGACCGCAGAGGAGTAGAGCATCTGGGAGGGTGGAAGGGTGGTGTCTTTGCAGTGGATAGGATCGAGCAGGCCAGATTTCAGTCGCTGAGGTGCAGGAGCTCTTCACTCAAGCGGCCATCTCGTTCGGCAGCCTAGTCACGCCCCCTCCATTAATTTACATTAGAGTGTATTAGTGCTGAATCCGGCATTAAGTCTTCCTGCAAAATGGATCCGGCATGCGCACGCCCCCTCCATTAATTTACATTAGAGTGTATTAGTGCTGAATCCGGCATTAAGTCTTCCTGCAAAATGGATCCGGCATGCGCAGACCTTTAAAAATGCAAAAAATTAATACGGGATCCTTTTTTCCGGAGAGATGGATGCTGTATTTTATTGCATTTGCCACACGGATCCGCATCCGGATCCGTCTGATAAATGCCTTCAGTTTGCGTCTGGAACTGCGTCTGGCGACGGAACTGCCTGTCGGAATCCTCTGCCGCAAGTGTGAAAGTACTCTTATAAAGAGGTCTCAGAATCCCCTTTGTCACATAAGACACTAGTATTACTAGTATAAATTACCAAATGCTCCTCTATCACATAAGACGATGCCAGTATTATATTGTCACATGACTGGAGATGGCCCTGCTAAAAATTTTGCATGGCAGTTCAGGAACGTTAAAGGGAACCTGTCACCGGAATTTTGTGTATAGAGCTGAGGACATGGGTTGCTAGATCACCGCTAGCACATCCGCAATATCCAGTCCCCATAGCTCTATGTGCATTTATTGTTAAAAAAATTTTTTAATACATATGCAAATTAACCTGAGATGAGTCCTGTCCATGACTCATCTCAGGGACAGGATTCATCTTAGGTTAATTTGCATATGTATCAAATCGTTGTTTTTTTTTTACACAATAAAAGCACACAGAGCTATGGGGACTAGTTATTGTGGATGTGCTAGCGGCCATCTAGCAGCCCATGTCCTCAGCTCTATACCCAAAATCCAGATGACAGGTTCCCTTTAAGTTACTCTATGTTCTTTATGTCATAATGAAAAAATTACATCCACAAAAGTACAGATCGAAATCTGCATGATAGGATATGTTATCAATATTAGATTGGTGAGGGTCCAACACCCTGACAGGAGTTAGACCCCCACCCAGGAGTGTAACAAGTAACCATGGGGCCCCATTCCACCATCACCACTGTCAACAACGTGTTCAGAAAAACTTGAGATGTGGAAATTTTCTGAAGCAGATGGCCAATCAGCTCCTCAAGTGAATCCAGGCACCATAAGACTTATTTTGCAATACAAGTGGCTATGGACTAAGGGTAGTTCCAAATGAGCAAGTTGTTTTCTGAAAACACACTCAGTGTGGAAACATGAATTTCTGGCCTGAACTCTGCTCCTGTAAAGGAACCTTACGATATTAGGGTCCATTCACATGACTGTATTTCTGGGTCAGTATGCATTACGCAATTTTGCGGAACAGGTGCGGACACATTCATTTCAATGGAGCCACAAAAGATACAGACAGCACACCGTGTGCTGTTAGCATCCGTAGTTCCGTTCCACAAAAAAGATAGTGCATGTCCTAATCTTGTCTGCAATCACGGACAAAAATAGTCTTTTCTATCATAGGAACGCACATGGTTGGCACCCGTGCTTTACGGGTCTGCAATTTGTGGACTGCAAAACACTTACGGTCGTGTAAATGGACCCTTACAATGATTTATAATGCGGTGTGTCCCTGTCCGACATTGGCTGTAATTAATTGTACTAATGGCATCATGACAGTACAGTTCATCACAGCCGATGTCCATCAGGGACACACTGCATTATAAATCATTATAATGAAGTAAGGTCCCATTACAGGAGCAGAGTTCGGGCTGGTAAATCACAATCCCACATGGAACATGTTTTCAGCAGACAACTTGCTCGTCTGAAACTAGTCTAAGGCTTTCATTTTATGTTGAAGAATTTTATAACAGCCCAGAAATAATTCCGGTCCATTGTGATTCCAGGGAAATCTAGATATTTGAAGGTGCCCATGAGTACAGAAGCAATGTGTATGAGATATTTACAGGATCTGCACTGTAGTCTCCACTTGTACAATTCCAGTGATGCATATAGCAAGCTGCCTTGTTTATAGACGACTGCTTAAAAAAATTGTATTCATAGAGAATGCTATTACAGGAATTTGATTAGACATGGAATTTACGAGAGACAAGAAAGACCACCAAGAATATCAAGCTAGTTTGTTAGTCATATAGTACATTAAGTATTTATTCTTACAAAGTCATCGACATGTGTAATATAAAGTATACTTTGCTACTGACAAAGTAAATTTAGCATTCATATATACATAGTCATTCTTGTGGTTAGGCACCATTCTAGTATAGTTAATTGAGTCACATGTTAGAAGACTATTCTCATAAGACCGTCAGTCTCACAAAAGCTTTGGAGTTAGGGTCATTTTTTCATCACCCGATTCTAAACTATAATGAGTGCCAAGTGATAATAAAACAAGTTAATCAGCGTTCTTTTAGAAGAAAGTTTACACAGTTTCTGGAATATGCATGAGGGATGAACAATCATTTCTACAATCTAAAGATGAGCGAATTTCTTGAAATTTGTTTTGTGTCCGATACAACAAATTTCTCAAAAAGTTTGATTTGTGTCCAAATTAATTTAGCCCCAAAAAAATTGTTCCAATTGCCCTGGAAATTGGAATATAATATTATGGGGTCTCCTGACATTTTTTTTTACCTTATCTTTGTCTCTTTTTTTATTTTATTTTTTATCTCCTCCCATCCCTTTTAAGCTATTTGATGTAAAAACAGCAATAGTAAATAATGTTAGAGTGATTCTGACATATATATATGGATAAATGCATTCCAAAAACATTACAAAAATTGCCCCTTACTGGGGGAAGATGGTATTTAAACACACACGGAGTTATCAGAAAAAACAGTGCCTTGTTCTCACAAGCATTCAAAAATTATTCCTTAACTGGCAGATGCATGACCCTGTTTATAAAGATACAAATGTTAATGTGTCAGAAGAAACAGTAGCATGTTCTGAATGATCCTGGAAATGTTTCTCTTGTAATTGGGAGCAGAAGCAGTACAGTGTCGATGTGGAAGAGGTAGGGTAATAGTGGGATATGGCCGCAATAGTAGCAACAGCAGTAGCAGCACACAATGGAAGAGACAAGGTAGTAGAACTGATGTGTGTGCTGCTGTGTAGGAGTAATACACTACTCACAAAAAGCTAGGGATATATGGCTTGTGGGTGAAATTTCAGGATGAACCTACTGTAAAATGCACTCTAACCTTTACAGGTGAACTTAATGTGACCTTCTCTAAACTTTTGAAAGCACGTGTCCAACTGTTCAATGTTTCAGTACTTTTTGCACAACTTGCTGTTCTTTAACATAGAGCTTAACCACAAAATTTACAACAGGTGTTTGATCAATGAATAGCCCAATAAATTCAATTAGAATTGGTAGTTATAAACAGTGATCCTCATCATGCTGTTCCCATTTTGAAATCATGGGACCAAGATGACACCTAACAATTTATTAACAGTACCTCACCATTGCGAGGATTCAAGCAGGATGTTCTCAGACAGAAAAATCTGACTGCCCAGAAGTCCATGGGGTCAAGGAACATGGTATGTGCCGGAGAAAGGCCACAGTCCAGGTAAAACTGAACCTTGTTGATCAGGTGGTACATCTCCATTTGCTGATATGTGTCAGCCTGGCACGACACATGAAAAAACTATTCCATAATGTAAATGAAACCAAACTAGCTCATGCTGCTGCGACGTCTGCTATTTGTGGCAGCCGAAATGGCAGGAGCTCTGTGACTTGGTGGGGGGGAAAAAAGGGGCCTCCTGGTCAGACACACAGGAAGCATCTGCCTGCTCACCAAAAGCTGCAGCAAGCTGCTTACACAGTGAATCCTGGTAGTACAACAATTTGGCCTCCCTTTCAGCAACAGGGAAACATTCCCCCATTTTCCTTCTTTCTTCCTCCAGTGGTAGCTTCTCATCATTATCCTCCTTCTCTACTTCCTCCTCCATAGGACTTTGTCCTTGTGGGTTCCCAACAGATACAGGGCAGCCAACAAAATGCAGAAGCTGTTCTTCTTCTGCCCTCCCTTGTTGCATCAGAGTGTGAATGTCTGCTCTAAAATAAATATCAGGGGGGTGACATTGTTAATGCTGCAGTTGTCCCTACTGACAAATCTGGCCACTTCGAAGGGCCTGAGTAAGCTACATGCATGTCTGATGAGCTGCCACTGCCTGACCTCAAAACACCACATGCTCCCTGCTAACTGCTCTTCAGTGCTCATACAGATGCTCCAGCATATGCATGGTGGAATTCCAGCAAGTTGGAACATTGTGAATCAAGCAGTACAATGGCACATTCTTTTGCTGAAATTCAGGATTGAGTTCCTTGCCACATAAGAATGGATGTAATGCAAGGACCATCTCAGGACATGCCCAGCACATTTTGCAAGCCATGGTACTTTTTCAAAAAGAATTGCACCGCTAAATTTATCATGTGCGACATGCAGGGAGTATGTATTATTTCCCCCAAATGCAACACAGCCCCAATGTTCCTGCCATTGTCACTGACCACACTGCCCAGTTGGAGTTGGCAGGGAAACAGCCAGCAGGATATTTGCTGCTTGATGCACTTTAGCAACTAATCTGACATGTGGCTACTCTTGCCCAAGGTGATTAGCTCTAACACACAGATATACGTGGTGAGTTATATATTATGGTTATTGTTTCAGGTACATAAGGTAATAGTGGTTGTAACTGTCTGCAGTACTATATACAGTATATGAGTGAGATATGAGTAAAAATAGAGAATGGGGGTATAAGGGTCCATTCACATGTCCGCGATTTGGTTCCACATTTTGGGGAACGGAATTGCGGACCTATTCATTTCTATGGGGCAGCACGATGTGCTGCCCGGACAGGGAATTGCGGACCTGCACTTCCGGGTCCGCAATTTCGTTCCCGAAAAAAATAGAACATGTCCTATTCTT
The DNA here is from genome assembly GCF_014858855.1 of Bufo gargarizans. Lineage (NCBI taxonomy): Eukaryota > Metazoa > Chordata > Amphibia > Anura > Bufonidae > Bufo > Bufo gargarizans. Next base: position 180,374,519 of record NC_058084.1, on the reverse strand, counting down.
GTCCGTAATTGCGGACAAGAACAGGCATATTCTATTAGTGCCGGCAATGTGCGGTCCGCAAAATGTGGAATGCACATTGTCGCTGTCCGTGTTTTGCGGATCCGCGGATCTGCAAAACATGTTGTGGACGTGTGAATGGACCCTAATGTTCCTCTGTCCTGCCCTAGGTTTGAATCTCTCTGTGATTGTGGCAAACCCTCATTTGCATGGCCACACCCATCCGCCTTCCAGCAAAGCTTTTGGACCAATCCCTGCTTACCCTGTTTCAAGCCCTCATTTACATGACCAATTAGAGGGAGTTTTACAAGGGACCAATAGGGAGTGGTTGTTTGGGGGAGTTGTTCAAACTGTTGAATATAACAGTATGTTGTGCACATTCAATAAAGTTATTTTCCGTTTGAACTCACATACAGCCTGCCTGGTGTTTGTTCTGCAAGAATTAAGATGACGCGTAGCTGTCGTTCAGGTCCAGATCACCGACAATTGAACAATCAGACATTATGGTCTGAAATTAGGGAGTGCTGGGGGAGTGGAGCAGAGCAAGTCGAGACTCGTTACAGGGGGTAAATGAAGTCTCAGTGGAGAGCTCATCTTCCATGCTGTTGGGGGTTGAAGGACCTGTGATGATGCTATGCTATGCAGTTCTTTTACTACATATACAGGGCCTGTGATTATGATGACGTCATCAAAGGTCCTGGCAGATGCTCCTATCTAACCTGCTCTGTGCAGTTCCCTTACTAGATATACAGGACATGTGATAAAGATAATGATGATGTCATCAGAGGTCCTGGCAGATGCTTCTATCTAAATTTGGAAATACACCATTCTTTGTGCAGTTACTTTACATCATCACAGGTCCTTTAACTTTATCCACTGATGGTAGGCATACTATACTGAAGCTGTACTGTAATGAGTGTAATTAAGGGGTGGGGCCTATCCTCCACTGCGGGTCCCTTTTCCCCACAGGCTCCATAGCAGCTGCATGGTATGCCTCTATTAGAGGTATCCCATTGAATGCAGTTATTGCAGTACAATGCATTCACTAACATGGGTATACTAATGCAGTTATTGCAGTATAATGCATTTGTTGAAACTGCACATAGGGTTGCCACCTTTCCCAACAAAAAATACAAATCAAGTTAAGCCACACACCAAAGTGGGTGTGTTTGTGGGGGCGTGGCTTAACATCGGTGTTAAGTTGGTATGTCATAATGTGGCTCCCAGTATTAATAGTGCCCATATTAGTGTCCCCCAGTAATATTAATGCCTCCATTAGTGCCCCCAAGAATTAATAGTGCCCCCATTAGAGCCCCCAGTAATATTAATGCCCCTATTAGTGTCCCCCAGAATTGATAATGCCCCATTAGTGCCCAAGGTAATAGTAATGTCTCTATTAGTGCCCCCCAGAATTAATAATGCCCCCATTAGCACACCCTACAATTAACAATGCCCCCATTAGTATCCCCCAGAAATAATAATGCCCCCATTAATGCTCCCAGTTATAGTAATGTCCCCATTAGTGCCCCTCAGTAATAGTAATGCCCCCATTAGTTCCCCCTAGTAATAGTAATGCCCCGATTAGTTCCCCACAGTAATGCCCCCTTCTCTTCTATGTGTAAAAAAGAAACTCATCTCATCAATTTGATCACAAAACGGTGAACACTAACTGCTCACTGGAAGCTCAGGACAGGACCTGTGCTCCAACGTAATGACATCTTGCAAGTCTTGTCTTGCACATCTAATCAGCAGCAAGTGTTCACCGTGGTGCGATAAAATTTAGGATGTGAGTTTTATTTTTTTTTCTTAACACAAAGGGGGGGGGGGGGGGAGTTAAAGGCTGTACTAATGAACGTTCCACAATGGAAGCGCACATTAATAATAGTCCATATAGAAAAATACCAGCAATTATTATTGCCAGGGGCGCTAACATTCCGGCTTGACTGGTGAGATACCGGCCGGGTGGCAACCCTAACTGCACAGTATCTTGAAGTAATACAGCGCATTATCTGAAACAGGTATACTGATGGACAGTGCCGTGAATCTGTTTTTAACTTGTCGTGGCCCATAGTAATCAATACCATGTGTGTGAAATGCCACTAACTAACACATTACCAAACAGTATGGGGAGGAGTGATCACTAATGCAATCTCTGCTGCCGGCAAACGATTTTTGTGACTGCATGAATGATACAAAAACCGGGTCAATGAGCGTTTTCCTCGTTCATTTGGTAATCGGCGGCACCTTTACACTGGCAGATAATCACCAACACACATTCCTATGAATTGTTAGCGATAATCTGGCCGATAATCAACCTGTGTAATGGGCCCCTTTACGCTTTCTTCCAGCCTAATCAGCATTCTATTGTCCCTAATGACTCCAACCAGGCTATCCGTTGCCACCAGTCATGTGGCTAGTGCCATCTTTATTAAGCTGAAATTCACTATACTTTTCCTTCTATAAATGAGCTCCCCCTTTCGAACTCTCTTCTAATTGGGGGGCCACATGACTCCCCTTATGGCTCCTTTTAGGCATTCCGCCTGTTCGTCATTATTTTTATATACAAATGGATTGCACATGATAGTAATAATGGTATCTCTTTATTGCTACAAAAAATAAGCCACAGAAAATAAATGTACTTTAAAAGTTGGTTGCATGCTCGTATATATTAAAGGTTGTTTTTTATGAAGAATGTGCACAATCACCAATGACAAGGTTAGATGATATGAAGTAAACATGTACTGCAGCCCAATATTCCACAACACATGCAAACAATAGCATCTTAGCAGCTGTAGTTGCCCACATAAATAACTGTCCTTGTCATCAGGCATGTAATTACTGCAGTACTATGTTATACAGCAGCGACAATGCATTTGCCATCTTCTGTCATCCAGAACACTGAACAGACTCCCTTAGATAATAGCTTCTCTCAAGCTACATATTCAAAGGACCAGGAATTGCTGCTACAAATTTAACCACAAAAGACAAACAAGCAAAACAAGTCTAGGATCAAATGGCTCAACGTCAATCAATCGCTGATCTGAAGCAGGCGTCGGAAGCATTTTACATGTTTCTCCTTCTATTCTTCTAAAGCAGTTTACTTTATGGCACAAAACCAAAGGTATTGTTGTGGTCTGATGTAAAGTCTTTTTGTTTCCATATAAAATGGATTCGTTTTTTGGTACATGACATGTGCACCAAAAAAAGTTTACCTGCATTCAGATGTAAAACCACTTATAATATACACCTCACCGAGATAGAAATTTCAGATTGCTGCAAAACTCAGCATGCAGTTATATCTCAGGCAGATATGTAAATGATTACAGGTGTGGTCTGATTAGACCCTGGGTTTGGTCACAAGAGGCCGTAAAAATGCTTCTACCACTACCCTATAAAAAGAATCTCAGAGGCTACTTTTGAGTAGTGTGTCTATTGGTTAGAGATTGTATACTTTTAGACAAGCCTTTACAATGCACGTGAAGACATTTTTTGCGCAGTTGGCAGACTTTGAGAGGGGGCCCATCGTTGGACAAAGAGAAGCAGGATGGTGGTTTTGCCGAATTACCTGCCATCTAGAAGGTTCTGACCAAATTGTTAGGAGGTGTTGGGAGTAGCGGTTATCTGAGGGCATGCACACAGAAAAAAAAACAGGCTCCAGATGGCCAAGACAGACCACTAGTACAGGGGATCATTTGATCCACCAACCAGCATAAGCATCTCCCAGTTTCGTTGGCCACCATCCTGACTCAAGTCTCTGCCCAGACCATATTCAGGTACTTAACAGACAAAATTTGGTGGAACAGCGCCCATTACATGTCTTGCCATTGACAGCAAGGAACCACCGCTTTTGTTTGCAATGCTGTCATGAAAAAGAAACCTGGACTGCTACAGACTGGAACCATATTTTCTTTAGAAACTAATCCAGCTTCTGCTTGGGCTCTCATGATGGTCGGGTTCAAGTATGAAGGACTCCTGCTTTTGCTTCACTGTTCAAATTGCTGATGTGATGACCTGGGGAGCCAATGCATACAACACTCAGTGATAGACAACATGTGGCTGCAGGATCTCATGGCAGGGCTTCCAACTAAAAAAAATTCTGCAGGATAATGCTCACCCACACACAGCGAGGGTTTTCCAGGATGTCTACACCAGATTACAACACTAACTTCGCCTGCCCAGTTGTCAAATTTATCACCAATTGAGCATTTATAGGACCAGCTGGGACGCCCGCTTCGGCAATCTACAAGTGTGCAGGATCTACAGGCCAGCTGTAACATCTGTGGGCAAATGTACCACATGACACCATACAGAACCTGTATGCCTACAACATCTCATCTCATATGCAGGAAAGAGGTGGTCCAACATGGTACTACAGCCTCCTATCAATTGTACAGTTTTCCCCAATAAACATATCCTTTTCATTTAAAACTGTAATCAAATATATATATATAGAGAGAGAGAGAGAGAGAGGGAGAGAGAGAGATATCATCATTACATTCACACATGTAAGGGGAGGATTTATAAAACTGGTGTAAGGGAAAGCTTTTAGCAATTTCACCTTTCATTTATACGTGTCTGCATTGATGATGTGCCCATATACTCTCCTGACTGCTGCAGCCAATCCCCACCCCACTGTTCTTATGTCATGTACTGCTAAAGTAAGGAGCACCTTCTCTTTCTTTAGATGTTTGGAAAAAAAACGTAATCTTTTAATTAGACAGAAAGCCTAATAATCCACAATTTGTTTCCAGCATAAAATGTGGAATTTCACAAAGTCAGAAACAGAAGACTGAACAAAAAAAACACGTTATGGCAGAAGACGCCAGAATAAAGGAATTTTGTTTGTGCTATTAATCAGATTTGGGTCAAATGCCAAATCAGCCTTACCACATCTGCAGCACAGAGGATCAGTAATCATTTACCATATCCCTAGAACAAACACTATTGCTTCAGTGAAAGGCTGGCCACAGATACTGTAGATAAATAGATAAGTGTTAAAGGTGTGTGATAAACAAATGGTAGATAGATCAATAGAGTTAGATACATAGAAAGATCACTTTTAGTTTTTTCCAGGGCCTCTTTATGTTCCCAATCTGCCCCTGTACTGTACCAAAACATTTTGGACAATTGTATGCTTCCAACTTTGTGGGAACAGTTTGGAGAAGGCCCTTTTCTCTCCCAGCATGACTGTGCCCCAGCGCACAAAGCAAGGTCCATAAAGGCATAGTTGGGCAAGTGTGTGGAAAAACTTAACTGGCTGCACCCCATCAAACACATTTGGGATGAACTAGAAGTGATATTGCAAACAAAGCCCTACTGTCCAACATCACTGTCTGAACTAACAAAGGCTGTTCTGGAGGAATGGGCAAAAATTCCTACATAGACACTCCAAAATCTTGTAGAACGCCTTCCCTGAAGAGTGGAAGGTGTTTTAGTTGCATGGGGAAAGAGAGGAGGACAACTCCATAATTATGCCTATGGATTTAGAATGGATTTAAAATGGGATGTCATAAAATCTCCTGCAGGTGTAATGTGTGGGTGTCCTAAAACTTTTGTGCATATAGTGATTGATGGATAGAAAAAAGTTCTCCTAGTCATGGTGGATGACCTGCTTAGCCTAGAAGAAATTGGAATGAATAGTCTATGGCTGCAGTGCAACATGTAAACAGAAAATATGTGTTTTAGGTATGAACAAATCTTAGAATCCTTTATAATTATAAATTATACATAGATTCCATCTGCCTCCTTGTACAAACATGACAAAGGTGGACATCTATTCTCCTGTCCTACAATGGTCAAGACCAGATAGGCAAAGATAGTGAAGTACCGCAATGAGATTTAATCACACACTAGCTTTTATTATACTCACAAACATGCGAGCGAGGGACATAGGCATATAAAACAATTCGACCTGACCCGGGTTTCACCTTTGCTTCGTTAGGGGTGCATGTACCCCTGACAAAGCATGCACCCCTGATAAAGCAAAGGTGAAACCGGGTGATAGACGGGAAGCCAGTCGAATTGTTTTATATGCCTATGTCCCTTGCATGTTTGTGAGTATAATAAAAGCTGGTTTGCGATTAAATCTCCTTGCGGTGCTTCACTATCTTTTCCTATCTGGTCTTGACCATTGTAGGACAGCCGAATAGATGTGTAGCAAAAAGCCAGTGATTGGCGTATTGATTAATGTCAACGCAAACTGAAGTGGTCTGAGTGGAGCTTCTGGTGAGCAGCACGGTTTTAACATTGTGAAGATTGGAGCTCGGTGTGAACAGGACCCACCACATCTGTAACCTGCAGCGCTCAAAGTAGGATTGACTATTCGGAATTGACTTTTTTTTTTTCTATGACAAAGGCAGAAATGCTTTTTAAAAAAAAGCTAAAATACCTTGTACGTTCTTTACAAATCACCACTGAAGTGTGACATGTTTTAGATGCATCTGTTTGCCTGGAGTAATGCCGACACCTTTCCATGCACTGAAATTCTCTTGAATCTCAGCACATTGCCTCTGTTGAAAAAACGAATTAATACATTTAGAGGAAGTATTGAAACAAATAGTTTAGGTTAATTAGCACTAATTAGATGACTGAATTACCCTTGAGATGTTTGCCAGTGGTGTAGCCCTCCGATCTTGAATCCTCTAAACCTCCAAGGATATGTAGCACTCACATAACTTCTTCATTATCATTGTTAGCCTGGAAAAGGGAAATCATTAGCACTAATTCAATTAATTTAACATTACAGTTCACAATCACTGGATTTTAAGCTAGGAAATGAGCAATTACAGCAATCAGCGTATAGAAAATACAAGTTTAATCTATAGGAACTAAACCTACAGTCATATTACAGCCTATATCCTTTAAAGCTCATGCACATTCTCGTATTATGGACCTATGTTGTACAGATCTGAAATTTTGTGTCCATACACTGTGTGTGTCACACAGACCTCCTACAGGTTCATAATACAGAAACTTAAAGATCCTCAGGGGCATAACTCTGGGTGTACAAGTAGAGGACACAATGCAGTCATAGCGACAAATATATTTGTATTTGTAACGTTATGTGAATTCAAAAGATTTGAGAATGAATAAGCTTATGCAGACTAAGTGAGTAAATATATTTACTAAGTGTGATTAAATATACAATAACACAAACAAATCATATACTGAATAATAAAAAGTAAATACATCACTAGCCTTAATGTGGGGTAGGAGTCCGGTCTATCATGCTAAAACCCAAGGCTGTCTACCACGTTATAACATATGACCGACACCACACTATGTACAAGAGATAGGGCAAAGCAATACTTGCACCCTACCTAGGATGAGGTTACTGGTAGAATCCCAATTAATTGTTAGTGCAGACCACAATAATTCTCATCAACCCCTCCTCCAGCATCCCGCATGTCTCTGAGATTACTCAGGAATGTGTTCTTATCAGCAGAATGGGGGATGGGTACTACATTTACAAGGCACATATTTACACAGGATAGTAATAATAAAAGGTAACAGAATCAAAAGGGAGATAACCAATCAGTACTTAAAAAATACCCTTACAATACAGTCTCCTTAGCAAGATTTCTTCATCTGTGAGAGGCTCTCCCCACAATTCAAAAAGTACCCAACTGCCTGTTAATTGACTGGGCTGAATATCTAGCCCAGCCCTGACTATCTGAGTAGCGATGCAGACACTGAAGCTCTAATTCGGCTTTGGGAGCAGTGACTGCGCATGCGCCGCCACACTTCATCTACAGGCAGGTGGAGTATTATAGATAAAAACTCCACGAAAGAAAGGAATAGCAAAGATGTAGTATCTTGCTTGGAATACAAGTTTTATTTATTTGACTGCGACAAAATCTTTGTTACATTTTGGCTACTTAAAGCTTTTATCAAACTAGGGTATGAAGAAAACTAAAATAAATAAAACAGAAATAAAGAAACATACGAAATGTCCAATATTAACAGTAATAGGTATATATATATATATATATATATATATATATATATATACAGTACAGACCAAAAGTTTGGACACACCTTCTCATTCAAAGAGTTTTCTTTATTTTCATGACTATGAAAATTGTAGATTCACACTGAAGGCATCAAAACTATGATTTAACACATGTGGAATTATATACATAACAAAAAAGTGTGAAACAACTGAAAATATGTCATATTCTAGGTTCCTCAAAGTAGCCACCTTTTGCTTTGATTACTGCTTTTCACACTCTTGGCATTCTCTTGATGAGCTTCAAGAGGTAGTCACCTGAAATGGTTTTCACTTCACAGGTGTGCCCTGTCAGGTTTAATAAGTGGGATTTCTTGCCTTATAAATAGGGTTGGGACCATCAGTTGCATTGTCAAGAAGTCAGGTGGATACACAGGTGATAGTCCTACTGAATAGACTGTTAGAATTTGTATTATGGCAAGAAAAAGTAAAGAAAAACAAGTGGCCATCATTACTTTAAGAAATGAAGGTCAGTCAGTCCGAAAAATTGGGAAAACTTTGAGTGCAGTCACAAAAACCATCAAGCACTACAAAGAAACTGGCTCACATGCGAACCGCCCCAGGAAAGGAAGACCAAGAGTCACCTCTGCTGCGGAGGATAAGTTCATCCAAGTCACCAGCCTCAGAAATCACAGGTTAACAGCAGCTCAGATTAGAGAACAGGTCAATGCCACACAGAGTTCTAGCAGCAGACACATCTCTAGAACAACTGTTAAGAGTTGACTGTGTGAATCAGGCCTTCATGGTAGAATATCTGCTAGGAAACCACTGCTAAGGACAGGCAACATGCAGAAGAGACTTGTTTGGGCTAAAGAACACAAGGAATGGACATTAGACCAGTGGAAATCTGTGCTTTGGTCTGATGAGTCCAAATTTGAGATGTTTGGTTCCAACCACCGTGTCTTTGTGCGACGCAGAAAAGGTGAACGGATGGACTCTACATGCCTGGTTCCGACCGTGAAGCATGGATGAGGAGGTGTGATGGTTTGAGGGTGCTTTGCTCGTGACACTGTTGGGAATTTATTCAAAATTGAAGGCATACTGAACCAGCATGGCTACCACAGCATCTTGCAGCGGCATGCTATTCCATCCGGTTTGCATTTAGTTGGACCTTCACTTATTTTTCAACAGGACAATGACCCCAAACACACCTCCAGGCTGTGTAAGGGCTATTTGACCATGAAGGAGAGTGAAGGGGTGCTGCGCCAGATGACCTGGCCTCCACAGTCACCGGACCTGAACCCAATTGAGATGGTTTGTGGTGAGGTGGACCGCAGAGTGAAGGCAAAAGGGCCAACAAGTGCTAAGCATCTCTGGGAACTCCTTCAAGACTGTTGGAAGACCATTTCAGGTGACTAACTCTTGAAGCTCATCAAGAGAATGCCAAGAGTGTGCAAAGCAGTAATCAAAGCAAAAGGTGGCTACTTTGAAGAACCTAGAATATGACATATTTTCAGTTGTTTCACACTTTGCTGTTATGTGACCAATGGTTTCTGATGCTGTTAACAATCTTATTGGTAGCCGGATGAAATGTATGCAAGAAGGGAATATGTTTTTGATCCCTTTGTTTTGAACTTCTAGGTTTATCAATTGACTGAAGAAGATGTTGTGGGTAACCTCTATTACGAAAACATTGTCGCATCTCAGTTCCGAAGGGAGAATTTATTAGAGCCAGATGCAACTGCTCTAGTGATAATGTTTTTAAAACAGAAACTGAAGTTGTTGCCAGAAGGTTATCAGCAGGTAAGTACCCTAAATCGACTCTGGAACGGGCTAAAGCATTTCTTAGTACTATTCAACCAAGAAATACAAAAAATACGGAAAAAAAAAGTTTAAATCTACTCCAGTGTTTGTTACTAACTATAGTGTTGAATATCCACAGATATGTAAAAAAAAAATTGTTTTAAATTAGCAGTTTTAAATTAGGATGAACAGCGGTCTGATATCACTGATGGAATCAGATGGAATTCCACATTGACATAAAAAATAAATAAATCAGCCCTAGTTTTCAAATGTGTTAATTCATAATTTTGATGCCTTCAGTGTGAATCTACAATTTTCATAGTCATGAAAATAAAGAAAACTCTTTGAACGAGAAGGTGTGTCCAAACTTTTGGTCTGTACTGTATATATATATATATTTGTACAAAGCCAGTGGCTAGAAATTCCATACATATTTCATGATGTAACATGCAGAAAAAATCATGTATCAAAAGAAAAGGGAAGGAGGGGAGGAAAAGGGTTTACAAGTATAGGTGCTCCATTATGGAAAATAGCAGCAATAATCATGGTCATATAGAGGTAAGCAATGCCATATAGAGCAGAGGCAATACAGTAGTATACACGGTTACATATAGGGTACGTGGATCCCTCCAAGCGCCAGAATTGGTACTTGTTGAATACAGTAAAGAGAAAGTGCAACTGCACATGGGAGAGACGCGAGCCACGTGTGTCCATGGTCAGCGTTCTATTTAAGTGTGCAGAGATGCAGACCTGCACATGTGTAGAAAGAAGAGTTCCAAGCCTCGATTTGGAATCCGCTGTGTGTGGAACGCACAGCCATTGGTGAGGCACGATCTATCAGGAGCGCACCATAGAGAGAGTTATATGTATCATATGGAGAGGTATAGGCAATATAAAAAGAATAATGGGAAAAAGAGGACTGGATAAGGGTAAACAAGGGTAAGAGCAAGAACAAAACATAATAAATATGACAAAACTTGGAAAAAATAGAAAAAATTATAATATATGAAGATATATAAAAAAATATATGAAAAAATTAAATGAAAAAAATGGGAAAAATGAATAAAAACATGAGAATAAAGATTACAAATAGAGAATAAAGAATGAGAATAAAGAATAAAGGATCAGGTTGAATTGAATAATGGAAATCAAAACAATAAGAAATAAAAAATAAAATAAAACTAGAAACAAAAGGTGAAAAAAATGTAAAGAATATATAGTAAAAAAAATATATACCAGTACATATATGAAGGATGAAAGAATGGTGAGAAAAAGGTGAACTAAAGGGACATAAAGGGAACCACAAGGAAAGGATAACCAGTAAGGCAGCACCAGGGTGAAATTTCTCAGATTATGGTATCTTTGGAAAGAAAGAAGAAAAACCGTGGTTAATAGTGGTCAATATTACACCAGTTATTAACTCAGACAAGATGTTAAATCTCATAGTCTGTATTCATACGATTGGGTTCTAAACTATCTCTTGGGTTCATCCAGAAGGCCTCCCAATCTTTAACTGCTTTATCCTGTCCCCTCCTTTCCTTGAGGCTGTTACCTGTTCAATTATCTGGAACTTCAATTGTGAAACGGAATGGCCTGCAGAATGGAAATGTGGGGGTACTGGTAAAAGGAGGTTCTTTCTCCATGTGTTGGACTTATGTTGACAGATCCGGTCCTGAATTTTCGGTGTCGTTTCTCCTACGTAGATTTTTTTCACAGGGGCATTTTAGAAGATACACTACAAAGTAAGAATCACATGTGTGGAAATTGTGAACAGGGAAACCTCTGCCTGCCTGTGGATGGTATACAGTCATGTGAAAAAATTAGGACACCCTTTGAAAGCATGTGGTTTTTTGTAACATTTTTAATAAAAGGTTATTTCATCTCCGTTTCAACAATACAGAGAGATTAAAGTAATCCAACTAAACAAAGAAAACTGAAGAAAAGTCTTTTAAAGATCTTCTGTAAATGTCATTCTACAAAAATGCCTATTCTAACTGAGGAAAAAGATAGGACACCCTTGCCCCTAATAGCGAGTGTTACCTCCTTTGGCTGAAATAACTGCAGTGAGACGGTTCTTGTAGCCATCTACCAGTCTTCGACATCGGTCTGAGGAAATTTTACCCCACTCCTCAATGCAGAACTTTTTCAGCTGTGAGATGTTTGAGGGGTTTCTTGCACGTACAGCCCTTTTCAAGTCACCCCACAGCATCTCAATGGGATTCAAATCTGGACTTTGACTTGGCCATTCCAGGACTCTCCATTTCTTCTTTTTCAGCCAATCTTTGGTTGATTTACTAGTATGTTTTGGGTCATTGTCATGTTGCATGGTCCAGTTCCGCTTGTCCAGAAGTCCTGGCCTTTGTCAACTTTATCTCTGGCAAATGTCAGTCTGGCCTCGATGTTTCTCTTGGAAAGCAAAGGTTTCCTCCTTGCACACCTCCCATGCAAGTTAAACTTGTACAGTCTCTTTCTGATTGTAGAGGCATGTACTTCTACATCAACAGTAGCCAGAGCCTGCTGTAGTTCTCGAGATGACACTTTAGGGTTTTTGGAGACCTCTTTTAGCATCTTGCGGTCTGCTCTTGGGGTGAACTTGCTGGGGCGACCAGTCCTGGGCATGTTGGCAGTTGTTTTGAAAGCCCTCCACTTGTAGACTATCTTCCGGACAGTGGAATGGCTGATTTCAAAATCTTTTGAGATCTTTTTAAATCCCTTCCCAGACTCATAGGCTGCTACAATCTTTTTTCTGAAGTCCTCTGACAGCTCTTTTGCTCTCACCATGGTGCTCACTCTCACTTCAACAGTCAGGAGCACACCAAACTAAATGTCTGAGGTTTAAATAGGGCAAGCCTCATTCAACATGCAGAGTAACGATCTACTAATTATGTGCACCTGGTGTGATATACCTGTGTGAGATCTGAGCCAATTTAAGAGGGAATACATGTGAGGGTGTCCTATCTTTTTCCTCAGTTAGAATAGGCATTTTTGTAGAATGACATTTACAGAAGATCTTGAAAAGACTTTTCTTCAGTTTTCTTTGTTTAGTTGGATTACTTTAATCTCTCTGTATTGTTGAAACGGAGATGAAATAACCTTTTATTAAAAATGTTACAAAAAACCACATGCTTTCAAAGGGTGTCCTAATTTTTTCACATGACTGTATATGTGTACCTTTTTGAACGTTTGAACATTGGAAACAGTGGATGCAGTGAACCGTGCTTTTTTTCTGAGTACAGAGAAAGGTCTGTCTAGAAAGGACTTTGGAAGACCCAATATCAGCTTTTACAAGCAAATCGCATCGTTTTTTGGTGCGTTTAGTGCATGGTAACACTGAATTGTGGAATTCCAGTATATAGGGATATGCTTTATGCAGAAGTGACCAATGGTTTCTGGTGCTGTTAACAATCTTATTGGTAGCCGGATGAAATGTATGCAAGAAGGGAATATGTTTTTGATCCCTTTGTTTTGAACTTCTAGGTTTATCAATTGACTGAAGAAGATGTTGTGGGTAACCTCTATTACGAAAACATTGTCGCATCTCAGTTCCGAAGGGAGAATTTATTAGAGCCTGACGCAACTGCTCTAGTGATAATGTTTTTAAAACAGAAACTGAAGTTGTTGCCAGCAGGTTATCAGCAGGTAAGTACCCTAAATCGACTCTGGAACGGGCTAAAGCATTTCTTAGTACCATTCAGCCAAGAAATACAAAAAATACTGAAAAAAAAATGTTTAAATCTACTCCAGTGTTTGTTACGAACTATAATGTTGAATATCTACAGATATGTAAAAAAAAATTTTTTAAATTAGGAGTTTTATATTAGGATGAACGGCGGTCTGATATCACTCATGGAATCAGATGGAATTCCACATTGACACAAAAAATTTATAAATCAGCCCTAGTTTTCAAATGTCAACTGCAGAAAATTCACATGGTTACAACATAAGGGCAACTATAAATGTGGACATCGTATCTGTACCTGTTGTAGTTATATACAGGGAGTGCAGAATTATTAGGCAAATGAGTATTTTGACCACATCATCCTATTTATGCATGTTGTTTTACTCCAAGCTGTATAGGCTCGAAAGCCTACTACCAATTAAGCATATTAGGTGATGTGCATCTCTGTAATGAGAAGGGGTGTGGTCTAATGACATCAACACCCTATATCAGGTGTGCATAATTATTAGGCAACTTCCTTTCCTTTGGCAAAATGGGTCAAAAGAAGGACTTGACAGGCTCAGAAAAGTCAAAAATAGTGAGATATCTTGCAGAGGGATGCAGCACTCTTAAAATTGAAAAACTTCTGAAGCGTGATCATCGAACAATCAAGCGTTTCATTCAAAATAGTCAACAGGGTCGCAAGAAGCGTGTGGAAAAACCAAGGCGCAAAATAACTGCCCATGAACTGAGAAAAGTCAAGCGTGCAGCTGCCAAGATGCCACTTGCCACCAGTTTGGCCATATTTCAGAGCTGCAACATCACTGGAGTGCCCAAAAGCACAAGGTGTGCAATACTCAGAGACATGGCCAAGGTAAGAAAGGCTGAAAGACGACCACCACTGAGCAAGACACACAAGCTGAAACGTCAAGACTGGGCCAAGAAATATCTCAAGACTGATTTTTCGAAGGTTTTATGGACTGATGAAATGAGAGTGAGTCTTGATGGGCCAGATGGATGGGCCCGTGGCTGGATTGGTAAAGGGCAGAGAGCTCCAGTCCAACTCAGACGCCAGCAAGGTGGAGGTGGAGTACTGGTTTGGGCTGGTATCATCAAAGATGAGCTTGTGGGGCCTTTTCGGGTTGAGGATGGAGTCAAGCTCAACTCCCAGTCCACAGTCCTCCAGTTTCTGGAAGACACCTTCTTCAAGCAGTGTTACAGGAAGAATTCTGCATCCTTCAAGAAAAACATGATTTTCATGCAGGACAATGCTCCATCACACGCGTCCAAGTACTCCACAGCGTGGCTGGCAAGAAAGGGTATAAAAGAAGAAAATCTAATGACATGGCCTCCTTGTTCACCTGATCTGAACCCCATTGAGAACCTGTGGTCCATCATCAAATGTGAGATTTACAAGGAGAACAGTACACCTCTCTGAACAGTGTCTGGGAGGCTGTGGTTGCTGCTGCAGGCAATGTTGATGGTGAACAGATCAAAACACTGACAGAATTCATGGATGGCAGGCTTTTGAGTGTCCTTGCAAAGAAAGGTGGCTATATTGGTCACTGATTTGTTTTTGTTTTGTTTTTGAATGTCAGAAATGAATATTTGTGAATGTTGAGATGTTATATTGGTTTCACTGGTAAAAATAAATAATTGAAATGGGTATATATTTGTTTTTTGTTAAGTTGCCTAATAATTATGCACAGTAATAGTCACCTGCACACACAGATATCCCCCTAAAATAGCTAAAACTAAAAACAAACTAAAAACTACTTCCAAAAATATTCAGCTTTGATATTAATGAGTTTTTTGGGTTGATTGAGAACATGGTTGTTGTTCAATAATAAAATTAATCCTCAAAAATACAACTTGCCTAATAATTCTGCACTCCCTGTACAGACTGGTTCTTCTATATTTTCTATAGCCAACCAACGTTCTTGTGAATTGAACCAATATATCAATTGTAATACTAGCTTTGTAGTATATTGTATTACCTGTTCTATATGTCATTTGCAATACGTTGGTTGTACTACGAATAGCTTAGAAGTCAGAATACGTAAACATCTGCCAGATATAGCGCATGCTAAAAATAGAAATGTTTCAGCGGTCAGTCTTCATTATGCGGTTGTGCATCAGGGAAGGACAGCAGGTTTCCAAGTTCAAGGTTTGGAAAGAGTTAATCCCCCCCCCCCCCCCCCCCCCCCCCCCCCCAGTAGGTTCGGAGATCATAAGCGCAAACTTCTGAACAGGTAATCCCTTTGGGTATTTCGTATGGGTTCTTGTGTCTCTTTGGATTTAAATCGTAAACATGATTTGATCTTACATTATTGATTTTTCCTTTACTCATGGATTTTTTCATTAGTTTGCTTTTAATATTTTAGTATTTCATTGATTTATTTTATGAATATAGATATGGGTGTGTTTTAGTAGCCACTTGCAATTAGTGGCTTCAGCTATATAGGTCCAAGCTAGTGTGTCCATATTTTGTCATAAGTAAGAATCAGCCTTATTTGATCTGAAACGTGTAGACAGGGATTTTGCATTGGATTTTACTGTGCACATGGAATAAAGGCTGTCACTTTTTTTGGAAGCTGGACATTTTTCTGTTTTGTTCTCATATTGTGTGGTGCTAGTTCCCAGCGCAGTACACGCCTCCGTAATTCATTTGTATGAAGTGAGCACAGCCTCTTGGTCTCTCCTTTGTTTCTTTGCATCTCAGTTAGTCTCATAATTTTTTTTTTTAAACAACATTTTTTATTCAAGGAGAATATCTGCATATAGAAGGATTACAAAAGTTTAGATGCCATTGCTTTGACATAAATATGAATAGCTGTAAATGATCTTACACTTGCTTGTACAGAGAAATAAATGATTTATATAGACAGGATCCCTGCTTTTTCCTGTTTTTTGATCCCTAATAAGTTCCCCTACCCAACTTCCCAAAACTCTGCTTAAGAACAAAAAAAAAGTTTCTCCATGGACACAGTTTGTATTCGCTCTATATCAGTTCAGTCTTTAATTTGATTGACTTTTCTTCCCATTTTAAGTCGATCTGCAATCTAATTTCCCCAAAGACCCTTTTACTTGTTCCCTCAAGAACCACTGAGTGTCACAAAAGGGGACCATTAACTTCTGTATTTCCTCCCCAGTCAGAGAGTGGACTATAAAGCTTCTCCATTTATGGAAGAAAGCTGTGGTCGTCTTCTCCTTATGCCTCTCAACCTCAAGTTTGTCCATGCGCAATATCTGTTTCACTGTTCCCACAATTTCGTCCAGTGTGGGAATAGTAGGACAAAGTCAGTGTCTCAATATACATTTCCTAACGGACATCAGGAACAAATGTATCCCCTTAACCCCGATCACTGGTGATATATCTCCACCAGGGTCCAAAAGGAATATAATGAAAAATGCATTGTTGTGGAGAGAGGTGCAGCTCAACCCCCCAAGTGGTCTTAATGTAGGTAATCACATCCCTCCACAACTGGGAAAGGTCTGGACATTTCCACAAGCCATGTAATAAGTTAGCTTTTTGTAGGTGACACTTCGGGCAGTACCTGAGGTAATGTAACGGGGCGTCTGTAAACGAGAGGTCAAAAGCGTAAGTAGCTTTGTGGATGATTCTGAACTGCATCTCCCTCCAAGTTTCACTTTGAATAGCTTGCCTCACCCTTTCCATACCTGATCTAATTTTTGCTGTCAGTTTATTGCCCTGTAGCTCTATCTCCCATTTCTTAAAAACAGTTTCCCCCAATGGGATGGAATGAGTGCTTTGGCTTCTATGGTATAAATCCGAGAGTGAACCCATCTCTTGGTCGCGGCCCATCAAAGCATCAAACCACAGAAGCCTTTCCCTTTCTCCCATTTTCCCTGCCTGTTTCAAACAATAACATGATATTTGTTTGTATAGTAGGAAATGGGACTGTGGCAATTGGAGTTTAGATTGAAGATCCCTCCACGGTATTATCTCAGTACCTGATGGGGTCAAGATCTGTTTTAACCTACTTATGCCTTTTTCTTTCCATTTATTATACATCACAGATTGTCTCCCGGACGGGAAAGTTGGGAGGGTCCATAGGGGCATGTAAGGTGAAACAAACATTGGTAATTTGTAGATTTTCCTAATCGTTCTCCATGCAGCAGTAGTGGCTCTAATCACAGTAAAAATTTTGATCAGGGAGGGCATATCTCTTATCCTAGAATGCAAGAGTGCCACTGGGTCCCAGGGGGCTATCAACTCCCTCTCTAGTTGTATATTAGAGAAGTGTGCTGAGTTTCCAATCCAGTCCCTGATATGTCTAACCAGTGCTGCTAGGTTATACCTCCTAATGTTCGGTAACTGCAGTCCCCTTTTCCACTTCGTCAGACATAGTTTTTCGTATGCTATTCTTGGCCTTTTTTTCCATAGAAACTGGGAGAAGGCTCTTTGCAGTCTACTTACATCTGAGTGTTTTATTAACAGAGGCACATAGGGTAAAGTAATCGTGCAGACATTATCATTTTTATTAGGTGAGCTCTCCCAAAAAGAGAAAGTGGCAGACTGGCCCATCTCTCTAATTCTTGTTCGATTTTTCCAATCAGAGGAGTATAATTTAAAGTATATAAGGATGACGGAAGTTTCCCTATTTTGATCCCCAGGTATGTAAAATGGTGTGTCATCACCTCTACCCCGTGAACACTAAAAGAATCTCCCTCCCGCCCCCGGAGATAGGGTAGCTGACTCTTGCTTACATTGATCGTAAATCCCGTAGCTGTACAATAATGGAGCAAGATTGCCAGTACATTTCCCAAGTGATCTGCCAGAGAATTAAGGAATATCAAGATATCATCAGCAAAGCATACTAATTTTACTTCTTTCTTACCCACCCCTATACCCTGAAAGGTGTCAAATATAGAGCCAAATATAACACTAGTGGCTCTAAGGCCAAGTTGAAAAAAGAGGGGAGAGGGGGCATTACCCTGTCTTGTCCCCTTTGTAAGATTAAACAGATCAGACAAAAAACTGGAAAACTAACTCTTGCCTGGGGGTTTCTATACATGCTATCAACCGCAGACGTGAACGAATCACTGATCCCAAAAGCATCTAAAGCCCAGCCACTGCCAGTTAATGTTGTCAAAAGCCTTCTCTGCATCGTTTGACAGCAAGGCTGGGTGGCTTCCGTGATTTCGGTTTTGGACCATGTAGCATATAAACATTCTAGACTTTACATTTTTTGCACTTTTCTGGTTAGATTTGCTGATATCTTTAAAACCAGAATAATAAATCTTTCCTATAACTCTTTACCTGTTTCTAGCTTCAACGTGCTCAGATTTTTCTACTTTAATCCGCTCCCCCCCCCCCCTAACTTCTAAGAGCAACATACATAACTTTTTATATCTCCCAGGAAATATCATAAATGCACAAACATCAAACTCCCTCTCTCGAATCATACCCATTCTCTTCTGAGTGAGAGGAAAAGTTCATACTGACGGTTTCAGCCCCACTCTGGGCTTGATGCCAGGTTTTGATCTCTTCTTGGAATGCTTGGGGGAGACTCGTGAGGAATTTTGTGCGAAGGTTCCTGGTGATGCTGTCCTCTCCGAGACCCTTGTGTTCTGGGGCTAATTTTGTCCTCCACCTCCGCTTTGGCTTCCATCGGCGTGAGGTAAGTAACTATAGTACCGTCCTGCCTGAAGATTCGCAATATCGCTGGGTAAATCAGCACAAACTTTGTTTTTTCTTTGACCAATTGTGTACAGATGGAAGAAAAGGCTCTTCTTTTTCTGGCCACTTCGACAGAGTAATCCCCAAAAAGCAGAATTTTACGTCCTCGCACATGAAGTGGGCCGGTCTCCTTTCTGTATTTGGTCAGGAGGTTTTTTTTCTCTGCGAAGTTTAGGTACTTCACTATCGAGGCTCTCGGTCTTTGTTTAGAGACATCTTTAAAAGAGTCTCTCCTAGGGCCAATACGGTGGGCTCTTTCAACCGTCACGAGACCTTGTATTCCGAGAGCTTGGGGAAGTTCCACAGCACAGATTTGCGCTAGCTGATTTGGGGGAATTGATTCAGGTAGTCCCACAATGCGGAGATTACTCCGTCTGGAGCGATTTCCCGAACCGTCGATTTTATCTCTTAGGGCTTGGTTTGTCTGAAGGGATTCTTTTGCAAGAGAATATGCATTCTCTAACTCATTCTCCATTGTTCCTACAGCTCCAGCTCTTGAATTTGGAGTGAGTGCTGAGCGACATCGCCCTGAATCTGCTTCAGAACGGATGCCACAGTTGCTTCCAGCGAGGCCTTAATGTCGGGCGCCAGTAAGTTTGCCACTTCTATTGCCAGCTCCTTACAAGGGATTTCCAACCCCTGTGACTGTGGTAAGGTGTTCACTTTGAGGAGCTGCGTCTCACTCGACCCAGGTTGTGTAGGAGGTTGTGATGAGGAGCACGTGGGCCTTGTTCTCTTATCCACCATTTTATTCTTCTGCAGCGTGGCCATGCTGTCTCGCTGAGGAAGGGGAGATTCTATTATCGGGGTGCCGCCTCGTACCAAAAACTTCTCCATTCATGCCCGCCAAGTAGCGGGGTCAGTTACTGAGGGTATATCACCTTGATATGCTGCGTTTTCCCCGGTTATTTTGCTGAGAGCACGGAGCTTCTTCTATCTCCGTCCTCACACGTGCACAACGTAACCGGAAGTCCTAGTCTCATATTCTGTTGAGGATCTGTTTTAACTATACATCTAATTCTCTCAAATTGGGAACCCAGGAGTGATTGTTTAATGTTGGTTGAATAAAAGCTAGAAAAATGGAGGAGGTTATCAGTTGGTTTTCTATAAAGGTCAGTAATTAAGGTGCCATTTGACATCTTAATCAAGGTGGTGTCAAGAAAATCTATGGTGTTGGAATAGTGGTGAATAGTGAATTGGAGTTCTGGGTAAATAGAATTCAAGAAGGTATGGAAATGTAGGAGGAAGTCCAATGTGCCACCCCATATGCAAAATATGTCATCAATATATCGTTTCAATATGATGGCATGTGCTATAAATGTCGGATCAGTATACAGGAAGGTATTTTCGAAATCTGCCATGAAAAAATTTGCATAAGGGGGCGCCACATTGGACCCTGTTGCAGTCCCTTGTCGTTGGAGAAAGAAATCATCTTCAAATATGAAAAAAATGTTAGTCAGGACTAATTCTAACAGCTCCATACAGATGGATTTCGTCGTCGGTTGCATTGTAGTAGTACATAATAGATTATTTACTGCTCTCAATCCCTTTTCATGTGGAATAGATGTATAAATACTGGTTACATCCCATGTTACCAGAATTACATCTTGTGTGAAAAGCATCTGGTTGTGAATTACTTCAAGGAAAGCAAAAGTAGCTAGTAAAAAGAAGAAGTATCTAGTTTGTTTCATTATTAGAGTCAGAATATTTTCAAGGAGAATAGATAAGGGGGATAAAATAGAGTTGGTTGATGCAACAATGGGTCTGCCCATTATTCCTTTTATGTTGCCTAAACCTCTCCATTTGTTAAAAATAACTCTCTCTATGGTGCGCTCCCCAATGGCTGTGCGTTGCACACACAGCAGATTCCATATCGAGGCTTGGAACTCTTTCTACACTTGCACAGGCCAGACATACAGTACGTCTTTGCACTTTTAAGTAGAACGCTGAACGTGGCCAAACGTGGCTCGCGTCTCTCTCATGTGAAGTTGCACTTTCTCTTTACTGAACCATTGGCACCAGCAGCACCAGGTAACCCCTTTACCCTTGTATCCATCTTCTATTACCCTACTTGGACTTCTCTCTCCAGTCCGTACAGTATTAGAACAAAGTTTTATGCGAATCGACTTTGGATGTTTCATCCGAAGTCGATTCGCTCATCCCTAATTAATACATTCTGGGTTTACATATGCCACATTGCAATATACATTCATATCCAAAGATTTCAGCTTTGCAGCACTAAGAACATCTTCTAGGAACATTTACTTACAGACCATCTGTCAACATTTTAACAGAGAATCATTTTCTTAATTATTGTCACTTTGAAATAGTTAAAGAACACCTAAACTGGTCATATATTTTGGAATCAGAAGCAATGGCCTGAATTATACAGTAGTTATTGGAATTTTTTATTTGGTTTTAGATGTCACTTTAGTAAATCGACAAATAAATTCTCAAAATACTTTTTGACACAGCATCGAATTTCTGTTGGGGGTTCGCAAACCTCTACAGACATTAAAATGTCAGGACACAGCAATACAGGGAGTGCAGAATTATTAGGCAAATGAGTATTTTGACCACATCATCCTCTTTATGCATGTTGTCTTACTCCAAGCTGTATAGGCTCGAAAGCCTACTACCAATTAAGCATACAGTATTAGGTGATGTGCATCTCTGTAATGAGAAGGGGTGTTGTCTAATGACATCAACACCCTATATCAGGTGTGCATAATTATTAGGCAACTTCCTTTCCTTTGGCAAAATGGGTCAAAAGAAGGACTTGACAGGCTCAGAAAAGTCAAAAATAGTGAGATATCTTGCAGAGGGATGCAGCACTCTTAAAATTGCAAAGCTTCTGAAGCGTGATCATCGAACAATCAAGCGTTTCATTCAAAATAGTCAACAGGGTCGCAAGAAGCGTGTGGAAAAACCAAGGCGCAAAATAACTGCCCATGAACTGAGAAAAGTCAAGCGTGCAGCTGCCAAGATGTCACTTGCCACCAGTTTGGCCATATTTCAGAGCTGCAACATCACTGGAGTGCCCAAAAGCACAAGGTGTGCAATACTCAGAGACATGGCCAAGGTAAGAAAGGCTGAAAGACGACCACCACTGAACAAGACACACAAGCTGAAACGTCAAGACTGGGCCAAGAAATATCTCAAGACTGATTTTTCGAAGGTTTTATGGACTGATGAAATGAGAGTGAGTCTTGATGGGCCAGATGGATGGGCCCGTGGCTGGATTGGTAAAGGGCAGAGAGCTCCAGTCCGACTCAGACGCCAGCAAGGTGGAGGTGGAGTACTGGTTTGGCCTGGTATCATCAAAGATGAGCTTGTGGGGCCTTTTCGGGTTGAGGATGGAGTCAAGCTCAACTCCCAGTCCTACTGCCAGTTTCTGGAAGACACCTTCTTCAAGCAGTGGTACAGGAAGAAGTCTGCATCCTTCAAGAAAAACATGATTTTCATGCAGGACAATGCTCCATCACACGCGTTCAAGTACTCCACAGCATGGCTGGCAAGAAAGGGTATAAAAGAAGAAAATCTAATGACATGGCCTCCTTGTTCACCTGATCTGAACCCCATTGAGAACCTGTGGTCCATCATCAAATGTGAGATTTACAAGGAGGGAAAACAGTACACCTCTCTGAACAGTGTCTGGGAGGCTGTGGTTGCTGCTGCACGCAATGTTGATGGTGAACAGATCAAAACACTGACAGAATCCATGGATGGCAGGCTTTTGAGTGTCCTTGCAAAGAAAGGTGGCTATATTGGTCACTGATTTGTTTTTCTTTTGTTTTTGAATGTCAGAAATGTATATTTGTGAATGTTGAGATGTTAGATTGGTTTCACTGGTAAAAATAAATAATTGAAATGGGTATATATTTGTTTTTTGTTAAGTTGCCTAATAATTATGCACAGTAATAGTCACCTGCACACACAGATATCCCCCTAAAATAGCTAAAACTAAAAACAAACTAAAAACTACTTCCAAAAATATTCAGCTTTGATATTAATGAGTTTTTTGGGTTCATTGAGAACATGGTTGTTGTTCAATAATAAAATTAATCCTCAAAAATACAACTTGCCTAATAATTCTGCACTCCCTGTATACAGTATATCGTCTATTAAAACATTTACAATGACGTCCTTTACGTCCAGCAACACTCTGGCTCACTTGAGATACGGCCCAATTTTCCAGTACAGTCTTTCACAAGAATAGCTACTCTTGTAGATGTCATTCATTTTGAGAATTCATTTCATTTTTCTGCATCCTTCTACGTGCCTGCCCTTCTTAGACTGCTTTGGACATCTAGAGTTTGGATCCCACACATACTGTGTGAACATGAGCCCAGGATGCACACTGGAGGAGATTTACTAAACTGATGGAAAGTAGAAGTGGCTTAGTTTCCCATAGCAACCAGTCAATTCAGATTCCATCTTTAATTTATCACAGCTCCTTTAGAAAATGAAAACTGGAATCTGATTGGTTGCTATGGGCAACTAAGCCAGTTCTAATTTACATCAGTTTGATAAATC
This sequence comes from Bufo gargarizans, assembly GCF_014858855.1. Taxonomy (NCBI): domain Eukaryota; kingdom Metazoa; phylum Chordata; class Amphibia; order Anura; family Bufonidae; genus Bufo; species Bufo gargarizans. Next base: position 180,350,873 of record NC_058084.1, on the reverse strand, counting down.
TCCCCCACTGTGTTCACATTTATGATTCAGCTCGCTGGGAGATATGGCAGCCAAACAGCTACTGTGCAGCCCTTGGAGGGGAGGGAACCAGTCCTGTTTATCCCATCAGATAGATAGATAGACTGTATATATAATTACGACATCACAATGACGACTTACAGACAGATGTTGCTGGTGGGAGTTCTGCCATGTAAAAAAAGAAAATTAGACATCATATTGTGTGTTACAAACTCTTTCTAACAAAGCTATACCCAGCTATGTACCTCATATAGATCCAGAGTCCCCCCCCCCCCCCCCCCCATCCATTGCTCCAACTGCTTTGCTAGGTTAAATTCATGCTGGCAGCTTAGGGGTGTGTCCTTTCTACCGCAGCTATTTCCCTATCACAGCTCAGGGGGCGTTTCCCATGCTGCAGCTATCTCTCTATGACAGCTCAGGGGGCGTTTGCCATGCTGCAGCTCTCTCCCTGGAACTGTCACAGCTTCTAACAGTGAGATATGGCTGGTGGCAGTGGAAGGATGGAGCTGAGCATGTGCGACTGCCTCAGTAGGGGCCGTGCATATTACTGTGGGTGTCATTATAATTAATTAAAAAGAATAGCTCAGAACTAGAGCATTTTATTTTTATTTTTTTATTTAATACGAACCCTTCCTCGACCCCAGATATAAGATCATTGATAATCCTCTCCAGAAGGAAAAAAAAAAAGAATCATTTATCCAGACCGGACACGGGACAATAACATAAAGCATGACTGGCAGCACAATCATTTTAACCAAATCAATCTTATCAGCCTGGGATAGAGGAAGCCTCTTCCAGGCCCTAACTTTCTGCTTAATATTGTCACTGGGCTGACGTTTAAGGCAATATAGCCGCCCAGATCTACTCCGATTTTTTAACCCAGATAATTTAAATGATCTTTAGTAGAAAGTATACGAACAGTACTATCACCCTGTGGACATTCACGACTTAATGGAAGTAACATAGATTTATCCCAATTAATTGAGTAGCCGGACACAGAGCCATATTCATCAATAATATGCATAACCCGGGGAATCGCTCTGTACCCGTGACTCAAAAACAATAAAATGTTCACGGCGTAAAGACTAATCCTATCATCTGCTCCCCCTACCCCTAAAGCCAGCCAATCCAGGGTCGGATCTAATTCTACAAGCAAGAGGCTCCATAAAAATGGCAAATAGCAAGGGGGAGACGGGGCAACCCTGTCTTGAACCCCGCTGCAAAAGGATACTGGGTGTATTAATACCATTTACGTTTATTCTAACAGAGGCTTGTGAATATAGTAATTTAGTTAATTGAATAAAATTCGATCCCAGACCCATCCGCGCCATGGTGCTCCAGAGGAAGGGCCATTCCACCCTGTCGAACACTTTAGCAGCATCCAATGACAGGATGGAGCGGTCCCCCGCCCATCTGTAGATTCAAGAAAGCCCTTCGTAAGTTAGTTTGGATCTGTCGGCCAGGAACAAAACCTGTCTGATCGGAATGTATCAGTAAGTGTATTATTTTCTTTAAACGACTTGCAAGCAATTTGGCCAGAAGTTGGTAATCGGTATTAGGCAAAGATATCAGTCTATAAGAATCTATACAACTTTTATCCTTATCTTTTTTTAATATTAAAGTAACAATGGCCTCTCTCAACGAAGGCGGAAGAACTCTGCAGCTCTGCAAATCATTAATTACCTGCGACAAAAAAGGTAACAATACCTCACCATATATTTTATATACATCAATCGGCAAACCGTCAGACCCTGGCGATGAATTCCCCCGAACTTCAGTCAGAACAGACTGACGCTCTTGGAGCTGAATCGGAGCATTCAATTGTAAAGAATCCTGATCTGACAGTATTGGAATATTCAATTGATTCAAAAAGTGTTTGATATACACCTCTTTCCCACCATGTTGGGATTGATATAATACAGAAAAATGTTTCAAAAATTCGGCTCTGATGCCATCCAAATCAGCTATAACACTCCCAGCACCTAAACGCAAAGAGAGCACTTTTTCATAGCATATCTGGCTGGCAGTGATCCTAGAGAGAAGTCTTCCTGGTTTGCCTCCCTCATAGAACCGCTTCAAGCCCTGAAAGAAGAGTTTGTGCTGAGCCTTATTAGCCATATAATTCAGATATTCTTCCCTAGCTTCCTTCAAATTTTGCTGAGTGCCCGCATCTAATAATTTTGTAGCCCTTATTTCACATTCTTTAACTTTATCCGACATTGCTCTTTCCTGTTTATGAAAGGCAGATTTTTTATTTTTGATCTTCAAGAAATAGATCCCATGGATATGCGCCTTCAATGAGTCCCATACTGCATGAATATGAGCCGTACCATAATTTATATGTCAAAATTCAGCAATGTTTTCTTTTAAAAAATCCAGTTCCTTGATTATGTGAATCCAATGTGGATTCAAATGGAAGGGACGACAAATAAGACTAGCATCCATATTCTCGAAGATCATTAAATTGGAGCATGGTCAGATACACTATGTGCCTTATATTTCATTTTAACTATTACGTCTAGCATGTTGCTGCTGGCGAGGGAAAGGCCTATTCTGGACATACTTTTATACGTATTGCTAAAACAAGAGAAGACCTTCCTATCGCCATATAGCGACCGCCAAATATCCACCAATGCAAGCTCCTCACATATCCCAGACAACACTGAATGCTTACCAACACTTTGCTTGGGGCCAGTAATAGTAGACTAGGCATGGCCAACCTGAGGCTCTCCAGCTGTTGCAAAACTACAACTCCCAGCATGCACAGACTGCCTACAGCTATCAGCCTGCAGCAGGGCATGGTGGAAGTTGAAGTTTTACAACAGCTGGAGAGCCGCAGGTTGGCCATGCCTGTAGTAGACACTCTATACAGACCAGGGTCCAGAACACTATTAAAATCTCCAGAAACTAAAACAGGACATTTATCCCTACGAAAAATAAACTCAGCCAAACATGAGAGTACTCTGGAAGAAAATGGGGGGGAGGGGGCATACACAAAGGCAAGAATGCACACATGCCCATTCCAGCGACCATATAGGAAAACAAAACTACCATCCTTATCAACTAATATGAATATATACACTAATGCCATGGGCATATGTGGACCAATAAGAGTGATATTCCAGCTTTGCCCATCTTTTCTTCATATAGCCAAGATTCTCCTGTCAAGTATGTGTTTCCAAAAGAGCAACGATCGCTGGGAGATATTTATTATTTGAGGAGGTGACAAACCTAGTCAGTCGCAACGAAGGCACCATCAGCGACCTCATCCCATTTGTTTTCTTACTGGAGCGTGCCCTGCGAAGAGTGCTGGATCAGGCTGTAGATGAGTGTGAAGAGGAAGAGTTGTGGTCACCATCACCACCAGAAACAGCCTTGTCACCCTCGCTTGTCGGACCTGCGTAAACGCTGCAAAAGGAGTATGAGGAAGAGGAGTCAGAGGAGGAATGTGGCTTTGAGGAAGACGAAGACCAACCACAGCAGGCATCCCACCAGGGTGCTCGTTGTTGTCACCTATCTGGGACCCGTGGTGTTGTACGTGGCTGGGGGGAAGAACAGACTGTCAATGACATCAGTGAGGACGAGGAACGGGAAATGAGTAGCTCGGCATCCAACCTTGTGTAAATGGGGTCTTTCCTGCTGTCATGTCTGTTGAGGGACCCTCGTATAAAAAGGATGAAGGAGAACGACCTGTACTGGGTGGCCACGCTACTAGACCCCCGGTATAAGCAGAAAGTGGCGGAAATGTTACCAAATTACCGACAGTCAGAAAGGATGCAGCAGTTCAAAACCAAACTACACCATATGCTTTACACAGCTTATAAGGGGGATGTCACAGCACAATGGGAATCTAACTGTGGAAGAGGTGAAAGTAATCCGCCTCCTATCATGACCATGGCGGCAAGGACAGGACGCTTTACAGATGTGTTGTTGATGGAGGACATGCAGAGCTATTTCAGTCCTACGCATCACCACAGCCCTTTGGGGTCCACCCTCAGAGTACGACTCGACCGACAGGTAGCAGACTACCTCGCCTTAACTGCAGATATCGACACTCTGAGGAGCGATGAACCCCTTCACTACTGGGTGTGCAGGCTTGACCTGTGGCCTGAGCTATCCCAGTTTGCGATAGAACTTCTGGCCTGCCCCGCTTCAAGTGTCCTGTCAGAAAGGACCTTTAGTGAAGCAGGAGGCATTGTCACTGACAAGACAAGTCGCCTCGGTCAAAAAAGTGTTGATTACCTCACCTTCATTAAGATAAATGAGGCATGGATACCGAAGGGATTGATAGTGGGGGATACGTTTGACTAACAAAAGGCCTGATGACATGCCTTGGCCTCAAAATGGTCCCCACTCTGCTGTATTTAATGTCTGCATACCGGATGACTTTCGTGAATTCTCCGCCACCAACTAGGGTTCAAGCCGCAATGTTTTAGTCACCTTACTGCCTGGAAACCATCAATTTTTCTGGCTGCTGCTACAGCAGCGGCTGCAACATGCCTAATTTTTCTGGCCTCTAGTGCTGCACTGTGGCTGCAAAAACAAAAAAAAAGTCACATACATGTGTCCATTTCCCTTCGTGATCGGTACCTTGTTGTGGTGAAGGGGCTTGCGTATCACAATGAAGCGATCATCCCCTCTATGATTGTGTTGGCAATGTTGTCACACCCCAGATAAGGCCATTGCTTCATTATGATCAGACTAAAAGCGATCGGCTGGATAATTTTTCATAGAAAAAACATTATATATATATTTTTTTAAGTTGTATGGGTTTTTAATACATAAAATAAAAAAAACATAATAAAGTCTCTTAATAGTTTATTAGAAATAATGCAGACAATTTAAAAAATCCCCATCAATTTCAATACAAAGCAAGTACAGAGCTCAGAACAAAATTATTTCCTGATGTCGTTAATTCGACAATGATTAATCAATTCAACACACGTCCCCGCATAGGGGGCGTAACAGGGATTAAACTGATAGGAATAGTGCTAGTTAAGACACCACTCATATAGGGTGTCACAGCACAGTGCTCCGTGCACACACAGTGCCCCAACTTGGGAGTAAGAGGACCGACCAAGCTGCTTTTTCCATCTCCCGGTTCCGAAAATCAATTTAGTTTGGTGTATCAGAGTTTGGTCTGTCACTGTGAAGGCAGTGGAAGGTACCCGGCCTAAATTTTTTTTCACAAAAGGCAATCCCTGATATGGGACGTAACAGGGATTAAACTGATGAGAATAGTACTACAGAAAATACCACTCATATCGGGTGTGACGGTAAATTGCACGGCGCAGACACAGTGACCGTGGCGTGGATTCAAACAAAGGGGAGGGAGCCAGCAGTTTTTTTAACCATCTCCCCGTTCGAAAAATCAATTTAATAAATGGACCCCAGATTGGGGACGTCACGTAACAGGGATTAAAGTGATGAGAATAGTACTAAAGAAAATACCACTCATATCGGGTGTGACAGTAAATTGCATGGCGCAGACGCAGTGACCCTGGCGTGGATTCAACAAAGAGGAGGGAGCCAGCGTTTTTTTAACCATCTCCCCGTTCGAAAAATCAATTTAATAAATGGACCCCAGATTGAGGATGTCACATAACAGGGATTAAACTGATGAGAATAGTACTACAGAAAATACCACTCATATCGGGTGTGACAGTAACCATCTCCCCGTTCGAAAAATCTATTCTATGGGACATGGCTAGCTTGGTATCCAACCTTGTGCAAATGGACTGTTTGCGGTTGTTTGTAGTGCATTAAAAGGGGAGTTTGGTCTGTCAATGTTCAAAAAAATTTAGGATTGTTAGGTGAGTTATGCCCTTTATGGATTAAAATCTAACTCTGTGTCAACTATGTAATTTTCCATGGGAGTTTTGCCATGGATCCCCCTCCGGCATGCCACAGTCCAGGTGTTAGTCCCCTTGAAACAACTTTTCCATCACTACTGTGGCTAGAAAGAGTCCCTGTGGGTTTTAAAATTTGCCTGCCTATTGAAGTCTATGGCGGTTTGCCCGGTTCGCCCGTTCGCAAACATTTGCAGAAATTTGCGTTCGCCGTTCGAGAACGGAAAATTTTATATTCACAACATCTCTACTTCTGACTCCTCTTCCTCATACTCCTCTTCCAGCGTTGCCGCAGGTTCGGCAAGCGACGATGACAAGGCTGTTTCTGGTGGTGATGGTGACCACAACTCTTCCTCTTGACTTGGCTCATCTACAGCCTGATCCAGCACTCTTCGCAGGGCACGATCCAGGAAGAAAACAAATGGGATGAGGTCGCTGATGGTGCCTTCATTGCGACTGACTAGGTTTGTCACCTCCTCAAAAGGACGCATGAGCCTACAGGCATTGCGCATGAGCGTCCAGTAACGTGGCAAAAAAATTCCCAGCTCCGCAGAGGCTGTCCTAGCACCCCGGTCATACAAATACTCGTTGACGTCTTTTTCTTGTTGGTCCAGGCAGCCGAACATTAGGAGTGTTGAATTCCAACGTGTCGGGCTGTCGCAAATCAAGCGCCTCACTGGCATGTTGTTTCGCCGCTGAATATTGGAAAAGTGCACCATGGCCGTGTAGGAACGCCTGTAATGGCCACACACCTTCCTGGCCTGCTTGAGGACGTCCTGTAAGCCTGGGTACTTAGACACAAAGCGGTGTATGATGAGATTTAACACATGTGCCATGCACGGCACATTTGACAACTTGCCCAAATTCAATGCCGCCAACAAATTGCTTCCATTGTCACACACCACTTTGCCAATCTCCAGTTGGTGCGGGGTCAGCCACTGATCCACCTGTACGTTCAGGGCGGACAGGAGTGCTGGTTTAGTGTGGCTCTCTGCTTTCAGGCAAGTCAACCCCAAGACAGCGTGACACTGTCGTATCCGGGATGTGGAATAGCCTCTGGGGAGCTGGAGGGATTCAGTTGATGTGCAGCCAGACACCGCAGCAGAAGAGGACTCAGCCGAGGAGGTTATGGAAGAGGATGGAGTAGGAGGAGTAGAGGAGGTGGCAGTAGGCCTGCCTGCAAGTCGTGGCGGTGTCACCAACTTCGCTGCACAGCCATGCATTCCATGCTTGTCAGCCGTCAGCAGGTTGACTCAATGCGCAGTGTACGTGATATACCTGCCCTGACTGTGCTTTGCAGACCAGGTATCAGTGGTCAGATGGACCCTTGCCCCAACACTGTATGCCAGAGATGCCATGAATTCCTTTTCAATAACAGAGTAGAGGTTTGGGATTGCCTTTTTTGAAAAAAAAAATTGTCCGAGTACCTTCCACTGTGGTGTCCCAATAGCGACCAATTTTTTGAAGGCCTCAGACTCCACCAGCTGGTGGGCTAAGAGTTCCGTCAAGCCAACTTTCAGACGCCGGGCAAGGGGGTGACTCTGTGACATTGGCTTCTTACACTAAAACATTTCCTTGACAGACACCTGACTGTGGGCAGATGAGATGGAACTGCTGAAGGTGAGAGGCGGAGTGGCGGGTGGTTGAGAGGGGGCAAGGAGGACAGCAGTGGTTGACGTGGCTGAAGATGCTGGACCAAGAAGAGGATGGTGGCTTTGAGTTTGTGTGCTGCTTGTACTCATGTGTTGATCCCTTTGGCGTTTGTGATGTGAGATCATGTGCCTTCGCAAAGCAGTTGTACCGAGGTGGGTATTGGACTTTCCACGACTCAGTTTTTTTTGGCACAGGTTGCAAATAGCATTGCTGTTATCAGAGGCAGACACACAAAAATAATGCCACACTGTTGAGCTTTGCAATGACTGCATTCTGGTGGTTGCAACAGCATGCGTTGATTGGCGTGCTGTCTGGCTGACCCTGGGTGCCGATAAATGCTGTCTGACTGTGCCACTAGCTCCTTGCGACGAGCTCACTCTGCTTCCAACTCGTCTCCTCCTTCTCTCTGTCTCCGTTCTGCACTTTCCCCCTCTTCTTCTTCTCTTCGAGCAGGCACCCACGTGGCATTCACGGACACATCGTCATCATCAACCACTTCACTTGTATCTGACACCTCAGCAAAGGAAGCAGCAGCGGGTACAACATCATCATCACACTGTACGTCCATGTGTGTAATCCTGCCTGGCTGAGACATATCCCTGTTATCTACATCCTCTGGCAATAATGGTTGCGCATCACTAATTTCATCTAACTGATGTGTAAATAAATCCTCTAACGGATCAAGTGAAGCGACTGTGGTGGCTGTGGTGGCTGTGGTGGTAGTGGTCGTGATGGCAGTGGACGGGAGAGTGGTAACTTGAGAGCAGGTGACCGAAGGCGAGCTGGAGGAGGATGGTGCGTCAAGGTTCTTAGCGGAAGCTGTTGAAGATTGGGTGTCCTGTGTAAGCCAGTCAACTATGTCCTCAGAATATTTTGGGTTCAGGGTACGTGGCCTCTGAACACTGGGCATTATTCCAGGGCCAGTGGAAATCACAGCACCACGACCACGACGGCTCCTGCGGTGTGGCCTGCCTCTGCCTGTGGTACTATGCGTGCAAGGTACTGTGCCACCCTACATAAGTGGTGGGCAGTGGTCACAGTGCAGTGTGTGTGGGCCTGACACACACTGGCTTGCAACTGCGATTATATCACAGGGAAAAAATAAGTTGACTTTAGTTTTATCTGCAAGGTATTGTGACACCCTGTAACAGTATGAGTGGTGGCCTGGCCAGTGGCCACAGTACAGTCTGTGGGTCAGACACTCACTGGCTTGCAACTGAGATTATATTTATTACAGAGAAAAAATAAATTGACTTTAGTTTTATCTGCAAGGTATTGTGACACCCTTTAACAGTATAAGTGGTGGCCTGGCCAGTGGCCACAGTACAGTCTGTGGGCCAGACACTCACTGGCTTGCAACTGTGATTATATCACACAGAAAAAATAAATTGACTTTAGTTTTATCTGCAAGGTATTGTTACACCCTGTAACAGTATGAGTGGTGGCTTGGCCAGTGGCCACAGTACAGTCTGTGGGCAAGACACTCACTGGCTTGCAACTGCGATTATATTTATTACAGAGAAAAAATAAATTGACTTTAGTTTTATCTGCAAGGTATTGTGACACCCTGTATGAATGGTGTGCACATAGTACAGTCTGTGGGCCGGCAGCCTCTCACACACGGGCAGGCAACTGCAATATATATATATATATATACACATAAAAAAAAGCAGACTGATGTACCCGCCTTAAAAAGGGCTTTTTGGGGTGCTGTCAGGACGCTGTCCTTACAGCAGATGAGTCTGTGGACACAGAACACTGCCCTAGCTATCGATTTCCCTATTAAATCAGCAGCAGCTACACTGTTCCTTCTCTCACTAAGAATGCAGCTTCCGAATGATTCTAAAATGGATGCTGTCCAGGAGGTGGGAGTGTCTGGGGAGGGAGGGTCTGCTGCTGATTGGCTGGAATGTGTCTGCTGACTGTGAGGTACAGGGTCAAAGTTTGTTCAATGATGATGTATAGGGGGCGGACCGAACATCGCATATGTTCGCCCGCCGCAGCGAACGCGAACAAGCCATGTTCGCAGTGAACTGTTCGCCGGCTAATAGTTCGGGACATCACTAATCTTCAGCCCCTATTCACAGGGCCAGAGCATCCAAATAGGCAACTTACGGCCTCAGACAGCGCTCACTTAATACACACACCTCCACCCTGGTGTCCCCTAGGGAGGTCAGCACCAGTTTTAGTGCGCAATTCAGGTAGTGGAAACTGCGCTTCACATCTCTTCAGCAACCCTCACAAGTAGCACCAAACAGCAGCACCGAACGGGGGTTTTCAAACGCCAGCCAGTTCGTCACTCTCCGGCAAAGAACGCCAACATAAAGGAAGCCAGAGCAGCAGCCAAATCTCACCAACAGCCACAGCAGCCAAAGATAGCCGTTCTCACTGGTACATAATCGTTGCCACAGGGGAGTTCACTCACATGGATGGCCGGAGACACTGGGAGCGAGACACAGGAGACGCTGGGAGCAAGGAGGAGCGAGGGGAAGCGCCAGGAGGAGCGCAGCGCGTCCGTCTCTACATCATACCACCCAACTAGAGCATTTTTAAATTACGAGAGTAGCTAGTTTTTAAGGATGAATTGTATTGAAATAACATTCAAAGAGGTAGTGCCATCTCATACATTGGGTGCATATCGCTAGGATATGCCCCCAATGTCAATTTGTGGGACCGGCATCTATCTTTAGAACATAGCCCACAAAGTGAATGAGGCTACGCCGCGGACATGCGAGTGCCGAAAATAGCCAAGTGCTGGCTCGGCTATTTCTGTCAGCCTCATAGAAGTAAATGGATCAGTTGCCTTGCTTGCGTGGTGTGCTTTCCATTAATTTCAATAGGACTTCCGAAAATAGCCGAGTGCACTGCTCAGCTATTTTCGGCACTACCATAGAAATTAATGAAGGGCAGCTGCGCATGTGTGGTGCGATCTCCTTCAGTTTATGGGCTCTGTTCTAAAGATACGTATGGGTCCCAGAGGTCAGACTTTGGGGGCATATCCTAGCAATCTGCCCCCAATGTATGAGATGAGACAAACGCTAATATACTGTAGGTATATCTCTGGATAATAACTGACCCCCACAATGTTTTATGTCTTACTACAGGAAATCAGGGTAGCTAAAGTAAATTATACTGGATGCTGAATCCACAATGGCTAGCAGGGCAACATCAGTGGGTCTGGGAAACTAAGAAACTGTTATGTATTCTAAGAGGGCGTATATACAGGTGATATCCTAATAGGACAACACCTTTATAGATGAACATACATACAATCTCATCATGATTACTAGCCATTTAATATACTCAAATATGTGGCAGTCAAGAAAAGGTGGGTGCTCGGAGTTAGGTTTCCCAACCCGTAATTGTAGATAAAAGGGAACAATTAAGAAAAGGTAATGGTGTAGCTGTGTACTAGGAATTAGGGTATGGCCACACGATCAGGTTTCCTGATGCAGTTTTGGAAACCAGAAATAGATCATTAAGGAGAGAAAATACAGTATAAAGGACAGAAGATGACTTCTACCCTATTCTGAATTCACTCCCGGTTTTGGCTCTCAAACTTGACCGTGTGGCTGTACACATACACACCGTATCCATATAATGCACAAAAGTGGGAGGAAAATTGCAGCGCATCTTCTTACAGAGTGAATACTAATGCCCGTTTTCATGACCTTTGTACTGGCTGTACTCATCTCTCCCTGGACTTCTTCCGGGCGCCGAACTGCAAGTGTCCTGACTTTGTACAACATCAGGACTTAGTGCACATAGGTGCGCACTATGACCTGACACAACATCAGGTCACAGCGCAGTTCTAGGCCAGCAGAAGACCAGGTATCAGTGAGTGTCGGTACTGTCTAAAGCAGGAAAGGTAAATATATATTTTTTTTTTTATGATAGAGCTTGGGGGTCTGATCTGAGGTCTCAGGAGGAATGGGGGTATAATGGTGATCTAATCTGAGATCTGAGGAGGAATGGGGGTTTGATGGAGATCTCATACAGGGGTCTGAGGACTGAGGATGAAAGGAGGTATGATGGGTGTCGAATGTGAGGTCTGAGGAGGAATGGGAGTCTAATACAAAGATATAATTGAGCTTGGGGTCTGATCTGAGGTTTTATGGAGCTTGGGGTCCTGATGGGGTCTGATCTGAGGTCTGAGGAAGAATGGGGGTCTGATCTGAGGTCTAATGGAGCTTAGGGGTCTTATTTTTCTCCTCTATATCATACAGACGTGGACAAAATTGTTGGTACCCTTTGGTCAATGAAAGAAAAAGTCACAATGGTCACAGAAATAACTTTAATCTGACAAAAGTAATAATAAATTAAAATTCTATAAATGTTAACCAATGAAAGTCAGACATTGTTTTTCAACCATGCTTCAACAGAATTATGTAAAAAAATAAACTCATGAAACAGGCATGGACAAAAATGATGGTACCCCTAACTTAATATTTTGTTGCGCAACCTTTTGAGGCAATCACTGCAATCAAACGCTTCCTGTAACTGTCAATGAGACATCTGCACCTCTCAGCAGGTATTTTGGCCCACTCCTCATGAGCAAACTGCTCCAGTTGTGTCCGGTTTGAAGGGTGCCTTTTCCAGACTGCATGTTTCAGCTCCTTCCAAAGATGCTCAATAGGATTGAGGTCAGGGCTCATAGAAGGCCACTTTAGAATAGTCCAATTTTTTCCTCTTAGCCATTCTTGGGTGTTTTTAGCGGTGTGTTTTGGGTCATTGTCCTGTTGCAAGACCCATGACCTGCGACTGAGACCAAGCTTTCTGACACTGGCTAGTACATTTCTCTCTAGAATTCCTTGATAGTCTTGAGATTTCATTGTACCCTGCACAGATTCAAGACACCCTGTGCCAGACGCAGCAAAGCAGCCCCAGAACATAACAGAGCCTCCTCCATGTTTCACAGTAGGGACAGTGTTCTTTTCTTGATATGCTTCATTTTTTCGTCTGTGAACATACAGCTGATGTGCCTTGGCAAAAACTTCGATTTTTGTCTCATCTGTCCACAGGACATTCTCCCAGAAGCTTTGTGGCTTGTCAACATGTAGTTTGGCATATTCCAGTCTTGCTTTTTTATGATTCGTTTTCAACAATGGTGTCCTCCTTGGTCGTCTCCCATGTAGTCCACTTTGGCTCAAACAACGACGGATGGTGCGATCTGACACTGATGTTCCTTGAGCATGAAGTTCACCTTGAATCTCTTTAGAAGTCTTTCTAGGCTCTTTTGTTACCATTCGGATTATCCGTCTCTTAGATTTGTCATCAATTTTCCTCCTGCGGCCACGTCCAGGGAGGTTGGCTACAGTCCCATGGATCTTAAACTTATGAATAATATGTGCAACTGTACTCACAGGAACATCTAGTTGCTTGGAGATGGTCTTATAGCCTTTACCTTTAACATGCTTGTCTATAATTTTCTTTCTGATCTCTTGAGACAGCTCTTTCCTTTGCTTCCTCTGGTCCATGTCGAGTGTGGTACACACCATATCACCAAACAACACAGTGATTACCTGGAGCCATATATATAGGCCCAATGGCTGATTACAAGGTTGTAGACACCTGTGATGCTAATTAGTGGACACACCTTGAATTAACATGTCCCTTTGGTCACATTATGTTCTGTGTTTTCTAGGGGTACCATCATTTTTGTCCATGCCTGTTTCATGAGTTTATTTTTTTACATAATTCTGTTGAAGCATGGTTGAAAAACAATGTCTGACTTTCATTGGTTAACATTTATAGAATTTTAATTTATTATTACTTTTGTCAGATTAAAGTTATTTCTGTGACCATTGTGACTTTTTCTTTCATTGACCAAAGGGTACCAACAATTTTGTCCACGTCTGTAGGTGCCTATTATAGTCTGGTTGGTCGGGTGTGTTTTATGGAGCAAAAAATATGGTGTGTGTGTGTATATATATATATATATATATATATATATTAATATATATATATATATATATATATATGTATAATAAACTATAGCCGACCCCAGAGAGATCACATATTGCCATTGAGAAGAAGGAGAAGAGCAGAAAGAATAGCAAGAGGATTGCTGTAAGTACACTCAAAGAAGAGCGCTGTTAAAAGCATGCACTAGGGAGTTCAAATAGACGTACAAGTGCGCCAGGAGAAAGAGGTGGGCTATTTGTTTTCCCAAATTCTTGGTCCACAGCTACACCATTACCAACTGCTACAGACACACGTATTCTGCGTAGCATTACTCGTCTAATGCTCGTCAACTAGGAGAGGGATGCCCAACCTGCTGCCATCCAACTGTTGCAAAAATACAACTCCTAGCATGCCGGAACAGCCTACAGCTATCAGCCTACAGCAGTGCATGGTGGGAGTTGTACTTTTCATTTTCTGGACACATTGCTATCTACAGGGTGGGCCATTTATATGGATACACCTTAATAAAATGGGAATGGTTGGTGATATTAACTTCCTGTTTGTGACACATTAGTATATGTGAGGGGGGGGAAACTTTTAAAGATGGGTGGTGACCATGGCGGACATTTTGAATCCAACTTTAGTTTTTTCAATAGGAAGAGGGTCATGTGACACATCAGACTTACTGGGAATTTCACAATAAAAACAATGTTGTGTTTTGTTTTAACGTAACTTTATTCTTTCATGAGTTAGTTACAAGTTTCTGACCACTTATAAAATGTGTTCAATGTGCTGCCCATTGTGTTGGATTGTCAATGCAACCCTCTTCTCCCACTCTTCACACACTGATAGCAACACCGCAGGAGAAATGCTAGCACAGGCTTCCAGTATCCGTAGTTTCAGGTGCTGCACATCTCGTATCTTCACATTAAATCCGGACTATACACGCGTTGCAAATACGCTCGTCTGAAAGCGGCCTTAGAGGATGTTATACTTATTAACATAGTCTATATGACCCAAATAAAGCAGTATTATCCACATAACTTTGACTCTTTTTGGATCGGACAAAGTACAGATACTATCCAATATGTAACATATGGAAAAACTGCAAATATTATTGTGCTGTTACCTGACTTATTGTTAACATGCGGTGACAGCCGAGCTAATGAGAACCTCAGTATCTGGCTGTGGTCTAAGAGTTTCTGGAGACAGGTCTCTGTTATTTGGATGGTTCATTAGTGAGAAAAACATGTGGTTGACTTAGTGGTTGATGCTTCCTGGGAAGCAACACTAAAATGATGGCTTTTAAGAGATTTTATATCTGAAAACAACAGAAAAACAATAGAGCGTTCTTTCCATCTGAACTATAATGTGCACAAACCAGTGATGGCAAGCAAATGTACAGATATAATTCTCATTGACCAAAGAATGAGTGTCATTAAAATCAATGCATATACTGTATGTATCTATATATCGATATATACTGATCAGTCATTACATGAAAAGTAACTGCCTGCCTATTATTGTATAGGTTCCTCTCATGCCACCAAAATAACTCCATCCTGTCAATGCATTTTACTCCACAAGACCTCTGAACACATCCTGGGGTATCTAGCACCAAGACATGCCTCCTGGTGTCATCTCTTTCCCAGGTAGGTGATGCAAATACATCCAGCCACCCACATGATGTAAAAGAAGATATGATTCATTAGAGCAGGCCACTTTCTCCCATTCTACTATAGTCCAGTTATGAGAGGCAGTTGTGTATGCATTTGCAATGCATGAGGGTTAGCATGGACACTCTGTCTTCTGACACTTTTCTATCACTATTGGCCCAGGGGGAGTAGGGGTTCAGCGCTGAACTTCCTCTCTTCCAGACTTGAAAATACTGAATTTTCATGAACCTGCCACTAGGAGGAGCTCATTGCAAAGAGATTATAACAGTAACTGTATTCCTATGCACTGAGCTCCCCCTAGTGGTGGTTTCAGGCAGCCAGTTTTGATAGATTATATGAAGGGAACCACTGATTTAGAGCTGTATTGAGAAATATTTATCATTGTATTTATGCCAGTTGTCTGTTGTAAATACATGAATGTACTAATTAGAATGAGTGCTATATTTTTCAAGCACATGTTCCAAATGTCTTCCATTAAAAAAAAAAGTAAATCCATCAAAAATTTGGGACATTCTGTTTTCGTTCTGCATGGCTTAGTAGTGTTTGACGCATGCATACTGGCAAACTGGGTGGGGCAGGTGGGTCCAAACTTAAGTTTTGCTATGGAGTCCTATGAGATTTGTGTACACCCCTGTCAGGTACTAATCCCTTTATACAAGGGTACCCTACAAGGTCTGCCTTTTGGAAGTACTCTGACCTAGTCGACTAACCATTTGAATTTGGCCTTTGTCCAATTCACTCTGATCTGTGGACTTGCCTATTTTTCTTCTTACAACAGATCAACCTCAACTAACTGTTCACATGGTGCCTAATATATCCTGAACCCTTAAGGTAAGATAAGTAATGGGTAATGTTTTAATGTTATGGCTGACCTGTATACTTCGGGGTTTCACTCTGGTAGATAGGATAAGCGAGCGCAGTACAGAGGCAAAATACAAGTTCTTAACTCAAAAGGTCAGTGTTTATTCACACTTGAGGCAATTGCACAAAACAGCACGTATCTTTGCAGTTATGGTATTAATTCACACACAATTGAAAGTTCATATAACACAAGTCACCTTTCTGGCAGTTCTGCCTCCAGTAGTCCACAGCAGGCTTTACGGGGCCTGTTTCCCCAGCATGCGGCTCTCAGCCCTCCAGCACGGCACAAAGCCCACAGATCCCAAAAACGGAGACATCTCTGCTGAGCCCAGCTGCATATTTAAGGACAGCCAGGTGCTGCCAAAAACCAGACCAGCACTTAATCTCCGGACCGGTATTTGACCTCACCTGGCTGGAAACCAGTGCAGCCGCACATGATGGGAGGAAAATACCTGCCTTGCCAGACAGAACCCCTCACTGTATCACAATACCTATATTTATAAGTGGAGCTCATTTTAACTTTCTTATTCAACTTTGAAGTATTAACCTTATGGACATGCACATGCACCAATAAAGTACTGAATGACTTGTGGCTCCACAACACCTATATGTTTACAGGACTACTACTACTGTGACTACAATATAAATGAAAGCAAGGGACTTACTACCTAATTTTCTTTGAAAACCTTTATCTCTTGTTGTTGTGTGTGATACAGTGGGATGCGGAAGTTTGGGCAACCTTGCTAATCGTCATGATTTTCCTGTATAAATCGTTGGTTGTTACGATAAAAAATGTCAGTTAAATATATCATATAGGAGACACACACCGTGATATTTGAGAAGTGAAATGAAGTTTATTGGATTTACAGAAAGTGTGCTATAATTGTTTAAACAAAATTAGGCAGGTGCATAAATGTTGGCACTATTGTCATTTTATTGATTCCAAAACCTTTAGAACTAATTATTGGAACTCAAATTGGCTTGGTAAGCTCAGTGACCCCTGACCTACATACACAGGTGAATCCAATTATGAGAAAGTATTTAAGGGGGTCAATTGTAAGTTTCCCTCCTCTTTTAATTTTCTCTGAAGAGTAGCAACATGGGGGTCTCAAAACAACTCTCAAATGACCTGAAGACAAAGATTGTCCCCTCGCCGTTCCAGCTACCTCTACTATGGGCTTCTCTGTGTGCGACACCAGATAGCATCTCTACCCAACATGAGGCATCATCTACCTCTGAAATAAGAGACCTGCGCAAACAAATTTCATCAATGCCCACTAAATCTGACATGGAATCCTATATTGTCAGGCTGGAAAGGGTCTATAGGGCTGAAATGAATACCATTAAGCACAAGCTGCTTTCAATAGGGGAGAGGGTCACAGAGGTAGAGCAATCCGTGGCAACTGTTAGTGCCAAGCAGGACTCTCAGGAGGTCATCTTGGAATCCCACTCCTTTCAATTACAATATTTAGCGGGTATGATAGATGATGCAGAAAATAGGGGTAGGCAAAATAACATCAAAATAAGGGGCCTACCTGAGGCGGTGACACCTAAAGATCTAGACAGCACACTTCAATGCATTTTTAATAATATTCTGGGGTCCTCTCATGACACCCCGCTGGAGCTAGATAGAGTTCACCGTGCCCTAGGCCCCAAGCCTACCGACTCTGAGAGAGTCAGAGATGTTATCTGCCGCGTACATCACTACAAACAAAAGGCAGACATCATGCAGAAGGCAAGAGAGGCAGGTCAAGTGCTATACAATGGTAACCCGATACAGATTTTATCGGACCTCTCGCGCCGCACCTTGCTGAAGAGGAAGGCTTTGCGCCCTTTGCTTTTATATTGCAACAGCATAATATAGCTTACACCTGGGGATTCCCCTTCCGCCTTCAGGTCCGACTTAATGGACGAATGATATTTCTCTCCCATCCTAGAGATGTCTCATCTTTTTCTGCTGCAGTAGGTATTCCATCTGTGAAGATCACCGACTGGCCTTCCTTGCCAGACAACTCCAGGATGGACTTAAGGGAGCCTAAAACACCTCGTCGCAACCCTCATTGCAACATTAGAAGCCAAGGTCCAAGGGACTCTCAAGATGGAGCGGACATTGCTTAACAGTACAGAGCTCTGTGCTCATTAAGGTCTTTATAGGGTAGTACTTCTGGTATACCCTTCATGCTCAAAATTGGGGCTGACGCATTGCTCTCTAATATGCATCCGTTATACCATAAATAGTGTTTACCGATATGATGTTTGTTTATATGGGTAATATCACAGAATAATATATAGCTACCTGTTTTAAAATTTAACTTTTACTAAATGATATTTTAAAAGAGCATCATTCCAACTATTTCCATGATCTTATATTTGTAGGCCAGACTAAAGATGAAGCGAAACCCACCCTTGGCATCAGGGTAAAAAATACTTTGTTGATAAAAAGATAGAGAGGGAAGTGGCACTTACGATTTGAAGATGTTCTTGTAAGATTGATGTATTATAGGTGCAATCTGAAGGTTTGATATCCTTATAGGTACCTGGTAACTAAAACCTTTACTTACCCCTACATGACCCTAAGATGCTTTCTCACAGTGGGCTGCTTGTTTTAAGGACAAGGTAGATTGTCCTATGGATGATGGTGAAAAATTCCAATGGTGAAAATGTCCCGACGCGTTTCCCCAAGTACAGAACTTGGTTCGTCAGGGGACTTTATATTAAATTTCCATAGCCGAAGGATGGTGGCTACAAGTTCTGGCGGTAACAGAGGCTGATGATATGGCGACGGGACATTTTCACCATCGGAATTTTTCACCATCATTACAAATGAAAATGGTATTAATAAACATAATCCAACAGACATTTTAGAGGTATTCAGAGGTTATTATTCCAAATTATCTAATCTTAAAGGCCAATTCACAGACATGTCACCAACTTCATTAGGGAAGCGGATTGAAAAATACATCTCTGAAACAGCTTTGCCCACAATATCCGTGACGGATAAAGAACGACTGGATTCTGACATCACTGAGGGAGATGTTAAGAATGTTATTAAGAATTCTCCTGCAGGGAAATGCCCAGGTCCAGACGGCTTTACAACAGCTTTTTATAAACAATTCAATGACCACTTGGCCCCTTTCCTTGCGAGGGTTTTCAATAGCATTGGTCCAGAATCCCTATTCACTAGACAATCATTGAAAGCTCATATCAGCGTACTACCCAAACCGGGGAAAGATCATTCCCTTTCTTCTAATTTCTGGCCGATATCATTGATCAATATAGATATCAAATTGTACTCTAAAATACTTGCAGATAGATTAGTCCCAATAATCCCAGATATTGTTCATACAGACCAAGTTGGATTTGTCTGTGGGAGAGAAGCAAGAGACAACACAATTAAAACTTTAATCCTTACAGATATAGCAAGAAATAGCGCTTCCCCTCTCTGTCTGCTCTCAATTGAAGCGGAAAATGCCTTTGATAGGGTCCATTGGTCTTTTCTTGACTATACTCTACAACAAATTGGGATTGGTCTCAAATTTCTAAATGGTATCCGTGCTTTATACTCAGACCCCACTGCCAAAGTAAGAATTAAGGTACTTCTGTCTCCACCCATACCAATTCGGAATGGGACTAGACAGTGTTGTCCCCTTTCTCCACTTCTATATGTGTTGGTGATGGAACATCTGGCCATAGCTCTCCGTAAGAATCCATCCATTCATGGCCTTACAGTTGAAAGTAAACAGTACAAGACTGAATTATATGCTGATGATCTTCTACTGTATATCACTCAGCCACATATCTCCATTCCCTCAATTCTAAAAGAATTTAAACAGTTCGGTCACTTAAGTAACTTTAAAGTCAACTACACAAAATTCCCAACGTAACTGTCCCCCACAATGATTTTGCTAGCCTCTTGTCATCATTCAAATTCAAACATTAACCTTCTACTATTAAATATTTAGGCGTCTACATACCAGCTGATAGTAAAAATCTTCTGAAGCTAAACTATTTCCCCTTATTAGATAGGATGTTGAAAGACCTTGCGGCTTCTAATAAAAAGGAGCTATAGTGTTTTGGGCAAATTAATGCTCTGAAAATGGACACCCTGCCCAAATTTTTTATATATATATTTCAGACGATCCCTCTTTCACCACCATCCTCCTTTTTTCGGAAAGCGAAAAACGGCATTCTCCCGTTTCATATGGGGACAGTGTAGCTCACAGTTAGTTTACTCCACATTGGTCAGATCTATGTCTCATGGGAGTGTAGGCTTACCGGACCTAAAGTTATATCATACGGCCGCAATACTTACCAGAGTACTAGACTGGCAACACAACAAACACACAAAACAATGGGTAGGTTTGGAGCAAACTTTGTGCTCCCTCTCTCTCAAACATATTCCATGGTTTTCACCTGTAGACCATCCACGGATGTCTAGTCATCACGCATTATTACAGCATCCACTAAAAACATGGGATTTATTAACTCTTAGGGGGATGGGTATCAGAAGGCTTAGCCCGCTCACCCCTATTCTCCAAAATCCAGCATTTCCTGCAGGAATAGGAAGAGATTAATTTCTAGGTATGAAGGTCACAGATGACCCTCGCTTCTACCACTTGATGTTAGGGAATACATTCCCGTCTCTTTCCTCCATCTCCACTAAATTTCCGGATACACGGATCTCTAGAATATGGCTAGAATATGAGGAAATTAAATCCTTCATCTTGTCCAGGGGAGCATAGTGTTCTTTCGGAGCCACACTAACAGAGTTTGAAAAGTTGTTCACGGTATCCTCTCCTCTGACTCACCTCATTTCTCAATTATATCAGATTCTTCTAACAGGCTCTCACAAGGACAGCCCTAATTTTATTAGTGGTTGGGAATCAGATTTAGGTATTATCATAGAAGAAGCTGATCGTCAAAAAGCATTCCTATATTCTCATAAGCTTTCTATGGCTTGTGCCGCCCAAGAAAAGAATTACAAGATCTTATCTCGGTGGTACAGATACCCAGTGAGACTACATAGAATCTTCCCTTCAGTGTCAGAGCTCTGCTGGCACTGCTGTAGGGAAAGAGGCACAATGCTTCACATTTGGTGGGGATGCGACTTAATTAAACCCTTTTGGGACTCTGTATTTAAAGCCTTTAATAAAATCTCACAAAAACACGTTGATAATTATCCTCAAATAGCGCTCCTCTCCATCCTCCCGGGCTCTGTCTCATCCCAAAAGGGGTCCCTGCTAAGACTCTTTGTTACAGCCGCTAGAACAGTGATCCCTAGATACTGGCGTTCGACAAATGTACCCACCATGAGGGAATGGTTCCAAGAAATGCAACAGATAGCTAGGATGGAGGAGATCTCGGCTGAAGCTTCTGATTTGTCTACTAAATATTGCAACATATGGGCATGCTGGACAGAGGCATTAGAGACCTCTGACTTCCTCTCTCATCTAGCGGTATAATATGTCCCAAGTTGAGCTGAAAATACCATATCGTAAATCTCCCCATGTAATGGAGATCTATTTGTTCTCCTTTCTCTACCCTCCCCCCTCCTCCCTTTTTTTTTTTTTTCTCTCATCCTCTTCTTTCTTATATTTTGGTTCATTCTCTACTTTTTCTCTTACTCTTCAATTGGACTTATGCTAATGATCTGATGACAAACTGGTTCAATGGATTATACCATGATATGTTAGAATATGTTTTGTCCTTCACCTTACTCTGGTACTTTATGCTGTAATTTCATGGATCAAAAATATCATAGTTTGATACGGAGCGCCTAATACAAAGGTGTTACTTTGCTTTATTGTATACTTTAATCTTATGAAAAGATTAATAAAATATGATTAAACATAATAGAAAATCTGTGGTGTGACTTAAAGAGAGCTGTCCATGCTTGGAAGCCATCAAACCTGAATGAACTAAAGATGTTTTGTAAAGAGGAATGGTCCAAAATACCTTCAACCAAAATCCAGACTCTCATTGGAACCTACAGGAAGCGTTTAGAGGCTGTAATTTCTGCAAAAGGAGGATCTACTAAATATTGATTTCACTTCTTTTTTGTGGTGCCCAAATTTATGCACCTGCCTAATTTTGTTGAAACAATTATAGCACACTTTATGTAAATCCAATAAACTTAATTTCACTTCTCAAATTTCACTGTGTGTGTCTCCTATATGATATATTTAACTGCCATTTTTTATCGTAACAACCAATGATTTATGCAGGAAAATCATGACGATTAACAAGGTTGCCCAAACTTTCGCATCCCACTGTATATAGCTGTTTAAAGGGAATGACTGCCTCCAGGCATTAACATAAGTTTTATTGGGGTCATTTATAAAACTTGTGTAAAGTAGAATTGGCTTAGTTGCCCATAGCAACCAAATAGATTCCACCTTTCATTTTCCAAAGGAGCTAATAAAAATGAAAGATGGAATCTGACAACAGAAGTGTTGCTTCTTGAAAAAGTGCAGGTCCACTATGAGTAAATTTGCAGACATAGCATAGGGTGGAGGCCAAATGTTGTCCATAATAAACTAGACAGACACACAACTATACTTATATTCCCTGTGCAAAGGTGGAAGGGTGTTCAAATAAACATGTAAGCTCCATAAATAAGCTTACATTGGGAAGTGTGATACATGCCGGACATTAAAGGTGTTTTCAGGGAGCTGGATATTGATCACCTGTTCATCAAGGGTCCAACACCCAGCATCCCTGCTGATCAGTTGTTTGAGCAGACCACAGCTTACCAAGCTCATCACCATACAGTGGATAGCAGCTGTACTTATTGCAGCTCAGCCCATTCTCTTCAATGGGAATGAGATGTACCTAGACCATGTAACCAATGAACGCAACATCACTGGCCTAAGAAGAGGCCAGGGTACTCACCTAAATGCCATAGCCTCTTTAAACTGCTGATCGTGGGGGTGCCAGGAGTCAGACCCATGGCGATCTGATATTGATGACCTAAGCTAAGGATAAGCCATAAATATCAAAATCCCAGAAAACCTCTTTAAAATGAATGGCCGCCCATACAGACAGGCCAGGTTCGCCTAAGCAAGGGATGTTCGATATTAGTAGCTACAGAATGCAATTTCTAATGACACTTGGCAGGGATGCCCCATACTAAATAAGCTTCCATATTGAGGGGTGGTCAAATAGCCATGTAAGTTTACACCGGACACTAAAAATAATGGCTGTCCATGCGATATATGAACATATGGACAGGTCGAGTTTGCCAGAGACTGGGGTGCTCCTTGTTAGTACTGTCGATTTGGTTTTCAGTAACATTTGGCATGGAGGTCACATACTAAATGAGCTTCTAGTTCTTTATATCAGGATTTAGCTGTTAAAACCAGTAGCCCAGGAAACTATTTCTCCTTGACCTTATTCCAGTCCACATTGGACAATCATTAAAATCTCACAGAACATTTGTAATAACAAGTGAGACATTATCTAAGATACAGAGCCAAAATCCCATTAAAATGTAACAGATTCCTAGAACAGGATTTGGACTAGCGTACTTCTGCGTCTCTGCCATCACTGATGTGCCTACTCTAGTTAACCGTTAATATCATTACTCAAATATGAAATATGTTTTATTTATTATGTAGACTATAGTGTGGATTTTATGCTGTGAGCACTCAGGAATGATTTACTGCTGAGTATTTACAAGCAATATCATTCTTCCAATATGTTACACGTTATTTTCTAGTACTACCACGCTACTAAAAACATCAAAAATCCAATCTATTGTATATATTGTAAGTATTCTCATATCTCACCATAAAGTTTTGACAAGTCTCACTTTGCATAAAAGTGCAAAAAATACCACCGAAAACTCATCACGATAACCTGCTGTCTATGCTTTTGCACCATACACAACCTACAGGGTGGAAAATGGGTGTGGCTGTGAAGGAAAGGGGCATGGCTTGGATGCAACATTGTTCACAAAAAACAAGCCAAAAATTTGACAAATTTTTAGAGTAACGTAAACCAATACATAGGTGGTGTAAAATAAGACTAGATAGTATAAAGGTGGCCAGATTTATTATCCAGCATCAGCCACTGTGATAAATCTGGAGCAGTTTAGGGCTACTTTCACACTAGCGTTTTCAATTCCGCTATTAAGATCCGTCATAGGATAGCGTTTTTCTGTGCGGAGCAAGACGGATCCTTCCTGACACACAATGTAAGTCAATGCCGACAAATCAGTTTTCTCTGACACAATAGAAAACGGATCCATCCCCGATTGACTTTCAATGGTGTTCATGACGGATCCGTTATGGCTATAGAAGACATAATACAACTGGATTCATTCTTGACGGATGCATGCGGTTGTATTATTGTAATGGAACCGTTTTTGCAGATCCATGACATATCCGCAAAAAACGCTAGTGTGAAAGTAGCCTAAAACTGTCTACACTCACCTAAAGAATTATTAGGAACACCTGTTCTATTTCTCATTAATGTGATTATCTAGTCAACCAATCACATGGCAGTTGCTTCAATGCATGTAGGGTTGTGGTCCTGGTCAAGACAATCTCCTGAACTCCAAACTGAATGTCAAAATGGGAAAGAAAGGTGGGCTATAACAGCAGAAGACCCCACAGGGTACCACTCATCTCCACTACAAATAGGAAAAAGAGGCTACAATTTGCACAAGCTCACCAAAATTGGACTGTTGAAGACTGGAAAAATGTTGCCTGGTCTGATGAGTCTCGATTTCTGTTGAGACATTCAAATGGTAGAGTTCGAATTTGGAGTAAACAGAATGAGAACATGTATCCATCATGCCTTGTTATCACTGTGCAGGCTGGTAGTGGTGGTGTAATGGTGTGGGCAGGGCCGGCGCTACCATAAGGCAGACCAAGCGGCTGCCTTAGGGCGCGCCCTGCGCAGGGCGGAAAAATGAATGCCCTTCTTTTTTTTTTTTTTTTTATAACTTTCTTGAATTTGTGCCGCAGCGCCGCCGCCTTGCGCCCGCCCCCAGCCTGCGTGTGTCGGCCGCTCAGAGTCACGGCAACACACCGGTCACATGTGCTCAGCCTGCCATGGGGGCCTGACTGGTAGTAAGCTGCGCCGCCGGCGGGTATGGCAGGGACTAATAGGCGAGGCTCGAGCTGACTGATTGTGTTGTGTCTGACTCACACAGACACACACAGCCGTCAGCCAGATTAGACCACCAGACGCACTGGCAGCCAGCAGCAGGAGGAGTCAGGCAGGTCAGGAGTGGACTCAGGACTTAAGGTAGGTCACTTGAAGTTTGAACTGTTCCGAATTGAATGTATTGTATATAATAATTAATATGATCATTTAAAATTATTTCAAAATCATAAAATGAGGCCATAAGTGCTAGTCTAGTGCCAGAGCAGAGGCGCTCAGGCTTTTAGCACGGCATTCAATTATGTGTTTTAAAAAAGTAATTACAAAACAACAATCATTAATATTGGCCCCCCCCCCCAATATTAATGATTGTTGTTTTGTAATTACTTTTTTTAAACACATCATTGAATGCCGTGCTAAAAGCCTGAGCGCCTCTGCTCTGGCGCTAGTTTGTGTGACCGTGACATGATGGAGGGAGGGGGTACAATGTAAATGTCTGTACAGTTGTACAGTACTCTGAGTATGTGACATGGGAATGGGGCCAGGCCGCCAGGAAGGGTCGGCTGGGGGGGGGGGGGGTTAAAATGTGACACAGTAAGGGGTAACGATGTGATCATGGATGGCGCCAGGGCTGTCCGGGCTGGGGAGGGATTAAGTGCAATGGGGGGGAGAAATGTGACACAATAGTCTATTGTGTCACATTTCTCCCCCCCCCCCATGGCACATCATTCCCCCGCCTGGACGTCCCTGGCCCCATCCATGATCATATTATTACCCCCTATTGTCAATAGGCCGGGGCGGGGCGGGGGGGGGGGAATGTGACACAATAGGGGGTGCTCATGGGATGGGGCCAGGTCCGGACGGGGGGGGGCGATGTGCCATGGGGGGGGGGGGGGCGCCAAAATGTAGCTTCGCTTGTGTTGGCAAAAATCCTTGCACCGGCCCTGGGTGTGGGGGATGTTTTCTGGGCACACTTTAGGCCACTTAGTGCCAATTGACCATCGTTTAAATGCCACGGGCTACCTGAGCATTGTTTCTGAACATGTCCTTCCCTTCATGACCACCATGTACCCATCCTCTGATAGCTACTTCCAGCAGGATAATGCACCATGTCACAAAGCTTGAATCATTTCAAATTGGTTTCTTGAACATGACAATGAGTTCACTGTACTAAAATGGCCCCCACAGTCACCAGATCTCAACCCAATAGAGCATCTTTGGGATGTGGTGGAACGGGAGCTTCGTGCCCTGGATGTGCATCCCTCAAATCTCTATCAACTGCAAGATGCTATCCTATCAATATGGGCCAACATTTCTAAAGAATGCTATCAGCACCTTGTTGAATCAATGCCACGTAGAATTAAGGCAGTTCTGAAGGCAAAAGGGGTCCAACAATTATTTAGGTGAGTGTAAGTTTACAGTGTGCCTAATCAAAAATTGTTTTATAGCGATAAAAAAGAGACATCTAGTATCTCCTCGAAATGCAATCTGCTATTTAAAACCTCCAGGATTTTTGGCGCACCTTTTGGCACTGTAATGGGCCCCAAAGGATCACCAGAAGACTACCCCATATGGAGCTTAATCAGTTTGGTTGATAAATAACCTATTTGACCTCACTGTTGCTATGTTAGGTGTGTGCAATAATAACAAAAATTCATTTAAAAGTGAACATAAACTTGCCCTGTATAGATGGAGAGTAAGCCCTTAGATTCATACCTTCAGGGGTGCACAAGGACCCTCAGTCAGATACTGTCAGCATTGGACTGAAGTCCCTTGGGCCCAACAGAGGAAATGATTCTGCGGTCCCACCCTCTGTGTATAGGACCTGTTTTATTAGGGATCATTATTGTCAGAGTTTGGGCCCACCAGAGTTCACAGCGTTGTATGTACAGATCCCAGGAGAGACACATAGAATTTTTCTTTATGATTAGCAGTTTTGATGGCTCGGATGCGGACCCATTCACTTCAATGGGGCCGCAAAAGGTGCGGACAGCACTCCGTGTGCTTTCCGCATCCGTTGCTCCGTTCCGTGGTCCACAAACAAAATATAACCGTTTTGCAGACAAGAGTAGGCAGTTATATTAATGGCTGTCCGCGCCATTCCACAATTTACGGACGCCATCCGTGTTTTGCGGATCCGCAAATTTGCTGACCGCAAAACACACAATGGTCGTGTGCATAAGGCCTTATGTGTTAAATGTGAAAGAAACAAAAAGATCTGAAAAATAAAAAATCTGAAAGTCTCTCCCAAGATTCAAACCTTGGATCTCTACATGCAAAACTGAGCACTTAGCACTATGCTGTCTACCATATAGAGACAGCTGTTTTTCTTATGCTTAGAAGCTTACTTACATTACATAATTATATATTCTGCCTGTGAATAAAGCAGTAATATGTATATTAGCTTTCTGAGCAGATCTCAATGTGGTAAAGCTATAGTACATAGTGTATATAGCGTATATAATACAGTCCTGATCAAAAGTTTAAGACCACTTGAAAAATTGGAAAAAAATCATATTTAGCACAGCTGGATCTTAACAAGGTTCCAAGTAGAGCTTCAACATGCAACAAGAAGAAATGGGAGTGAGAGAAAACATTTTTTGAGCATTCAATTTACTGAAAACAACGAATAAACTGAAACAGGCTGTTTTTCAGCCGATCCAAATTTTAGGACCACATGCCTTTAAAAGCCCAAATCTGTGCAAAGATGTGGATTCATTGTCATTTTCTGTCAGGTAGTCACACGTTGTGATGGCAAAGGCAAGAAACCTCTCCCTTTTTGAACATGGTCGGGTTGTTGAACTGCATAAGCAGGGTCTCTCACAGCACGCCATCGCTGCTGAGGTGGGACGCAGTAAGATAGTAATTTGGAATTTCCTAAATGATCCTGAGGGTTATGGAACAAAAAAGTCAAGTGGAAGAGCATAAAAAATTTCATCAGCACTGAGCCGGAGGATCCAATTGGCTGTCCGTCAAGACACTGGACGATCCTCGACCCAAATTTAGGCCCTTACTGGTGCTGACTGCAGCCCCATAACCATCAGACGGCATCTGAGACTGAAGGGCTTCAAAAACAAAAAACGTCTTCAAAGACCTTGTCTCCTTGAACGCCACAGAACTGCTCGTTTGGACTTTGCAAGAGAGCACCAAACATGGGACATTCAAAGGTGGAAGAAAGTTTTATTCTCTGATGAGAAAAAATTTAACCTTGATGGTCCTGATGGTTTCCAACGTTACTGGCATGACAAACAGATCCCACCTGAGATGTTTTCTACATGCCACAGTGGAGGGGGCGTCATAATGGTCTGGGGTGATTTTTCCTTCAGTGGGACAATGGAGCTTCAGGAAGTGCAGGGGCGTCAAACGACCGCTGGCTATGTCCAGATGTTGCAGAGAGCATTCCTCATGATTGAGGGCCCTCGTCTGTGTGATAACGACTGGGTTTTTCAACAGGACAACGCTACAGTACACAATGCCCGCAGGACAAGGGACTTCTTCCAGGAGAATAACATGACTCTTTTGGCCCATCCTGCGTGTTCCCCTGATCTAAATCCAACTGAGAACCTTTGAGGATGGATGGCAAGGGAAGTTTACAAAAATGGACAACAGTTCCAGACAGTAGATGGCCTTCGTGCGGCCGTCTTCACCACTTGGAGAAATGTTCCTACTCACCTCATGGAAACGCTTGCATCAAGCACGCCAAAACGAATTTTGGAAGTGATAAACAATAACGGCGGAGCTACTCATTACTGAGTTCATGTTTGGAAGTTGGATTTCTGTTTTGGGGGGTTAGTTTTTTTGGGGAGGTGTAGTCCTAAACTTTTGATCAGCTGAAAAACAGCCTGTTTCAGTTTATTTGTTGTTTTCATTAAATTGAATGCTCAAAAAAAATGTTTTGTCTCATTCCCATTTCTTTTTGTTGGATGTTGAAGCTCTACTTAGAATCTTGTTAAGATCCAGCCATGCTAAATATGATTTTTTGCCATTTTTCAAGTGGTCTTAAACTTAAACTAATCAGGACTGTATGTACATGCTAGGACACAGCTCTGTCCTCATCATGGTGATGTCTAGCCTTGTCAATCAAATGGAGGCGGGAGTGTGCAGCGTACAGGGGTTGTTACAAAGCAGTGCTCTAAGAATTCAGCCCCACCTCCTGGTGCTCCAACAGATATCTCTGCAGCTGTTTAGCATACAAACAAAAGAAAGGTATAGTTTTAATCTGCATGATTAGACTGACCAGGAAGTATGGCTAGTTTAACAGGGTTGATCCTAGTGACAGAGCCTCGTTAAGGTTTGGAGTGGAGATATCCTTTAAATAATCCTATAACAAGTGATTAGATAGTGCTATAAATTTTCTCTAAACACTCTTGACACATCCTCCATTATTTCCCTAAGGTGCTCATATAGCTTTCAAGTTGATTTGTTGCATGGATAGTAGACAATTATAATGAACCCATAGTCTGCTCTGCCTTAATTAAGATTCCAAATTTTTACCTCCTTATCATCTTGCATGAATACTGTCATAGGGCACTGCAGATGGTCTAAATTAAATAACTGAAGGGCAGCAGAGCAGAAAAATTAATTAGTTACTGAAATTAACGTGTCTGTCTTCTAAATCATTTTTGTTTTACAGGCCTTCCTTCCTCCCAAAATATACTAGAGAAATATACCTGTATGGTTTTAATACAATAAGGGTCTTAAAGTCATTGTAAATTACTGACCATGATAACTTTGCTCTTTAATTCACTATTAGATTATCTAATTTACATTATCTGTAAAATGTATTTGCTGAATATTTCCTGAGTTCAAATTATTTTTACTTTTTATAAGAGCTTATTCAGATGACCATATCTTTGGTCATAGTAACATAGTATATGAGGCAGAAAAAAAGACATTTGTCCATCCAGTTCGGCCTGTTATCCTGCAAGCTAACCCAGAGGAAGGCAAAAAAAAACAAAAAAAAAACTGTGAGGTAGGTCTCATGCACACAAACGTATTTTGTTTCCGTGTCCGTTCAGTTTTTTTTGCAGATAGGATGCAGATCCATTCATTTCAAGGGGCCTCTCAAAAATTGCGGACAGCACACCGTGTGCTATCCACGTCCGTATGTCCGTTCCGTAGTCCCGCAAAAAAAAAAATTGTGCATGTCCTATTTTTTTCTAGTTTGCGGACAAGGATAGGCATTATTACAATGGATCAGCAAAAATAACAGAAAAAAATACGGATGTCATCCGTTTTTATTTGCGGACCGCAAAACACATACGGTCGTGTGCATGAGGCTGTAGAAGACAATTTTCCCCACTTAAGGGGAAAAAAATTTCCTTCCCGACTCCCTTCAGGCAATCAGATAACTCCCTGGATATTACACTCCAGAAATACATCCAGGCCCCTCTTGAATTCCTTTATTGTACTCACCATCACCACCTCCTCAGGCAGAGAGTTCCATAGTCTCACTGCTCTTACCGTAAAGAATCCTCTTCTATGTTTGTGTACAAATCTTCTTTCCTCCAGACGCAGAGGATGTCCCCTCGTCACAGTCACAGTCCTGGGGATAAATAGATGATGGGAGAGATCTCTTAACTAGTGTTGAGCGCGAATATTCGAATATCAAATTTTTTCCGCGAATATCGGCACTTCGCTAATTCGCGAATATTTCGAATATAGTGATATAAATTCGATATTTCGAATATTCGGTTTTTTTATATTTTTTTATTGTTATATTTTTTTCTTTCCCACTTCCCTAAAGTTGTTCTTACCTGTCCTTTGGATTCCAGCTTCCTAGCTGCTCCAGTCAGTGCCCGTTGCCGCTTCTGCCGACTTCCATGCTCATGGAGCGTCCCCATCACCATGGGAACGTCTCCATATACTAGAATGTACTGTCGGATTTGAGAATTACGTTGAAATCGCAATTCGATTATTTCAAGTTATAATAATCGAATTTCGATTTTAACTTAAAGGCTACTCTCCTATTGAAATAGCAATGCGATTAATTCAAGTTATAAAAATCGAATTTCGATTTTAACTTAGCACTGCTATATTCCATATTCGTTAATTCTAGCCTAATATAGACTATAGCAGTGCTAAGTTAAAATCGAAATTCGATTATTATAACTTGAATTAATCGAATTGCGATTTCAACTTGGACCTGGTTTACTATGGTTGGCTTGGTAGAATTAGCGAATATGACGAATATATTCGTTATATTCCACAAAACGGATATAACGAATGTATTCGTCATATTCCACAAAACGAAGATAACAAATGTATTCTGCATCTTCGTTTTAGCTACCTATTCGTCAACTTCGCTAATTCTAGCAATCATATAGGAAAGTTTACTATAGAGACAGCTAAGTTTAATTCGCTATGCGAATATATGACTGCTTTTTTTTATATAAATAGTATAATTATAATAATTATCAGGTATTATAATTATTCTATTTATTTTAAAAAAAGCAAAGTAATATAATCGCATAGCGAATTAAACTTAGCTGTCTCTATAGTAAACTTTCCTATATGATTGCTAGAATTAGCGAAGTTGACGAATAGGTAGCTAAAACGAAGATGCAGAATACTTCGTTATCTTCGTTTTGTGGAATATGACGAATACATTCGTTATATTCGGTTTGTGGAATATAACGAATATATTCGTCATATTCGCTAATTCTACCAAGCCAACCATAGTAAACCAGGTCCAAGTTGAAATCGCAATTCGATTAATTCAAGTTATAATAATCGAATTTCGATTTTAACTTAGAACTGCTATATTCCATATTCGTTAATTCTAGCCTAATATAGAATATAGCAGTGCTAAGTTAAAATCGAAATTCGATTTTTATAACTTGAATTAATCGCATTGCTATTTCAATAGGAGAGTAGCCTTTAAGTTAAAATCGCAATACGCGATTATTTAAATCGCATATTAATCGCGATAACAAGAATAATGACGAATATTCGATTTCGACGAATATAAAACGAATATTCTATCGAATATTCGCGAATTTCGTCGAAATCGAATATGGCACCTGCCGCTCATCACTACTCTTAACTGAACCCTGATATATTTATACATAGTTAGTAGATCTCCCCTCAGTCATCTTTTTTCTAAAGTGAATAATCCTAATTTTGATAATCTTTCAGGGTACTGTAATTCCCTCATTCCCGTAATTGCTTTAGTTGCCCTCCTCTGAACCCTCTCCAGCTCTGCTATGTCTGCCTTGTTCACAGGAGCCTAGAACTGTACACAGTACTCCATGTGTGGTCTGACTAGTGATTTGTAAAGTGGCAGGACTATGTTCTCATCACGGGCATCTATGCCCCTTTTGATGCAACCCGTTATCTTATTAGCTCTGGCAGCAGCTGCCTGACACTGGTTTCTACAGCTTAGTTTGCTGTTCACTAAAATTCCTTTTCCATGTCAGTGTTACCCAGCTGGCGCTTGGACCTATAAAAGTAAGTGGTGCTTTCTTTCATTTGACCCTACTTGTAAATTCATAGAAATATATACTGTAGCTTTATCTCTTTCTAGACAGTGGTGATGGAAATTTGGGAGATTACGATATGATAGTGCTTTTTATTAGTGGAATCTAGGACTGCGTGTAAGGGACTCTTTTCTATGTAGATGTAAGCCGTGTACTGGGGTGGGCTCCCCAGGATACAGCGAAGTCACGAACGAGGAAAACAACTCCACCACCAGCTTTTGCCAAAACAGAATTTTACTTAAACGTGGTAATGAGCACGACCACAAATGCTGGGA
Organism: Bufo gargarizans; assembly: GCF_014858855.1. Taxonomy (NCBI): domain Eukaryota; kingdom Metazoa; phylum Chordata; class Amphibia; order Anura; family Bufonidae; genus Bufo; species Bufo gargarizans. The sequence continues at coordinate 180,318,051 of NC_058084.1, read as the reverse complement.
ACCTTGTGCTGCACAGCACGGCGCCCTTCGATGGATGCAGGAGGAAAGCGTGGTAATTTGCCTACTGGCGGGCACAACTAAACTGCTACATCTTAGGGCTCTTTCACACTTGCGTTCTTTTCTTCCGGCATAGAGTTCCGTCGTCGGGGCTCTTTGCCGGAAGAATCCTGATCAGTTTTATCCTAATGCATTCTGAATGGAGTGAAATCCATTCAGGATGCATCAGAATGTCTTCAGTTCCGGAACGGAACATTTTTTGGCCGGAGAAAATACCGCAGCATGCTGCGCTTTTTGCTCCGGCCAAAAATCCTGAAGACTTGCCGTAAGGCCGGATCCGGAATTAATGCCCATTGAAAGGCATTAATCCGGATCCGGCCTTAAGCTAAACGTCGTTTTGGCACATTGCCGGATCCGGCGTTTAGCTTTTTCTGAATGGTTACCATGGCTGCCGGGACGCTAAAGTCCTGGCAGCCATGGTAAAGTGTAGTGGGGAGCGGGGGAGCAGTATACTTACCGTCCGTGCGGCTCCCGGGGCGCTCCAGAGTGACGTCAGGGCGCCCCACGCTCATGGATGACGTGATCACATGGCACGTCATCCATGCGCATGGGGTGCTCTGACGTCATTCTGGAGCGCCCCGGGAGCCGCACGGACTGTAAGTATACCGCTCCCCCGCTCCCCGCTCCTACTATGGCAACCAGGACTTTAATAGCGTCCTGGCTGCCATAGTAACACTGAAAGCATTATGAAGACGGATCCGTCTTCAAATGCTTTCAGTACACTTGCGTTTTTCAGCGTGTAATTCCGGCAAGTGGAGTACACGCCGGATCCGGACAACGCAAGTGTGAAAGAGCCCTTACCTGTTATTACCCTAAAAAAACAAGAACAACTGATTGGGTGTGTGGTACGGGTTAGCCTGCGGTGCAGCCAGGACTGGTGCAAGGATTTTTGCCACCCTAGGCAAAAGCAAATTTTGCCACACCCTTGACTCCGCCCATTGACCATGCCCTTTGACCTGCCCCTTTTTTGTCGGCCACCTATTTAATGATTGATTTTACTTGACCAGCCAATTTTTTATATTCTACAGCTGTCCCGTTACAATTCCCCCTCCCCATTCAGCCTTTCGACCAAATAATATAAATAGTAAAATAGAACATTTAATTAAAACATTTTCTCATATGCAAAACATAAAATGGCAGCATTGCACATATACAGCAGCACTTACCTCTTACATCCAGTGACTCCAGGTGACGTCTCCTCCAATGTAGATCTTCTCTGTCATCATCTTCTCCATTCGATCTGGACACGTCTCTCAGCCGCCTTGTCTCTGCAGAGTTGGACACACAGACATATTAGTGTCCTCACTTTTCTATCATCATCCCCCAATCTGGAGTCCCCACAGTGTTATCCTCCTGCTTGCTGTGCCCCGGCCCCAATACCACAAATACTATCCTGAAGAAATAATAGTGCCCCATAGTAATAATGCTCCTCATAGTCCCACCAATAGTAATTCCCTTCTAGAATGCTCTCATTAGTAATACTGCCCCCACACTGCCTCAAATTAGGTAATTTCCCCCCCACACTGCCCCACATTAAGTAATTTGCCCCCACACTGCCCCACATTATGTAATTTGCCCACCACACTGCCCCACATTATGTAATTTGCCCCCCACATGGCCTCACATTATGTAATTTTCCCCCACATTGCCCCACATTATGTGATTTGCCCCTACACTGCCCCACATTAAGTAATTAGCCCCCCACACTGCCTCACATTATGTAATTTGCCCCCATACTGCCCCCTATTAAATAATTTGCCCCTACACTGCCTTACATTATATAATTTGCCCCCACACTGCCTCACATTATGTAATTTGCCCCCACACTGTCCCACATTAAGAAATTTGCCCCCACACTGCCCTACATTATGTAATTTGCCCCCACACACTGCCTCACATTAAGTAATTTGCCCCCACACACTGCCTCACATTAAGTAATTTGCCCCACATTATATAATTTGCCCCCCCACACTGCCCCACATTATGTTGTTTGCCCCCACACTGCCCTCCATTATGTAATTTGCCCCCCACTAAGTAATTTTGCCCCCACACAAGTAAATTTTACCCCCAGACTGCCCTTCATTATGTAGTTTGTCACCCCCCCCCCCCCCCCGTACTAGAGTCGTTGAACCTTTTGCACGCCAAAGTGACTGAACTCATGCCCCTGCAGCCAGCAAGTACAGGATCAGATCAGCGACACAAATACAAGGGGGGCGGGTGCTAGTGGTGTTGGGAACTTGGGCCCACACCAGTCTGATGGGGTGTCACCCGATGCGGCCTGAACCCGCCGCACCCACCTGTCATGGATGGTGTTGCAGAAAACAAGAAGTAACAAATAAAGATCCGACTGACTTGATCCCAAACTAAGTAACAAAAGGGTGAGCCCTATTAAAGCCCTATAGCTCTCCTTGACTGCTCAGCCCATGCAAAGATCTCTGTGATAGAAAGTTGCATGTCCACGTACCTAGACTGAGTGACACCTGAAAACCCTATAATAGTGAGGGGACACGACCACCGGCTCCCTGCACTTAATACGGAGGGAGTCAGGGTCACCTAGAATCAAGCCAACAGGAAAACACAAATAAAGGGAAAGACTTATCTGAGAAACCAGCAGTAGCAAACTACTAGCAGTGAACACAATCCAGGAAGTAGTATAAACCGCAAAGTGAGCAAAGTGAGGCAGTATCTGAGGGGATATAAAGGGAGGCAATCACTGCTAATAGATGACAGCTGGAGAGGGAGAAGAGATGTCAAAGCGAAACCAAAACAAAAGAACATCATGCAGGAAGTACTGAAGAACGTCTATCAGAACTTCTCAGAGATCTGGCGGTGACACCACCCCGCAACGCCACTGGCGGCCAGACTCTAGAGCGCTGTCACCCCCAGCAAGAATGGCACTCTACACGGTGGCCTACTCTGCTTATGGGTGGCGCCGGCCCTGGGTGCAGCACAACAGCTTACAGTCTTACAAAGCTCTACAGGATTCCCGCTCCCATAACTGGTCTTGTAGCACATGCCTGTGTATTCCTCCTGAGCAAAACGCCAGCCTGACTTGAGTTTGTGAAGAAGTTTATCAGCTGTCCTTTAAATTATGGAGTCCTTGCAATGAACAATAGCAACACTTGTGGCCTGACACAAACAGAGACCCTATCTATGCAGCGTCCCACATCAGTGTGTAAATGCGCATCTTCTTATTTATGTATTTATCTAATGTATGGTATTTCATATTATTAGTCTGGCATTGTCATTCCACCCATTCGCCCCTAGGTGGTGCTGGCACCACACTATATATAGCTTTGGGTGTGTCTAGCTTAGGGCAGAATGTTATGTTAGAGTCAGAGTGAGAGCGGAGAGGCAAGTTAATGGAGGAGAGAAACAGGCCTAAATCAACATGTAGCTGTTTTCCTTTCCTCTGGGCCCTGATCAAGCCTGGAGAAGACAACCACAGCAACCAAGCGCCAGACAGTGAGTCTATGTCTAAATATGAAGTAAGCTTAGTGAGGGTTACAGCTGAATCTAGCTTATGGACCTCATTAGCACAAGTGCCTGAGAGCAACTTTCCAAGTGCCGGGACATGAATGGATAATTAGTGCGCAGAAGTCTTCCTGGATATAGTGGAAAACCTAAATATTTTTTGGAGAGCATCCTGCAAATAATGTAGCAGAAGACTGATGCCTGCCACGAGGGAGAACGCCCTTATAGGATAGCTCAAAGTAAGGCTACTGGCGTTTTGGTTTCCGTTTGTGAGAGCCGTTCAGGGCTTCACAAACGGTCAAAAACAGATTAGTTTTGCCCTTAATGCATTCTGAATGGATAATGATCCGCTCAGAATACATCAGTTTGGCTCCGTTCTGCCTCGATTCCGCTTTGGAGGCGGACACCAAAACTGAGCCAAATGGATACGTCCTGACACACAATGTAAGTCAATGGGGACGGATCAGTTTTCAGTGATACAATCTGGCACAATAGAAAATGGATCTGTCCCCCATTGATTTTCAATGGTGTTCAAGGTTCCGTTTTGGCTATGTTAAAGATAATACAAACGGATCCATTCTGAACCGATGCATGCGGTTGTATTATATGAACGGATGTGTTTGTGCAGATCTATGACGCGAGTGTGAAAGTAGCCTAAACCGAAACCAGCATATTTACTACTAGAGTGCTATAGATTAGGCTGAGAATAATTACAGAAGTCTTGCCTGTAAAGTGTCAACCTTAAAGAGAACTCCACAACTGACAATTGCCTAAACCTGATAAGTGGAAATACAATTGAACTTATTTCTGAGTCATCACTTATGCCATATGAATGCTCTTTATTGATGGACTGTAACATCTGCCTTGAGACTATTGATTCAAGTAAATGTTCAATTGTTTAACAACAACTGACTCTTCATTACTACTACTACACTCAGGGGCGTAGATAAGGGGGGGATAGGGGGGTTCAAACCCCCCCAGAGTGTCTGTCCTCCTAACCTGCCAGAGAACGGCCCGGGTGTGCCGCTGCCTGCAATAGTGGCGCGGGCAGTGCGGCACACAGAGAGGTGATGGAGGCTGCAGGGTGGGGCCAGGCAGCACAGGGGGGCAGGTACGGCGGCACAAGTAACTCACAGACACACACAGGGCAGCCAGGCAGGGATGACTCTGATGATCACATGGCATGCACGCTGCCTTCAGGCTCCGCCTCCGCCTGTCGTACGTCTGGACCCCGGCCAGCTTCCTGCCTGCGCGTGCCTGCTACTCCTAGGCGGCGTCTGACAGAGCACAGAGCCTGGAGATCTCAGAAGATTAGAAGAGAGAGAGAAGAAAGAAAAAGAAGTAGTTTGAGAGAGAGACAGACAGAGACTCTGGAGCACTAGTGTAAGTAAAAGTAATAGTTAAAAAAGAAAATCAAGAAGATTCAAAGCCCCCCACCACCACCCCCACCCCCACACCACCCCCACACCAGGCTACAGACAGTGTCAATTCATATATTTAGTCCACCCCCCAGACTCTTATGAATTGAGGGAACTGGCCACCACCATGCTGGTCCACATCACTTATTGTGCAGGCTGCATGGTTTGATGTATTTTTTCTAGTCTCTCACACTCTAGTCTCCTCAACAATAAAGAAATGTAATTTCTTATGGAAATTACAAGAGTAAGCTAGCATGTGATGTGTCATGCGTGCCATAGACTGTCACTCCAGACTGGAGTGGGTAGGTACCAATTACGAGTCTTTTTAAAACATGTTTTATCCATATGGTGTCAAACTAAATCTGTATTGCTCAAGGTAAAGGATTGGTTTAGGAATGATATGGCTGGTATATTTTTTTCAAACCCTTGTGTGTCTGCTAGATAAAGTAATCTACGGCCCTGACTACACTCAACATTTTCACCTTACGGTGCTGGCGTCACAAACACAGGGGCCCAGCCACCAAAGTACCTACACCATCAAGGGCACCTCAACTTCCATCTGGCTGGTGTTCCCTGCAATCGAGAGTGTCCCAGATGATTTAGGGCTGTGTTCCTTATCACTGCACGCTGGCCCAAGGAGGCTCTGCTAACCATGAGTACATGAACTACTACTCTCATCGGCCCACCGTATCCTCACGTGTTTTCTCCTGCGGACGCAGTCGCTGCATCTAACTAACTCTCAGTCTCTTGGTGCCAACACTGTAATGAGGTGCGTGCACGATCTTACCGACCTGGGTCTGCTCTGCCTCCACTGGTTACTCTGAACAGAACAAATGCCTCTCCAACAAGCACGAGGTCCTGCAGTGTATGTCGCTTTGCTCCTCCGCTCTCATCAGCATTCCTGAAAGCAATCCTCGTTCCTCTGGACAGGATCAGGGTCTTGGACACAATCAGCTTCACTTAGGGTACTTTCACAGTAGCAGCAGTACGGATCCGACAGGCTGTTCACCCTGTTGGATCCGTCCTGCCGCTACTTCGCCATGCCGCCGGACTGCCGCTCCGTCCCCATTGACTATAATGGGGACGGGGACGGAGCTCCGGAGCAGCACGGCAGTGCACGGCGAAAGGCTACCGGACTAAAAGTACTGCATGTCCGACTTTTTAGTCCGGCGGTCTCTCGCCGTGCTGCGCCAGAGCTCTGCCCCGTCCCCATTATAGTCAATGGGGACAGAGCGGCTGTCCGGCGGCACGGCGAAATAGCCGCAGGACGGACAAAGTAGCCTGCCGATCACTTTATTGTACAAAGTTGGACTGTTACCAGTAAAACAACGTTTGGTTCACCATACCATCTGTGTAGCGCTGTTGCAAACCCTGCTTGAACGCACGGCTCATTTCGCTTCCGTTGCCGATGGGTCGGTTGTCGCTCCTGGGCCCGCTCCTACTGCCGCTCCGGTTGTTGCGCCAGAGTCTACCCCGACACCTGTTGCTGCGCCTGCGGTGTCTCGGGGTTTGACCGGTTCTGCCCCCCTTCCACAGCGCTTTGGGGGAGAGCCAACTCAGTGCCGAGGTTTCCTTAACCAGGTGGGCATTTATTTCGAGTTGCTGCCACATGCCTTTCCTACTGAGAGATCAAAGGTGGGCTTCTTGATCTCGCTGCTCTCGAACAAGGCCTGGTTGCCGAGTTTTCCGGTTTTGTTGCTTCTCTTCGGAAGGTATTCGATGTGCCGGCTCGTGCTGCCTCTGCTGCGAAGCTCCTTATGTCCATCAGACAGGGTTCACGATCCGTAGCTGAATACGCCATTGAGTTTCGTACCCTGGCAGCAGAGGTGGGCTGGAATAATGAGGCTCTGGTCGCTGCTTTCTCTCATGGTCTCTCGGATGCCTTGAAGGATGAGGTTGCAGCTAAGGACCTACCAGTGGAGCTCGAGTCTCTTATTTCTTTCCTGATTTTGATTGACACCAGACTCAGGGAGAGACCTTCCTTTAAGGAGAGCCTGCGGAGGTCTTCTAACAGATTGGCGCCTACGTTTGCTGTGTCTACGCTGAGAAGCTAAATATGGTTAAAAAAATCCTCTGGAGAGCATCTTTTCTGCATTGATATAGTTAAAATACTGGTGTGCATGACTCAATTTTTTATTATTTTTTTTTTTAGTATTCCCAAAGCTCATCTAACATAGCACCAGGTACAATATACCTTAGTTTTATTGCTTAATTTAACCCCTTCACGACTTGTGGCGTAAATGTACAATGCAAATCGGGGCTTTAAAGATGGAGCCTGCGAAGGAGCTGAGGGGGCACCAAAGCTGCAGCAATAACACCCATTACAGACATTTAGCCTCTCAGATGCCATGGTCAATTGCGACCATGGTATCTGAGGGGTCTTTTCCCAGGAGTGATGCACTCACAGGGACCAAATTTTTCCCCGCACTGAGATCAATGGGGGCATTGGGTTGCTATGGTTGCTTCTGAAGGCTCCAAGGCCTGCCATACTGAAGTTACTATGGAGCACTGTCTTGGACAGATCTTCATAGGAACATAGTGAATCTTCCATAACCTGCAATCTTAAATAATTGCAGTCTATGGGAGAAGAGATCAGACAATTGTATGTTAAAGTCCCCTTGGAGGAGTCTGGTGGACAAAAAATATATATATTTTTTTTTTAAGTAGAAAAAAGTTTTTAAAAATGTAAAAAAAAATATAAAAACTTAAATCACGACCCCCTTCCCTAGCTTAAAAATAAAAACGTTTACGTAATTAGCATTGCCGTGTCCCAAAACACCAGTATTATTAAAATATAAAATATGGGATACACAGTGACAGTGTAATAGAAAAAAATCAAAATGGTCAGTTTGCTTGTTGTAAATGTACTGTACAGGTCAGTTTTTCTGCGCAATAAAAACCAAACCCATAAAACTATGGCACAATCGTGTATTGTTTCCTACTGCAACCCAATCAAAAATGTTTCCAGCTTCCCACTATATCATATATGCAATATTAAATGGTGCCATTAGAAAGCCCTGATGTGACTACATGAACTGGAAAATAAAAAAGTCATGGCTCTGTGAAGGTCGAGAGTAAAAAATGAAAATGAAAGAATTTAAAATGGCTGTGTCATGAAGGGGATAAATCATGCAGCCAAGCAAAAGTTAAAATGTTGTCTGTTTTATGTCTAAATGGTTTTCAGTATGAGAAAGTAGAGTTCTAGTGGTCCTTGTAGCTAATCCCACAGCCCTCATATGGTTTACCTTTCATCCTTTCGACTATCGTATTATAACAACATAAAGAACTAGAATTCAGATTGAATGTATAGGCCCCCCAGAGCGTTTAGCTTAGGAGACACATGGGGGCACATACACCCTTAGGTAGTTAAATGTTAGGGTTTTTTGGTTGTTCTCTGTCTCTTTCTGCGCCCCCCCCCCCCTTATTTTATATTAACAGGTAATCTACCTCAGGAGAAATTTTACCTGGGTGAAGTAAAAACCTGTTTCACCTGTCCAGATGCTAGCTGAAGAGTCCAGGCCCCTCCTGATTGTGGTTGCCATCGGTTGCAGGGCGAGAAATCCAAGTTCTTGATTTGTTGCGGCTGTGGACAGCGGGAAACTGACCCCTTTATATTGCATAGAAAAAAAAAATGGAAGTTAATTCAGACCCGTAGGAATCACAATGTATCCCAAAGGAATGAAATAATTGGGCGCCGACAGGGGTGGTATTGGAATAGCAGAAAGGAGAGGTGAGGCAGCTCAAAAAGTGTTTGTGACTACAGACACATAACAAGATAGCAAATAGGTGTATAGGGTGATAATCTACAGTGTTGAGAAGTCAATCACTTGTAGTTTAGACCCCCAAGACAAAAATAAAGGGGAGAGAGCACCAGACCTCGTATCAAGTACAGTTAGAAATAGGAGTAGAGAGTACCACTAAACAGTGATAAATACTATATTGCACAGAAATGTGTCATGGAGCGATAGTGTGGAGTCAAGATGGTGGGTGCTCCGGGTGGAAGACCCTAAGTATACACTGCTCCGCAAAAGAGACCGTCTAGAACCCAATAGTCAAATGGTGATGTGGTTGACAAAGATGGAAACTGATGAAAATTGATGAAAATTAATAAAATGATATAAATTATGCAATATAAATGGTAAGTAGTAAAAGTGAGAGATGCCCAAAACAGGACAATATCACACTATTAAATAACACTCACTTCACTGGGGGGTAGTCACCAGGATAAGCATAAAACACCTGCGACTTGAACCCCCCCCGGCCAGGATCGCATGTAGAGTCGTAGTGATGGAAGGCAGCAAAAGGTCCAGTGCTTCTGATCAATCACCTTTATTGTGTATATGTGGCTCGAGGCGTTTCGGGGACAGTAGATCCCCTTCTTCAGGAGCATTACATAATCAAATGGCAGTAAAACAAACAATTTATACCTTAATAGCCCTCAAAAAGGCACGTTTTTCAAAGAACCGGAAGTGGTAAGGCCGTACTTCCGGTATTTGGAACGCATATGCGTTCCACACTGTGGTTATAAACGAATAGATAAATCAATTAAAAAAAAAAAAATATATATATAAATATAAATATATCATCTTAAATGGTCACAATGAGTAATGCAGACTAGATACATGCATATATGTGTGTAGCAGGAGAGCCGGATCAGACATATCAGACTGGAAGTGACCTCACTTCCGCTCCGTGGAACGCACAATGATGCGTCTCACCACGGGCGGGAGTCAGGGTGGTCTGTTGGGTAGTGATAACTAAACGATCGTCCGACTGGCTCCTTGAGGTGCTGCTGGTAATTCCACCATCCTGCGACGTCCTGGGCCGGAAGTAGGACCGACTTCCGCTCAGTGGAACGCACCTCATGCGTTCCAACAGAGACAGGAGCCGGGGATTCCAGTCCACGGCATCGAGGCCCTGGTGGAACGCACAGTGCGGGTCAGCAGGAGCCCGTGGTGGTCTGCAAATGCGGGCACAAAACCTGTTATTATAATAATGTAATATGCTAAAGGTGAACATAAAAAATATATATTATATATATAAAAAAAGGCGTATTAGAAAAAGCACAAATATATACATGTGTGCACACAAAAAAATGATGTACACATATATACATATATATGAATAAAATGCATACATATAAAACGGAAGCAGTAGGAATACTGCTGACAATAATTAAATACATTATAATTCATATTCCTATAGAAAATTATTAATAATGGATGGATAATAAATAGTAAATGGATATATAAATACATAAATACGATGGGTAATACAATAGGTTGGGTAGTGAAGAGGACTGTATATAAAAATATAAAAAATATAATAATATAAAAATACGAGGACTGCATATAGAAATTGACGAATGGCACTCTGCCTCGGGCCTTTGTCCCCTACTGGAGGTGATAAGTCCAGGTGACGGACATAGTGTATTGATGGAGTATACTAGATATATAATTCAAAGAAGTTATATTCCTGATTTCGATATTGATAATTTGGGTTTTGAATGTTTAGGTCTTGAATATTGATGGAGAATTAGATTATCCGAATGGCCAGAAATCTTAGTGGTTGGACTATAGTAATTGGAATGTTCTAAAGTTTCGTTCAGCCCGAACGGGGTCAGAGTATTTAATTTAAAAATCCAAAACATCTCCTTACGGCAGAGAGTTTGGTAGGAGTGAGGTACCCACTCCAATGGCGTGATGCAAAGTGAACTCGGGTCCCCATCATGATGGGTTGAAAAATGCCGGGAAACGCTGTGGGTCACCACTTTGCGGTGGATATTTGAACGATGTTCGTTCATCCGTTCGCGTAAAGATTGTGTGGTGCGACCTACGTAGTAAATAAGGCAAGAGCAATACAGTAAGTAAATAACAAACGATGTGCCACAATTCATCTCTTGTCGCAAGGGGATTGTACCTTCCAACTTAATGAGGGATAGCACTTGGGTGTTATGGGAAATCATGGCGCAACATTTGCACCGGGCCTTCCCACATCTAAAAGACCCTACCCTAGTAGGGTGGGCTGTGTTTCCTAAGAATTTCTCAATGGTGGTTGGTTTTACTGTCTCGCCAATTTTAGGGCATGAGGGGGCCAGAATTTCTTTCAATGTTTTGGCCCTCCGAAATGTTAGTACAGGGGCCTGAGGGATACTCTGGCCAATGATCGGGTCTTTCAACAAAATCGGCCAATGTTTAATAAAGGTGTTTTTGATGGCAAGATGTTGTGAATTATATCGGGTGATGAAGTTTAAAGGGAATTGTTTGGATTTCTTTCCACCATCTACATTTGTTGTGAGGGCGGACTCTTTTTTTAGTTTCAATGGTCCTTCTTTTAGAGTCTGCAATAAGTCCTTTAGGGTAGCCTTTTTCTAGAAATCTCTTTCCTATCGTCTCTAGTTGTCCCTGTAGTATTTTCTGGTCAGAGCAATTCCTCTGTAACCTAAGCATTTGACCGTATGGGATATTGTTTTTCCAACGGTAGGATGACAGCTCTTATAATCAAGATAGCTGTTCGTATCCACCTGCTTAAAATGGGTTCTGGTAATGATGCAGTTGTCCTTAATGCTTAAATGAAGATCCAAGAAAGTTATTTCTCTCTGGCTATATTCAGACGAGAATGAGAGATTACAACTATTTTTATTTAGTGTTTCCACAAAAGTGCATAGATCTCCTACATCGCCATCCCAGATGGAAATAATGTCATCTATGTATCGTTTGTATAATCGGATATTAGGATGTGAAAGTAGGCCCATCTTTTCTTCAAAGTAACCCATAAAAAGGTTAGCATACGATGGGGCAAATTTCGTCCCCATCGCAGTACCCTTTTGCTGGAGATAGATTTTGTCCAGAAACGAGAAGTAATTGTGTTGCAGAATGAAGTTAATAGATTTAAGTAAAAAAATGACATTGTGATGATGGCATTTTGGGGTTAAAAAACTATTGTTTATAGAATCTAATAAACAATATATAAATTATCCCCTAAAAAGAAAAAGAGAGGAACTTAGACGTTTCGAATATGATGTTGTCAGGGAAAAATGCAAGAAGCTCTTAAGAGACTTAACTGATTATTCCACCAATAAAATCAGGAATTGGGAGCGGGCTAAACTCTGCCCCCGAATCCATAACAACAGCAATAACAATTACACCCATCAATACCCCCTATCGTATTCTGAGAGCTTGAAAATACCCAAAAAGGGACTTACCTTTTTCAATAAAAATAAGACAAGGGACCCTAAGATACGAATGACTGGCCCTGCTCCATCTAGACAAATGGACCATTCCACCACTAAAACGTATTCCAAATCAAATCACATCACCTCATCAGCACACCCAAATTATTCAACACCATCTTTTGGGCCTGAGCCATGCCTTACAACTTCTCCTTCCCAAAGAATATCTGTAGCCAATACACATTTATTAGTTTCCGTCCTGCCTAAAGCAGATTCTTTGATACCAACTGCAGCTGAGAAGTCAGATTTTTTGCCAGCAATGACTAATCCTTTAGCGGAGGAACGATCCACCATAGCCAAACCCTACGTTTTACCTAACCCTGAGATTAGTCCATCGTTGCCTACTCTTGAATGCACTGACCTGGACAATTTAAATTTCTCTACCCACTCTTCAACACCGACTGAATCTGACCAATTCCTAGCTCTTCCATCTAATCTGACTGAGGACACTTTTTTAGACAGAGTTTCCCCCACAATCAGAACCCCGAACCCCACCCCGCCGTCCAGAAAAATTCTTACCAGTATCCTATCCCTGAGTCTGTTCATCAAACCACTAGAAACACCACTTCCCAATACTCCCTCCACACCTCAATCATTGAAAATAACTCACTTCTATACTCCAGTGTCAAGCCTAAAGAAAAAAATTTCCATTAAAGACCAAACACAACAGTCTAACAGTACCGCCACCTTTTTGAATACTAACCCAGATCCCGTCACAACTGTATCTAGCTCCGCTACCTTAGAATCCAATGGACCAACACCGTCTTTGAGCACAACTATCATTCCATCTAACATTCAACCTAAATCCAATTTATATCCTATCTCTAGTAGAGGCTCACATGTAGAAACTTTCTACAATATAGTTCTAGCGGACCTTAAACAAACCCTTTCAACATCTGCCCCCCCCCCCCCCCCCCCCCGGGCCAATAATCTTAGTTTTAAACAAAGAATGGCCACAAAAACACTAACAAGAAATAAAGATATTGTTATTAAAAGTTCAGACAAAGGAGGGGGGATAGTGGTCATGGATAGTAGCTATTATATCTCTGAATCCCTCAATATATTATCCAATGAGGTATACTATATGCATCTAGCCACAGACCCCACAGCGACATACAAAAAAGAACTCTATAACCTCATAGACGAGGGATACTCTCTGGGTATCATTGATAAGAAAATAAGAACATACCTCAAAATACCCCATCCAGCTATGGCGAAATTTTATTTCCTTCCCAAAATTCACATGTCCCTGGTAAACCCCCCGGGTAGACCTATCATCTCGGGTATGGGCTCTCTAACTACCAACCTTTCCGAATATATTGATGGTATATTACAAAATTATGTTATCCAACTACCATCATATCTGAAGGACACATCCCATTTACTACACACTTTAAAGTCAGTGAAGTGGGAAAACAACTATCAGTGGGTCACCTTGGATGTTGCCGCTTTATACAGCAATATCACACATTCCTTAGGCCTTGAAGCCATCAGTGTATTTCTCAGTTCTGACCCCAAAATGCCATCATCACAATGTCATTTTTTACTTAAATCTATTAACTTCATTCTGCAACACAATTACTTCTCGTTTCTGGACAAAATCTATCTCCAGCAAAAGGGTACTGCGATGGGGACGAAATTTGCCCCATCGTATGCTAACCTTTTTATGGGTTACTTTGAAGAAAAGATGGGCCTACTTTTACATACTAATATCCGATTATACAAACGATACATAGATGACATTATCTTCATCTGGGATGGCGATGTAGGAGATCTATGCACTTTTGTGGAAACACTAAATAAAAATAGTTGGAATCTCTCATTCTCGTCTGAATATAGCCAGAGAGAAATAACTTTCTTGGATCTTTATTTAAGCATAAAGGACAACTGCATCATTACCAGAACCCATTTTAAGCAGGTGGATACTAACAGCTATCTTGATTATAAGAGCTGTCATCCTACCGTTGGAAAAACAATATCCCATACGGTCAAATGCGTAGGTTACAGAGGAATTGCTCTGACCAGAAAATACTACAGAGACAACTAGAGACGATAGGAAAGAGATTTCTAGAAAAAGGCTACCCTAAAGGACTTATTGCAGACTCTAAAAGAAGGACCATTGAAACTAAAAAAGAGTCCGCCCTCACAACAAATGTAGATGGTGGAAAGAAATCCAAACAATTCCCTTTAAACTTCATCACCCGATATAATTCACAACATCTCGCCATCAAAAACACCTTTATTAAACATTGGCCGATTTTGTTGAAAGACCCGATCATTGGCCAGAGTATCCCTCAGGCCCCTGTACTAACATTTCGGAGGGCCAAAACATTGAAAGAAATTCTGGCCCCCTCATGCCCTAAAATTGTCGAGAGAGTAAAACCAACCACCATTGAGAAATTCTTAGGAAACACAGCCCACCCTACTAGGGTAGGGTTTTTTAGATGTGGGAAGGCCCGGTGCAAATGTTGCGCCATGATTTCCCATAACACCCAAGTGCTATCCCTCATTAAGTTGGAAGGTACGATCCCCTTGCGACAAGAGATGAATTGTGGCACATCGTTTGTTATTTACTTACTGTATTGCTCTTGCCATATTTACTACGTAGGTCGCACCACACAATCTTTACGCGAACGGATGAACGAACATTGTTCAAATATCCACCGCAAAGTGGTGACCCACAGCGTTTCCCGGCATTTTTCAACCCATCATGATGGGGACCCGAGTTCACTTCGCGTCATGCCATTGGAGTGGGTACCTCACTCCTACCAAACTCTCTGCCGTAAGGAGATGTTTTGGATTTTTAAATTAAATACTCTGACCCCGTTCGGGCTGAACGAAACTTTAGAACATTCCAATTACTAAAGTCCAACCACTAAGATTTCTGGCCATTCGGATAATCTAATTCTCCATCAATATTCAAGACCTAAACATTCAAAACCCAAATTATCAACATCGAAATCAGGAATATAACTTCTTTGAATTATGTATCTAGTATACTCCATCAATACACTATGTCCGTCACCTGGACTTATCACCTCCAGTAGGGGACAAAGGCCCGAGGCCATTCGTCAATTTCTATATGCAGTCCTCGTATTTTTATATTATTATATTTTTTATATTTTTATATACAGTCCTCTTCATTACCCAACCTATTGTATTACCCATCGTATTTATGTATTTATGTATCCATTTACTATTTATTATCCATCCATTATTAATAATTTTCTATAGGAATATGAATTATAATGTATTTAATTATTGTCAGCAGTATTTCTACTGCTTCCGTTTTATATGTATGCATTTTATTCATATATATGTATATATGTGTGCATCTTTTTTTGTGTGCACACATGTATATATTTGTGCTTTTTCTAATACGCCTTTTTTATATATATATATATTTTTTATGTTCACCTTTAGCATATTACATTATTATAATAACCAGTTTTGTGCCCGCATTTGCAGACCACCACGGGCTCCTGCTGACCCGCACTGTGCGTTCCACCAGGGCCTCGATGCCGTGGACCGGAAACCCCGGCTCCTGTCTCTGTTGGAACGCATGAGGTGCGTTCCACTGAGCGGAAGTCGGTCCTACTTCCGGCCCAGGACGTCGCAGGACGGTGGAATTACCAGCAGCACCTCAAGGAGCCAGTCGGACGATCGTTTAGTTATCACTACCCAACAGACCACCCTGACTCCCGCCCGTGGTGAGACGCATCATTGTGCGTTCCACGGAGCGGAAGTGAGGTCACTTCCAGTCTGATATGTCTGATCCGACTCTCCTGCTACACACATATATGCATGTATCTAGTCTGCATTACTCATTGTGACCATTTAAGATGATATATTTATATTTATATATACAGGTCCTTCTCAAAAAATTAGCATATTGTGATAAAGTTCATTATTTTCTGTAATGTACTGATAAACATTAGACTTTCATATATTTTAGATTCATTACACACCAACTGAAGTAGTTCAAGCCTTTTATTGTTTTAATATTGATGATTTTGGCATACAGCTCATGAAAACCCAAATTTCCTATCTCAAAAAATTAGCATATTTCATCCGACCAATAAAAGAAAAGTGTTTTTAATACAAAAAAAGTCAACCTTCAAATAATTATGTTCAGTTATGCACTCAATACTTGGTCGGGAATCCTTTTGCAGAAATGACTGCTTCAATGCGGCGTGGCATGGAGGCAATCAGCCTGTGGCACTGCTGAGGTGTTATGGAGGCCCAGGATGCTTCGATAGCGGCCTTAAGCTCATCCAGAGTGTTGGGTCTTGCGTCTCTCAACTTTCTCTTCCCAATATCCCACAGATTCTCTATGGGGTTCAGGTCAAGAGAGTTGGCAGGCTAATTGAGCACAGTAATACCATGGTCAGTAAAACCATTTACCAGTGGTTTTGGCACTGTGAGCAGGCGCCAGGTCGTGCTGAAAAATGACATCTTCATCTCCATAAAGCTTTTCAGCAGATGGAAGCATGAAGTGCTCCAAAATCTCCTGATAGCTAGCTGCATTGACCCTGCCCTTGATAAAACACAGTGGACCAACACCAGCAGCTGACATGGCACCCCAGACCATCACGGACTGTGGGTACTTGACACTGGACTTCAGGCATTTTGGCATTTCCCTCTCCCCAGTCTTCCTCCAGACTCTGGCACCTTGATTTCCGAATGACATGCAACAGTCCAGCGCTGCTTCTCTGTAGCCCAGGTCAGGCGCTTCTGCCGCTGTTTCTGGTTCAAAAGTGGCTTGACCTGGGGAATGCGGCACCTGTAGCCCATTTCCTGCACACGCCTGTACACGGTGGCTCTGGATGTTTCTACTCCAGACTCAGTCCACTGCTTCCGCAGGTCCCCCAAGGTCTGGAATCGGTCCTTCTCCACAATCTTCCTCAGGGTCCGGTCACCTCTTCTCGTTGTGCAGCGTTTTCTGCCACACTTTTTCCTTCCCACAGACTTCCCACTGAGGTGCCTTGATAAAGCACTCTGGGAACAGCCTATTCGGTCAGACATGTCTTTCTGTGTCTTACCCTCTTGCTTGAGGCTGTCAATGATGGCCTTCTGGACAGCAGTCAGGTCGGCAGTCTTACCCATGATTGCGGTTTTGAGTAATGAACCAGGCTGGGAGTTTTTAAAAGCCTCAGGAATCTTTTGCAGGTGTTTAGAGTTAATTAGTTGATTCAGATGATTAGGTTAATAGCTCGTTTAGAAAACCTTTTCATGATATGCTAATTTTTTGAGATAGGAATTTTGGGTTTTCATGAGCTGTATGCCAAAATCATCAATATTAAATCAATAAAAGGCTTGAACTACTTCAGTTGGTGTGTAATGAATCTAAAATATATGAAAGTCTAATGTTTATCAGTACATTACAGAAAATAATGAACTTTATCACAATATGCTAATTTTTTGAGAAGGACCTGTATATATATTTTTTAAATTTATTTATCTATTCGTTTATAACCACATTGTGGAACGCATATGCGTTCCAAATACCGGAAGTACGGCCTTACCACTTCCGGTTCTTTGAAAAACGCGCCTTTTTGAGGGCTATTAAGGTATAAATTGTTTGTTTTACTGCCATTTGATTATGTAATGCTCCTGAAGAAGGGGATCTACTGTCCCCGAAACGCATCGAGCCACATATACACAGTAAAGGTGATTGATCAGAAGCACTGGACCTTTTGCTGCCTTCCATCACTACGACTCTACATGCGATCCTGGCCGGGGGGTTCAAGTCACAGGTGTTTTATGCTTATCCTGGTGACTACCCCCCAGTGAAGTGAGTGTTATTTAATAGTGTGATATTGTCCTGTTTTGGGCATCTCTCACTTTTACTACTTACCATTTATATTGCATAATTTATATCATTTTATAAATTTTCATCAATTTTCATCAGTTTCCATCTTTGTCAACCACATCACCATTTGACTATTGGGTTCTAGACGGTCTCTTTTGCGGAGCAGTGTATACTTAGGGTCTTCCACCCGGAGCACCCACCATCTTGACTCCACACTATCGCTCCATGACACATTTCTGTGCAATATAGTATTTATCACTGTTTAGTGGTACTCTCTACTCCTATTTCTAACTGTACTTGATACAAGGTCTGGCGCTCTCTCCCCTTTATTTTTGCCTTGGGGGTCTAAACTACAAGTGATTGACTTCTCAACACTGTAGATTATCACCCTATACACCTATTTACTACCCTTTATATGGCGACATCTGGCTGAGCTGGAGTACCAGTTTGAAGAAGAACCCTTCTGTGCTGGACCTGCGTCTGACCTGTGCCATGGAAGAATTGCTGCGCCAGCTGATCCTGAAAGTGGAATCCGCCGGCGGGGAGGAATGGCTCAGAAGCTGCCTGGATCAAGTGCCGGAGAGAAGGGAAGAGCCAGAGGAAGAAAGCCCTGCTGCGCCGGTAGTAGCAGCTGAAGATGCGGCGGCCTGTCAGCAGAGAGAGGAGGAGTTGTCGGCACTTCCTCGCAAAAGAGCTAGGAAGTCTGGAAGTGCCTATACTCCTCCTCCTGAGGCGGGGCACTGGCGAAACAGAACAAAGAGTCCATGTCCACGCTGTTGTCTGGGCTGGTCAAGCTGCTAGCAAAGGTTGCTAGCAGGCAGTTGCCCCACACAGCGTCTGATGTTTGGATTCATAATAGAAAGCAGGCTACTATGAGTAATGCTGCACTTAGTTCCTTACCAGTTTTGGAAAAAGGTGTTGGAGTTAATGAAATGTGTGTGAAAGAGGTGATGGTATGTGAGATATCACCTCTTGGCTATCATTTGGCTTCCAGTATTAAAGAAAAGATTTAGAGATTGGAGTATATTGAGATCATGTCCATTTTGCCATCTGCAAAGGAACATGTGGTCCGTGAGAGGAAGGATGACAAAAATGAGGATGACAGAAAGCATGCAATGCCAAGGTCTTTTAATAATTGGCTGCAGGCTTTCTGTATATGCTCTGCGGTTCTTGCTGAAAAGCATCCAGAATACTGTAGTGGTCTTTTCCAACACCTTGAAATTATTCTAGAAGCATACTGCATTTATAGCGGTATGGCTTGGTATCAATACGATAAAGTGTTTCAGCAGAAACTGGCAGTACACCCATCACTTAAATGGGGAGTAAAGGATATAGGTCTCTGGGTGAATTTAATGTTGCCTCAGAAACCATTTCAAGCTAAGTCTTATAATCCTCCTTAGTCTGGTATGAGAAAAGGGGTTATGTTTTGCTTTCAATGAAGCATCTTGCAAATGGCTTTCTAACTGTCACTACAAACATGAATGTTATTTTTTGTGGTGGCACTCATCCCATGCTGAGGTGTTTCAAAAGGAACTCCAAGTCTAACCAGCAGCAGCCCGGTACCAGGGAGCAAATTTCTAAAAGCATGGACGCCAGTGAAGCTTTCAGAAATGCTATCATGGCTAAGTCAGATCTCAAATTAAACGATGGCTAAATACATTTTTAAAGGTTTTTATTTTGGTTTCATAGTACCTGAATTTGAAGGAATAGGTTGCTGCTGGGTAGATAATTTAAAATTGGTTGTTTAATTTAAAGAGATAGTAAAGAATAAAGAATTGGAACTTGGTAGAATAGCAGGTCCTTTCACTAATCCTCCTTTTGTTAACTTCCATCTTTCGCCTCTTGGAGTGGTTCCTAAAAAAGGAACCAGGGGAGTTTAGACTTGTACACCATTTGTCGTTTCCGGAGAAAGGCTCTCTTAACGATGTGGTGGACAGGTCTGAAGCATCTGTAGAATATACGTCATTTGATGATGCATTGGCTTTAGTGAGGCGGTTTGGAAATGGGGCTTTGCTGGCTAAAGCAGATGTGAAGTCAGCTTTTCGCTTATTGCCAGTTGGGCCGTCTGGCTTTAATTCATTAGGTTTCCAATTTGATGGGAATTATTATTTTGAAAAATGTTTACCAATGGGGTTTACTTTATCTTGTTTTTATTTTGAGGCGTTTTCTACATTTCTTCACTGGGTTGTGCAATCATTAGTTCCGGATGGTGGTTTGTTACACTACTTCGCCAATTTTTTGTTTGTTGGTCAGTTCGGTTCTAGTTTATGTTCAGAGTTATTGTTTACATTTTTGGAGGTTTGTGAATTGTTTAGTATTCCTGTGGCAGAAGAAAAGACAGTTTGGCCCTGTACTTGCCTAGAATTTTTGGGTATAGTTATTGACACAGTTAACATGGAGTTCCGTTTATCGTTAGAAAAGTTGGATTTGATTAGGTTTTTGTTGGTTTCTTTAATTAGGAAAGAGAAATGTACTTTAAAAGATACTGGGTTCATTAAATTTTGCCTGCAGGATTATCCCGATGGGAAGGTTTTATTCCAAGCATTTATACTTTTCTAATAGAGGTCTTAAATCTCCTTGTTCACATATTAGACTAATTAGAAGTTTTAAAGATGATATGGCTATCTGGTTAGAATTCTTAGAGAATTTTAATGGTTCTAATTGTTGGGAAGAAGAGTTTGCTGAAGCGGATGCTTTGTTTTTTTTTACAGACGCAGCAGGGAGTTGTTATGGCGCTTATTGGGACAGTAAAAGGTCCGCAGAGGTATGGCCAGTGTCATGGATTAATAATGGAATAACATGTAATATTGTTCTCTTGGAATTTTTTCCTGTTCTTGTTTCTATTGTCTTATGGGGAAGTTATTTTAGGAATAAAAGGATCTTGATTAATACAGATAATAAATGCGTAGTATTCGCAATTAATACACTATCGTCTAAATGCGAGTTAGTAGTTAAATTATCGAGACATTTTGTTTCATGTTGTATGAATCTTAATATTTGGGATAAAGCTAAATATGTACAAGGTAAATATAATGTTTTAGCAGATTCTCTATCTCGTTTCCAGTTTGTCAATTTTCGGGAGCTAGCACCAGAAGCAGAATTGGAGGGAATGCCTTGTCCTCGGCATCTTTGGGACCTGTTATGGGATTGATATCGGAGGATTAGGGATGAGCGAACTCGAACTGTATAGTTCGGGTTCGTACCGAATTTTGGGGTGTCCGTGACACGGACCCGAACCCGGACATTTTCGTAAAAGTCCGGGTTCGGGTTCGGTGTT
Source organism: Bufo gargarizans (assembly GCF_014858855.1). Taxonomy (NCBI): domain Eukaryota; kingdom Metazoa; phylum Chordata; class Amphibia; order Anura; family Bufonidae; genus Bufo; species Bufo gargarizans. The sequence goes on along the minus strand of NC_058084.1, from coordinate 180,296,782 downwards.
CGTCGCTTTCTTGGCGCTTTTGTGACGCTTTCTTGGCGCTTTTTGAAAGGCTGCAAAGCAGCCAATCAACAAGCGTCATACTACTTGCCCCAAGAGGCCATCACAGCCATGCCTACTATTGGCATGGCTGTGATTGGCCAGAGCACCATGTGACCCAGCCTCTATTTAAGCTGGAGTCACATAGCGCCGCCCGTCACTCTGCTCTGATTAGCGTAGGGAGAGGTTGCGGCTGCGACAGTAGGGCGAGATTAGGCAGATTAACTCCTCCAAAGGACTTGATTAACTGATCGATCTGCAGCTGTGGATCATTGAGCTGCTGATCCTCAATTGCTCACTGTTTTTAGGCTGCACAGACCGTTTGTCAGTCTCATTTTTCTGGGGTGATCGGCGGCCATTTTGTGTCTTGTGGTGCGCCAGCACAAGCTGCGACCAAGTGCATTTAACCCTCAATGGTGTGGTTGTTTTTTGGCTAAAGCCTACATCAGGGTGAAGCTGTCACACCAAGTGCATTTAACCAGCAATAGTCTGTTCATTTTTTGGCCATATACAAAATCAGGGGCAAGCTGCGCCTGTCACCAAGTGCATTTAACCCTCAATGGTGTGGTTGTTTTTTGGCTAAAGCCTACATCAGGGTGAAGCTGTCACACCAAGTGCATTTAACCAGCAATAGTCTGTTCATTTTTTGGCCATATACTAAATCAGGGGCAAGCTGCGCCTGTCACCAAGTGCATTTAACCCTCAATGGTGTGGTTGTTTTTTGGCTAAAGCCTACATCAGGGTGAAGCTGTCACACCAAGTGCATTTAACCAGCAATAGTCTGTTCATTTTTTGGCCATATACAAAATCAGGGGCAAGCTGCGCCTGTCACCAAGTGCATTTAACCCTCAATGGTGTGGTTGTTTTTTGGCTAAAGCCTACATCAGGGTGAAGCTGTCACACCAAGTGCATTTAACCAGCAATAGTCTGTTCATTTTTTGGCCATATCCCAGTCTAATTCTGTCACTAAATCCATACCGGTCACCCAGCGCCTAAATACTAGGCCTCAAATTTATATCCAGCTAAATCTGTCCCTAGTGCTGTAGCTGGGCGAGTTATTTAGTGTCCGTTCAAGCACATTTCTTGTTCTGGGTTGAAATACAATTCCCAATTTAGCAATTTCATAATTTAGTGGTTCCTGCTATATCAGAGCTATTTGAAATCTATCCCAAAAAGGGTATATAATATTGAAGGTGCACATTGGGTCATTCAGAATAACTTCACACACACCCGCTACTGTGTATTTCCAAGTCTAATTCTGTCACTAAACCCATACCTGTCACCCAGCGCCTAAATACTAGGCCTCAAATTTAAATCCCTCTAAATCTCTCGTTACCCACCGCTGTACTGTTGTTGCTGGGCAAGATATTTAGTGTCCGTCAAAGCACATTTTTTGTTCTGGGTTGAAGTACAATTCCCAATTTAGCAATTTCATAATTTAGTGGTTTCTGCTATATCAGAGCTATTTGAAATCTATCCCTAAAAGGGTATATAATATTGAAGGTGCACATAGGGTCATTCAGAATAACTTCACACACACGCTTCTGTGCATTTCCAAGTCTAATTCTGTCACTAAATCCATACCGGTGACCCAGCGCCTAAATACTAGGCCTCAAATTTAAATCCCTCTAAATCTCTCGTTACCCACCACTGTACTGTTGTTGCTGGGCAAGATATTTAGTGTCCGTCAAAGCACATTTTTTGTTCTGGGTTGAAGTACAATTCCCAATTTAGCAATTTCATAATTTAGTGGTTTCTGCTATATCAGAGCTATTTGAAATCTATCCCTAAAAGGGTATATAATATTGAAGGTGCACATAGGGTCATTCAGAATAACTTCACACACACGCTTCTGTGCATTTCCAAGTCTAATTCTGTCACTAAATCCATACCGGTGACCCAGCGCCTAAATACTAGGCCTCAAATTTAAATCCCTCTAAATCTCTCGTTACCCACCGCTGTACTGTTGTTGCTGGGCAAGATATTTAGTGTCCGTCAAAGCACATTTTTTGTTCTGGGTTGAAGTACAATTCCCAATTTAGCAATTTCATAATTTAGTGGTTTCTGCTATATCAGAGCTATTTGAAATCTATCCCTAAAAGGGTATATAATATTGAAGGTGCACATAGGGTCATTCAGAATAACTTCACACACACGCTTCTGTGCATTTCCAAGTCTAATTCTGTCACTAAATCCATACCGGTGACCCAGCGCCTAAATACTAGGCCTCAAATTTAAATCCCTCTAAATCTCTCGTTACCCACCGCTGTACTGTTGTTGCTGGGCAAGATATTTAGTGTCCGTCAAAGCACATTTTTTGTTCTGGGTTGAAGTACAATTCCCAATTTAGCAATTTCATAATTTAGTGGTTCCTGCTATATCAGAGCTATTTGAAATCTATCCCAAAAAGGGTATATAATATTGAAGGTGCACATTGGGTCATTCAGAATAACTTCACACACACCCGCTACTGTGTATTTCCAAGTCTAATTCTGTCACTAAACCCATACCTGTCACCCAGCGCCTAAATACTAGGCCTCAAATTTAAATCCCTCTAAATCTCTCGTTACCCACCGCTGTACTGTTGTTGCTGGGCAAGATATTTAGTGTCCGTCAAAGCACATTTTTTGTTCTGGGTTGAAGTACAATTCCCAATTTAGCAATTTCATAATTTAGTGGTTCCTGCTATATCAGAGCTATTTGAAATCTATCCCTAAAAAGGGTATATAATATTGAAGGTGCACATTGGGTCATTCAGAATAACTTCACACACACCCGCTACTGTGTATTTCCAAGTCTAATTCTGTCACTAAACCCATACCTGTCACCCAGCGCCTAAATACTAGGCCTCAAATTTAAATCCCTCTAAATCTCTCGTTACCCACCGCTGTACTGTTGTTGCTGGGCAAGATATTTAGTGTCCGTCAAAGCACATTTTTTGTTCTGGGTTGAAGTAAAATTCCCAATTTAGCAATTTCATAATTTAGTGGTTTCTGCTATATCAGAGCTATTTGAAATCTATCCCTAAAAGGGTATATAATATTGAAGGTGCACATAGGGTCATTCAGAATAACTTCACACACACGCTTCTGTGCATTTCCAAGTCTAATTCTGTCACTAAATCCATACCGGTGACCCAGCGCCTAAATACTAGGCCTCAAATTTAAATCCCTCTAAATCTCTCGTTACCCACCACTGTACTGTTGTTGCTGGGCAAGATATTTAGTGTCCGTCAAAGCACATTTTTTGTTCTGGGTTGAAGTACAATTCCCAATTTAGCAATTTCATAATTTAGTGGTTTCTGCTATATCAGAGCTATTTGAAATCTATCCCTAAAAGGGTATATAATATTGAAGGTGCACATAGGGTCATTCAGAATAACTTCACACACACGCTTCTGTGCATTTCCAAGTCTAATTCTGTCACTAAATCCATACCGGTGACCCAGCGCCTAAATACTAGGCCTCAAATTTAAATCCCTCTAAATCTCTCGTTACCCACCGCTGTACTGTTGTTGCTGGGCAAGATATTTAGTGTCCGTCAAAGCACATTTTTTGTTCTGGGTTGAAGTACAATTCCCAATTCAGCAATTTCATAATTTAGTGGTTCCTGCTATATCAGAGCTATTTGAAATCTATCCCAAAAAGGGTATATAATATTGAAGGTGCACATTGGGTCATTCAGAATAACTTCACACACACCCGCTACTGTGTATTTCCAAGTCTAATTCTGTCACTAAACCCATACCTGTCACCCAGCGCCTAAATACTAGGCCTCAAATTTAAATCCCTCTAAATCTCTCGTTACCGCTGTACTGTTGTAGCTGGGAAAGTTATTTAGTGCCCGTCAAAGCACATTTTTTGTTCTGGGTTGAAGTACAATTCCCAATTTAGCAATTTCATAATTTAGTGGTTCCTGCTATATCAGAGCTATTTGAAATCTATCCCTAAAAGGGTATATAATATTGAAGGTGCACATTAGGGTCATTCAGAATAACTTCACACACACCGCTACTGTGTATTTCCAAGTCTAATTCTGTCACTAAACCCATACCTGTCACCCAGCGCCTAAATACTAGGCCTCAAATTTAAATCCCTCTAAATCTCTCGTTACCCACCGCTGTACTGTTGTTGCTGGGCAAGATATTTAGTGTCCGTCAAAGCACATTTTTTGTTCTGGGTTGAAGTAAAATTCCCAATTTAGCAATTTCATAATTTAGTGGTTTCTGCTATATCAGAGCTATTTGAAATCTATCCCTAAAAGGGTATATAATATTGAAGGTGCACATAGGGTCATTCAGAATAACTTCACACACACGCTTCTGTGCATTTCCAAGTCTAATTCTGTCACTAAATCCATACCGGTGACCCAGCGCCTAAATACTAGGCCTCAAATTTAAATCCCTCTAAATCTCTCGTTACCCACCGCTGTACTGTTGTTGCTGGGCAAGATATTTAGTGTCCGTCAAAGCACATTTTTTGTTCTGGGTTGAAGTACAATTCCCAATTTAGCAATTTCATAATTTAGTGGTTTCTGCTATATCAGAGCTATTTGAAATCTATCCCTAAAAGGGTATATAATATTGAAGGTGCACATAGGGTCATTCAGAATAACTTCACACACACGCTTCTGTGCATTTCCAAGTCTAATTCTGTCACTAAATCCATACCGGTGACCCAGCGCCTAAATACTAGGCCTCAAATTTAAATCCCTCTAAATCTCTCGTTACCCACCGCTGTACTGTTGTTGCTGGGCAAGATATTTAGTGTCCGTCAAAGCACATTTTTTGTTCTGGGTTGAAGTACAATTCCCAATTTAGCAATTTCATAATTTAGTGGTTTCTGCTATATCAGAGCTATTTGAAATCTATCCCTAAAAGGGTATATAATATTGAAGGTGCACATAGGGTCATTCAGAATAACTTCACACACACGCTTCTGTGCATTTCCAAGTCTAATTCTGTCACTAAATCCATACCGGTGACCCAGCGCCTAAATACTAGGCCTCAAATTTAAATCCCTCTAAATCTCTCGTTACCCACCGCTGTACTGTTGTTGCTGGGCAAGATATTTAGTGTCCGTCAAAGCACATTTTTTGTTCTGGGTTGAAGTACAATTCCCAATTTAGCAATTTCATAATTTAGTGGTTTCTGCTATATCAGAGCTATTTGAAATCTATCCCTAAAAGGGTATATAATATTGAAGGTGCACATAGGGTCATTCAGAATAACTTCACACACACGCTTCTGTGCATTTCCAAGTCTAATTCTGTCACTAAATCCATACCGGTGACCCAGCGCCTAAATACTAGGCCTCAAATTTAAATCCCTCTAAATCTCTCGTTACCCACCGCTGTACTGTTGTTGCTGGGCAAGATATTTAGTGTCCGTCAAAGCACATTTTTTGTTCTGGGTTGAAGTACAATTCCCAATTTAGCAATTTCATAATTTAGTGGTTTCTGCTATATCAGAGCTATTTGAAATCTATCCCTAAAAGGGTATATAATATTGAAGGTGCACATAGGGTCATTCAGAATAACTTCACACACACGCTTCTGTGCATTTCCAAGTCTAATTCTGTCACTAAATCCATACCGGTGACCCAGCGCCTAAATACTAGGCCTCAAATTTAAATCCCTCTAAATCTCTCGTTACCCACCGCTGTACTGTTGTTGCTGGGCAAGATATTTAGTGTCCGTCAAAGCACATTTTTTGTTCTGGGTTGAAGTACAATTCCCAATTTAGCAATTTCATAATTTAGTGGTTTCTGCTATATCAGAGCTATTTGAAATCTATCCCTAAAAGGGTATATAATATTGAAGGTGCACATAGGGTCATTCAGAATAACTTCACACACACGCTTCTGTGCATTTCCAAGTCTAATTCTGTCACTAAATCCATACCGGTGACCCAGCGCCTAAATACTAGGCCTCAAATTTAAATCCCTCTAAATCTCTCGTTACCCACCGCTGTACTGTTGTTGCTGGGCAAGATATTTAGTGTCCGTCAAAGCACATTTTTTGTTCTGGGTTGAAGTACAATTCCCAATTTAGCAATTTCATAATTTAGTGGTTTCTGCTATATCAGAGCTATTTGAAATCTATCCCTAAAAGGGTATATAATATTGAAGGTGCACATAGGGTCATTCAGAATAACTTCACACACACGCTTCTGTGCATTTCCAAGTCTAATTCTGTCACTAAATCCATACCGGTGACCCAGCGCCTAAATACTAGGCCTCAAATTTAAATCCCTCTAAATCTCTCGTTACCCACCGCTGTACTGTTGTTGCTGGGCAAGATATTTAGTGTCCGTCAAAGCACATTTTTTGTTCTGGGTTGAAGTACAATTCCCAATTTAGCAATTTCATAATTTAGTGGTTTCTGCTATATCAGAGCTATTTGAAATCTATCCCTAAAAGGGTATATAATATTGAAGGTGCACATAGGGTCATTCAGAATAACTTCACACACACGCTTCTGTGCATTTCCAAGTCTAATTCTGTCACTAAATCCATACCGGTGACCCAGCGCCTAAATACTAGGCCTCAAATTTAAATCCCTCTAAATCTCTCGTTACCCACCGCTGTACTGTTGTTGCTGGGCAAGATATTTAGTGTCCGTCAAAGCACATTTTTTGTTCTGGGTTGAAGTACAATTCCCAATTTAGCAATTTCATAATTTAGTGGTTCCTGCTATATCAGAGCTATTTGAAATCTATCCCAAAAGGGTATATAATATTGAAGGTGCACATTGGGTCATTCAGAATAACTTCACACACACCCGCTACTGTGTATTTCCAAGTCTAATTCTGTCACTAAACCCATACCTGTCACCCAGCGCCTAAATACTAGGCCTCAAATTTAAATCCCTCTAAATCTCTCGTTACCGCTGTACTGTTGTAGCTGGGAAAGTTATTTAGTGCCCGTCAAAGCACATTTTTTGTTCTGGGTTGAAGTACAATTCCCAATTTAGCAATTTCATAATTTAGTGGTTCCTGCTATATCAGAGCTATTTGAAATCTATCCCAAAAAGGGTATATAATATTCAAGGTGCACATTGGGTCATTCAGAATAACTTCACACACACGCTTCTGTGCATTTCCAAGTCTAATTCTGTCACTAAATCCATACCGGTCACCCAGCGCCTAAATACTAGGCCTCAAATTTATATCCCGCTGAATTTGAATACAATACATTGGGCCAAATAATATATTTGTTGTTGTGGTGAACCATAACAATGAGAAAAACATCTAGTAAGGGACGCGGACGTGGACATGGTCGTGGTGGTGTTAGTGGACCCTCTGGTGCTGGGAGAGGACGTGGCCGTTCTGCCACATCCACACGTCCTAGTGTACCAACTACCTCAGGTCCCAGTAGCCGCCAGAATTTACAGCGATATATGGTGGGGCCCAATGCCGTTCTAAGGATGGTAAGGCCTGAGCAGGTACAGGCATTAGTCAATTGGGTGGCCGACAGTGGATCCAGCACGTTCACATTATCTCCCACCCAGTCTTCTGCAGAAAGCGCACAGATGGCGCCTGAAAACCAACCCCATCAGTCTGTCACATCACCCCCATGCATACCAGGGAAACTGTCTCAGCCTCAAGTTATGCAGCAGTCTCTTATGCTGTTTGAAGACTCCGCTGGCAGGGTTTCCCAAGGGCATCCACCTAGCCCTTCCCCAGCGGTGAAAGACATAGAATGCACTGACGCACAACCACTTATGTTTCCTGATGATGAGGACATGGGAATACCACCTCAGCATGTCTCTGATGATGACGAAACACAGGTGCCAACTGCTGCGTCTTTCTGCAGTGTGCAGACTGAACAGGAGGTCAGGGATCAAGACTGGGTGGAAGACGATGCAGGGGACGATGAGGTCCTAGACCCCACATGGAATGAAGGTCGTGCCACTGACTTTCACAGTTCGGAGGAAGAGGCAGTGGTGAGACCGAGCCAACAGCGTAGCAAAAGAGGGAGCAGTGGGCAAAAGCAGAACACCCGCCGCCAAGAGACTCCGCCTGCTACTGACCGCCGCCATCTGGGACCGAGCACCCCAAAGGCAGCTTCAAGGAGTTCCCTGGCATGGCACTTCTTCAAACAATGTGCTGACGACAAGACCCGAGTGGTTTGCACGCTGTGCCATCAGAGCCTGAAGCGAGGCATTAACGTTCTGAACCTGAGCACAACCTGCATGACCAGGCACCTGCATGCAAAGCATGAACTGCAGTGGAGTAAACACCTTAAAACCAAGGAAGTCACTCAGGCTCCCCCTGCTACCTCTTCTGCTGCTGCCGCCTCGGCCTATTCTGCTGCTGCCGCCTCGGCCTCTTCCTCCGCCTCTGGAGGAACGTTGGCACCTGCCGCCCAGCAAACAGGGGATGTACCACCAACACCACCACCACCACCTCCGTCACCAAGCGTCTCAACCATGTCACACGCCAGCGTTCAGCTCTCCATCTCACAAACATTTGATAGAAAGCGTAAATTCCCACCTAGCCACCCTCGATCCCTGGCCCTGAATGCCAGCATTTCTAAACTACTGGCCTATGAAATGCTGTCATTTAGGCTGGTGGACACAGACAGCTTCAAACAGCTCATGTCGCTTGCTGTCCCACAGTATGTTGTTCCCAGCCGGCACTACTTCTCCAAGAGAGCCGTGCCTTCCCTGCACAACCAAGTATCCGATAAAATCAAGTGTGCACTGCGCAACGCCATCTGTGGCAAGGTCCACCTAACCACAGATACGTGGACCAGTAAGCACGGCCAGGGACGCTATATCTCCCTAACTGCACACTGGGTAAATGTAGTGGCAGCTGGGCCCCAGGCGGAGAGCTGTTTGGCGCACGTCCTTCCGCCGCCAAGGATCGCAGGGCAACATTCTTTGCCTCCTGTTGCCACCTCCTCCTTCTCGGCTTCCTCCTCCTCTTCTTCCACCTGCTCATCCAGTCAGCCACACACCTTCACCACCAACTTCAGCACAGCCCGGGGTAAACGTCAGCAGGCCATTCTGAAACTCATATGTTTGGGGGACAGGCCCCACACCGCACAGGAGTTGTGGCGGGGTATAGAACAACAGACCGACGAGTGGTTGCTGCCGGTGAGCCTCAAGCCCGGCCTGGTGGTGTGTGATAATGGGCGAAATCTCGTTGCAGCTCTGGGACTAGCCAATTTGACGCACATCCCTTGCTTGGCGCATGTGCTGAATTTGGTGGTGCAGAAGTTCATTCACAACTACCCCGACATGTCAGAGCTGCTGCATAAAGTGCGGGCCGTCTGTTCGCGCTTCCGGCGTTCACATCCTGCTGCTGCTCGCCTGTCTGCGCTACAGCGTAACTTCGGCCTTCCCGCTCACCGCCTCATATGCGACGTGCCCACCAGGTGGAACTCCACCTTGCACATGCTGGACAGACTGTGCGAGCAGCAGCAGGCCATAGTGGAGTTTCAGCTGCAGCACGCACGGGTCAGTCGCACTACAGAACAGCACCACTTCACCACCAATGACTGGGCCTCCATGCGAGACCTGTGTGCCCTGTTGCGCTGTTTCGAGTACTCCACCAACATGGCCAGTGGCGATGACACCGTTATCAGCGTTACAATACCACTTCTATGTCTCCTTGAGAAAACACTTAGGGCGATGATGGAAGAGGAGGTGGCCCAGGAGGAGGAGGAGGAGGAGGAGGAAGAGGGGTCATTTTTAGCACTTTCAGGCCAGTCTCTTCGAAGTGACTCAGAGGGAGGTTTTTGGCAACAGCAGAGGCCAGGTACAAATGTGGCCAGCCAGGGCCCACTACTGGAGGACGAGGAGGACGAGGATGAGGAGGAGGTGGAGGAGGATGAGGATGAAGCATGGTCACAGCGGGGTGGCACCCAACGCAGCTCGGGTCCATCACTGGTGCGTGGCTGGGGGGAAAGGCAGGACGATGACGATACGCCTCCCACAGAGGACAGCTTGTCCTTATCCCTGGGCAGCCTGGCACACATGAGCGACTACATGCTGCAGTGCCTGCGCAACGACAGCAGAGTTGCCCACATTTTAACCTGTGCGGACTACTGGGTTGCCACCCTGCTGGATCCACGCTACAAAGACAATGTGCCCACCTTACTTCCTGCACTGGAGCGTGATAGGAAGATGCGCGAGTACAAGCGCACGTTGGTAGACGCGCTACTGAGAGCATTCCCAAATGTCACAGGGGAACAAGTGGAAGCCCAAGGCCAAGGCAGAGGAGGAGCAAGAGGTCGCCAAGGCAGCTGTGTCACGGCCAGCTCCTCTGAGGGCAGGGTTAGCATGGCAGAGATGTGGAAAACTTTTGTCAACACGCCACAGCTAACTGCACCACCACCTGATACGCAACGTGTTAGCAGGAGGCAACATTTCACTAACATGGTGGAACAGTACGTGTGCACACCCCTCCACGTACTGACTGATGGTTCGGCCCCATTCAACTTCTGGGTCTCTAAATTGTCCACGTGGCCAGAGCTAGCCTTTTATGCCTTGGAGGTGCTGGCCTGCCCGGCAGCCAGCGTTTTGTCTGAACGTGTATTCAGCACGGCAGGGGGCGTCATTACAGACAAACGCAGCCGCCTGTCTACAGCCAATGTGGACAAGCTGACGTTCATAAAAATGAACCAGGCATGGATCCCACAGGACCTGTCCGTCCCTTGTCCAGATTAGACATTAACTACCTCCCCATAACCATATATTATTGGACTCCAGGGCACTTCCTCATTCAATCCTATTTTTATTTTCATTTTACCATTATATTGCGATGCTACCCAAAGTTGAATGAACCTCTCCTCTGCCTGTGTGCTAGGCCTAAATATATGCCAATGGACTGTTGCAGTGGTGGCTGACATGAAGCCTGATTCTCTGCTATGACATGCAGACTAATTCTCTGCTGACATGAAGCCAGATCCTCTTTTACGGGACCTCTCTCCTCTGCCTGGGTGCTGGGCCTAAATTTATGACAATGGACTGTTGCAGTGGTGGCTGACGTGAAGCCTCATTCTCTGCTATGACATGCAGACTGATTCTCTGCTGACATGAAGCCAGATCCTCTGTTACGGGACCTCTCTCCTCTGCCTGGGTGCTGGGCCTAAATTTATGACAATGGACTGTTGCAGTGGTGGCTGACGTGAAGCCTGATTCTCTGCTATGACATGCAGACTGATTCTCTGCTGTCATGAAGCCAGATTGTCTGTTACGGGACCTCTCTGCTCTGCCTGTGTGCTAGGCCTAAATATATGCCAATGGACTGTTGCAGTGGTGGGTGACGTGAAGCCTGATTCTCTGCTATGATATGAAGACTGATTCTCTGCTGACATGAAGCCAGATTGTCTGTTACGGGACCTTTCTCCTCTGCCTGGGTTCTGGGCCTAAATTTATGAAAATTGACTCTTACAGTGGTGGGTGACGTGAAGCCTGATTCTCTGCTATGATATGAAGACTGATTCTCTGCTGACATGAAGCCAGATTGTCTGTTACGGGACCTTTCTCCTCTGCCTGGGTTCTGGGCCTAAATTTATGAAAATTGACTCTTACAGTGGTGGGTGACGTGAAGCCTGATTCTCTGCTATGATATGAAGACTGATTCTCTGCTGACATGAAGCCAGATTCTCTGTTACGGGACCTCTCTCCTCTGCCTGGGTGCTGGGCCTAAATTTATGACAATGGACTGTTGCAGTGGTGGCTGACGTGAAGCCTGATTCTCTGCTATGACATGCAGACTGATTCTCTGCTGACATGAAGCCAGATCCTCTGTTACGGGACCTCTCTCCTCTGCCTGTGTGTGTGCTGGGCCTAAATATATGCCAATGGACTGTTGCAGTGGTGGCTGACGTGAAGCCTCATTCTCTGCTATGACATGCAGACTAATTCTCTGCTGACATGAAGACAGATTCTCTGTTACGGGACCTCCCTCCTCTGCCTGGGTGCTGGGCCTAAATATATGCCAATGGACTGTTGCAGTGGTGGCTGACGTGAAGCCTCATTCTCTGCTATGACATGCAGACTAATTCTCTGCTGACATGAAGACAGATTCTCTGTTACGGGACCTCCCTCCTCTGCCTGGGTGCTGGGCCTAAATATATGCCAATGGACTGTTGCAGTGGTGGGTGACGTGAAGCCTCATTCTCTGCTATGACATGCAGACTAATTCTCTGCTGACATGAAGCCAGATTGTCTGTTACGGGACCTCTCTCCTCTGCCTGTGTGTGTGCTGGGCCTAAATATATGCCAATGGACTGTTGCAGTGGTGGCTGACGTGAAGCCTCATTCTCTGCTATGACATGCAGACTAATTCTCTGCTGACATGAAGACAGATTCTCTGTTACGGGACCTCTCTCCTCTGCCTGTGTGTGTGCTGGGCCTAAATATATGCCAATGGACTGTTGCAGTGGTGGCTGACGTGAAGCCTCATTCTCTGCTATGACATGCAGACTAATTCTCTGCTGACATGAAGACAGATTCTCTGTTACGGGACCTCTCTCCTCTGCCTGTGTGTGTGCTGGGCCTAAATATATGCCAATGGACTGTTGCAGTGGTGGCTGACGTGAAGCCTCATTCTCTGCTATGACATGCAGACTAATTCTCTGCTGACATGAAGACAGATTCTCTGTTACGGGACCTCCCTCCTCTGCCTGGGTGCTGGGCCTAAATATATGCCAATGGACTGTTGCAGTGGTGGCTGACGTGAAGCCTCATTCTCTGCTATGACATGCAGACTAATTCTCTGCTGACATGAAGACAGATTCTCTGTTACGGGACCTCTCTCCTCTGCCTGGGTGCCGGGGCCTAAATATCTGAGAATGGACTGTTCCAGTGGTGGGTGACGGGAAGCCAGATTCTCTGCTATGGAACCTCTCTCCAATTGATTTTGGTTAATTTTTATTTATTTAATTTTTATTTTAATTCATTTCCCTATCCACATTTGTTTGCAGGGGATTTACCTACATGTTGCTGCCTTTTGCAGCCCTCTAGCTCTTTCCTGGGCTGTTTTACAGCCTTTTTAGTGCCGAAAAGTTCGGGTCCCCATTGACTTCAATGGGGTTCGGGTTCGGGACGAAGTTCGGATCGGGTTCGGATCCCGAACCCGAACATTTCCGGGATGTTCGGCCGAACTTCTCGAACCCGAACATCCAGGTGTTCGCTCAACTCTACGGAGGATATTAAACAGTCTGTAGCGCCTAAAACATGGGCTGCTTATTCAGCCGCATGGCGGGATTTGCTCATTTTCTCTAATTCAATGTCCAGTGAGAATGATGACCTGGGTTGTGGCATCTTATTTGTAGCCAGTCTATTTGAGAAACACTTGTCTTTTTCTTCAGTCTCTGGAATCGTTTTTTCAGAAGCTGTTTGGCAAAAAACCTTTGTCAGCTTATTTTCCTATTAAACAGATGTTAAAGGGATACCGCAAAAGATTATCTGTTATGGATAACAGAAGGACGATATCTGTCAAATTGTTGGGTAGTTTATACAAAATTTTGCCTTCTGTGTGTCTTGATTCATTTGAAGTGTTACTTTTTAGAATTAGTTTTGTACTTGCATTTTTTGCAGCTTTAAGGATTGGCGAACTAGTTTCAGCAAGTCATTCATTCTGATTTGGAAATTTCTGATGTTTCTCTAAAAGTTGATTCTGTTGAAATTTTTCTGAAGTGCTCTAAGACTGATCAATTTGGTAGAGGTAGAATAATAAGGTTGAATGCCTGGGAGGGTTCATTACTTTGTCCCGTTCATTTGGTTCATGATTGGATTTCAGTTCGTCCAGCTGTGTCAGGCACCTTTTTAATTCATAAGGATGGTTCTCCGCTTACTAAGTTTCAATTCTGTCCAGTACTTAAAAAATGCTTGGCTTCTCTAGGGCTTAGCTCGTTCAAAATTTCTTTGCATTCTTTCAGAATCGGCGCAGCAACTGAGGCAGCTAGGTGCGGTCTAGATGAAGCAATTATTAAAGGAATAGGGTGTTGGGATTCTGATGGAGCTAAATAATATATTAGACCGGATCTGTTATTATAAGACTAAATTATTTTCTTTTTCAGGAGGTCATATAATAGTTTGGATTATTGGCCATTCTTATGTATTCTGGGCTCAGAAGACAGCAGAGAAGAGAATTTATACTAAGAATTTATCATTTGATTACTCATCTGCACATGTATATTGGCGGGGTATCAGAGGAATGGGTTGGAGCAGTGTACTTTGAGAAATTCAAAACTTAAACATCCATGTTATTGTGGGAAATTAAAAAAGATTTGTCACTTTTAAGGTGCATGTTGCCAGGCACTGTTTTGGTATTCTCGGAGATAGTGCCTCGCGTAGTTTGGTCTTTCAAGGAGAATTTGTTTTGCGAAAAGATTCATAAGAGGATTAATAGAGCCATAGAAAGGTTTATTCCATTGCTTGGTGGTTTTTCTTAAAGGCATGTTGATCTGGAAGGCTGGGTCTTAGGTCTTTTCAGATCAGATAATGTGCACCTGTCAGAAATTGGTCTGACAGTTTTAATTTGGGTTTACAGGGTGCTATTGAGAAAGGGCTGCAATGCTTGTGGGGGGCCTCGTGTGGGATTCATCACTCAGCTATAGCTGAGTGGATTGTGGTTTTAAGGGTTAATGAGTTGGTATTTTTAATGGTCATTTAATTATTTATTTTAAATTATTAATTGATTAATTTATGAGATGGTAACTTATTGGGTAACTCATAATAAAGCATTGCAGCCTTTTCTTAATCAAACATTAAGTAGTCTGTTTTTTTATTAAGGGGTTACTGGGAGTAATGTGCCTCCATGAACCTGTCATGGTCCATTATGGCTGATTGATGTGAGCAGACCACAAACATCACTGTATCTCACGAGGAGATCTAAAAGTAGGATCCTCCTCTTCAGGTGCAGACTATCAGTTAACCAGGGGTAAGAGGGTAATTCTGTTAATGTTTTTCCTAGAAACATTTGTCCAATTTAAGCTCCTTTGTCCCATCATAAGAACATCTATAACATTGCGTACCGGCAGGACAGGTAGTGGATCCTCTGGACCAGAGAGGCGATGGCGCGGGTTGTACTAAAGGACCGGTTCTAAGCAGTTACTGGTCTTCACCAGAGCCCGCCGCAAAGCGGGATGGATTTGCTGCGGCGGTAACTACCAGGTCGTGTCCCCTAGTAACAACTCGACCTCTCTGGCAGCTGATAAGGCGTGGTACACAGGGAGAAGGCAAGAGCGTAGTCGGACATAGCAGAGGTCAGGGCAGGCGGCAAAGGTTCAAAGGCGAGTAGACGGTAGCAACGGGTTCGGCAACAGGCAAGGCAAACTAACACAGTAGGGAACGCTTTCTCTGAGGCACAAGGCACAAAGATCCGGCAGGAAGCTGTAGGAGGAGAAGGTATAAATGGGCAGTGCACAGGTGCAGCCTAATTAAGTCAGCACTGCCTCTCACAAACCTTAACCCTTAATAACCCCTTTGGACCAGGCACCAATCACTGGTGCACTGGCCCTTTGAATCTAAGAGTCCCGGCGCGCGCGCGCCCTAGAGAGCGAGGACGCACACGCCAAGACACTGGAGTGCTGCTTGGGGGCATACGCTGTGAGTGCTCCGAGGCCAGCAGGGGACCCGGAGCGCTCAGCGTAACAACCACATTAATATGTGACCAGTTATTGCCACTATACACTGGACAGTACTGATCTGTTGCACTCAAAGAATTTATACAATTAAATCCAATGTCTCCCAATGTCTCCTCTTCTTTGACTGTAGACTTCCCTTTCCCCGTGTTTTTAATTTTGCCCAGACCGGCATGAAGACACTAACAACGTTAACATGGCTCTGCAGAGTTTGCAGCCTGGGTTTCTCATTTTTATATAAGTGAAAAAGTAAAAGCAAACACAATGCAACGACACTTTGAAAACATAGGAGCACATATTAACACTGGTGTTTTATATGCCGGTCTTAATAAAGCCCTAAACTGGCGGTGGTTCCGCCAAAGTTATGAAGAGGCGCAGGCCTTCCCATAACTTCAGCACATCCAGAACCAGTTCTTTTTTTTTTTTTTTTTTTTTTTTTTTTTTTTTTTAGTGTTGTATTGTTTATTAAGGATCCTTAATAATGCCCTAGGAGACCCTGGGAGCTTGATCATCTGTAATGGTAAGTCCAGTCTATTGTCCTGCTACATTTGCATTCAGTCCAATTTCACATGTAGTAATACCAGTGTGCCATCAGAGGGCGATATAGTATTTTTTTTTTTTTTTTTTTTTTTTATATATTTTATTTATAGTGCAAAAAAAACATATCCACATAACATTTAAAAAATTTTTAAATTCAAAGATCATCCCCGGCCACCCCAATCTATCCCCCCCCCCCCTCCCAACCTTGCAGGAGTAAAAAAAAAAAAAAAAAAAAAAAAAAGGTACATATGCATGCATACACATATACACACACATACATACGTGCATATACATATATACACATGCACATACACATACATATACACACATAAAAAAAAAAAAAAAAAAAAAAAAAATATATATATATATATAAAAAAAAAAAAAAAAAAAAATAAATGAAATCCAAATTAATTAACCATATCCCAGTCTTCCCACAGTTTACCCCATTTTAAATAGGATCCTCTTTGTTTATACAGAATCCTCTCATAGCTTTTCACTTTCTCTACCAAGGCCAGCCAATTGCTGCAATCTGGAGCGGAGGAACTAAACCATAACCTGGAAACAAGAAGCCTGGCCAAGAACATAACCTTAATCAATAATTTACGTTTTATGGGCTGATAATTAACCTCCGATAAGTCTCCCAAGACCCATATCCTGGGAGACAGAGGAACAGCAATGTTGAGTTTACGAGCCAGAGTGGTCTGGACCGATCTCCAATAGCTGCCCACCATTGGGCAGTCCCAAAACAGGTGTAAGTGGTCTGCCTCGGAGTCGCCACAGCGTGGGCAATCGGAGGAGGCTCTAAGTCCTCTTCTATATAACCACATAGGTGTCACATATATTTTGTGCAAAATGTTAAATTGTACAACAGTGTGATTAAAATTGTGTGAAACATATTTTAAACTTTCCCCTATGTTCTCCCAATCTGGGGGACCCACCTCTAAAAGTAACGAAGACCAGGACTTCTGTCCTGGTGAAAGAAGACCCAAAAAAAAATGTTTCATTAAGTGTCTATAGCAATGTGATATTTTAATTTTCGTGACGGGTTTCTTAATAATTAAATCGTGTAAAAATTCAGGAGTATCTATAAGAAAAAGGTGACTATTCAAAGTACTAGAAAGTGCAGACCTCAATTGAAAATATGCGTACCAGGCCACCTCACTCAGATTAGCCCTTTGCCCCAATTCCATCGAGGACAGAATTTGTCCACCACTAACCACCTGATGTAAGTACTCAACATTCCTAGTCCTCCAATACTGGCAGCAATTCAAGTCCCTTAAATTCAAAAGCTTTGGATTATGCCATAGTGGGGTACATATAAGTGATGCCTTAACTCCACACCAGCTCCTAATAACCCGCCAGGTCTTTATAGCCATTCTGCAGAAAAGTGTATGCCCGGTCTGTATATTTGATAAATAGTCGGACTCCAATACAGTAAGGAAATCCGTAAAACCTGAGTCTTTCACCACTTTACTGCAAAAGCTGCTATTTTCCCAGTCCTTAAAAAGGCAGAGTTGAGAGGCCATAAAGTAACCCCTAAAATAGGGGAGATTAAGGCCTCCCTGGTTATAAGGCATGGAGAAATAAAGCGCCTTCAATCTAACACGCTTCCTCCCCCATAATAGATCGTTAAGCATCCGCTCTATCAATCTAAAATACTTATCTGCGATCCATACAGGTGAGTTGCGCAGGACATAAAGAACCTGGGGAAGTACTACCATTTTTATTAGAGAAATTCTATCAGCTCTTGTATGCAGAATTTTTTGCCATATCTTGATTTTAGCCCTCAACTTTATCAGCAGGGGAATCAAGTTAAGTTGTAGATATTCCTGAGGTTTGGCAGAAACTGAAATCCCCAGGTACTTTATTGATTCAGAGACTGTTAACTGGTTATCCCAATCGCCTCGCAGCTCGTCTATAGGGAGGAGAACAGTCTTCTCCCAATTGATCTCCAGGCCAGACGGAGCAGAGAAAGAACCAACCAAATTCATTATACGAGGGAGAGTGGTTTCTGTTTGATGAAGAAAAACCAAGATATCATCTGCGTAAAGAGATACACGGTCATACTTCCCCATTATACCGAAGCCGGCCACCTGCAGATCCTGCCTTATACTGGCTGCTAAAGGTTCAATATAAATATTGAACAAAAGAGGGGAGAGAGGACATCCTTGACGGGTGCCTCTTCCTAAGGTGAAGCTCTCTGTAATCGTGTCGTTAATCCTGATCCTAGCAGCTGGGGAGCTATATAATAACTGAACCATCGCCATAAATCTAGGGCCAAAGCCCATTTTTTTCATCACCTCCCAGAGAAAAGTCCACTCCACCCTGTCGAAGGCTTTGGTGGCATCCAACGACAGGATGGAGCGGGCGCCGCACCCCGGGGACTGAATATTCATAAATAGCCTGTGCAGGTTGTGATGGGTACCCCTTTTGGGCATAAAACCATTTTGGTCTGGGTGGATAATAGTGGATATGACCCGTGAAAGCCTCCTAGCCAAAACTTTGGATAATAACTTAGCGTCTGTGTTTAGTAGCGAAATTGGTCTATAAGAGCTCATTTCTATCGGGTCCTTGTCCTTTTTAGGAATTAAAACGATAAGAGCCTCCATCATAGTACATGGTAAGCTCCCTGCCTGTGTTGCCTGGGAGAAGACCTCTAACAGCTGAGGGAAAATCACATCGCTGTACTTGCGGTAGACCTCATATGGAAGACCATCCATACCTGGCGACGAATTCCCCGAGACAGATCCCAAAGCCTCCTGGAGCTCCGAAAGAGACAACTCCTCTTCCAGATATTCTATTTGGGCTTCGTTTAGAGTAGAAAGTGAAATCCTCTCCAGGAACCGCGTCGCCAGGTCGGGTGACAGGCCAGAAGGCGGACTGTATGTCTGAATAAAATATTGTAGAAAAGTGTCCCTGATTCCTTCTGGATCTGTTATAATTACCCCCGCTATATTACGAATAGCGACAATAGATTGATTTTTCTTGTCTTGTTGTGTGATTATCCTAGCTAGCAGCCTACCAGGACGTCCAGACTCCGAAAAATATTTTAAGCCCTTGAAAAATACTCTATGATTTGCTTTCTCTATTATATATTTTTCCAAGGAGCAACTGGCCCTCTGCATCTCTTCCCTGTTATACTCAGTAGGTTGACTGGAAAATCGCTCAGTTGTGTCTGCAGCAGCCTTGGCCAGTTCCTCCTCTTTTTTTTTAAATGTTCTCTTTACTGCCGCAATCTCGCTTATAAAGACCCCCCTCAGATATGCTTTCAGGGCATCCCATACTATATTGATGTTGGCAGAGGGGCGATTCACCTCCCAAAAGGAGGATATCAGAGATTTAGTGGACTGAAGATTGTCCATAATAGTAAACCAATATGGATTCAACTTAAATCCTAGCCCCCTATTATCCTTGTTCTTCCCAGTGCAAACCTCAACCAGTACGGGTGAATGATCCGAAATTGTTCTTACCCCATATCGTATCTTGCGGATGTTACTCAGATTACTCTCATTAGTAAATGCTAAATCAATTCTAGACATTGCTCTACCGCCCCTGCTAACACAAGAATATACTCGCTTACCTCCGCCAAGATGTTCCCATATATCCACCAGTCCAACCTCCAGGCAGAATTGTGGCAGCGGGGAAGTACATAAGCTCCTCCCCCGTTCTGCATCTGATGTAAATCTATCTTTATTGGGGTCCATTACTGCATTGAAGTCCCCCATCAGAACTAGCCGGCATTCTGATCTCCCTTCAAAAAAAAGTGTTAGCTGGATCAGTGGATACATTGAAAAAGGCGGAGGTATATAAAAGAAAGCAAGGATATAACTATAGCCATGCAGCTTACCATGCAAAAAGATAAATCTTCCCTGGTCATCTATATAGGATTCTATAAGGGTAAAGTCCACAGAATTATGAATCAGAACTGAGACGCCCCTAGAAGAGCTGCTAAAGGTAGAGTGATAAGATTGAGAGTACCATCCCGTTGTCAAGCGGGACACGGTTTCTCTAGTAAGATGAGTTTCTACCATGCAGATAATTGCTGGAAGATATCTTTTAAGTGCATCCATGATAGCTTGTCTTTTGACCCTTTCCCCAAGCCCTCTAATATTCCAAGTTACAATTCTAGTGGACATCCTTCACTGTAGCAAGAAAGAAAAAAAAAAAAAAAAAAAAAACACCAAAGCAAAAAAAATAAAAAAATAAAAAAAATAAAGGAAAAAAAAAAAAAAAAAAAAAAAAAAAACACACAACCCCAAACCTGCAAGGTGGGTTCCCCCCTCCCCTCTCCATTGATCCGCCCGATCTAATCAGCGAACCTCTAAACCTCCGGCCGTTCTCCCTTACCCCAACCCCCCCGCCCCCTCCATAATGATATTGCGCAATTTCATATGCCCATTTGCTCCATCCAGTCTAACGCTTGTTGTGGTTTTTCAAAAAATTGAACAATTCCCTTATGGATCACTCTTAGTTTCGCTGGATACTGTAAAGAATATTTAATGTCCTTGGACGCCAAGCGTTTTTTAATCTCTATAAAATTTCTTCTTTTTTCCTGGGTCTGCCGAGCAAAGTCTGGAAAAAAGAGCAATTTAGTGCCCTGATATTCAGTAGGTGTGCACTCTCTTGCTCTTTTCAGTATCATATCTCTATCAGCAGACAATAATAATTTCATTATAATTGCTCGCGGCGGCCTCCCTGGAGTAGGTTTCCCCCCTGGTATTCGATGGGCTCTTTCTATTTGAAACATCGAGGAAAAGTAATCACTACCAAGATTGTTCAAAACCACATCTTTGAGTTGTTCCTCTAACTGTCGACCTTCAGCTCCTTCTGGAAAGCCAATTATGCGGACATTATTTCGCCTTGCCCTGTTTTCCAGATCCTCCAGCTTATTTTGTAATGATTGATTTTCTGAAGCCAGGAGCACGGTTTTGGATCTTAGCATTTCCACATCGGTTTGCAAGGAATCAACTATTTTTTCAACATTATAGACTCGCTCCCGGATATTTACAAGATCTTCTCTAATTAAGGCAATATCACTCTGCACTGAGCCCAGCTGGGTAGCCATCCCTTGCACTAAGGTGCCGTTATTTTCCACGGCGCACAAGATTTTATTCAGAACTGAAGGATCGTATTCAGTTCGCATTTGTGCAGAGAGACTTTCCTCTCCTGTCTCATGTCCTGCCTCCACTGATCCGTTATCGGATAGTTCATCAGTTTGGGGAATTCTCGCAGGTTTCTTTAAGTTCGCAGTCGATTTTATTTTAGCTGTGTTCTTTTCATTTGGGAGGGGTGATTTCAGGAACTTATCTATTTTATTGTCAGGGGTCTTAGACACCATCTTTGCTGCGGAGGAATCCACTGACCGTCGCTTTGGGGCCATTTTCTTCCCCCCCTCTTTACTCCTCTTATCCTCTTTCTCCCCCTTTTTTCCTCCCTTCCCTTGCTTTATCACCCTTCTATCCCCTCTTCTCCAAACACCACTAGAGGGAGCAAGACCAAAAAAAAAAAATATAGCGGGGGAGTTTAGCAAGAAAAACAAGAATAGCGTCACAAACAGCAAATTGCAATGTTCTCACGTGTCCAGCATGCGCCTCAAGCCTAGCAGAAAGTCCAGGACCGGCCAAAAACGAAGGTGCACGAAATCCTTGCGGTCGCCCGGGTGGTTAAGTAAGCCAGGTGATGAGCCAGGGAATCTTCTCCAAAAAATAACCATCCAGATGCCGCCTTCAGCCGCGGATGAGAACCCAGGTCACAGAAGAAAAAAAGAAACAACATAGATGCCTGCAGTCCCAAGAATCACCAGCAGAGGGCAGGCTGCCACAAGCCAAGGAGCAGCCAAGGAACAGCTGATCGCAGACGAGTGCCGTGCACCAGGGTAAGGAGCCGGAGGCAAGCTGAGGAGGAGACCGCAGATTCCTCAAGGGAAACCAGGAAAACAGACCCCCCAGGAAGCGACACCGACCAACAACCAATGGAACAGCCGGCCCCCAGCCAGCAGAGAGGGAGGTAAGCCGACACCAACGAGAGTAGGCCAGGGAGCCGCCGCATTCAAGGCATCAGCTGTTTCGGCAGGAGCGGGAGCAGGAGCCTGGAGGGAGGAGGCTGGCGAGGAGGGAGAGCGAGACGCGTCTCTCACATCACGTCATCACGCCCCACCCAGAACCAGTTCTAAATGTAAGACAGCTTCCTAGCTGTCTTACATTTACACAATTTTCTACACCCACGCCACTCCCACTTACTTAGAGCTGGTGTGAGCGGGACAAAGTCACAGATTGCTGCGCAACTTGCACCTAAAATAATCCTAATTTAGGCATATTTCAGAGTGATAAATCACCCCCATAAACTATATGAACTAATGCTATATTCCCATATAAAATAAATATGGAGGTACTTAGCAAATATAGTGATCCACAGACACTTTATTCTGACTTAGCAAATATATTTTGATCATAATTATTTGTGCCTATCCGCCACAGCAAGGTGACCTCTTACTGGATGGAACCCTACTCTATGATACCTCTCCTCTGATTTAGGCTCCACATGAATACTATGTCTGCTCTATTTGCTATCTCTCTCTGTGCCAGCAGGCCGCCAATGAATTCAGGGACTGCAAACCACAGCTATATATATTGCACTAATTAAAAACAGCTTATGGGAAAAGATGGGTTAGTTAGGAGTGCACAAACCTGATGGAGGCAGCCACTCATCCAAGTGCACACTGCAAAAAAAAAGACAGTTAGTCAGCACATCCTGAAACATTAATTGAATGGTGTACATTGCCATGGTTGAAACCACATACCTCCTATGATCCATCCCAGTCAGAGATTGCTGGAGCAGGCATATTCTGGCATTCACAGAATGTCAAAGCAGGATCGGGAAATGGAGAGCAGAGAAGAAAGCTGCATTTGAAAAAAAAGAGGCAAGAAGAGTGAGTATGGCTTCTTAATTTTTAAGCCACTGCGAGTCATATATTTTAAAAAATTAATACCTCTGGACATCCCCTTTAAAGTCTCGATATTTTAATGGAAAATAGACAGTTACCAACCTTTTTTGTCATAACAGATAATGGTTTCTGTTACATAAAGAAGGAAATAGCCGATTATTGCCGATAATGTTTCTTAAATGGACTTTTAACAGTCAGTATTTTCAGTAGGAAATTGCAATGAAATTATATTGCACTGAAATCATCTCTTTCTCTACAGATGCAGCATTTACATGTTAAAAGGAATTAGACTCAGAAAGCAGAACAGTTGAATAGGAAAAACCATGTAAGTGCAAATGCTAATAATAGATACGTGAAAATAGGTGACGCTCCTTCTCTAATACAAACCGGATTCCAAAAAAGTTGGGACACTAAACAAATTGTGAATAAAAACTGAATGCAATGATGTGGAGATGGCAAATGTCAATATTTTATTTGTAATAGAACGTAGATGACAGATCAAACGTTTATTCCGAGTAAATGGATCATTTTAAAGGAAAAATACAATGATTCAAATTTTCACGGTGTCAACAAATCCCAAAAAAGTTGGGACAAGTAGCAATAAGAGGCTGGAAAAAGTAAATTTGAGCATAACGAAGAGCTATTAACACTAATTAGGTCAATTGGCAACATGATTGGGTATAAAAAGAGCTTCTCAGAGTGGCAGTGTCTCTCAGGAGCCAAGATGGACAGAGGATCACCAATTCCCACAATGTTGCGCAGAAAGATAGTGGAGCAATATCAGAAAGGTGTTACCCAGCGAAAAATTGCAAAGACTTTGCATCTATCATCATCAACTGTGCATAACATCATCCGAAGATTCAGAGAATCTGGAACAATCTCTGTGCGTAAGGGTCAAGGCCGTAAAACCATACTGGATGCCCGTGATCTCCGGGCCCTTAAACGACACTGCACCACAAACAGTAATGCTACTGTAAAGGAAATCACAGAATGGGCTCAGGAATACTTCCAGAAACCATTGTCAGTGAACACAATCCACCGTGCCATCCGCCGTTGCCAGCTGAAACTCTACAGTGCAAAGAAGAAGCCATTTCTAAGCAAGATCCACAAGCTCAGGCGTTTTCACTGAGCCAGGAATCATTTAAAATGGACTGTGGCAAAATGGAAGACTGTTCTGTGGTCAGACGAGTCACGATTCAAAGTTCTTTTTGGAAATCTGGGACGCCATGTCATCCGGACCAAAGAGGACAAGGACAACCCAAGTTGTTATCAACGCTCAGTTCAGAAGCCTGCATCTCTGATGGTATGGGGTTGCATGAGTGCGTGTGGCATGGGCAGCTTGCATGTCTGGAAAGGCACCATCAATGCAGAAAAATATATTCAGGTTCTAGAACAACATATGCTCCCATCCAGACGTCATCTCTTTCAGGGAAGACCCTGCATTTTTCAACAAGATAATGCCAGACCACATTCTGCATCAATCACAACATCATGGCTGCATAGGAAAAGGATCCGGGTACTGAAATGGCCAGTCTGCAGTCCAGATCTTTCACCTATAGAGAACATTTGGCGCATCATAAAGAGGAAGGTGCAACAAAGAAGGCCCAAGACGATTGAACAGTTAGAGGCCTGTATTAGACAAGAATGGGAGAGCATTCCTATTTCTAAACTTGAGAAACTGGTCTCCTTGGTCCCCAGACGTCTATTGAGTGTTGTAAGAAGAAGGGGAGATGCCACACAGTGGTGAAAATGGCCTTGTCCCAACTTTTTGGGGATTTGTTGACACCATGAAATTCTGATTCAACATATTTTTCCCTTAAAATGGTACATTTTCTCAGTTTAAACTTTTGTTCCGTGATTTATGTTCTATTCTGAATAAAATATTAGAAGTTGACACCTCCACATCATTGCATTCAGTTTTTATTCACAATTTGTATAGCGTCCCAACTTTTTTGGAATCCGGTTTGTACTAAAACTCTATAAATACAGTATATACACTGGGTGGGACTCTGTCACCTGGTATACATGCTTACAGGTAGCATTTTAAAGGGAATGTTTCACACTATATGGACAAAAAATATTGGGAGACACTTCTTAATCATTAAATCATTTTATTCAGACCAATTATCTTTCAGCTTCACATGCATTATAGCGGTTAATCGGTTCTCTGCTCTGGCTCATAGGGGTCCCAAATGGACATATGGACATGGGTTAGGCTCCTGGGACAACCCTTTAGTAGGGCATAGGGGGAATAGCTGTTTTTCTTTTGGATTTAGACAATAGTATGTAATTGAAAAAAAATACAAAATATTGTCCTTCTGTAGCGATCAACACAAATTAAAAGACCTCCCATATAGATGGGTCATCTGTTGTCAGTTTACTGCTGCCTGGAGGGATAGATGTTATCTGCAAGGCAATCCTCATCATTAATAGGTGTAGAATCAGGATAACATTATGATAGCTCTATTGTTCTCTTGATAAGGCTACATGCACACGAACGTTGTTTGTTTCCGTGTCCGTTCAGTTTTTTTTGCGGATAGGATGCGGACCTATTCATTTCAATGTGCTGTCTGCATCAGTATGTCCGTTCCGTAGCCCCGCATAAAAAATAGAACATGTCCTATTCTTGTCCATTTTAGGCTTTGTTACAATTGATCCGCCCAAAAAAAAACGGATGGCATATGGATGTCATCCATTTTTTTTTCTTTACGGATCCGCAATTGCAATTACAAATTATTCATAAAGATAAACATAAAAAACACAAATTATTCATGAAGATAAACATAAAAAAAGAGTACAAAAGAATGAATATAGAATGAATAAATATACTTATTCTATCAGAAGTTGAATCATGCTTTGATCTTTAAAAATAATGTTTTTTTCTGAGAATATAAAAAAATAATGTTTCTGCTGTGAAGTCTCTCTCCTATACAAAATGTATTATGCAATTGAGCAATCAAGAGTAAAAAAAACCTGCAGAATCGCAATATAAACCCAATTGATATTTTAGTGTCCCTTTTTTCCTTTGTATGGCAGAAAGGCAATATCACATGATATATATGATAAGAATGGGTACTTTATACATTTATAAGTCACAGAAATGGATACAAACAAAAAAAATCCATTCCACATTTTGTGGAAAACTAAGAATATGGGGGTATAAAAGAGTAGGAGGGACCCAGTCCTATTTATGGCCACTGAGGAAGAGGTTGGAATACCTCAAAACGCGTCTGGCGGATATAGGACGGGACCCTCTATGTATTTAATCTGATGTCTGGCACTATATGATATGAAGAAATCAGACAAATATCTCTATTGAATTACAATAGTAACAAGCGGCACATTACAAGCTGGAATAACACGTGATCCACCCCTGCATCACATGATCGGCTCCAAATCACGTGAGACGCCGTCTTTGTAGCGGCATCTGCTGCACAAATTCATTGGGGACAGAGAAGTAGTGCCGCATAGAGAAAAAAGGACGGGACGCCCCCGCCGCCAGCCAGCATACAAATGAGTCTCTTGTGAGTAGAGACTTAATAACTAACCTACTAATATACTCACCACGGAATTAAATGTATATTATCCTGTGGAACGCATCAACTTGTTTTCTCTTTTCTAAATGTAAATTTTACTTTTATGTACTCAGCTTATATGTATTCAGCAAATTGGAGACTATACTGACCAAAGTGATACAAATATTCATTCCAGATGGATTAAATACAACAGTTTCCTGCCAGTAAAGACGCAAAAATTAACCTACTAATATATTTACTGGGCAGCAGCATTTAAGGCATTGATCTGATGAACATACTAAACTCACATTCTATAACATAGAGACTATATATCATCCCTCTCTAAACAGAGCTAAAGTTTTATATTTACTTAAGGTGGATCAAATTGATCCTTTTTTTGGGGGGGGGGGAGGGTGTTATTATATTTATGAATATATTTTTATGTATTAAGCTTTTAATAATTTTATGTACTCAACATTTAATTTTATGCACAATATTTTATGTATTCAGCTACTTTTTTTTTAAGTAACTGGCTGTACAGCTCTTATGGCTGTGTGGTTAGGTGCTTTGCCTCTGATACAGAAGTTCATGGGTTTGAATCCCATCTTAAACTTTTCTGAAAGACAGGCTAAACAGGAACACGAGCACCAAATCTTCAACACTAGAGGCTGCTGGGAACACAGGAAGAGGCTGACATGGAGGTAAGTAGAAAAGTTTTTTATACCGGACTGTTACTTTACTGCCACGGCTATTGGCGACATGATACTGGCACATGGAGGGGGGAGGAGAAAGTCACTTGATACTGGCACATTAGGGGGCAGGGGGAGAGGATGGCACTATGATACTGGCACATGGAGTGGGGAGGAGAGAGGCACTTGATACTGGCACATTAGGGGGCAGGGGGAGAGGATGGCACTATGATACTGGCACATGGAGGGGGGAGGAGAGAGGCACTTGATACTGGCACATTAGGGGGCAGGGGGAGAGGATGGCACAGTGGCACTATGATACTGGCACATGGAGGGGGGAGGAGAGAGGCACTTGATACTGGCACATTAGGAGGCAGGGGGAGAGGATGGCACTATGATACTGGCACATGGAGGGGGAGGAGAGAGGCACTTGATACTGGCACATTAGGGGGCAGGGGGAGAGGATGGCACCGTGGCACTATGATACTGGCACATGGAGGGGGGGAGGAGAGAGGCACTTGATACTGGCACATTAGGGGGCAGGGGGAGAGGATGGCACTATGATATTGGCACATGGAGGGGGGAGGAGAGAGGCACTTGATACTGGCACATTAGGGGGCAGGCGGAGAGGATGGCGCTATGATATTGGCACATGGGGGGGGCAAGAAATGGACATGAATCATGAGGGGCAGAAATGTGAAATTTGGGGGGGCGCCAAAATGTAGATTTGCTACCGGCTCTGTATAGGTGTATAGTGTGAATCCAGCACAGTAGTGTGTGTGGTGTATGTAGCAGAGCTGTATGCGACAGAGGCATGTATAATGTGCACATGTACAGGTGTGTATGTAAAATGTGTAACACAGGTGATATCTAATGTGGCACACAGATCTGTGTGTGTAGCAGAGCTGTGTATGTAAAATGTGCAACAGTGATATATAATGTGCCACTCAGAGCTGTGTGTGTAGCAGAGCTAAGACATGACCCATTTTAATTTTTACATTAGCCATAATCTTTTAATTTTTCCATTCACATAGTCATATGAGGGCTTTTTTTGTGTGGGCAAAGATGCATTTTTTAAATGTCACCACTTAATTTACCATGTATTGTTTCAGAAAGCAGGAAAAAATTAATTCTTTGTGGGTTAAAAAAAAAAAAAACACACAAAATTCCTCCATGGTTTTTGAGGTTTTGACATCACGGTGTTCACTAAAAATGACGTCTTTATTCTGCGGCTCAATACGATACAAAACTTGTATAGTTTTTATTTGGTTTAATTACTTTAAAAAGTTACTTTTCTATATTTCGGTCTATGTGAGGGCTTGTTTTTGTGTAACGATCAGTAGTTTTCTTGGGGGGGGAGGGGGCCCCATACAAAAATTTGCTTATTAAAGATTGTGTAGGGTGTGGCTGGAGGCGGAGCATGGAGGCGGGACAAGGGTGGGGCTTGCAGCAGAACATGGGTGGGTCCTGTAAGGGGGCCCTTGATTTATTTTGCCCCGAGGGCCCTGAGGGTTCTCAGTCCGCCCCTGCTTATAATTCATGTTGAAAGTATAGGCACAAAGTCCATAAAATTTTAGGTGGTATACCGTATCTGTACTGTACATTTTAATTTAAAAATTCCGATGGTGAGTGCCTGTTTTTCTTCTTTCTATATAAGATGCAAATGTCTAGCCATCATACCGCTCAGGAAGGAGACAGGTTCTGTGTCCCAGAAATGAACGTGCTTTAGTCCGACATGTGCATATCAACCAAAGAACAAAAGCAAAAGACCTTGTGAAGATGATGGCAGAAGCTGCTAAGATTGTGTCAATATCCACAGTGAAACGTATCAACATGGGCTGAAAGGCCACACTGCCAGGAAGAAGCCATTACTCCAAAAGAAACATAAAAAAGCTAGATTAATGTTTGCAAAAGCACACAGGAACAAAGACCAACATTTTTGGAGACCTGTGGTCTGACAAAACTAAAATTGAACTTTTTGGCCATAATGACTAGCGTTACGCTTGGAGAGAAGCTTGGAAGATTAAGAACACCATCCCAACTGTTTAACACGGAGGTGGCAGCATCATGTTGTGGGGTTGTTCTGCTGCAGGAGGGACTGGTGCACATCACAAAATAGATGGCATCATGAGGAAAGAAGATTATGTGGAAATACCGAAGCAACATCTCAAGACATCAGCCAGGAAGTTAAAGCTTTGGCGGAAATCGGTCTTCCAAATGGACAATCACCCGAAGCATACTGCCAAACTGGTTACAAAGTGGCTTAAGGATAACAATCAATGTTTTGGAGTGGCCATCACAAAGCCCTGATCTCAATCCTATTGAAAATGTATGGGCAAAGCTGAAAAGGCAGGTGCGAGCAAGACGACCAACAAACATGGCTCAGTTACACCAGTTTTGTCAGGAGGAATGGGCCCAAATTCCGACCAACTATTGTGAGAGGCTTGTGGAAGGATATCCAAAACGTTTGACCCAAGTCATACAGTTTAAGGGTCCATTCACACGTCTGTGGTGTATTGCGGATCCACAATACACTCGTCAAGCACCATTTGCGGACGTGTGAATGGACCCTTGGGGCAGTGGTTCCAAATATTAATGAAATGTATGCAAAGTTTTGACTTTGCAGAAAGTAATAAAAATGCCTTAAAACATTCTCTCTTTCTCATTATTCTGGCATTTGGCAAATAATAATAATTATGGTAATCCTAACTGACCAAAAACAGGAAATGTTTATTCTGATTTCATGTCAGATATTGAGAAAAACATGCATATGTGTCTTTTTATATAGTGTATGTAAACTTCTGGTTTAAACTGTATTAGACATTATTTTAGATAAATGCTTAAATATTAGACCTTATTTTAAGTTAATATATTGGCCACAGCGCATTAGTACAATCATGCATTTCTAGGGAAATGCTTGAATTTTCCTAAAACCTACTGCCATCAATGACTGTTTTTCCACCATAAATAACACTGGAGAACCAATAATTAGTGAGCCACAGCGCAGGCACCATTAGACTAGGCCGTCTATACCTGTCAATCAAAGGCGAGGAAGTGTACTCAGCACTGAGGGCCGTAGCAGTAGCAGTGCTCCAAGAGCTATGACGGCCCCTTGATGCTCCAACTGCCTAATCTGCATAAAGATAAAAGTACTGTTATCTCCACAATGCTACAAGCTACACAGAAAAGAAAGATATTGTTTTCTTCAGCAACCCTACTAGGCAATACAGTATGACTGGTTTAATATGGTTGATCATGCTCACAGGGGCTTTTTAAAGAGCTTGAATGGGGTTGGATACAGTCCTAGAAGCCCTCAGAGTGTCATACACAACTTTTCAGGGCACTTTCGATTCAGACTGAATTAGAATCTGATAGCCGATTAAACCTAATTAGACCTGAAATGAATTCTGGGAAATTCGTACATCTCTATATGGCATCCATGCAAATGAATGCCCAACCATGTGATATGCTTAGACAAGTCCTCAAGTTTGATAGCTGCTCATCACGGTCACGTATGGATGAAGTCCTGATTAGCGGACCCCCCACAATGTTCTTATGCCCTTATGGCGTTTATTACCAACATTTTCTTTTGTAGAAGCCATTGACAACTGCTCCTCTATTGTCCATAGGAATGCAGAAGAATATCATCTGTAATGTCCTTTTTACGATGTGCTACATAGTAACGTCAGACAGTGTCATCCTGTTTATACACAGAATATTTCCTTTATGATATTATACAGATTCCTTGGTCACATTATTCTCCCAGAACCTGTTTATTTCTGGTTCTTTTCCATGATCTGAATGCAAATGTTCTCTGTCCACAGTGTAGGCTTACAGCTCTCCGATTGTATATTTTGTATTCTGACACGTGGTTGTGATGAATAAGACCTGAACGTGCTACGACTTGTTAATATATTGTATCTGCAAACTTAACATTGAGATTGGATGCAGGGCACCGTGGTTGCAGGCAGATTGTGTGAAGAATACATGTACAACTGGGCGTTACCATTCTGCTTGCCATGAGGTTGTGTCCCTGCCAAGTCTAGCAATGTTATCCATCACCAGGGAAGGCTTGGCCATAGACCCTACAGGGAAATTTTGCGTGGGCTGATGTCCCAGGTGGCCAGTCAAGTCCTCCTCTCTGCCACTGGCCAGGGACATAATGAGCTCTTAGCGGTAATTAACTCTGTGAGAATCAGGTACTCATGTATCTAGCTGGTGACAGCACATGTCCTCCTGAATTCAACTGCTGTGGCCCTCACCTCCTAAGCCCCCTGCTCCATAGACAACTGGAGGAAAAAGACAGAAGATGGTAACTATTGATGGTCACCACAGAAGGCCAGCTATTGAGGCAGTATACTGTGTTATTTGAATCTGCTGGGATGGTATTTTGCACTATGTTATTGTGTTGCCTCACCTTCTATTAATTTGGACCTGTTTTTTTTTCCAGGGCCACTTTAAGTTCCCAGTCCGCCTTAGTCCGTCACTAAACAGTGTCAAAAAGTGGAGGATATGAGCTTTTCTATTAGGAACAAGTCAATTGATAACCGAGTTTGATCCATTGCAGTCCCCCACTACCTTCATATGGGCATGATTTAAGGTACCTTTACATGAGGCATTGATTGGTACGATTAAGTGACGAACGAGTCATTTCTTGGTGTAGTGAACATTTCAATTATGACCGTTTAGACGTGCCCATTATCGTTCACAAAACAGTAGTTGTGCAGTGTTGCCATACTCATTTTCATAACTCTTTATTTTACTCTAAAATAATAAACCTGCTATTTGTTAGATGATTTTAAAGGGAACCCATCACCTTATTTTTGCTTCACCAATGAATAACATTTTGTTTTGTTTTTTTCACAATTGCACATTTTTTATCTATTTACTTTACATTATTATGAAAGGATGCTACTTTGAGCTCTGGAAATGAGATTTCCTTTAGAGAAGGGGTCTGGCCATAACAAACCTCGCCAGCCTCACTGACTTCTATGGAAAAAAGTTGTGTCCTGTTATTCTGCCTCTGATGACAATGAATAATGATCTCTACAGAACAAATACATTTCAATATTTCAAAATTTATTTGTTTTAATGATTATTAAAATGGGAAAAACAGCCACTGTTACAAGTCATTAGAGGTTTCAAAGCATTATCACAGAACAAAATTATAAACCTCTATTAAAACATAACCTTTAATAAATATCGCAAAAAAAATAAAATAAGACACTCCCACAATAATGTTACTTATTATTTTGTATACTAAAGGCACTACCGTATTGAATATGGGTTATTTAGGTAGATAACAATTATGCTGTAGCCAGGATACTATGTGTGTTTTTGAGGGACCGCGCGTTCCCTATCCAGAAGGTTGCACCTCTTCAATCTCGGAGCATCCAAGTGGAAAGACACAAGCAAGTAAATCAGGTGCCACTGTTACCAGACTAAAGCTCCTGTGGGATATCAGAAAGTATACATATAGTGAAGCACTGCAGATCACTAGAAATCTCTTGTGTGGTTGTACTCACAAGCGCAGCTTGACATATAGGCACATCATATAACTGCACGGCTCTCCTTATATCCAAGCGTCTTCACCACCACTGGAACATACGATCACTCCAACAGTGAAGCACCGCTAACAAGATCGCTGTATAAAAGTTTTTAATATACTCACAAACATGCAATAAAACAAGCAGTCAAGGCTGTCTTTACAAATCTGCCCGACCCAGGTTTCGCTCCATGGGTCGGGCAGATTTCTTGGTGTAGTGAACATTTCAATTATGACCATTTAGGCGTGCCCATTATCGTTCACAAAACCGTAATTGTGCAGTGTTGCCATACTCATTATGTTCATAACTCTTTATTTCATAACTCCGAGATTAAAGAGGTGCAACCTTCTGGATAGAGAACGCACGGTCCCTCAAAAACGCATGGTCTGAATTGTGATTTGTACCCACTTCACATCTGGAAATCGCTGTGGCATACTTCTGTCATACGTATTGGGACTCTTTCTTTCTTCAGGATACTATGTGTGTCCGGCCCTTCTGTACTCAAGGTTCTACCAATTGGATCTTTTCATCAGATGATTTCTTGATGAATGTGGTTCCACTGCATTACGGCTTCTTTTGTAGAGAAGTGGGGTCCACAGTAAAGTTAGGTCCGCTGTCCCTATATGTCCCTTCACTACCCCTGCCTACAAGAGGAGCACCCGCCTCGAAAGGGGCCACCCCACTTCTCAGTGGCTAAACCCTTGATGTCCCTACAATAACCCTCATGTAATGCCCAACTTCGATAGGTTGGATCCCAGGATTTAAACGTCCAGACGTATTTCTCCAGTGCCTAGGATATACTGGTTCTTCAAGGGACCTTGGGTTAACTAGGCTATACAGGCTATAAAACAATACTGTGTTAGAGATCCAGTAGCCACCTCACATAGATGTTAGTGTGCAGACAAAACACTTGCAAAATATTAAAAATTATATTGACCATAAAAAAGTTTAGTCAAACAATTACATTTGTTCTGCTGATAGAAATGCAGTGTAATACTTAGCCTACATGCACACGAACGTAGTTTGGTTCTGCATTTTTTTCGGCTTGGGTGCGGACCCATTCACTTCAATGGGTCCGCAAAAGATGCGGACAGCACTCCGTGTGCTCTCTGCATCCGTTGCTCCATTCCATAGCCCTGAAAAAAAAATAGAACATGTCTTATTCTTGTCCGTTTTGCAGCATTGTTACAATGGATCAGCAAAAAAACTGATCAGGGAAGGTCTGATTGCTGGACCCCCACCGATCCTTAGAATGGGGGTCCCATGTTCCTGTCTTTATAGAGCAGCAGGTTGAACATGTGCCTTGCTGCTCTATCAGTACGGGAACATGGGGCCGCCATTCTCGTGATTGTGGGGGTCCCAGCGATCAAACCTCCAACAATCAGTTGATCATTCTCTATCACAGCCCCTTTAAATGTCTATGGCACTAATGGCATATGTAGATTGTATTACAAGTAGAAAGTGAAAGGCTATTTAAACAGGCAGCTGCTAGACACAGGTGCCTGCGATTGGTATTCCTGCCTCACTAGCTAGTCCTGGTTTTGCTTGTCTGGTTTTAATCTTTTTGACTACTCTTTTACTCCTTTAGGTTTAGGCCCCTGCACTTAGTGAAGCCAAGTTGTGGACCACCATTTAGGGTGGATCACGCAAGTAGGTAGGGACAGTGGTGCAGGTAGAGCACAGGGCTGCACTGTTCCCAATCTTTCATGACAATACCATCATGGGCACAGTACTGCAAAGTATTTGTTCCTACCATTCTCACCCCAGGTATACTAGGAGAAGAAAAGCAGAAAGGCAGGAACATTTATCACCCCAACAGTTTATGGTCCGAATACTGTAAGTTGTTCCTGTGCAGAGACACATTGTTGAACTTCTCCATTTGAATACATCAACTAACAATTATGTAGCACAGAGAAGAACCCATCTCCTTTCCCTTCTTCCTTTCTCTGAAGACAAAATGCTGAAGACACTTGATTGCTGTGACATCGTAATTCACACTTGGATGTAATTTCAGAAATTTTTAGAAATTAGTAGAACTCAATCATAAAACACAATACAACTGGTTGTGATGTTAGTGTTGGCTTTGGGGGAACCCAAACTGTTCCTTACCTCTACAATGGGTACTGCCTATGATGCTACATTTTTACTATGTCCCTCTTTCCAATTACCTATTGTCAGTATTATCTATTAGATGAGGTTCTACAGAGTAATAGTATTAAAAACAGTAATATTTATTTTCATTGACCACACTCCAACATATTCGTCTGGAAGCAATGAACATACAAAATGATGAATTTATTAATCAAAAAAGATCAACAAGCAATGAGACAAAAGGACACACAGTTGGTGCCTACTTGGGGTACCACTGTCATCTTGGAGCATACCATGCCCTCATCATCTCCCGCCTAGACTACTGCAACATTCTCCTCTGTGGCCTTCCATCTAGCACTCTCGCACCCTTCCAATCTATCCTCAACTCTGCTGCCCGACTAATCCACCTCTCACCCTTTTACTCCTCTGCCTCTCCCCTCTGCCAATCCTTTCACTGGCTCCCCATTGCCCAGCCAATTCACTTCAAAGTACTAACAAATACATACAAAGCCGTCTATAACCTGTCCCCTCCCTACATCTCTGAGGTACTTTCCCGATACATCCCCACACGCACTCTCCGATCCTCACAAGACCTTCTTCTCGCCTCTCCTCTTATCACCTCTTCCCACAATCGCCTCCAAGATTTCTCCCGCGCATCCCCCATAATCTGGAACTCACTACCCCAGCATATCAGACTCTCACCTACAGTGGAATCCTTAAAAAAAAACTGAAAACCCACCTCTTCAGACAAGCCTACAACCAGTGACTCTGCTGCCTCTATACCGCCATGACCAACTTCCCCCGCACCTACTGTGTCCTTCTCCCATACCATGTAGATTGTAAGCCCTCACAGGCAGGGCCCTCTCTCCTTCTGTACCAGTTTGTAACTTGTCTTGTTTATGATTAGTGCAATTCTGTATTATGTATGTATACCTCTTCTCATATGTACAGCGCTATGGAATGAATAGCGCTTTAATAAATAATAATAATACCAGCCAAAACAGAGACACTAATCTGGAGATAGCACTGTTTCTGGCTTCTTGCTCCTCATCAGCACAAAGCAGGGTAGTGGTTGACTGGATGAGATGTCTTTGAATGCAACTGAGGGAAGTATTGTTACTCATTGAGGAGACACTATCACTGTGCCTCCTCAATGAGTAACAATACTTCCCTCAGCTACATGTCCAAAAAACATACTTTTCAGACAATGCTCCATGGGAAAGAGGCCAAAATACCGAAACAGAACTGTCTACAGCTGGTTGTCTTTGATTTGACTGGTATCCGCTTATTTGCATAGCATAATATGGCAAAAGGAATTAAGGTACTGAAAGAAAGCATGTACGAGGTTGTAGACCCTTCCACCATCATTCAACTGGAGGCTCCATCTAGGTTCCCTAGCCTACCTATACAAACTGTACTATAGACTGAAAAAGGCTCATAATATAAAATGTATTGGTGGGGAGTTATATTTTAAGGAGTTATCCATAAAACTGATTAATGGATATCTACAGCAATGGCTTTTTCTGGGTTCACCTAATCTAATGAGTTCAGAAGAGGAATGAAATATGAATTAAGCCTTTTTTATTTTGGTATGATCATAAACTACTAACGATGTACTGGGGTCCCAGAAGAAGTTCTGATTTAAATGGATGAACTTTTGATTCGAGTTTTCCAAAACTCAGGGGTGCACCTAGCCTTTCTGCTGCCTGAGGCGTAACAATAACCGCCCCCCCCCATTTCTTAACCCAACCCCTTTGCCACAATGAAAGCGCTCATTGCCCATGGCCCTTCCGCTGCCCCTCTTGCCCCTACCTGATGCTCCCTGAGGGGATTGCCTCACCTGGCCTCATTGGTGGTGCACTCCTGCCAAAACTGTACACAGTTCCTTGTCTAGATTTAAGCTTCTTTACTCTCTAGTTCTTCAGTTTTATGATAAATGGGAGTAGAATTCATCTTAATGTTATATCAATTAAGAAAACCAGTAAAGTTATTCCCGAACAGTTCCAATCTGTGTAGTTTTTATGAACTTTATTTTCTTTATGTTACTTATAACGCAACAAAAACTTTTCGTCTGCAACTGGGCAAAAACCATTTGTCCTATACTAAATTGAGTGTGCGAATTACAAATCCGAAGTCAGAATTGTTGCAACACGTCACAAAATTTTACTATGCATAAGTATGCCTAAATGAATTAAGCACTGGGAAAGCATTGAATAATTTTGAACAGAACGAGTTTTACTCCAACAATTACCTGATCTACATCAAAGTTGGCGTAGTAAACAGTGTATGAAAATGGAATAACAACATTTCAAAAAGTCTTGTTTTTCAGTTTAAAAGTCTTACTTGAGTAAGGCCCACACTGTTAAAAGTGCTTCAGGCATCTGCTTTTGCGTTTGTGAACGATCATATTTTCCCGTTGCAAAAAACAGCAGTAGTCCCCCATCATGTTGGGATTCAGGCAGCCTTGATACGTGTTCTCCGTTGTAGAAATATCTTTATGGAACCGCTCTCCATGTTCGTCACTTATGTGTCCCAAATTGGGTGGGAAAAAGTCAAGATGAGAATGTAAGAAATGCACTTTCAATGACATTCGGCAGCCAAGTTGTTCATCTGCTATAAGCATATTGTCTACTAATTCATCACAGTTTGCAGCTCGTCTGTTCGCAAGGAAGTTCTGCACTACTATCACAAATGCATCCCAAGTTGCAAGTTCCAGAGGGTTGAGTTTTGTTCTGAATGTATCATCATGCATTAGTTTGTTGATTTCGGGCCAATACTTCTCCTTCAAATACTGGAAACCATTTCCATCACGATCAAGTGCAATTACAACATTTTTCAATAAACCAAGTTTAATGTGAAGTGGTAGAAGATAAACTTGAAGTGGATCGAACAGTGACTTGTGTTGTGCATTTTACTGACCAACTTTGTGCTCGACTCTGAGAGGCCACTGTCTCATTTTGTAATGATTGTTGTCATCAGCACTGTTCCAGAGGCACAAAAAGATGTGCTTTACCTGCAGACTGTCAGCTTTAATTTGAGGGTATTTACATCCAAATCAGGTGAACGGTGTAGGAATTACTACAGTTTGCATATGTGCCTCTCACTTGTTAAGGAACCAAAAGTAATGGGACAATTGGCTTCTCAGTTGTTACATGGCCAGGTGTGTGTTAATCCCTCATTATCCCAATTACAATGAGTAGATAAAAGGTCCAGAGTTCATTTCAAGTGTGCTATTTGCATTTGGAATCTGTTGCTGTCAACTCTCAAGATGAGATCCAAAGAGCTGTCACTATCAGTGAAGCAAGCTATCATTAGGCTAAAAAAACTAAACAAACCCATCAGAGAGATAGCAAAAACATTAGGTGTGGCCACAACAACTGATTGGAACATTCTTAAAAAGAAGGAACGCACTGGTGAGCTCAGCAACACAAAAAGACCCCGGAAAACAACTGTGGTGGATGACCGAAGAATTCTTTTCCTGGAGAAGAAAACACCCTTCACAACAGTTGACCAGATCAATAACACTCTCCAGGAGGTAGGTGTATGTGTGTCAAAGTCAACAGTCAACAATCAAGAGAAGACTTCACCAGAGTGAATACAGAGGGTTCACCACAAGTTGTAAACCATTGGTGAGCCTCAAAAACAGGAAGGCCAGATTAGAGTTTGCCAAACGACATCTAAAAAAGCCTTCACAGTTGTGGAACAACATCCTATGGACAGATGAGACCAAGATCAACTTGTACCAGGGTGATGGGAAGAGAAGAGTATGAAGAAGGAAAGGAACTGCTCATGATCCTAAGCATACCACCTCATCAGTGAAGCATGGTGGTGGTAGTGTCATGGCGTAGGCATGTATGGCTGCCAATGGAACTGGTTCTCTATTATTTATTGATGATGTGACTGCTGACAAAAGCAGCAGGATGAATTCTCAAGTGTTTCAGGCAATATTATCTGCTCATATTCAGCCAAATGCTTCAGAACTCATCGGACGACGCTTCACAGTGCAGATGGACAATGACCCAAAGCATACTGCAAAAGCAACCAAAGAGTTTTTTAAGGAAAAGAAGTGGAATGTTATGCAATAGCCAAGTCAATCAGCTGACCTGAATCCGATTGAGCATGCATTTCACTTGCCGAAGACAAAACTGAAGGGAAAATGCCCCAAGAACAAGCAGGAACTGAAGACAGTTGCAGTAAAGGCCTAGCAGAGCATCACCAGGGATGAAACCCAGCATCTGGTGATGTCTATGCGTTCCAGACTTCAGGCTGTAATTGACTGCAAAGGATTTGCAAGCAAGTTTTAAAAAGTGAAAGTTTGATTTATGATTATTATTCTGTCCCATTACTTTTGGTCCCTTAACAAGTGGGAGGCACATATGCAAACTGTTGTAATTCCTACACCGTTCACCTGATTTGGATGTAAATACCCTCAAATTAAAGCTGACAGTCTGCAGTTAAAGCACATCTTGTTTGTTTCATTTCAAATCCATTATGGTTGTGTACAGAGCCAAAAATGTTAGAATTGTGTCGATGTCCCAATATTTATGGACCTGACTGTATGCTTTGTGTAGCCTAACTGTAGGCCAAGCAGCAGTGCTACCACTTTCAGCTCAGCACAAATTTTCCATTCATTTACCTAGTATTTGATCATTTTCAAAATTAACTCTATAGAAGCATGAGTCTCTTTCATTCCAATCACATGAGCCAATGGAACAGATGGTTTTTCGTTACCATTGTGCAACAAGACAGCTTTCAAACTTGTTCTTTTAGAGTCTATGAATAGCCTCCATTAATCGGGGGACATGTGTACCATCTAACTCCATCATAAGACCATTTACGTCAGTACAGAAACAGACATTACTTTCCATTGCATAGTATGCAGCTAACTTGGTGTGTTGATGACGAAAGTGTGAAGTTATGGTGCCTCATTGTAGCAAATTCCATTCCTGACGTCTAGAAGCTAGCAGTTCTGACTTTAGATAATGCCACATCTCTTACCAGATCATCTAAATCTGATCGGCTCAGCAAGTGCGGCTGACCCTCCAGTTGTTCCGGATCAGGAAATACATTGTGACAATCAACATCTTCTTCATCAGGATCAGAACCTTCTGTTTCAATTGCTGTTCCTGCTGTGGGAGGGGCAGGCACTGGATTCTCTACATCGTGTGGTACTGGTTTAAGAGCAGACTCGCAGTCAGGATACACAATTTGTGACTTGTTTCTCTTTGAATATCTGGCGATTTTTAGTCATGCAAAAGTAGTGTATTTGCCACATATGTAGCAGAAATTGTCTGGATCGTTAATGCTACTTTCACACTCACGTTTGGTGCGGATCCGTTCAGATAATACAACCGTCTGCATCCGTTTGTATTATCTTTAACATAACCAAGACGGATACGTCTTGAACACCATTGAAAGTCAATGGAGGACGGATCAGTTTTCTATTGTGCCAGATTGTGTCAGAAATCTGATCCGTCCTCATTGACTTACATTGTGTGTCAGAACGGATCCGTTTGGCTCAGTTTCGTCAGACGGACACCAAAACGCTGCAAGCAGTGTCTGCCTCTAGGCAAACGGAGGCAAACTGATGCATTCTGAGCGGACCTTTTCCATTCAGAATGCATTAGGGCAAAACTGCTCAGTTTTGGACCGCTTGTGAGAATGGATTTTAGAAACAAAAAAGCCAAAACGCGAGTGTGAAAGTAGCCTAACACATTTCCGTTTATCCATCTTAAGTTTCAAAACTGATAGCACTATAACAGATCACTTTATCAAAATCTGTCCAGCTTGCCTTATATACTTACTGCTGGCATCAGACTGAGTGCGTCTGGACATGTCCATTGGAATATCTCCAATATAATGCATTAATATTATAACATAGGCTTTGCATGTATAACTTAAAATCTAGACGTGTCAGGCAAAAT
Organism: Bufo gargarizans; assembly: GCF_014858855.1. Lineage (NCBI taxonomy): Eukaryota > Metazoa > Chordata > Amphibia > Anura > Bufonidae > Bufo > Bufo gargarizans. The sequence goes on along the minus strand of NC_058084.1, from coordinate 180,255,896 downwards.
CCGAGTTCATATTTGTAATCAGCGCGCTCATTTTAGTATAAATCACGTTTTTCTCTCAGTAGCAAAATCATTGTTGCACGTGTTATCATAAATGACCCTGATTTCCCTATGCAGATAAACTTTAGAAGATAAGATATTACAGGGTGGAGAATACATGAAGTAAAATAATGCAAACACAGGCAGGGCAACCTCAGATGAACAGCACTGGGAGCAGAACATTGCACTGTATGTTTAAGTAGGATTTGCAGTACTTTCTATTTGTTTTAAAGAAATGTTAGGAATATAAGTATGGTCCGAAGCTGAAATTTTGCCTGGAGTTGTGTTTTACATGACAATAAATGTCAAGATTTGTTTTACTGCCTACTCACTGCATAAGGAGAAATGTTATTTCCAGCAGCACTATGGTTAGACACATGCCTGCTGATAACATTTGTTACCCAACCCAATTTACCAAAATGGGCAGGAAGGGTTAGGGTACTTTCACACTAGCGTTTTTCTTTTCCGGCACTGAGTTCCATCAAAAGAGAGCTCAATACCGGAAAAGAACTCTCCTGAATTGAAAGTAATCCGTTCAGGATGCATCAGGATGTCTTCAGTTCAGTCATTTTGACTGATCAGGCAAAAGAGAAAACCGTAGCATGCTCCGGCGAAAAAAACGGAAGACTTGCCTGAATGCCGGATCCAGCATTTCTTTCCATAGGAATGTATTAGTGCATTCAAAATACCGGAATGCCATATCCTTACTTCCGGTCTGTGCATGACGAATAATTTCCTATTGCTCAGTTATGCGCATGTTAGACATTGGGTGTGGAACCATTGTGTCAACCAAACAGACATGGCTTGGGGACACTCCTAAGGGCATTATCCTGGCAATCCACTAGTCTTCACCTTTTAATACTTAAATAGGGATCTGGACTCTGCTGCAGGGGAACCACCAGGCCACTACCTCTTGGAGTAGTCTATGTTATAGTGACAGCTGACCTACAGGCTGACCTTTAACAACCCGAGAACAAGAACATGCACCCTACGGGCTAAGAAAAAAACAAACTTCTGTGATCATCACCACTTTTCACAGTGATCTATGTTCAAGAGCTAAAAGTGAGATTAGATCTGTATTGTGGCTCATTTACTAGGTGCAACTTTTGCAAAAGTCACAAAAAAAGTCGCAACTTACACCTGGCAAAACCTGGTATACTTATACACCCAAGGCCTCTGTCTGTGTCCGGATAAGGTCCGGATGCGTTGCGGCAAACCAGCGCGAGTAGGTACCCATATGCAGTCAGTTTTGACTGCAATTGCGTTCCATTGTTCAGTTTTTATCGCGCGGGTGCAATGCGTTTTTGCACGCGTGTGATTAAAAACTGAATGTAGTACCCAGACCCGAACTTCTTCAAGGTTGTGTAGATTGTATTACTTTCCCTTATAACATGGTTATAAGGGAAAATAATAGCATTCTGAATACGGAATGCATAGTACAATAGGGCTGGAGGGGTTAAAAAATTTTTTTACTCACCTTAATCCATTTGTTCGCGCAGCCGGCATCTCTTTTGTCTTCATCTGAGAGGAAAAGGACCTTTGATTACGTCACTGTGCTCATCACATGGTCCATCACATGGTGATGGACCATGTGATGATCGCAGTGACGTCATCAAAGGTCCTATTCCTCAAAAAAGAAAACAGAAGAGATGCCAGCTGCGCGAACAAGTGGATTAAGGTGAGTTAAATTTAAATTTTTATTTTTTTAACCCCTCCAGCCCTATTGTACTTACCATGTTATAAGGGAAAATAACAATGATCGGGTCTCCATCCCGATCGCCTTTTAGCAACCGTGCGTGAAAATCGCAACGCATCCGCACTTGCTTGCGGATGCTTGCGATTTTCACGCAGCCCCATTCACTTCTATGGGGCCTGCGTTGCGTGAAAAACGCACAAAATAGAGATTGCTGCGATTTTCACGCAACGCACAAGTGATGCGTGAAAATTACTGCTCATGTGCACAGCCCCATAAAAATGAATGGGTCCGGATTCAGTGCGGGTGCAATGCGTTCACTTCACGCATTGCACCCGTGCAGAAATCTCGCCCGTGTGAAAGGGGCCTAAAGGTGTAAACCACATTGCACTCACGCCACATATATTATCAAGCAAAGTAAAGCCAGACTTAAAAGTGACATAAAAACAATCTTAAATGATAAAAGAACACACAAACGCATAATTCAGTACAGACTTTAACCCCTTCACATACAGTTACGTCATAATGCCCCCGGGGATGTATAGAGCGGGCACTCGCTTGCACTAACAAGCCGCCCCTGTCAGTTTTGAGGTGCCGCAATTAACGCTGATCGTGGCACCTGTGAGTGAAGACAGAGGGATGCAGCTCCCTCTGCCTTCTGATCGGATCCCCTGCAGTAAAATCGCAGGGCTACGATAAGTTGCCATTGCAGCCTGAACGCTGCTGAAGCCCCTAAGGGGGCTAATAGTTATTTTAAAAAAGTAACTGTAAAGGGGGAATATTAATCACCAATATTATGCAAATATCGATAATTAATATTCCTAAATAGGAGGAGCCGTCTAGTGATGACTCCGCCTATTTATGCCTTTATATAACAATAACAATACTTTCGCTATGCCTTACACTAATCACTACACTAGCTGCATGCGCCTTACTGAACTAACTATCGCCAATAACTACACGTTACACAGATAGTTACAAGTAACACAGTATTTATCACTTACAATACACTACGCACGCAATACACTAACAATACAGCACTAAATATACAATCCTAAACTACACTACACGTTCCCAAATTCCACCCACAAACGAACTATACAATACACACACACATTTATATTAGCAGCCCACCCACCTGGTTCTACTTACTGTCCCTATTGGGTACGACAAGGGAATAGGGGTGAGGTACAGTGGTGGGGGGTGATCAGGGCGTTGGTGGGACAGGGTAGGTAAGGGTTGACAATGGGGGTGTTCAAGGCTGCACAGCAATGCAAGGGTTAACCAGTTGGCCCCCTGAGGCTAGCAGCACCACACGCCCAGCCATGTCACAAACACAAGGTGGGGCCGAGCATAGTAACTAGGCTGATAAACTCAACAAAGTGCCTCAAATCAATTGATCCCTTAGCCTTTGAAGTCACCAGCCACCTGGAGACATATCCACCCCCTGCAGGAACTCGCTGAACGCCGGGGAAATTTAAGTATATATATATATATATATATATATATATATATATATATATATATACTTGGGGCGCATCTATATACATATATATACTCATTATAAACCTGGGGGCATACATGGGCAGTTATAGGCCTATATATATATATATATATATACATACATACATACACCTGGGGGAGAGCCATGGCAGATACACATATATGTCCTCCTGATAATATATATACACATATATAAGGGGAAGGGGCCACAGCCATATATATATTATAAGGGGCACGGTCTAAAGGAGGCACATATTTCCCACAGGGGCCACCATGAGCCCCTGGGGATCACCATGGGCAGACGTGCGCAGATGCTGGGCACATCTGCGCACATCGTCCCATGATGCTGTGGTTAATGTATGCACATATATACCATACATGCCCGCACGTGTTTGCAGGCATGCATGGATATATATGCATACGTCTCAACCCTTCCTCAACAGTAACAAAAAAAATATACAGTATATATCACCCCCCTTTCCCACTTTCACATATAAAACTATATAGACAAAAAAAAAAACTAAACATTTTAGGTATCGCTGCGTCCGAAAATGACTGAACTATTAAAAAAAAAATTTTTTATCCTGTATGGGGAATGCCATAATGGATAAAAAATGGAAAACGCACGATTCGACATTTTTTTGTCAAATTAAATGATAGTGATCAAAAAGACATACATACCACATACGCAAAAAATAGGCTCTCATACAGCTCTGTAGACCAAAATATAAAAAAGTTATGGCAGTCAGAATATGGCAATGCAAACATTCGTATTGAGCCCCAGAATAAGTACGTCAGGTCATTTTTAGCACACAGTGAACGCTGTGATGTCAAAACTCCAAAAACCTTGGCAGAATTCTTTTGATTTTATTTTTTTGCCATACAAAGAATTCTTTTTCCCGTTTTACAATCCGAGATATGGTAAATTAAATGGTGGCATTAAAAAATGCATCTTGTCCCGCAAAACATAAGCCATCATATGGCTATGTGAATGAAAAAATCTAAAAGTTATGGTTATTGGAACGTGGGGAGGAAAAAACGTCCGTGTGCATGAGGCCTTACAGCATCATAGGTTACTGTGATATTGTGCACGTCGGGCCCCCCGCGGGACTATTGTCCTGCACTCAGATTATAGTCTCGCAGGCGGCCCGACGTGCGCAGCATCATTGTGATCTATGATGCTGTGTGCTCCCATGCACACGGCCAATGCCGCTCCAGGACATATGGCCCGCTCATGGACCGTATGTCTCCGAGGGCCTATGGTCGTGTGCAAGGGCCCTTAGGCCCCTTTCACACGGGCGAGTATTCCACGCGGATGCGATGCGCGAGTTGAACGCATTGCACCCGCACTGAATACCGACCCATTCATTTCTATAGGGCTGTTCACATGAGCAAATTCAGAATGCTATTATTTTCCCTTATAACCATGTGAAGAAGTTCGGGTTTGGGTACCAAACATGCGCGAATGCAATGTTTTGCACTCACGCTGAAAAATCGTACGTGTTCCCGCAACGCACCCGCACCTTTTCCCGTGCGAGTGCAAAACATTGTAATGCGTTTTGCACGCGTGTGAGAAAAATTGCGCATATTTGGTACCCAAACCCGAACTTCTTCACAGAAGTTCGGGCTTGGGATCGGGGTTCTGTAGATTGTATTATTTTCCCTTATAACATGGTTATAAGGGAAAATAATAGCATTCTGAATACAGAATGCATAGTACAATAGTGCTGGAGGGGTTAAAAAATAAATTAAAATAATTTAACTCACCTTAATCCACTTGCTCGCGCAGCCGGCATCTCTCCTGTCTCTTTCTTTGCTGATTGCAGTCAACGGACCTGTGGTGACGTCACTCCGGTCATCACATGGTCCGTCACATGATCTCTTACCATGGTGATGGATCATGTGATGACCGGAGTGACGTCACCACAGATCCTTTGACTGCAATCAGCAAAGAAAGAGACAGAAGAGATGCCGGCTACGCGATCAAGTGGATTAAGGTGAGTTAAAGTAGTTTTTATTTTTTTTAACCCCTCCAGCACTATTATACTATGCACTCTGTATTCAGAATGCTATTATTTTCCCTTATAACCATGTTATAAGGGAAAATAATAATGATCGGGTCCCCATCCCGATCGTCTCCTAGCAACCGTGTGTGAAAATCGCACCGCATCCGCACTTGCTTGCGATTTTCACGCAACCCCATTCACTTCTATGGGACCTGCGTTGCGTGGATTATCGCAATGCACAATATAGAGCTTGCTGAGATTTTCACGCAACGCATAAGTGATGCGTGAAAATCACCGCTCGTGTGCACAGCCCCATAGAAATGAATGGGTCGGGATTCAGTGCGGGTGCAATGCGTTCACATCATGCATTGCACCCGCGCAGAATACTCGCCCGTGTGAAAGGGGCCTTAGGGTGCTGGGATGCATTCAGGATACAGCTTTTTTTTTTTGTAGCTAGGTGAAATTAATTAAATCATTCCCACTATGCAGAACACTAGGGGTTAACGAGACTGCCAAAATGAAAACTGCATCCTGAACAGTGATGGCCAGTTCGCCGCGTTTGCCTGTGAACACATGTGGGCTTCCATCTTAGATCACAAGTCCGGCGATGCACAGGTAAGTCCTTACCTGTGCCTGCGCCTCGAGCCGGTCTGAAACAAATGCGGTCATCGGGAGCAGGCAGTTCCGAGAACAGCCCGATGAAGACCTCTGGTGGCTGTTCTCGGAACTGCCTGCTCCCGGTGACCGCATTTGTTTCAGACCGGCTCGCAGAGCAGGCACAGGTAAGGGTCCATTCACACGTCCGTTGTTTCTTTCCCGATCTGTTCTGTTTTTTGCTGAACAGATCTGGACTAGATCTGGACCCATTAATTTTCAATGGGTCCTGAAAAAAAATCTGACATTGTGCTGTCCGTTTTTTTTCAGGACCCATTGAAAATGAATGGGTCCAGATCTGGTCCAGATCTGTTCAGCAAAAAACGGAACAGATCAGGAAACAAACAACGGACGTGTGAATGGACCCTAAGGGCTTACCTGTGCATCGCCGGACTTGTGATTTAAGATGGCGGCCTGCATGTTTTCGCGGGCGAACTCGGCGAACTGGCCATCACTGATCCTGAATGCATGTCAGAACCGCACCCTAACTAGAGATGAGACAATATCATAGTTTGAAATTCGTTCACACTTCGTTTACTGGTAAAAGGAGAATTCTGATATGGATTCTGTTACCACGGATTATAACACAATTCTATGACGGAATGCATAACGGAATGCCTTTAGAGGCATTCCGTTATTCAATCCGTCATAATAGAAGTCTATAGGCTGCATAACGGATCAGTCCCGTTTCCATTATGTGGGGGAGTCCTTTCCTGCATAACGGAAACAGGACGGATCCGTTGTGCAGGCCATAGACTTCTATTATGACGGAATGCCTCTAAAGGCTTTCTGTTATGCATTCCGTCATAGAATTGCGTTATAGTCCGTGGTAACGGAATCCATAATGCAATTCACCTTTTACCAGTAAACAAAGTGTGAAACGAATTTCATAAGTGGAAATTCGCTCATCTCTAACCCTAACTAATCAAAATTTTGGTGCTTTTGTGCACAATGATTTTGATATTTGTGATTTTCCTAGTGATCACTGCTGATAAAGCAGAGCCGAGTTTGTATTGGACACAATGATCTTGATATTTGTGATTTTCCTAGTGATCACTGCTGATAAAGCAGAGCTGAGTTTGTATTGGACACAATGCGCAAGATATGTTGGATTGTCCTAGTGATCACTGCTGATAAAGCAGAGCTGAGTTTGCTAATGGGTACAATGATCATGAAAGATATATGTGATTTTCCTAGTGATCACTGCTGATAAAGCAGAGCTGAGTTTGTATTGGGCACAATGATTTTGATATTTGTGATTTTCCTAGTGATCACTGCTGATAAAGCAGAGCTGAGTTTGTATTGGGCACAATGATCTTGATATTTGTGATTTTCCTAGTGATCACTGCTGATAAAGTACAGCTGAGTTTGCTCCTGGACACATTGCTTATGATAGAGGCTGCGCTGATTTCCACAGCAACAAACACTTGAATAACAGATTCAGCACTGCTACATCCACACATCTGCTCCTGTGTGATGATTACCGTGCTCTGGATTTCTTCTCCGTGTGCAGCAGTTCCTGGAAAACAGACTGAACACGAGATCGCACTGACCTGTCACCTGACTTCCGGAAGTGGCCACTGGGTGGCGGTGTGACTCACCCCACTACTACGGTAGTACAAGTGCTCCAGCCTGGGGGGGGAGGATTTGGGAAGGGTAGTGGAATGGGACACACCCCTCTGTGATGTCACGATCCAGGCATGCCACATTCCCCTCGTATCGTGATCAGACAGGGAGACACGGACCCGGCTGAAACTGTCAAAAGTTTACCAACTCCAGGAGGATGGTGTGTGAGTAGAAGAGGCGACCGAGACTGCAGACAGGAGATCGGCCCCTTCTCTGCTCTGGATCTTACCCCCGTCTCCAGGGATCGGTGATATGTGATGCACTGGATGTGAAGTTTACTTAACTATCGGGGATCATTGGAATAAGAAAAGATTTCCCCCAAGGATCTTGGGATTTCTGCGGACTTCTCACTGACAACATGATGAAGATCCCTGGTCTGAGCCTGAGACACCTAGGAGCTGCTGTACTCCTCATCACCTTGTTTCCTTTCATGACTTGTAATACCAAAGACGACAGAGTTGGTAAGGACCTGTATGTATATACCTTGTACCCTACAGGCTATGCCACTGGCTGGTGAGCCTGTCCCTTTAATTACCTGTGCCTTCACCTGACCGCCCGCGCCTTGGGAAGTCAAGGAAGGGGCAACAGGTGACTTTGTTCCTTCCTACAGATCAGATAACGGAGAAGTATACAGGAGGAAAGGATTCAGCCTTCCATATGAGACCCATTCTCTACGATGGGTGTGAAATGTAGGCACATGGGGCACGTGCGTCCATGTGTCGCAGTCCTTCCAGAGAAACCGGAGCTTGGAGTATGCTTCTTGGCATTTGAATGGATGCAGTTAGATGGTAGCATACGATGAAATTGATCAAGGTGGTGCACGACGTCCCTTTATCATATCGTTAGTCGTTTGTCCCGTATTCTGAAATTGTTGCGACACATTTTGGTGGAAAATTGTGCACAGAGAATGCACTGAATGACCCCTCTCCCCCAAACTTGTGATAAAAGGGCTATAATAGAAGGTGCCCCATACATTAAACAGCGCACCCCGCAAAAAAAAAAAAAAACGGATGACACCCGTATTCCATCCGTGTTTTTTGTTGTTGCCTAAAACAGACAAGAATAGGACATGTTATATTTCTTGCGGGGCTACGGAACGGACATACGGATGCGGATAGCACACGGTGTGCTGTCCTCATTTTTTGCGGACCCATTGAAATGAATGGGTCGGCATCCTATCCACAAAAAAAAAAAACGGAACAGACACGGAAACAAAATACGTTTGTGTGCATGAGGCCTTATACTGTTGTTAGGACCCCTTTACAGAAGCATCTCTGGTGGCACATTTCCTTTGACATGATGGCCGACTATAGATTTTATAACCGTAGCCATTACCGTTCTGGTAAGCTATATGCCTTATTGTACGTGATCATAGTATTATCATATGAGCAGATACACACGCAGAGCTCAATCCCATCGCTGTGGTTTAGGGGTGAATTCACACCTGACAGATTTGTTTTAGACATCAAGTATTAAACATTGGAAAATTGTTCTAATCCAAGGCAAATTGTGCCATGTATGATCATGACAGAAAAAGTGAATATGTGATGATTGTATGGTTCATGCTACATATATGTAACATGGATTACACATGTGCGAGTCATAATATCCTTATAAAGCAAGTGAACAGGTTACCTCATTATAGTGCGGCACGTGGTGCGGTTTAATAGTGACGCCTGGACACCTGTTTCTCTTATTACCTGCATGTGCACAGGAAGCTTCCCTGTCAGCGACCATCATGGCCAGTATATACCCCTGGTGGGGACGTTATTGTAGGCTGGTGTGACACCGTGCCATACGCCTTATATCGGGGTCCCTATTACAGCCCTGAGGAAGCTTTTCTAAACTGAACTTAGAACTGTGACTATATAGTAGGCCCCCTAAAATGCAGCCATGTTACGTAAATGTGAAATTGGCCTTACATGTTGGGATCCAAAATTTTCAATTTTCATTTTGTACTTGAACAGAAAGCAGGAAATACTATCTGTAAACGCGTCTTCACAAGTTTTTGTCAGAAGTCTCAGTTCATCATCAAATGCCTCAGACTGCTGTATCCCTCTGGTACAATGCGCCATTTGTAAAGACGCCAGTCAGACGTGAGCCCCTACTGTAATGGATATCAGCACCATGTTTAAAGGAGGCTGGAAAGAGTTAAGACTGGAAACCGTCTTAGTCAAGCTAAATTATAGAGCAGCGCATGAAGACACGTTGAGGCGGTATTTAGCTCATCTCTTTTCTAGGGGTGTGAACTGCATGGCTTTAAACATGCGTGTTATGTATCATAAAAAACGGATAATGTGGATTATACGGTATTGTACATAAATGACAAAAAGGTGTGTGTACCATCATAAGTACAGCGCTTACACGTGCGTGCCCTATGAATAGAGCTGCAAATATCTACAAACCTCTCCGTAACATATGTGAGGTACAGTAGTGATCATGGAGAAGGGGATTTTTCTAGACCTTCTGTTACAAATCCCGTTCAGTCTTCCTGAAATGGATGATAACAGTGAGCAATTGTCTGTATTTATCGTAACCTATTCTTTAAGGGCCGTTATATGTAATTCTATCCAGTTCTCTTAAAGCAAAACTGTCGCCATGAAAATGCAGTGCAGTCTGATATATATGGGGTCATTTATGAAACTGGTGTAAAGTAGAACTGGCTTAGTTGCCCATAGCAACCAATCAGATTCCACCTTTCATTTACCAATGGAGCTCTGAAAAATGAAAGGTGGAATCTGATTGGTTGCTATGGGCAACTAAGCCAGTTTAATAAATGACCCCAATAGTATTATGGAAAAAGATTTAGTAAAACCCTACACATGCTCATTCTGGTCTTTGGAGTCCAGGAGGCGGTCCTATCAGTGGTTGACGGTTATCTGTGTATGCACGGTCATAGAGGGAAGGCTGTCAATCACTGATAGGACCTCCTCCTGGACTTCAAAGCCCAGCATGAGCAGGAATTTATAGGCATAAATTACAAGTTTTACTGAAGCTTTTTTTTTAAATAAAACTATATAACAAACTGCTCAGGACCATGACAGGTTCCCTTTAAGTTCCGAAGCCAGACAGGCCAGTGAAGAAGAGGATGATAGATGGAGTCTGGGTGTGAATTCTGCTCGCCTCATAAGATTAGCCAACCTGTGAACAGTTCTCACCATTACATAAGTCCTTCACTTTCTCCCCCTGTTCATTCCCTCTTATTGTCTGACACTGCGGTAAATCTTGAACTTTGCCAGAAGACCCTTGGCCAGGTGCCAGAGGCTAAGGCTGAGTTCACACGAGCGTGACAGATTAGGTCCGGATGCGTTCAGGGTGCGTTCAGTTAAACTCGCACCATTTTGCAAGCAAGTTCAGTCAGTTTTGTCTGCGATTGCGTTTAGATGTTCAGTTTTTTCCGCGCGGGTGCAATGCGTTTTGCTGCGTTTTTCACTGAAGGTTTACAAACAACATCTTTTAGCAACCATCAGTGAAAAACGCATCGCACCCACACTTGCTTGCGGATGCAATGCCTTATTCACGCAGCCCCATTCACTTCTATGGAGCCAGGGCTGCGTGAAAAACGCAGAATATAGAACATGCTGCGATTTTAAAGCATTGCAGAAGTGATGCATGAAAAAAAACGCTCATGTGCACAGACCCATTGAAATGAATGGGTCAGGATTCAGTGCGGGTGCAATACGTTCACCTACTGCATTGCACCTGCGCGGAAATCTCGCCCGTGTGAACGCAGCCTAAAGTAGCCACTCTTGCCATGTTGTAAAACTTCGAAGCATTTCCGTGACTGTGCAGTGGCAGAAACACACCTCTGTTGTGAGTGCTGAAGTCACGTTCCTGACCTGCAAGTTCCTACCTGCTTCCTACCTCATATTGTCAGGGAGTTGACTCCAGCTGCTTATGTTCTGGCTCTGAGACAAAGCAGTTTTGAAGACACTTAACACAGAAACTGTGCTAAACGCTTGACTGTGTTCTGGGATTTTGGTATATTTATGTGTCTGTGCCAAGGAAGAACTGCTTAATGGCATGTGCCCACTTCTATATCTGAGACTGATTCTGAACCTTTCCATAAAATAATACCTGGTTAATTAACGTCTAAACGGTCCTGTTCTTCTACCTCTGTCTAACATGTCTCTTTAGGCGTTCACACATAGATGTGGTGTGACAGGGAACTGTTCTCCAGAAAATTATTCCTAGAAATGTATCTATGAAACATTTTTTTCCCTATATATTGCTATACAGGATTCGAGTTCAATGTTCTCGGTAGGTCAATATGTTGCGCTTTGATCCAGGATCTAGCAGAACTCTATGTCACGTGGTCAGTATTTGAGGTGAATTCCACACCATAATCCTCCTCAAATCTGCTAACATTCCACATCCAATGCATAGGATTTCTGTAACCTGTTCACATGCAGCTTAAATTTGTCCATGTCCTTGAAAAAAACCCTAAATGAATATGTGCCTAGTTTCTGAGTTTTCCTGAATTTATGTTGTCTAGTTTTTACAGATTCTGTATAGAGAAGATGGCCCTACACGGGTTACTCCATTGGATGGTGATAATCCTCATGTAGATCCGTTATCCCGGCCCATTAGAATCCATTTTTATAAATGCAGATATGGCATTGGGGTTCATGTACAGTAAATCTAGACATGGTGGAATCTGTTGGCCAAGTTCTCGAATGCATGTTCTCCACTGTGGTAATTGTGGAGAACATGCAGAAACAAGCAGGATTATTTGGATGGAATTTTATCACTAGTTTTTAACCATTAAGTTCAAATCTACACAGTTTTTTCCATTTTTCAGTTCCATTCAATTCTTTTATAGCTTTTTACAGGAAGTACTGTCCAATGTTTTTAGGAGATTATCCCATGGTTAGCTTATTCATCAAATGTACAGATTGACGTGACTTAGTAGGGAATTGGTTAGAAGGTCCTCCACATGGTCGTAATATGGTTCCCGTTTGTATGTAGTTGCAGTACAGCATCCATACAACTCAGCTCATATTATACCTTGTATGCCCTTGATTACATAAAAAAGCCTAGAGAGGTGCCATGTTCCATCAGAGGCATTCTTCCCTAGAAGCAATGCTTTTACAGTCAATGCTGAGCCATATGATGGCACACCTACTGCATATGGCTGTACGGTACGAGAATGGGAATATATATACAGTACATGTAGTCATCTAACGGATGATCTAATGTCCTGTGATGTCACTATGTACAGTGCACATGATGGTTACTAGATAATACTACATTTCTCTAATGTTTCCTAGATCTGGCTTCATTTGAGGTGTCACCTAAAGTAAAAAATGCATTGAATTTTGAAGTTGTCTAATTTGGGCTTTATTAAAGGGAACCTGTCACCTGGATTTTGGGTATAGAGCTGAGGACTTGGGCTGCTAGATCGCCACTAGCACATCCGCAATATCCAGTCCCTATAGCTCTCTGTTTTATTGTGTCAAAAAAAGATTTTATAGATATGTAAATTAACCTTAGATGAGTCCTGTCCCCTCCATGCTTGAGAGATGAGTCCAGTGTTTTCTGACTCTGAGCCCAGCCACACCCACTGTGAAGGAGCCCAACACCGCCCCACATCCTCCGAATGTCCTCCTTGCTCCCCGACGTCACAAAGCTAGAGCGCCGTAATCTCGCGATGCGCGAGCTAGCGCATGCACAGTTCGTTCCCTGAGGCTGATGCCAGCACAGGGAAAGAACACTATTCCGACACTGCGCATGTGCCAGTTGGCGCATGGGCTCCGAAAACGTTAGTAGCCTCATTTACATATCTATACAATCATTTTTGTTTTATTGCGGATGTGCTAGTGGTGATCTAGCAGCCCATGTCCTCAGCTCTATACTTAAAAGCCAGGTGACAGGTTGTCTAAGTTTTCTTACATGGCAAGACCACTTACTGTTATCTCACGTATATATTCTTATTATTATAGCCAAATTTACCACCCTAACTCCTCCCACAGTTTTTACACTACATAGACGTGCGGATTGTTTCCGATTGGTGTGCTATTACTTTGTGGAACGTTTCGCCGAATGGTTCACAAAATATTGGTGTTTTTGTGGTGAAATTGGTCCCATAGGAATGAATGGCGGAATGTTCAAAACTAGAGTGGGAGCTGACAAAAGCTAGAGTGGGAGCTGAAAAATCAGGATTTCTAAACTGCCACCACTCCTTCACTTTAAAGCCCACCTACACAAATCGGCTGCTAATGTTTTTATAAATGTATGTTTTAATGTAACTGTGAAGCACTTTGGGCAACAACATTGCAATTAAATGTGCTATATAAATAAAAGTTGAAATGCATTTCCCACTCTATCCAGCTTGCCATGTGCACTTTTTAAATTTGATCAGTCAATTGGTTAGTGTAATGTTTACTATCTTTACTAACTCCAAACACTCCACACAGTTACTCTGCCCACTCCATAAAGTTACTCTGCCCAGTCCAACCTTTCCACAGTTACTCCAGCCACTACAACCACACAACAGTTACTCAAGCCACTCCACCCAGTTACTCTGCCCACTCCAGTTGTAGACTACTGGTGGAGGCAAGAACACTTCACACAATTTTCCCAGAAATTGTAGCTTTTCTAGTTATTTATTGTTCTTTCTATTGTTCTTCTCTGTTATTGGAATTGGTGGATCCGTTACATGATGGATACAAAATATGCTGATAGACCCAAATGGTGCCTATGAAGTTTTCATCATGGGGCTAATGTTTCTCTAGACAAGTAAGCCTCCAACGCAGATGTAAATGAAGCGTTATATGGTTTTAATATTGTCTTTATATATACTGTCTATTATCCACCAATAGTATACGCTTCTTTGCATCATGCATATTTTAATTTAGCCCATATCCTTTACAAATTGTGAATTATAAGCATCATGTAACCTTGTGTATGCTGCTTGGGTGTTCAGAATGGTCACCAGTGCCTGTTATGGCTAGCTATGTGCTTCCTACACCCTGCAATGAAATATATGTTTATGTTTGTGTTAGAAATTTGTTAAAATTTTCATTCATGTAGATTAGACTTGTGGTTTGGTCAGAATTGCTCATTCATTTATTATAGAATTTACCGAGAAGGAGACCACAGGTATTTCCTCCTTACTTGACCGCACCATCATGGGATGAAATTAGCTTGAAGTATTTATTGTTTTTTTTGTCTTTTGTTGTTGTTGTTGGAGGCAGAGGGTATGGAGCTGTATTTTTTGCTAATTTTGCAATGAGAGGGCATGTTTGGACTGGTGATTTTCTGAAGTGATCTGGAAACTATGCTTCCTTTTTCAGCGGAATTACATAGAAACAAGCTGCTTCTTGCACCTTCAGCTCAGTTTAGTCATCTTTGATGTATTAGGCTCATCAGCACATATACATCAAAGTATCACAGGAGCAAAGCTAAATCTGTGCAACCCCAGCAGTAAGTGCTACAGGAATGCAAAACCATGCAGCGGAATATCTAAGAAGGTCCAGAGGTAGCTTTAACCCATATGTCTTGGGGCCTGAGGGTGCCAGAGCAGAACCAAATAACACAGTTAACACTGGGCAAATGGCGGTGAGGATTTAGGACCAAGAGCTTTAAAGTTTTACCTGACACATGCGTCATATGTGTGAGCCTTGTAGTATTTACTTCAGTTCTAATGTTCCAAATTCATAGATTTTCCTCCAATATATTACTAAGGGAATATTTTTGGTCAATACACTGCACACAAATCTATAGGACTATTAACACCATAGTTTTTTGGCAGGAATCAAGGGTGTGTGATGACAAACTCGGAGCAGGTCCTATCTTTGGTCATGTGTCACGGAACAGGGACCTGGAGACAATGGCCTCCAGTTACCGCAGAGGTTGTGTCCTACACAGGCATATGGACCTGATTTTTTTTTTTACACCAAATCCCGTCTTCCATGTTATTTGTACAGTATGTTTCTGGTGGCTTTTTGTGTAATCTTTCTACAGAGAGTGTGTAAAGGTGAATCCCATTCCTGAGCCGATCAGCAGAGTGCTGGAGAGAGTGTTAAATAGCTGTATGTGCCCCGCAGCATAGCACATTCCTTCCTGCAGCATACCATGTCAAGTGAGCTGATGACCCTTCTCCAAAGTTACTATATAAAGGTACAAAGAAAACACCTCCACATGCTGGTGTCTTTTCCGACTAAGGCTACTTTCACACTGGCGTTTTGGCTTTCCATTTTTGAGATCCGTTCAGCGCTCTCACAAGCGGTCCAAAACAGATCACAGTTTTGCCCTAATGCATTCTGAATGGGAAATGATCCGCTCAGAATGCATCAGTTTGCCTGGGGACGGATCCGTTTTCTCCGACACGATCTGGCACAATAGAAAACGGATCCGTCCTCCATTGACTTTCAATGGTGTTCAAGACGGATCCGCATTTGGCTATGTTGAAGATAATAAAATAAAACGGATGAAGACGGTTGTATTATCTGAACATCCACCTGTGCAGATCCATGAAGGATCCGCACCAAACGCGAGTGTGAAAGTAGCCTAACTGAATTTTTCACTTTAAAAATGTCCAAAATGCCAATTAGCTTTAAGACTGGGCGCGGATCACTCTTTGAAGCCAACACTCTGCTTCGGGACTGGATCTTTGCCCCATATGAGGTAAACATATCTATGCCTTTGAAGGACCACATTGTAGTAAAAGAGGGAACCCTTTTGAGGGTAGGAAAATGGCAAGACAGGCCTAAAACTGTCCCCAAAATCCACATTTAACTGATGCAATAGACAACTGATGAATTTCTAGTCTGTACATGGTCTGCACATAAGTCCGTACTCGTAGACGTAATATACTCACTTGATCCTGCTCTTTTATTACACCTATATTCAACCCTTTGAGTTCCCCCCTTCAATCATTTCATGGCTGCTTACCTCTCTTTATGTCTTGCATTTATTTATGTGGATGAGGGGAAGCTAATTATATATGTCATGTTTCTTTGATTGATGGCTTTTATTGCACTGGTAAAACTGAGCCTATAAATGCACTTTCCCAGAGAAGCCATGTAGAAAGGAAAGGTGCGACACGCATAGGAGGACAGTCTCATATTCCAGAAGGATTAGCCTACAGAGCAGTGCTGACTAGTAATGTCAGGCGTACCAGTATAATCCCCCCCCCCCTTTCCCATAGTCTTAGGTGCCTGAATAGGCATGTACGCGGTATAGACCAATTATACTTCCTAAAATGCCCAAAAAGCCCCTATTGTTTTGGAGACTGTATTTTAAAGGGGTTCTTGGGAAGGATTTAAAATAGCTGCAGGCAACCTGTCCTAAAATGTGAGCAGTGCTGGACTAGGATTATTTGGGCCCCCTAGAGGAAATTATTCTCAGGGTCCCACCCCCATATCATCAATAAAATCTAGTAGTTTTTCATTCAAAGAAATAGACCCTAGTGGCAAGTGACTTAGTCCAAAGGCAGCTCCAAATGTTTTTTATTTCTCCTGGACCTGGTATCACAGTTGGGGCCCACCAGAGAATCCTCTTCCACTTGGAGATCTCCATAGGGGGTGAGGGGGGCATTGCCTCACTTCACACTGTGCTCTGGCACTTGCATATGCTACACATTGGTGCGTGTTCCTGTTAGGCTGCTCAGCCTGACCGCATACCGCACATGGGATAGCTCCATTACTATTGTAAGCATAATGTATAGCAAGACCCCATCCCCTTATTCCTCTGGGAAGCTCTGCAAATGGAGACAACCAGTCCTGCTCACTTTCTAGGACAGTTTGCTTGGAGACATTTTAAGAGAATCCCTTTAAGTATTGAAAATAAGACAAATATTGGTGAGGTTTCCACTTTTTTTTCAGGTAAAAATGTTTTCTTTGCAATTGGTATTAATTTTTTCTTCCACATTTTTTCTGGCAACCACCGAGAGAAGAATAAATGAGATATGGGTGACAATAACCTGCACTGGTCAGCTCGAGGGTGGTGAAAAATGCTGGATTGTTAACCCCAGCTGTGCCATCCATACATAGCTATGCTGGTTGCATTACATAACATGACAATACATCACAATATATTACATGACGAACCATTTGCAGATACCCCCTGCTCTGCGGTACTTCAGTAGCATGTGTATCATATTGCTTCCAAGGGAGAGCATCTCTGTTAGGTGGTGCTGTAAAGAAGCGCTCTATAGTGGCACACCTAATGCCTACAACGCCATAGGAGGGATTGACTGAGACTCCATGTGCCTCCACAAAGGCTGCGTGCACACGGCGCTGTCACATAATCTGCATCAACACTTTGGCAAAGGACCTTAATAAAGCAGATGTTTCTGGTTATTGTCTATCCGACATTATTTCACAATGTTTTGGAGCTCCCAAAAATATTATCTCCATCTTCCATCTAGTGCCTGCTGCCAACAAGATTGAAAGGGAGACCAATTAACTATTAATTAGCGCTGCCCCTGTGTTGTTTTTTTTTTTTTGTATCCAAGCTGCTCTAATTATGAAGCCAATAAATTATTCATAAGAGCGACCAGTGTGATACAGTATATTAACAGCACCAGCCAAGTGCTCAAAGAGCAAGTTCTGTTCTTCAGAATGATTGCTCAAGGTTGTCCATAGGAAGTGAAAGAATAACTTTGTTATCTCTCACTTCACTTTGTTGTTCAGGTTGTTTGGAGGTAGAAATGTTCTTTGCGGTTCTCTGACTTTGTTTTCATAGGAAAGTGCTCATTTCAATGGCCCTGTATACACAACAGCAGCCGCCAGCCTACACGCAGATACAGCGACCCTTTCCGTCCAATACCGTTTCGACATGCAGAAATGAACAGAGCTGTCAGGGCTGCGGCACTGTTTGCTGAATACAATGCAGACAAATATGTTATCTTAATATAACCCATGGCCTGTTCCACATGGCCACCCACAAAGCTAAATTATTAATCTTGTCCTTTTCTGTTTGCATATAAAGTAGCGCAGTGGAGCTTCTTCCATCAGGTTGTTTTATGCAGAGGTATTCACCACATTATAAATCCAATGACAAGGCGGTTTATTTATTCTGCTCTTAAACAGCACCAGTTTGTCTCTGATGCTGTAGAAACACCTTCTAGCTACTGCATACATTTCTAGAAAATATAGTCTGGTGCACACATCGAAACTAGGCAACGGCAAAGAACAAAAATTTACGGTATACCAAATAATGTCCTATAAATATAACACAAAACAGGCCTCAAAAGCGTATTTCCTGTTATTTGGAACATTTCGGCTAGAATTGAATGTTGAAATCGCTAAGCTACCTTTATTTAAACTTCTTAAATTAAAGGAGTTCTCATCAGGATAGGTCATCAATATCAGATTGGCAGAGGCCCGACACCCAGCACCCCCACCGATCAGCTGTATGAGGAGAAGGCGCGCGCAGTGTGCATGTGCCGACTCCCATCTCTCTTCCTGCTTCGACATAGACATAGCAGCAGCAGGAAGAGAGAAGGGAGACGGCACACGTGCACTGCGCGCGCCGTCTCCTCATACAGCTGATCGGCGGGGGTGCCGGGTGTCGGGCCCCCGCCGATCTGATATTGATGACCTATCTTGAGGATAGGTCATCAATATAGGAGAGCCCGGAGAACCCCTTTTAAAAGCTTGCATGTGGGCTGTCATGTGGACATTTATATGTCTAAAGAGGTAGGTGTGCCTTTGCAATGTGTATTATTCCCAGTAGACCCAGAAGTTGCAGGGAATTGACTACTAACATAGAACACAAAGACTGGCAGAAATAGAGGAAAAGTCAGAATATAATTGTATGCAAGTTGGTTAATTAGGGAAAATAGCCCGTACCTGGTTTAATAAATCACTATGGTTGCAGATTATTGTCACTAGAAGCAGGGGCAGACTGGCTATAGACGCACCAGGGAAATTACATGGTGGGCCAATGTCCAGAAGGCTGTCCAAGCCCTCCTCATGTCTCCCGAATGGGTACATAATGATCCAATACTCTCAGCATTAATTTTGGAGAATCGGAGTTCTTATGCACCTGGGCAGTGGCACTGTGTTATTTGGCTTTGCTGAGCTAGTATTTTGTGCTGTACTGTGGTATTTAGTTCTGCTAGGGTGGTACTTTGTGCTGCACTATGGTATTGTAGGGCCCGCCTACTTGTTTTGGCCCGCCTTCTGTCAGTTTAGACCTGCTTACAACATGGGGCCACTTTTAGATTGTTCTCCAGACCCGATTTTAGTTCCTAGTCAATCCCTGCAAGTTACAGCCCTAATTCCAGGGGCTCCACTCTCCATTCCAAGGACAAGAATGTTTATCAGCACATGTAAAGATATATTATGCTTAAAGAGGTTGTCTGGTTTGTACAATACATTTTCTACTCTTCTTCTACAATTCTTAAAGGGTGTTTCTAGTAAAAAAAAAGATTTTTTAACACGTTCTTGTAACATGGCCTCTGGAACAGAAGATCCTACTAACCTGTTCCACGCCACTTTGGTCCTGCGTGCTGCCTCTGCTCTCTCCATCTTCCGGTCCCGGCACTATTTACATCCTGCTGACCATGGACATGGTCACATGAACTGCTCCAGTCAATGACTGGCTTCAGTGGTGACATACTGCTTGTGGTCACTTCATGGCTGAAGCCAGTCATTGGCCGGAGCTATGCATGTGACCATGCCCATAGCCGGCCGAATGTACCAGAAGGTGGAGTGAGTGGAGGCAACGTGGATCACCATAGCAGCATGGAGCAGGTAAGTTTAAATCTTCAGTTTCAAGGGCCATGCTGCATGAACTTGTTAAAAAATCATTTTTATCGGAACTCCTCCCTCCATTTTCAGGGGGACTGTGGAGTCGTCCCCAAACCCCAGCCCCCCCCCCCTCCTCACCACCACCATCATCAGAGAAGGATCAGGCGATTGGACTTTCAGCAGCCAATCCTGTATTCCTGGGAGATAGGCCACCATCAGAGGTGTCTAGCAGCAGCTTTCTCCACTCTCCCTATTGAGAACGCATGCATGCTTGGCAGAACTGAATGTGTATGTGTATAGGGAAGTCGTCTTAAGCGTTCGTCCGACATCTATCTGTCATTAAGGGAGCAGAGAGCAACTTCAAAGGGTCCTGACATATCTGTGTAGTAAATGTACAGCTTGTGTAATACTTTTTTTCTCCTGTGGTGGCACTGCAGGAAAATTGAACACTTATTGCCAGGTCCCTCCATAGATCACAGATGATTGCTGGAAAGAGACTTTGTAACATAAAGTGATTATGAGATAAATGAGTGAGAATTATGGATTTTTAAGCTTTTTCTTTTAGTATTCTGTGTTTCTTCAGCCATATAATTACCCACCTACAAACATTGGTGACAGTATGAGGCCTGAAATACACTCATGCAAATGAGGCCTTTGATAGTATCCACTCTCCCGACCTTCTTTTTACATTAGAAGACGCTTCGTTTTTTTTTTTTTTTTCTTCCTTCACAAAATGGCATGAATATAACTTGTAAAATACAAGTTTCAGCAGCCCCTGTATTTAACCATCACAATTAATAATTTTCAGCGTGCCAGACTTTCGTCTATTCTCATTGTTCTCTGTTAGAACAAAAGCGTGTTACCATGGTTACTCCCCATCATAGGATTAGATGCAGGTTTTGAACTCCTGATGAAGAGCAAAGATGTCTTAATGTTCTTAATTATGATTAGTATAATGCTTCCAGCTATTGTTTCATTGTCTTGATTAACCAGTCAGTTGCCAGCTGGAGACGTTCATATATTTACAGTATTTACGGATAGTACTAGTAGGTCCTTCAAAATTTTAATGTCAAAAACTATAACACCTTTATGGACCAGTAGACTTAAGCAGATTGTGCAGCTCAAATTGTTCAAAGGCCCAAGTAAAGTATATTGATTGCTCTTTTAAATCCCAGTTCATCATAAACATTAGATTAATGTTTGCTGAACCTGCTATTTTAGCGGATCGGCCGACCACCTAATGTGTATTAGGACCTCCCAACTCTTCCAAAATGGCAGATGTTGGCGGAGATAAGAATTGGATTCAGAATACATAAACGCCAAGCTAAGTGTGCATGTGCATGGAGCAGTCAGGAGACACAGCAGTGGGGGGAATGGATGTTCAGAGGAAAGCTATCTAAAATGTATGGCCAGCTTAATTCCACTAAGAACCCATTTCATAGTTACATAGTTGATACATAAGTCTATCAAGTTCAACCAAGGGAAAGGTGGGGACGCGAATCCCAGAAGGATTCATGTTTTTGTTCCACCTGACTCTGTCATTCCTAATGAAAGTGGCTATTAAAGCAGTGTGAACTATTCTGGCATGATTCAGCTTTCTTCTTTATGGCCATAAGAAAAAAAATATATATACATTTTTATATTTTAAGGCATTTTTTTTTTTGTAAATTGTGTCATATTGTGAACATTACCTACCCCATTTTCTCCATTGGAGCATGGCACAATTTTATTTATAATAGGAAACCTGTGTGAGAAAATCTTTCTGCCTCCATATGAAAATTTTTAAAAACAAAATGATGGACCTATAAATTGGTGGCCATATGGGCTTATTGGCATCATGTTCCAGGCCCAGATTGCACATATCCCTAATACAGCAATGTACAGCTTTTGAGCCGATAGGCCAGACTGACACATAGGAAGTTTAGTGCATTATATATATATATATATATATAGAGAGAGAGAGATCCTAAAGCAAAAGTATGAATCAGAGTTATTACAGGTTTGGTGAAGCCTCTCGAATACATATGACCTAATATTGATATGAGGCCTAAACCAGATACCAGATAGCAATCTTAGTGAATAAGGATTCATCATCTCTTTCTAGAGCAGAGGCATCTATATATTAAATGAGTCCTTGATATATACTTTTGGTTAGGGTATGTATTATAAATTGTATTACAAAGGGGAAGGTGTGGCATTTTAATCCCTTGATTGCTAACTCAGTGAAGGCGTAATCCTTATGCCAGAAAACAACCATTGCGTGATCACAGGCCTTCTCCTTTTTAACTATATGTATCTATATATCATATATGCAGCATATACATTTTCTTAAAAGCGACCATCCAGTTCAAGAAAAAAATTCACAACTTGCCGATGGTCCCTGACTTGACTAAGGACCTAAACCTAGTGGTTTAAAAGAGTAGTCAGACAGAGGTCAAAACCAGACAGGCAAGACAAGGAACGAATTAGAATCCAAAAGCTAAGTAAAAATCAGGACATTTTCCAAACCAGAGAGATACGTCAGAACCAATACAATATACAAACATAGAGTCAAATAGGGTCAATCCCAGGAGATAACACCAGAGCAATAGTCGACAGTCAGGAGCAAGGTCAGAGACAATCTGAAAGTCGGAGTACCAGGAATCCAAACAATAGTTCAATACACGCAAGTTAGGCTAAGACTACCAATCATAGACACCTATTGCCAGCAGCCCACTGACATGAGGCATATGACGCCAGCACGGAGTATGATTGGCATGGTGCCCCTGCTCCCTGACCAGTCTGACTTTCAGGAAGACTGGTTGACACAGCAATGGAACGACCCCGGCTGTGCCTCAACAGAGAGGCCGAGCTTGTATATGACAGTAATGCTTTATCCAAGTGATATGCCACCCCATTATGAGAAGTGTGTCTTTATTAATGTAAGTAGCATTTCCACTAATAAAACAGATATGTGGAGCCCTTTACAAACAGTACCTCTGTTAAAAACCTGATGGCAGTGGTTATTGTACATGTAGAAAATGGATAATCCATAATTTGGCTGTGTACTTAAGGCTTTTAAGAAGTCCCATTCAAGTGAACAAGGCGAAGCTGCAATGCATTGCAGCGCTGATCCTAAATAGATGAACTGAAGGTGAATGGATCTATTGAGTCCTTCAAACCACTGATCTGATCTCAATGGCCTATTCTGAGGATAGGTCATCAATATCCTGATCCTAGAAAACCCTTCAAAAATTATTGTACTGAGATACATTACTGTTTTCTCAGCATCTCCACTTTGCATAGGCAGTGGATACATGTAAGGATCACTCTTTTCTTCTCATCTCATCCTATTTCTGTTTCAGCCCTGAAAATAAGGTTCTTCTGTACACAATTTCACACCGTCTCAAGAGTGCCACAACTATCAGGCTGCAAGCAGCTACGGAAGGTCTTCTACTGAACAAATACACCTGGAGTCACATTGCAAACACTACACTAAATCGTCATCTGGTGTTGTTAGAAGGGTTTAGTGTGACTGTATTACATTTCCTAGACTCTTTCTGTCATTTCACTTACACACACATCTGTAGATCACGTTAGTAATAGACGGTATAATACCAGATTCATTTTTTACTGTATATTTAACTATTCATTTCTGGTGAAATAACCAAATGATGATCAGACTTAGTGGAGCCACAAAAGGTCCAAGAATGTTGCATTGCAGCCATGAGATCCTCTAAAGAAAAGAATATTATGCTCTGTGAAATAAGCTGTACAATGACAGTAATGTGAAATATATATTTTTCCCGTTCTTTTAGATTATAATTTGCAGACAAAAAATAAGTATTCAAATGCTGATTCTCAGGTGTTCAAATACTTATGTTCAGCAGTGTAAGACAAATAAATTATTTTAAAATCATACAATGTGATTTCCAGATTTTTTTTTATTTTTATTCTGTCTCTCAGAGTGGAATGCACCTACAATGTTAATTTTAGACCCCTCCATGATTTCTAAGTGCGAGAACTTGCAAAATTGCAGGGCGTTCAAATACTTCTGTTCCTCACTGTACACACAACTAATACAGCTCCGCTACATGCACACTCTCAGGCTCATGATCACTCACTCCTTATGACTGGTCCATAAAATCCTGTCACCGATCAGCCAATGAATGAGCAAATGATGAAAGATGGACAATTACCGGCAGTATATCCCATTTTGTAATCAGGCATGTGCTGCCGATGATCAGCAGAATTGAATAAGGAAGGAATGATGGTTGTAGCAATTGTTCCTTCCGCATTCCGTTTGCCAGGGCAAAACAGCGCATAGACAATTCAGACTAATGGGATGGCTGAATCCAGCCATAGACAGAAAATACATTTCCTCCACTGTCACTGGATTTACTCTTTTGTGGAATATATTTTTTCCTTTTGTAACTGGTTTGAACTGATTCATCTCAATACTGATATTAAAAAACATAATCAAAAAGCAACTAATCATGATGGATCTTAACAAAGTGATCCAGTTTGGTATCCTTTGGACTCCCGTAACACAAGCTTATGTTCTCCCAGAACAAGTGCTGATTGACAATTTTACAAGTCAGTCGATGCCTGTTTAAAGGACCTTTTTTTTATTTAGGTCAGTCAAACTGTATGGGGGATGAATGATCGTTAGTACGATCATTATTTCCTGAAAATGTGCTTTATCTGAGCAGCAAATCGGCTTTTTGATTGGTCATTTGCTCATTTGTCAGTTTATCGATGTCATGATTAAAGAATCTGTCAACCGATTTATCAGGATGATATGATGATTTGCTTGACAGATTCTTTTCATGGTCAAAAATTCAAAAATCTTGGGAAGATTGTCCATTAGCATTTTTTACAATGTGCACTGACGCATATTAACGTGCACACATACGACGTGGATCTTTTTATTGCTCTACTCTCCATTCACATTCTTACTTTACATTTACTTCAGCGGATATAGAATTTTGAGCCATGCTTAGCCCAATAAAATATGATGAAACCATCTGACTGATGGAGCAGAACTTACGTTGGTTTATTGCGGTATTAGTATGCCCTTTTAAGTGGGACCAGTGTTTTAATTAGTTTAATTATAAAGTAACACAGCCATTGCCGCTCTGATGTTGACTTAGTAAACATGAACCTTTACATGTGTGTTTGCTCAGTATCTACAGGTGATGTTTGCTGATCTTGTAAAACAGAATGTCTTCTTCACAAATTAATGTAATTTGCGGAATGCAAACAGTAGACGTGAAGGGTTAACCTTTTAACTCTAGAGTCTCATTTATTGCGCGTTCATATAAAATTCAATTGGGTAGTATATTTTGATTATATTATAGGCATAAAACTGGTCAAATACATCAGTGTCGGCAGAACGTACCTGGAACCAGATGGACATCTGTAGGCCTCCCGACTGTCCCCAATAGCAAATGTGGGTGAGAGAAGATCAAGCTGTTAGTTTTTTAACATGCCTGATCATTATGTTTTCAGGGGAGATAAGCCACATCCAGAGGTGTTTGGTGTGATAGCTGTTGAACGAAGCGTTTGGCCAGCTTTATACTATACTCCAATAATCTGATCACAGCTCACTGCTGGCACCGTGGTGATCTGCTTTAATCTATAGGCAACCTAAGCAGCAAGTGTTCGTTCTACCTGCAGAGCCTCCACAGGGTAATTAAAGCATTACACAACTAGAAGTGTACAGACTGACCATGGAATTCACTGGCTGGTCAGGTCCTCCAAAGCAAGACAGACACTTTGTAGCCTCTCTACACTTCAGTAGGCAATATAAATGAGTGCCCTAACGGTGATCCCTAACCAGTAACTTATGGTATAGATTATCCATTTTCACATACTGTCAGCATATACATTTGGTTTTGTGGGTCCATAACTGGGTGAGATATGATAGGGATGGTCATCTCTGATTCCTAGGGCTATTTATTACTCTTTTCACCAATCTACCAGATATTCACAATGGCTTCCTTGTAGTTATATTTCATCCTTCATCCTAAACGTACTGTTTATATGCATTATCGTTATCTTACACAAGAAGTAACAAGGTAAAATAAATACTATTACTAATACTGTTTCAAGGGTTGCTGAGCTTTCTCAAAAGGTTTGATATGCCTTTGCAACATATTAAAGGTTTCGATCTGTAGGGGTCTGGGTGCTGAGACCCACACCGATCACTAAAACGAGGAGAGAGAAGCCCTTGCATAGCACTCTCTCTGCAGGAGCCAGAATCGAGATGGGCTCTTCCACTTTCTATTAAGTAGTGAGGAGAAACCACACCTTGCGAGCAATTCTGTCTCCTAGTACTCAACACTCAGACCCCCACTGATCAAGACCATGTCTCGGTGGGTTTAGTACACATTACAACAGTATATACAAACCACAACTATGACTGCAGTGACCTGGCTGATGACCATTTTCCAAACTTGTCAACTGTAGACTGCCAGTTTTTTTTTATTTTTTTTTATGGCAGTCTGTAGTCAGCAGTAATTGTTTAGTATATATTTTTCCATGTTCTCTATTTAACAACTTCCTTTCTTTGTTGGGATTAAGGAGAACACTTTTTTTTCCTTGGGGAAATGTAAGGAGGCGCTTCTTTGACTTGAGCTGGACTCCAGTGCGTCTGATACTAAGTCAAATGAATTTCTATCAAGCCTAATAAACTAATAAAGATTATACTAATGTCTCCATTTGAGAAAGCCCTTTACAAGAAGCCAGGATTATAGAGGTGATTCACTGAACATCCTAGCAGTTCCTTTTCTTGTTTGGTTGGTGATGATTTTCTGCTCCAAAAAGATGTTTTCTCAGCTCCACACCAAAAATGGAAAAGCTTGGAGGCCAGTGATTATAATTTATCTTGCAGAGGTTGCAAACAGCGCACATGGTTTAAACACAGAGGGGATTTATTCAGTCCGCTGTTTACAAACAGGTTGAAGCAGGGCGCTGACGTCTGCCTCTGAATCAGCCGCTCCGTTGTTTCATTGTCTTCTTATAAACAGTCAATGGGCTGCTAAGATGCTACAAATAATAAGAAGTGTCTGACCGGAAAGAGTGTTGAAAGAAGACATTTTTGTTCTTTCCCATATCAATGGACGCTGCATCATTAAACGTGTGTTACAAAGAAAATCTGCTGCGCCCTTTCTCCTATTTTGTATAGACGGCCACTGGAATATTCATATCGCCTTTTCCTGAGGAAAAAAAAATTCTGATGATAATATCGATCATATAATAAATTAAAATTGGGTGATATTTGGGTATTCTGCCACTCCGGCTGACAATATTAATTTTTTGTCAGTCTTCGTCGTAGAATGGTCATGTCCTGGATGGTGCAAATGTGGGCAATTTGGGGTGTGCAGGTTAATTTTGTGTTTATGGCTCCCAATAAAGTAAATATAGATAAATAGAGAAAAAGTTTAGCGTTGTTAGTTGTGGTTGGTCTTTCATACCTGGATCTGAATATGTTTGGAGTTGAATGTAATTAAACGTTTAGTAAATCCACTGAGGTATTCAAGAACATAAATCTATATAGCTCCACCAGCTGTTTGTGCTTTTCCTTATTTCTCCGTCCACCTCACTTAGGTGGTCACACATGCTCAGTTCAATCCTTCAACTGCCACAATTCGGTCTACTGTTAGAAACTGTGACAGTAACAGGGCGAGAGCTACAGCACAAAGGACACACTCCCTGAGCTGTGATAGAAAGAGAGCTGCAGCAGAAAGTACACACCCTGTGAGCTGTGATAGGGAGAGAAAGGACACGGAACCTGAGAAAGGACAGACCCCAGCTTGAAGTACTTCTAGCAGAGAAGTTGGAGCAATGAATGGGGAGCTCTCAGGATCCATATGAAGAAGAAGGCTGGTTCTATATTCTTAGAAAGACATTGACATGTTCTATATGATGTCTGATTTTAATGTTTTACATTAATCATTAGATAAACCCTTTAAATCTAAGTTCTTTAGCTGGTGTAACTGGCAGCTGTCCACTAAATGTCCAAGTATGAGATGCAAGATAACCCACTGCTTTTGAGACATTTTATCAAACAATTGCTACAGAGAGTGATATCCAGGTGATAGTCTTTCTTTCTAAGCGTAACTCAGCACTTTTTAATAAGATTCATTCATTTGATCCCCGCTTGCTATTGATTAAATAGTACAGTGACCCATTACTTGTGACTGCCCCGATCCTTTGTGCTGCATAGTCATTTCAATTCAAGAGAAGCCATCTGAGGAAGCATTGCCTTTATAAAAAAATAGTGTTCACTGGAAATGGATCCTAATGGTAAATGTTAGAGGCCTTCACCCGTCTGTTTATTATATTTTTCATGCTTTAATTTGCAGTATGGGCAATTCTCTCTTTGCATATAATGGAGCCTTCAAATAACTGTTTAGGCCCTTGCAGACGAGCGTTGGTCACGCTGCTAGTCCGCAGTGCAGCTCCCGGCCTAAACTCCCAGCACTGACGGGGTCACATAGCATTATATTGATTTATAATGCTATGTAACCCTTACAGTCCTGGAATGTATTGGACAACACTGGCATAATACTGTCAGTTATATACAATACATTCCAGAGCTATAAGGGTTACATAGCATCATAAATCAATAAAATGCTATGTGACCCCTGGCAGCGCTGGGAGTTCAGGCAGGGAGCTGCGCTGCGGACTCGCAACGTGACCAACGCTCGTCTGCAAGGGCCCTTTGGTTTCTAAAATATAGACAGAAATAAAAGGAGTGAAGAGCAATGATTACTAGTGATGAGCGGTATAGGCAATGTTTGTTTTCGCAATTTTTTTAATAAATTTTTAGCATAACATTCTAGATAACAATAATTCTAGAATTTGTGATCTCTAGTCATTATTTTCGCCATTGCGCAAATCAGCACAAATGATGCACATATTTTTTGAGCAATACGTGCAACTTCACATTTTATCAGGTCTGACTACATATTACTGATTGGTGCACTAAGTATTGTTGTGACATCACAGCGCTATGTCTGTAGCATGTATGTATGGACAGCAGAACCTATCAGCTACACTATATCACTATCTAACCTACACTGACTATCTCCCACTAACTATCTGTAATATATATATATATATATATATATAAAAGCTAACTATCTATCTAATGTAATGACACAGTAAAGCACAGAGCACAGCAATGTCACTGCTGTCTCTCTCAAAACTGCAAAAAAATGCAGAAAATAGCTGCTGGGGAGGTTCTTATAT
Organism: Bufo gargarizans; assembly: GCF_014858855.1. Taxonomy (NCBI): domain Eukaryota; kingdom Metazoa; phylum Chordata; class Amphibia; order Anura; family Bufonidae; genus Bufo; species Bufo gargarizans. The sequence continues at coordinate 180,226,440 of NC_058084.1, read as the reverse complement.
AGTAAGGGGGAGGCAACTTTCCTATTGGTTGCTAGGGATGTTGCTAAGCTCTGACAAAGACATTGCAGCCTTCTCATTGGCCCACAAGCAAGAAGGGAGGTTACTGATGAAAAACAATTCTAGAATATTCGCGATTACGAATATATAGCACTATATTCTGCCGATATTCGGAATTAGAATATTTGCGATCAACACTAATGATTAATATGATTTGCATTTTAATTGCTATGAATAAGTGAAAAATCCATACTAATGAATTATAAAGAACTCTCTAAGGGATTTTTATTGGCCTAGCAGCTAGTAAATATGTAGGAGTTGCTCAAGATGCAGCAGGATGTGGTACAACATTTATCATCCTCTGCACGCCAGAAAAAGGGTGTCAAACTGTCACAACGTTTGGCATGGTTGTGCAGAATTTTCTAACTTATTGGGGGTGTCCGGTGCAAGGGCTGCTGTAGCCGGCACATATAATGTTATCTATGCAAAGAAACTGACATCGATTTATAACGTAGATCTACAATAGCTTGCTTGCCATCTTCCGGTAAACACCTTGTTTAGTTCTGGCTGGGCATGGGCATGATCACCTGCCAATGACTGGCTTCAGGAGTGATGTGTCCACAAGAGACACATTACTGCTGAAGAACAGGTGACCATGGCCATACCCAAGGCTAGGACGGGAAGACTGACACGCAGGACTGGGGGGGGTGGTGGCGGGAGCAGTTAAGTATGATTCTTTCAATTGGGGAATCAGCCTGTGGACAACCCATTTAGTTATGCAGATGTGCTTTATTTTTATTTTTTGTGAGTTGGATTAAAAATTGGCAAAGATGGGAAACAGCACCTTTATAAAATATGGAAATAATAGGGCTTGTCCGAGAAAGAATCGGAATAGGTCTGTGGAAGAAAATGGTAAAGTAAAGAACATTTTAATAAACTTTGCTGTGTTCCCTCAACACCTCTTGTCCCATGTCTTTACATTTATGCATTGATGTCACATTAGTAATGATATAAAATCCAAACACTGCTGAGCAACAAATATGCCAATATGGAGGAAACCTCACTCAGGCTTGCACCATTTGGACATTGGATCTAACCTTGATGGGGTCTGGTTATAGGAGCATATTTTCGACCATATATTCTTCTAGATCTGGAGATTTATCCCAAAATGTTAACTTTTTATCACATATTAACAATGTATATGTAACCATTATGAGTATTTTTTTTTAAAGGGTGGATGGTTTCCTGGATATCATTTTTTGAACTCACTCCATGTATTTGACCTCCTGTCCTAGTTCTTTAAATCTCTCCTTTGTTTGATCTTTTAGCGCAAACAGTCAGACCACTTACTCAAACCATAGAGAGCCCCCCTATAATGACTCAATCAGAGCACTACACAATTGAACTGATAATTGAAGTTCTCTTATGTGGGCATCTTTATATAGGTCTCTCAAGAGAACAATAGAGCCATCCCAATTATGCACCTACTTTTATCAGAAGGATTACCTTGCATCTTTCCTTCACACCAAAAAATTGATGATGGATTGGAAATAGGAGGTCTTTTCATTTATGTTGATTTATTTAAAATATACTCAGAAGACGCTACCACAGCCATCAACATTAGCCGTGTTCCTAGTATAGTATTTGGCAAGTGCCTGAAGCTGTCTACTTCATGATAGATATTTACTACCAGTGCCAAGTGCTGAACTATGCTACTTGGCAAACTGAGAGAAATTCACTTTAAAGTTGTTAGTCTCATTTGTAAGTACACTGCTTGTCTTTCATTATGGCTATCATTTTATTTAAACTGCATTACTTAAAGGGGTTGTCTGAATTATATAGAAACTCGGGCAACCCCTTTAAATGGCCTAAAATAACAAAGGAATGTATTTTCTCTTCTGCTTCTTCCTGGCTGCAGCGGTGACGTTCTGTGCACAAAGATCATTGCTGCATTGGCAGCGACATCCCGTGTATTGATTGGCTGCAGCCATGACCTATGCACAGAATCAGTCATCACTGCAGCCAAGAAGGTGACGTCAGCAGGAGGAGGATCGAAAACGGGTTAATATCTATTCATTTTTATTTGCAAGGGGTTACCCGAGTTTTTATATAACTGGTGCAACCCCCTTTAAAAGATATGCAGTTATTCTACAAGATGAAAGGGCCTAGAACACATATAACTTAGAGGTCTAATCCTTACACGTATCAAACAGAAGCATATAAAGAGTAAGATTCGTTTTACTTAACGCACTGTAGAAGTCAATGAAACATGTAAATTTACATCTTTATTTAAAGCCCATGTTTTATTAAAACATCAAACAATCTTTGTGTCGTAGATAGCATGAACCGTTTAAAGAACTTAAGTGAGATATTACAAATTACTATCTTCCTTGGGTGTGGGCTCATGATATCAAAGCAGGCTGTACCACCTGCCACTTCATGAGAAGTGTTTTTCAAACATTTCGGTCTTCTGAAGTTCTTACTGCTCATTGTACTCATACTCTTCATACTCATTATTTCTTGTAGAAAAATGATTCTTTCCATACTATATCCACAATAATTTGCTTGAAGGAAAAAGATAGACTTGAGTTAGTCAATGATCAACTCTATAGGTTTCATACAGTTTTTTTTCCATGTTTAATTTTACATTTCTCTTCCCCAGAGAGAATGCTATAGCCAGGAAAACCCTAAACTTTGTTGTTCCAGGCACACCATTCAGTCAGAATTTTTCAGGTATTTTAGGTATTTCCACAAAGTTCACATTTTTCATCTCGATCGCTGGGTCTGTCAACAGAACCATACACATTGTAGTCCACAAATTTCCAACTGTTTAAGCTGGCCATACATGTTTAGTGACTCAAGGCAAAGGACATACAATATTCTTGGAAATGTTCTAGGAACCTTCTTTCACAGAAGATCATTGATGGGCTAGCATCTGTTGGACAAAACATATAAATATGGCCAACTTCTTACCAAGCAATGACAAATCTGATATTGGAGGGTTAAAGTGATCTGTGTTCTTAAAGGCTAGTACACCTTCGGAGGCAATTTTTTTAAGATTGCATGTTACAAATTTTTGGCTTCAAAAAATGTTTTCAATTAGCCTTTATTAAAAATATTGAGCTGTTCTGTCACAAAGGGTGAACTATTTTTTTTTAGCTGTGTGACTAGTACTTTCACTTTGTGCCAGCCATCTAATAAACCTTATCTCTGAGCGGTCATAAACACATATTTAAGCCACATTCTTATCGATAAGATAAGAACTCAGCTGTAATGAGTGTCTATAATGTTAAAGATTAGAGATAAGGAGCCTGTCCACTCCCTGTCTGACGGAAAAGACAGAAAATACAAAGGCTGCTACTAGTGCATCTCGGCTCTGTAAAGAAAAAAGGACTTCATATTTTTAATAAAGACTCCAAAAAATTGCCTCCAAAGGTGTATATATCCTTTAAATATCAGTTGATTACTATTTTTTTTTTTTGTTATATCAGTTTTGATCAACTTTAGATAATGGATTTAGCTATTTTTGCTGTTGTAATTTTCATAATACATGAAATGGAGACTTTTTGCTGGAGATTGATATGGTTCTGCAACCTCATTTATCGTTCCAGTTCTCAATTTATTATGAGCTCAGGTTGAATATGTTTGATGAAGTGCGCAGCTTCATTAAACTCCTTTGGTTGTTGGGACCATTAGATATTGTACATTTTTTGTAATTCCTGCTTCTGCTTTCAAGGTATGATATATGATGATCCTCCGGGCAAAACGTCTTATATGTGATTAAAGACAAAAATCAAAGAACACCACGATCACCAATTCCATTCTGATCTCTTAGGTGGAAAAGAAAACTAAATATCTCATACTGGTTAAACTAGGAAACTGGTAAAGGGCACTTTAGGTGACTCAGTTTTCCTGTGTCTCAGTACTGTCTAGGAAACTAATATAATACAGTATAATGACAATTCAACAAAGCTTTTTTTGGGTACGGCCCAAAAAATGTTTGGGGTGTGAATTGTCAGGGCCATACTTTTCAGGCTATTGAATAGAAGAAGACACCTTGACTTTGAGCCTGCATTCATGGTGCCTACCTGAATATTTGATCATTAACATTGCATGCATATTTATACATACATACAGTTGACCGACTAAAATGTACCTGAACGTGTGGGCTAGGAATTGTTTTCTGTGGGACTTGCGGCAAGTAGCCAGAGCACTTCAATTACTGTGGTATATCTCTTATATCATAGGTTATGTCTTAATGTTAGGACAGTATAAGGCAGGGGCAGCGGCCATCCACATGGGACATACCTGGAGCAGAAAAAATATTATCTAACGGCCTCTAAACCGAAAAGTCTGTATCTCCCTTATATTTAAGAAGATATGTCACCTCACCTAACATATTTGTTTTACTAACTACATGTATTCCCCATGTAATAACAATTCTGAAGTATCTATTCTTAGGACTCTGTGTTGTGCCATTCATTAATTATTCCTGCTAGAATTTATGAATGAAATGTCAATCGTCAGCAATTAAGGTCTAGCTAGGTGTTACCAGTTGGGGGGGGGGTGTCCTTGCACAGTCTGACACTATCCAATTAGAGCTGCCAGTGTCAGACTGTGCAGGGACACACCTCCAATTGGTAACACCCAGCTAGACCTTTATTGCAAACTCCTGGCAATTCATTCATCATTATTATTATTATTTATTATTAAAGCGCCATTCATTCCATAGCGCTGTACATATGATGAGGGGTGCACATACGTAATACAGACAATTGCACTAAGTATTGTGGGGATGTGCTCGTGGTAGGCTACGGTAGCGGCGGCAGTATTGAGGCAATCATAGACAGTCTTTGTGATACACTGTGACTTTATTCACACCAACGGCATAACAGGCAATGTGCAGACCACACAGGTGCATATCCACATAGTGCATAAAACAAAAGTCCTTCCATAGAAAATAAACAGCAGGTTTGAGTCACCTTGGTTTGGACAGACCACAGCAGTTCTGCAGGCTTCTAGGCTATCTGCCTTTGTCTCCCTCAGGCCAGAGCCCCTTCGGCTCGTAGCACCACAGGTCCCAGGGCTATCCTTCAATGTGTGCTGCGCCCAGACTCTCCTTCACCAGCACTCACTCTGTCTGTGGAAATCTCCAGCACAGCAAGACACACCCCACCCCCATCATCAGCAGGCTGGGTTCTTAAAGGCCCAGCTCCACCAAAAACCTGGGCTGGCCGTGGGGAACAGTAAGAACCGGCCCGGACACGCTGCGCCAGCAGCATTCGCCGCTGTAACCGCAATGATCCGGTTCTTACTCCACCGAGGCCAGGACCTCTGGTGGCACGTATCGTCCGTCCATTATTATTCCGGGGACTCTCCTACATATCCCCCCCCTTTGTTCACCCCTGAGGGCTTGAACATACCGTTCAAGCCTGAGGGGGTGAACACACGCACAGCAGTGTACCCGGGACAGGGCATCTGTGTTCCCCTGTAAGCGGCCGGCCCTGTGCTCAACAGTGAACTTAAAGTTTTGGAGGGACAAGAACCACCTGGTAACCCGAGCGCTCCCCTCCTTAGCCCGACTCATCCACTGGAGAGGGGAGTGGTCGGTCACCAGACGGAACCTTCTCCCCAGAAGGTAATATCTGAGAGACTCGAGTGCCCACTTGATGGCGAGGCACTCTCTCTCCACAATGCTATACCGGGTTTCTGCTGGGGTAAGCTTGCGGCTTAGAAAAACCACGGGGTGCTCTTCCCCGTTGAGCTCTTGGGAAAGCACAGCCCCTAGTCCTACTCCCGAGGCATCTGTTTGAACTACAAACTCCCTCTTGAAGTCGGGCGTCACCAGAACTGGGGACTCACATAGGGCCGACTTCAAACGGGAGAACGCCTCCTCCTCCTTCTCCCCCCAGCGAACCATCACCGACTTTCTACCCTTCAAGAGGCCGGTTAACGGGGCTGCCAAGGTGGCAAAATGGGGAATGAACCTCATGTAGTACCCAATCAGGCCCAAAAATGACCGTACTTGCTTGGACGTACGAGGCCTGGGCCAATTCCGGATTGCTTCAACTTTATTTACTTGGGGCCTAATGACTCCGCGTCCAATCACATACCCCAAATAGCGAGCTTCCTCTAGTCCCACCGAGCATTTTTTTGGGTTGGCAGTTAACCCCGCCTTCCTTAGAGAATCTATCACTGCCTGAAGTTTTGACAAATGACTCTCCCAGTCTGGGCTAAACACGACTATATCATCCAGATACGCAGAGGTATACTGGTGATGGGGCTTGAGGACGACATCCATCAGACGCTGGAACGTAGCCGGAGCGCCATGTAACCCAAAAGGCAACACCCTATACTGAAAAAGCCCCTCCGGGGTGACAAAGGCCGTCTTCTCCTTTGCCGCCTCCGTCAGAGGTACCTGCCAGTAGCCCTTCGTGAGATCTAGGATCGAAAAATACCGGGCTTTTCCCAGCCGCTCTATCAACTCGTCTACCCGAGGCATGGGATAGGCGTCAAATTTTGATACCTCATTCAATTTCCTAAAATCATTACAGAACCGTAATGAACCATCCGGTTTGGGAATAAGGACAATCGGGCTAGCCCACTCGCTCTTTGACTCTTCTATGACCCCTAGACGTAGCATCGATCTTACCTCCTGCGAAATGGCCTGTCGCCGAGCCTCCGGTACTCGGTATGGTCTTAGGCGGACTTTCACCCGGGGCTCGGTGATAATGTCATGCTCGATCAAGGTGGTACGTCCAGGAAGGTCAGAGAATACGTCCCTATTCCGACTAACAAATTCTTTCACCTCTTGTGCTTGTTTGGTCGACAGTCCGTCCCCTATCGTCACCCCAGCGGCGCTCTCCGGAACACCTGGTGACCCCGGGTCACTCCCTGACGTCCCGACAGAGGGCGGGCTGTCTGCAAACAAATTCTCTCTGTCTCTCCAAGGTTTTAGTAGATTCACATGATATACCTGTTCGGGCTTCCGCCTCCCTGGCTGGTATATCCTGTAATCAACCCCTATTCGGTCCTGCATTTTTCCTATGTGCTCTATCACACTTTTATGAGGCGTAGGCTGTTGTTCCCATGCTTCCTTAGCGATATCCAGTAGCCCACGGGGATGTCGCCCATATAACAACTCAAAGGGCGAGAACCCCGTGGACGCCTGGGGCACCTCCCGTACCGCAAACAAAACATAGGGCAACAGTAAGTCCCAATCCCTCCCGTCCTTAGCCACGACTCTTTTTAGCATGGACTTCAGGGTCTTATTAAACCGTTCTACTAACCCATCGGTTTGGGGATGGTAGACGGACGTGTGTAGGTGTTTAATATTTAATAGCTTACACAATTCCTTTGTTACTTTGGACATAAAGGGTGTCCCCTGGTCCGTCAGAATCTCCTTTGGTATCCAAATGGTAAGGGTTCGCCTTTCTGGGAGTTTTTCCGTTACCAGCGACTCATGGACCAGAGTTACCAGGCTCCCAGAGTCCAGCGGATGCCCTAGGGCAGTTGGATGCCACATGTCCCCAGTCCTGACAATGCCAACATCTGATCCTCGCAGCCTCCCTCCTCCCCAGGGTATTCCTCCCACGGACTGGAGATCCACTCCCCTCCTTATGTGGTGGGATCCCTTTTTCAGGATCCCGGGTCGGCAACGGGGGCTGACGTGACTTCGGTAGTACCGCTGAATCCCGCACCAAATCCTGAGTGGCCATATACCTCTCCACCAGGCTAACCAGTTGTTCCAGGTTGCCTGGATCGCCTTGTCCCACCCAGCGCTGTATGGCTCTCGGGAGGGTACGCACGAACCTGTCGACCACGACCCTTTCAACCATCTGAGAAGTGCTCAATATTTCAGGCTGAAGCCATTTTTTTACTAGGTGAAGTAAGTCATAGGCTTGTGACCGGGCGGGTCGGGACTCTGCAAACACCCACTGATACACCCTGTGCGCTCGCACATAGGTGTTTACCCCCAACCTGGCCAACACCTCAGTTTTTAGCCTCTCATAGTCCTTGGCCTCATCGCAGCTGAGGTCAAAATAGGCCTTTTGTGCGTCCCCCACCAGAAAAGGCGCCACCACCTCGGCCCACTGCTCCAACGGCAGCCTCTCTTGCTCCGCGGTTCTTTCGAATACCATCAGGAATGCCTCTATATCATCTCCCGGACCCATTTTCCTCAGGGCGGATCGGACTTTGTCCCTGGCGGTAGACACAGTCGGGGTTGTTGCAGTTGAAACTCCTTGCAGGGATGTTCGCACCGACTCTTGCATGGCTACCAGCTGCTGCATTAGGAGATTGTTTGTTTGCTGCTGTGCACACATAGCCTCATCATGTCTTTCCTTCTGAGCCTGCAATGCCTGTTGCTGCTGTACATTACTCTGAATCAGGTGCTTAATGGCCTCCTCCATCTTGTCAGGAACCATAAAACTTGCAGGCCTGATATATGACATGCAGTCCAACACAACTTTTGCCTCAGGCCTGCCTCACTGCAGGAATGCCCGCTCCAAGCCACCAATTGTGGGGATGTGCTCGTGGTAGGCTACGGTAGCGGCGGCAGTATTGAGGCAATCATAGACAGTCTTTGTGATACACTGTGACTTTATTCACACCAACGGCATAACAGGCAATGTGCAGACCACACAGGTGCATATCCACATAGTGCATAAAACAAAAGTCCTTCCATAGAAAATAAACAGCAGGTTTGAGTCACCTTGGTTTGGACAGACCACAGCAGTTCTGCAGGCTTCTAGGCTATCTGCCTTTGTCTCCCTCAGGCCAGAGCCCCTTCGGCTCGTAGCACCACAGGTCCCAGGGCTATCCTTCAATGTGTGCTGCGCCCAGACTCTCCTTCACCAGCACTCACTCTGTCTGTGGAAATCTCCAGCACAGCAAGACACACCCCACCCCCATCATCAGCAGGCTGGGTTCTTAAAGGCCCAGCTCCACCAAAAACCTGGGCTGGCCGTGGGGAACAGTAAGAACCGGCCCGGACACGCTGCGCCAGCAGCATTCGCCGCTGTAACCGCAATGATCCGGTTCTTACTCCACCGAGGCCAGGACCTCTGGTGGCACGTATCGTCCGTCCATTATTATTCCGGGGACTCTCCTACAGTATGAACAAGACAAGTTACTAACTGGTACAGAAGGAGAGAGGGCCCTGCCCGTGAGAGCTTACAATCTTAAACTTCAGGTAGGAATAATAGAAGAATGGAACAACATAGAGGCATTATAATAGATGCTCCAGAATTTTTATAACCTGGGGAATGCAATCAGTAACTAAACCAGACATGTCAGGAGAGTTGACAGGCCCTGTTTAAAGTACATATCTGTTTAAGATCTTTTGAAATGAATTTTCCCAGACATCAATATGAGTGCAAAAAATACTACACCACAGTGAAGGTTATCACATGCTAATCTCTTATGTGGGCATCTTTATATAGGTCTCTCAAGAGAACAATAGAGCCATCCCAATTATGCACCTACTTTTATCAGAAGGATTACCTTGCATCTTTCCTTCACACCAATAAATTGATGATGGATTGGAAATAGGAGGTCTTTTCATTTATGTTGATTTATTTAAAATATACTCAGAAGAAGCTACCACAGCCATCAACATTAGCCGTGTTCCTAGTATAGTATTTGGCAAGTGCCTGAAGCTGTCTACTTCATGATAGATATTTACTACCAGTGCCAAGTGCTGAACTATGCTACTTGGCAAACTGAGAGAAATTCACTTTAAAGTTGTTAGTCTCATTTGTAAGTACACTGCTTGTCTTTCATTATGGCTGTCGTTTTATTTAAACTGCATTACTTAAAGGGGTTGTCTGAATTATATAGAAACTCTGGCAACCCCTTTAAATGGCCTAAAATAACAAAGGAATGTATTTTCTCTTCTGCTTCTTCCTGGCTGCAGCGGTGACGTTCTGTGCACAAAGATCATTGCTGCATTGGCAGTGACATCCCGTGTATTGATTGGCTGCAGCCATGACCTATGCACAGAATCAGTCATCACTGCAGCCAAGAAGGTGACGTCAGCAGGAGGAGGATCGAAAACGGGTTAATATCTATTCATTTTTATTTGCAAGGGGTTACCCGAGTTTTTATAACTGGTGCAACCCCCTTTAAAAGATATGCAGTTATTCTACAAGATGAAAGGGCCTAGAACACATATAACTTAGAGGTCTAATCCTTACTCGTATCAGACAGAAGCATATAAAGAGTAAGATTCGTTTTACTTAACGCACTGTAGAAGTCAATGAAAACATGTAAATGTACATCTTTATTTAAAGCCCGTTTTATTAAAACATCAAACAATCTTTGTGTCGTACATAGTATGAACCGTTTAAAGAACTTAAGTGAGATATTACAAATGACTATCTTCCTTGGGTGTGGGCTCGTGATATCAAAGCAGGCTGTACCACCTGCCACTTCATGAGAAGTGTTTTTCAAACATTTCGGTCTTCTGAAGTTCTTACTGCTCATTGTACTCATACTCTTCATACTCATTATTTCTTGTAGTAAAATGATTCTTTCCATACTATATCCACAATAATTTGCTTGAAGGAAAAATATAGACTTGAGTTAGTCAATGATCAACTCTATAGGTTTCATACAGTTTTTTTTCCATGTTTACTTTTACATTTCTCTTCCCCAGAGAGAATGCTATAGCCAGGAAAACCCTAAACTTTGTTGTTCCAGGCACACCATTCAGTCAGAATTTTTCAGGTATTTTAGGAATATTTACTTTTTCAGTGTTCTGATTGCTCCAGCCCTGACCAATGTACTTATATGCCAGTGGCACGAGTTGTGGAGCTGTAGAAAGTATAGGTTTTGCAAGTGTATAATCTTCAGCACATGCTACTGTTTTCACCCTGCAATCTCCCTTCAGTATTAAAGGCACACCCAGGTCATTAAACATGAAGGCTTTCGTGCAAGAGTGAGTGATATTTTTCCAATCCATAATTACACCCTCCCATGTCAGTTCTGTTTACAAAGGAATTGTACGGCAGCGAGAATCAGATATCTGCCTTCTTGGTATTGAGAAGCTTTTACATTCATCATACTGTTTTTACTTTCTGACATAAAATGATTTTGGTCATTAACTTCACATCATTTATCTTATGAACACACTCAGAATTCTTTTTTCAAGGAGTTTTTTTTTATTTTATTTTTTTTAAGTCTGTTACTGGTATATAAATGATGGTACAATGGAAAAGTAAATCCAGCTCACCTTTTGTTCCTACCCCTTGGTGCACAGAGAGGTACAGGTCAGCCTCAGTTTTCAACATAAAAAAGAAGGAATCCAGCACGTAGCAATTCTTTTAAGTCGCTTTGGTCTTTTTTTTTCAGCCGTTAAAATACATCCAGTGAACACCAACTTACCTCTCACCCTCGTAGACATTTAAAAAAGACAAAATAGACATTTAAAAAAATATACGAATAGGAACTATATTGTTCGAAATGCCTCAAGAGGGTGAGAGGAAAGTTGGTGTTCACTGGATGTATTTTAACGGTTGAAAATAAAGACCAAAGCAACTTAAAAGAATTGCTACGTGCTGGATGCCTTCTTTTTTATGTATAAATGATGGGCAACTACTGAAGAACCTGCCTCTGATCCTCCTGTCTGGGAAAGGTAAGAGGGTAAGGAATTGTATGGCAGTGAGAATCAGATATCTGCCTTCTCGTTATTGAGAAGCTTTTACATTCATCACACTGTTTTTACTTCTAACTTACTTCACATAATTTATCTTATGAACACACTCAGAATTCTTTTTTCAATGAGTTTTTTTTTTCTTGTAATGTCTCTTAGGGTTATATAAAATATGGGCAATTACTAAAGAACTGGCCTCTGATCTCCCTGTCGGGGCAAGGTAAAAGGACAAGCTGTATGTTAAAAAAAAATTGCCTCCTGATTGGCTGAAAGCAAACATGTGACAGGCCCCATTGCACCTTTCTTGTAATGTCATATGATTACTAATTTTACTAAATTGGGAATCGTTTTTTGGCAAGGTCTTTCAATGGTGCATTAGTACCCACTGACTCTCTTTTAAACCCTATTCATCACATCATTAGTTTGCTTTTGTTAATATAATCTGACCTTCCACTAACTGTAGTCATTAGATTATAGCACCTCTTATTCCATATTCAGCAGAGCAGTGCTTGGCGGTAACACGGATACGATTATGCTAGATAGTGGATATAAAAAGTCTACACACCCCTGTTAAAATGTCAGGTTTCTGTGCTGTAAAAAATTAGAAAAACAAACTGAAATTTTTAGGTGGAGGGAAGGAAAAACAAAACAAATAATGTGGTTGCATAAGTGTGCACACCCTCGTATAACTGGGGATGTAGCTGTGTTCAGAATTAAGCAATCACATTCAAAATCATGTTAAATAGGAGTCAGCATACACCTGCCATCATTTGATGTGCCTCTGATTAACCCCAAATAAAGTTCAGCTACTCTAGTTGGTCTTTCCTGAAATTTTCTTAGTCGCATCCCACAGCAAAAGCCATGGTCCACAGAGAGCTTCCAAAGCATCAGAGGGATCTCATTGTTAAAAGGTATCAGTCAGGAGAAGGGTACAAAAGAATTTCCAAGGCATTAGATATACGATGGAACACAGTGAAGACAGTTATCATCAAGTGGAGAAAATATGGCCCAACAATGACATTACCAAGAACTGGACGTCCCTACAAAATTGATGAAAAGAGAAGAAAACTGGTCTGGGAGGCTACCAAGAGGCCTACAGCAACATTAAAGGAGTTGGACTGGCAAGTACTGGCTGTGTGGTACATGTGACAACAATCTCAGAGATTCTCATATATCTGGGCTATGGGGTAGAGTGGCAAGACGAAAGCCTTTTCTTACAAAGAAAAACATCCAAGCCAGGCTACATTTTGCAAAAACACATCTGAAGTCTCCCAAAAGCATGTGGGAAAAGGTTTTATGGTCTGATGAAACCAAGGTTGAACTTTTTGGCCATAATTCCAAATGATATGTTTGGCCCAAAAACAACACTGCACATCACCAAAAGAACACCATACCCACAGTAAAGCATGGTGGTGGCAGCATCATGCTTTGGGGCTGTTTTTCTTCAGCTGGAACTGGGGCCTTAGTTAAGCTACAGGGAATTATGAACAGTTCCAAATACCAGTCAATATTGGCACAAAACCTTCAGGCTTCTGCTAGAAAGCTGAACATGAAGAGGAACTTCATCTTTCAGCATGACAACGACCCAAAGCATACATCCAAATCAACAAAGGAATGGCTTCACCAGAAGAAGATTAAAGTTTTGGAAGCCAGAGCCCAGAACTAAATTCGATTGAAAATCTGTGGGGTGATCTGAAGAGGGCTGTGCACAGGAGATGCCCTCGCAATCTGTCAGATTTGCAGTGTTTTTGCAAAGAAGAGTGGGCAAATCTTGCCAAGTCAAAATGTTCCATGCTCATAGACTCATACCCAAAAAGACTGAGTGCTGTAATAAAATCAAAAGGTGCTTCAACAAAGTATTAGTTTAAGGGTGTGCACACTTATGCAACCATATTATTTTATTTATATATGTTTTCTTCCCTCCACCTGGAAGATTTCAGTTTGTTTTTCAATTGAGTTGTACAGTTTATGGGTCACATTAAAGGTGGAAAAGTTCTGAAATTATTTATCTTTGTCTCATTTTTTTACAGCGCAGAAACCTGACATTTTAACAGGGGTGTGTAGACTTTTTATATCCACTGTATTTATATACGTATAAACTCTCCATGCAAATTTTACACCCTGTTTTATGTCTAGTGCAGGGCCTTAGGTACAGGACCTCTGGTGCAGGACACATAGACCCGGAAAAAGCAAAAAAGAAACTCCTTGTGTCACGCATTGCCCCCCTGGTCCTGCTCTAGACATAACACAGTGCATCGGTTTTGCCTGCGGTATGCTTCAAGGTAACTACGATGAGTCCCTTGATCTTCTGAGAACTACATTTCTTGAAGAGCTCTACCTACAACTGAGTCTGTAACAATATGACATTTCTTTTCTGGCAAAAAATATTACAAAGTATTTAATTTCACCCACATAACTTAATGATTTATAAATAATTGCTGTATTACTTGGTATAATGAAATATACAGAATTTTTATCAGTGTGTATATATCTGGGGAACATTGTTTTTTTGTACGATGAAATACTCCAGACGGACAATAGCATGATGGACAATGGAGCTTGCAGTGAAGTAACCTGATTACATCCAAGCACACAGGAAGGATTATGCGTGTTCTTGGAAAAAAGCAGCTGCCGTAGTATGAATCTGCAGATCAGTGTGCAAGGTCTGCTGTAACCATCGAAGAGTATTTGAGAAGATAAGTCACGTTGCGCTGTGATATGCTTAATTTCCCATTTATATGACCCCTTTAGAAAGGATACATTAAAGTGTAACTGCCGTTTATTTTATTTTTTTATTTTTACTGTAATGGTATAGTGTACCCTACAGTATATGTGGATGTGTGTTTTAAAATGTAATAATTTTCAGTTTTTTATGATAAAAACTCCCACAAATGTGTGCACTTTTATCTTCAAAACAAGAGACGGATCAGCTCTGGGAGGAGGAGCTCAGCGCTGGATGCGCGTTCACAGTGTTGTAGGACACTGGCTTCTCCTCCCAGCCTTCATGCCTGCAAGGAGTCTGTGATGCCTACCAGTATATCTTACTTTATAAAGGTATGGCATATTAATAACATACCCTAAGTGAAAATGTATTATACACATCGCACTGCTGGAGGGAATCAGCACCGCTTGTATTCCTTTACAGCAGCGTGATCTGACAGTGTACATCTCGCTGCTAGAGAGGATCAGGGCTGCGCTTGTATTCCTTTATAGCAGCGCGATCTGACAGTGCACATTGCGCTGCTGGAGGGGATCAGGGCTGCGCTTGTATTCCTTCACAGCAGCGCGAGCTGACAGTGTACATCTCGCTGCTAGAGGGGATCAGGGCTGCACTTGTATTCCTTCACAGCAGCGCGATCTGACAGTGTACATCTCGCTGCTGGAGGGAATCAGGGCTGCGCTTGTCTTCCTTCACAGCAGCGCGATCTGACAGTGTACATCTCGCTGCTGGAGGGAATCAGGGCTGCGCTTGTCTTCCTTCACAGCAGCGCGATCTGACAGTGCACATTGCGCTGCTGGAGGGGATCAGGGCTGCGCTTGTATTCCTTCACAGCAGCGCGATCTGACAGTGTACATCTCGCTGCTGGAGGGAATCAGGGCTGCACTTGTATTCCTTCACAGCACTGAGCTCTGACAGTGTACATCTCGCTGCTGGAGGGAATCAGGGCTGCGCTTGTCTTCCTTCATAGCAGCGCGATCTGACAGTGTACATTGTGCTGCTGGAGGGAATCAGCACCGCTTGTATTCCTTTATAGCAGCGCGATCTGACAGTGTACATCGCACTGCTGGAGGGAATCAGGGCTGCACTTGTATTCCTTCACAGCACCGAGCTCTGACAGTGTACATCGCGCTGCTGGAGGGGATCAGGGCTGCGCTTGTATTCCTTTATAGCAGCGCGATCTGACAGTGTACATCGCGCTGCTGGAGGGAATCAGGGCTGCACTTATATTCCTTTACAGCACCGTGCTCTGACAGTGTACATCGCGCTGCTGGAGGGGATCAGGGCTGCGCTTGTATTCCTTTATAGCAGCGCGATGTGTAAGTGTAGATGGCGCTTCTGGAAGGGAATCAGGGCTGCGCTTGTCTTCCTTCACAGCAGCGCGATCTGACAGTGTACATCGCGCTGCTGGAGGGAATCAGGGCTGCGCTCGTCTTCCTTCACAGCAGCACGATCTGACAGTGTACATCGCGCTGCTGGAGGGGAGAGCTGCTTTGCCGCTTGCTAGGAGGAACTAAGTGAGTAGTTGGCTGTGTTACTAAAGTATAGGGGGCACCTGGCTGCAAAAATATGATGTAGGGGGGCACCTGGCAGAAAAAAAATATTGTATAGGGGCACTGGCTGCAAAACTATTATATAGGGGCACTGGCTGCAAAACTATTATATAGGGGGTACTGGCTGCAAAAAATATCATAGAGGGGGCACCTATTGGCTGATAAAGGTCACGTGTCTGCATTCTGATTGGTCCTGCTTGTGTGCTAGTGCATGTGAGGAGAGCAAGGGATTATGGGAAGTGAGGGAAATACAGAACGGCCTCAAGGAAGGACAAAGAGCATCACAGGAAGAGCATCAGATGCCATTTTAGGAAGAAGCTGAAATACAGGCACAGAGAAATATGGTTGCTAAGGGCTGAATACAGACATCAGAAAGGTAAAATTAGCTGAAAAATGAATATCTTCCCTTTAGCATCACATATGTTAGGAATTTCATTTTTGGTAGTGAAATGGCAGTTACACTTTAAAGAAAGGCAAATTTGCATTGCAGAAATGTGAAGTTAAAAACAGGATTCCAATCACCCACGTGAATCTCACTAATTTATTAAACCTGTTGTTCAGTCATAAAATCCTAGAGGCAAAATAAGCCAGTTACATAGTAACATAGTGTGTAAGGCTGAAGGGAGACATCCGTCCATCCAGTTCAGACTGTTCTCCTGCAAATTGATCTAGATGAAGGTGAAAACTCTTATGGGGTAGAAGCCAATTTTTTTTCTCATTTTAGGGGGAAAATTCCTTCACGACTCCAATCAGAATAACTCTCTGGATCAACGACCCCTCTCTAGTAAATATAATCTGTAATATTATTACGCTCCAGAAATACATCCAGGCCCCTCTTGAATTCCTTTATTGTACTCACCATCACCACCTCCTCAGGCAGAGAGTTCCATAGTCTCACTGCTCTTACCGTAAATAATCATTTTCTATGTTTGTGTACCAACCTTCTTTCCTCCAGACGCAGAGGATGTCCCCTTGTCACAGTCTTGGGGATAAATTGATGATGGGATAGATCTCTGTACTGACCCCTGATATATTTATACATAGTTATTAGATCTCCCCTCAGTCATCTTTTTTTTTTTTTTTATAATCTTTCAGGGTACTATAGTCCACCCATTCCAGTTATTACTTTCGTTTCCCTCCTCTGAACCCTCTCTAGCACTGCTATGTCTGCGTTGTTCACAGGAGCCCAGAACTGTACACAGTACTCCATGTGTGGTCTGACTAGTGATTTGTAAAGTGGTAGGACTATGTTCTCATCACGGGCATCTATGCCCCTTTTGTGCAACCCATTATCTTATTGGCCTTGGCAGCAGCTGCCTGACACTAGTTTCTATAGCTTAGTTTGCTTAGTTTGACTTCACCAAAATTCCTAGGTCCTTTTCCATGTCAGTGTCACCCAGTGTTTTACCATTTAGTATGTACGGGTGACTTGCATTATTCCTTCCCATGTGCATAACCTTACATTTGTCAGTGTTAATTCTCATCTGCCACTTATCTGCCCAAGCCTCCAATCTATCCAGATCCCTCTGTAGCAGTATACTGTCCTCTTCCGTGTTAATTACTTTACACAGTTTAGTGTCATCTGCAAAAATTAATATTTTACTGTGCAAGCCTTCTACAAGATCATTAATAAATATATTGAAGAGAATAGGGCCCAATACTGACCCCTGAGGTACTCCACTAGTGACCGTGACCCAATCTGAGTGTGTACCGTTAATAACCACCATCTGTTTTCAACCACACATAAATCGACAGGTTTGGTGTTTTTGGCATATTACAGCCATGTTTTTCTAATCTTGGACAACGCTTTAAAGCTGCTTACGAAGATGCCCCAACACAGGACAGTGGCTTAACATTTCAGAATGATCAATCACATTGCCAGAAGTGCACCACTACCAATAATGATCTGTCAGCAGTGTTTGAGTAAAGACACATATACACTTGAAATAACTGTAAGATGAACACTTATTGAGCCAACAGCTATCTCTTCCGATACCTCCATAAATATGCATGCTTGGCTCGAACAAGCATGCATGTGTTGGGAATAGTAGGTGGTTGACAGTGACTTAGGTCTCTGAGAACAAAAAGAATCAGGCATGTTACAATCCAACCTGCCCAATTCTTTTGTCTCCAGATATCTTGTGGCAAGAAAGAGCTTTTAGACCCCCATACATCACAAAATTTGTATTTTCTTACTTCAAATCCACACTTTTTATTGTCATATAGCATAATACATAATTTTTCACCCACATTTTAAAAATGTTAAATAATTATAATTCACTAGTTTTGTTGCTGAGCCATTAAGCCAAATACCCGGTGTATTATTTTCATAAATGATATGCAAAAATGTGCTTGTTTGTATTGCAGACTGCATGCCATACTATATTTTCAGTTGAATTTCAGGGCAAGTAGGTGGAAATTGTCCAGAAATCCTTCATGTGTAATACTTCAGTGGGTAAAAGGGAAAATACTACTAGAAACATGATGCGGGACATTTATCAAGTCAGATATGTCAGTTTTTTTGGCTTAAAAATGTTGAAAGTCATAGCCATTGCTGTGTTTTTGCAACATTTGATGATCGTCGCCACTTTTCAAAGTGGTCTACGTTTAAGGGGCAAAAGTGAGATTAGGTCACATTTACTATATGCGACTTTTGCAAAAGTCGCATCTCTACGCCAGGCAACCCCCTGGTGTATTTTTATAAATATAGGTGTAAACCACATTGCGTTCATGCCAAATATATCATTAAGGTGCTCCATTTAATAAATTTGGGGCAGACACACAAAGCAAAGACAAACAAAAGACACAAAAACAACAGCAAATGATAAATGAAGTTACTCTTTATGTGGCCTATAGAATGGCTTCAGAGGTGGAGCCTGGCAATCATTTGGATGTACAACCACGATTATTGTGGTCGAAGGCTTCATAACAGGATGGGTGGACGAGATACACGGGAGTATTCCTTGATGTTAACGGCACTGTAGTAACAGGATTCAGATTTTCTGAAATGTGATGGTCTCCTGATAACCTGAGTACCCCTTCAAAGATCATCAGTGCTATGACATGGAAGAAGCACAGGTCAGTAAATCATGGCCTCATTCCTATGCATAAAGAGAGCAGCAGTTTAAATGTAGAAATCACAATTTACACTGAATCTTTTCCCATGAGACTATAAATGATTCTGCTCAGCTCTTCCTGCTGTATAACATGCTGCCTGCAGATTACACAGCGTTTCGTGGTGACAGGTTCACTTTAATTACCCTTAGAATGAGTGAGAATGTGGAAATTCTAGTTTTCACATGCAAAGAGTGATATGGGTTCACAATCCTCGCCGTTAGATGAAGGGCTGTATGTGAATGTTTCTTACGAACAGTGAAAAATCTATAAAATATGCTTGTAGTGAGCCCCTCCCGTTGCCGTCCGTGCATGCTTGTTCATGTCTGTTCTCGCTACCTACTATTACTTCTTTCTTCTCATGAAATACAATCCCTGTATAAATCAACCTTTTTGCCTCAGGTACTATTCCGTTTACTGCTCTTGTTTGCCAACCAAAACACATACAAGCGGCAGATTTGTACTGAAATGTTCACATTTTCAAGAACTGCAGGGAAATCTAGATTATTAATTTTAAAAAATAATTATGCTTTAAAGGGGTTGTCTAAGATTGTGAAATGGATGGTCTGGTTCACTATTCACTTCAGTGGGAGAAGCAATGCAGTTACCTGTTCTATCCATGACACAGTGGATGGAGCTGTCTTCTGACCAGTGGCATACATAGAGAAGTAAGGGCCCCATAGCAAGTATCAAACCAGGCCCCCCAAACAGGACAGACGGGTTTCCACCTAAACCCTTTTCAATGACCCTTGGGCCATTTATTCCATTGCCTCATTTGATAAAAGTTGTTCCTTTAGAAGGTAAAGTCCTGGCCAAGTTTTCACCTCCAGTAGATTAGGAGAAAATCCCTCTCTGGGCCCCATAGTAGTCGCATGGTCTGTCACTGTGGTAGTTACACCCCTGCGTCTGACCACATGGAAACAGCTGATTAGTAGGGGGTGCAGGGTGGAAGATCTGATATTGACGGCCTATCTTGAGAATATTAGGCCATCAACATCAAAATCCTGGACAACCCCTTTAAAGTAAACCTGGGTAAAATGTTAAACTTTAGTTTTTAGTTAGTCCCATAGAGCTTGACATCTCCCCCAAGAATGCTACCAAATAACTACTGACCTATACTAAGTCAGCTGAGAAGCACCAGCATAACCTTTCTGGGCATGCAGTGGCTGGGAGTTGTAGTATTTTCCGTTGACTCATGTTGGTGCCATGGCCAGCAGAGGCTTCAGCTGTAGCTTTGATAATGTTGTATGACTAAGCTACATGTTTTTATCATTTCCATAGAGCATTTTGTTCAGATAACCTGTTGTCTTTTTTTGGGATCTGCTTGTACCTCGGTGGGATAGCAATGGCTGCAGTGTTCATCAGTTTTGCACCCTTTTACATGTGGGTACATTTTGAAACAGTGTGTCACAATAGAGTGAAAGATGATGAGCAGTCTTACTCTGAGTTAGTGACATACATCTGGCATAAAAAGATAGAAATACAGGAATCACATGTTCCACTGGGGCGTTTTCTTGCCGATCTTGTATTGCAGGCTACTTATGTAAGAGACTTGCAGAAGGCAATTTGTTTTCAACCTGTACAATTGCATCTAGATCACCTTGCTGGGTTGTTTTTGTGAAATATTAAGTATTAAAAGTAGGTATATGAGTGTTTATATGCATGTAGCACTCTTATCTGCTCCTGTTTTTTTATGCAGGAATAATTGACATACAGTATTTAATACAAAATGTCCGCTTCACACTTGACAGTTCCATAGGTTAAAAAAGACACATGTCCATCAAGTTCAACCCTTCTCAGATCGGTTATATGACAGTAATTGTTAGATAAAACATGTAATGCAACAGCTCTCTGCAAACCAAATAAAGTACAAAAATGCATAATAATTGCTACTGCTATACTAATAAATTAGAGATGCTTGGCAGATACATTTTGTACAAAATTATTTGAGCCCGTCTGCTGCACGTCAAGGCGATCTCAGTAAGACGGGTCCTAACACTAAATACTACCCTTTATGTGCCATGACAGCTACAATACAATTCAGGGAGTGTAGGTTACACATGCATTCTAGGCCCGCTTTTGTGGCCATTTGGCACCAGGAGAGGTGTGGAGCGGGCCCGGCATGCATGTTGATACCTGCATTCCTTGGATATAATGGAGGCCATTTTGGCACCAAAGATGACAGTCTCAATAGTGTAAAAAATGATAATTGCTTCTTTGAACCTGAAGCTGTTGGGACACTACTCTCAGCATGCTCTCACAGTGGAAAGCGAAGAGGAATCATTCTGGTCCTTTTTTTTTTCTGATGCCCCCCCCCCCCCCCCTCAATTAGGCTACTTTCACATTTGCGGTAGTCTTTTCCAGCAGTGGCAGCTGGATAAAAACTACAACATGCTGCAGTTGTTGTCACGGCTTATTTGCCGTGCTGTGTTAGGACCTCCGTCCCGCCCCAATTATAGGGAATGGGGCCGGAGCGAACTTCTGGCAGCACGGTGGACTAGCAGTAGCATGGATCCAGCAGGCTGTTCCCCTACCGGAACAGCCTGCCGGAAAAGGCTACGGCAAGTGTGAAAGTAGCCTTACACTCCATGGCTTGTATTGCATTGCTTCTTGAAGAGAACCTGTAACCTCTCCTGACATGTCTGTTTGGTAACCACTTGCATTCCTCATCTAATAACAATTCCAATTCCATCTATTCTTATGACTCTACGTTGAGCCATTCTTTTCTTATTCCTGCTAGAAGTTTATGGTTGAAGGTACAGATGGCACTTAACAGTTGGGGGCTTGTCCCTGCACAGTCATCAGACAAGAAGGACACAACATAGAGTCAAAAGAGTAGATGATCCAGAATTGTCACTCCATGTGCCATATATTTATTTACCTAAACAGACATGTCAGGGGTAGAGACAGGTCCTCTGAGCAAACTGCATAAGCAGGAAGAGTTAGTGCATGTTTGCTTATCCAGTGCTATAGGTCATAATATCTTTATGTCTCTTTTAAGTTAGAGCCTTTTATGATGGTCTGTATACACCCTGGAAGTTATGCAACAAGCCAGTAGTAGGGCAGATGATAAGCAGGTGACAAAGGGTTCCTTTTCCAGTTTTTACATATACATGAAATTTCGTCTAAAGTATTTAATAGATGTGTTTAATTCTTTTTAACTTTTTAATCTAATGTTGCTTTTCTCACGATCTACTTGTTGCGGGTTGTAGTGAAAGTTTTAAGAAGCGACAAAGCAAAACCTACTAGCTATGTGCATACATAAAACCTGCTAAAGGAAACTACTCTAGCATGCACTTTCCTAGAAAAACCAACTAATCCTTGTATACTTGCAAAACTTACAATGCAATACGGCCAAATGAAATGACAACTTTAAACATCAAAGAGTTAAAGAGTAACACTACAGATTAGTATAAACTGTCCCTCTTCCTGGTTTGCGAAACAAGGAAGCACTCAGCGACAAGCAGCAGCTGCAAATGGAGACACAAATGATTAAAAGAGATTAAACTTCACAATTTTACAAATTTTTTACTTCATAACTTGAGTTTGGGGTATAATTTTTTACTATATAAAAGACCTACAAGAGAGCTGGAAAAAGACTGAACTGATGAAAGGAATGAAAAATATCTGAAATTGAAAATTTGAGTAGAAAAATAATCAGTTAAAGGCAATGGTATTAATATTTTTCAATAAAACGTGTTAATTATTCCATTAAAAAGTAATGGTGCATTACTAACTACTGTCATTTTAAAACAATCCTAAAAAAACGTATACTGGGCGTTTCCAATTAGTCAGTAAATATAGGTAATTTCCATACTGATTTAGTCACGTAACTCAGTGGTGTTGAATAAATGCTCCAGTCATGTTTTTTTTCCATATTTTTTATGTTGAATGATTTAGATACTAAAAAGTAGGCCACGATTTGATTAAATTAGACATCTCAGTAGAGTCTGGTCCTCATACTATTAGGTCACACCCAGTGTGTGCCAGAAATAAGGACCATTGAATAATATTTTGTACTGCTGTACTATTCTCTTGTGCAGTAGAATATGGACTATGGAGAATGTAGATAGATTGACAGATGATGCCAGCTGATGTTATATTTGCATATATTTTTCCCAGATACTAACAGAAGCGTTGCCTAGCCTAAAATAGCTGACACATATATTAACTGGTCTCCATAATAGAAATAGTACCCACCCAGAGGTCCCCCCCAAGGCCTCTCAGCTAGAAAAATCTAATCTGTTTGTTTTGTTCTGATAAAGGGCTTTTGTCCTGGTAGAGATTTTTGCAGATGTTATTCCAGTCATGCTAGGCAGGCTGTTTAAAAGGCTGAGAAAGAGGGAGGTGCTCATGCCGCTCTACAGAGCACTAGTGAGACCTCATTTGGAGTATTGTGCACAGTACTGGAGACCATATCTCCAGAAGGATATTGATACTTTGGATAGAGTTCAGAGAAGAGCTACTAAACTGGTACATGGATTGCAGGATAAAACTTACCAGGAAAGATTAAAGGACCTTAACATGTATAGCTTGGAAGAAAGACGAGACAGAGGGGATATGATAGAAACTTTTAAATACATAAAGGGAATCAACAAGGTAAAAGAGGAGAGAATATTTAAAAGAAGAAAAACTGCTACAAGAGGACATTGTTTTAAATTAGAGGGGCAAAGGTTTAAAAGTAATATCAGGAAGTATTACTTTACTGAGAGAGTAGTGGATGCATGGAATAGCCTTCCTGCAGAAGTGGTAGCGGCAAATACAGTGAAGGAGTTTAAGCATGCATGGGATAGGCATAAGGCCATCCTTCATATAAGATAGGGCCAGGGGCTATCCATAGTATTCAGTATATTGGGCAGACTAGATGGGCCAAATGGTTCTTATCTGCCGACACATTCTATGTTTCTATGAGCAATGACTGGGTGCAATTCTATATCTGCAGATGTGAAACATTCAGCTTTTTAATCCTTTTGGAAAGAAAGCTGGATTGCACATGTTTATCTCTCTCTCGTTATTCACCCGAAATGGATTGCTCAACTCTAATAGAATGTTTCCTAGTGAGAATCTACTACAGTACTAGACGATCAACAAAAACAATGGTCTATCCCAAAATGAACCTATCCTTTGCCTAGTACAGTGCTTCTCAAATAGTGGGGTGTGCCCCCCCCAGGGGGGGTGCGAGGCTCCGTAAAGGGGGGCTCGTTTGACCTCGGCAAACACTGTCATATTGGATGTCCAGATCGGATTATCCAACTCACTCGCAAGCGGCGTCCCACACAGCGTCGGTTGCCTAGCAACTCTATGGCTGGAGAGAGGGAGCAGCGCGGCGCGATCACTGGAGATTGTCCCAGCGCAGCCCCAGTAGCAGCCCGACGCGGAGGACCACGTGACCGCCAACGCACGTGACACATGTAGAGGACCCGTGGAGACATACAGGAATCAATACGCCGGTTCCTAGTGCCACTCACAGAGGAGAAAGAGCAGGACGCCGGCATGTCATCAAGGCAGAGTCGCAAAGATACATCTGCAGCATCACCAGGTGGGAAAACAAGAGCTGAAGCACAGAAAGAACATAAAGAGCAGGGGTCAAGGAGAGGAGGTAGGACAAACACAAAATCTGATAAAAAACTGAAAAGGGGAAAATAAATAGTAACCAGGGGATGGAGGAGGATAAAGTATACGAACTAGAAGGCAGTACCCTGGATCAAAAGGAGGAGGGGGAAGGTGCAAAAAGACGCTCTGCAGGTAAACTAAGCCCTGAAGGTAACCTAGATAAAAAAGGGCATAATAGCAGGAATGCAGGAGTGGAAGGGGTACAAAGCACACCGCAGGAGGATACCAATAATAAGGTGTACTATAACAATTTTATAGACAAATGATACTATTTACAGTCGCGCGGGGGGCGCAAAATGTTTTCTTCTTCCTAGGGGGGGCATGACAGAAAATAATTGAGAAGCACTGGCCTAGTAGTTAAACAATTTAAGCTTCACGTTCTCTGCCAGCTAAATAAGTCAGTTTGTTTTCACAGGATACTGGAACTAAGCACCTTGGATATGGTTTGTCTTTTGCAATTTTGCTTTATATATGAGCTATATATACTATCTATCTTTTCTGTGGATGGTGCCAGCCTGCTGTGACCCTCAAGGCATTCTGGGGTCTTTTGTATTGTAGTGAATGTGTATTTTGTTTTCTATGCCTAGTCAAAGTTTAATTTCTAGGTTTGTAGGTGTCGATTAAAAGCACACCTACTATGAAAACAAAGGCTGGTTGTGCAATGTTATGGTAAACAAAGCTAGAAGAACAGAACACAAATGACATCACTCTCTGTGATTGCCTCTTTTATTAGGCTTTTCACACACTTCACACACCTTGTTGTGGCCAGAATCGGCATGATTATGAAACTCACTCAAGTGCTGTGCATAGAAATCAAACTTCAGTGAATGCAGAGCATCCGAGGAGCCATCGCCAGATTTTACAATGCAAACTCCATGCTTTATTATATAGCTCTTAGACCTGATGAGGCTGGTGTACTTACTGTTAAACACCATGTGAGAATGGCTTTATAATGCTCGTAATGCAGCCATTCTAACGTGCATTTTCAAAGTAGGCAAATCGATCCCATCAGGCCTAAGAGATCGGTTTAATAGCATATGAAGTGTGTGTTGTGAAATTTGCTGACAGATCTTTCTTAAAGGGGTTCTCTGGTTTACAATGCCCCTTCCAAATACCTTATGAGAAAATTTAGATTTAAATGGGTTGTCTAGATTGAAAGTTTTGGGGGGAAATCTGCAGGGGACTGATAAAAAGAAAAGCTCGCCAATCCAGCACTGTAACTCGGCGCTATCTGCAGCCATTATTGGCCTAAACAGTCTTTTGCCATAATCCGCCGAAACCAAGGATTAGACTTCACTGCAACCAAAAGAATATGTCACAGCTGCAGCCCAGCTACCGGATTACCTTTAGCAGAGATGTGACCTTATCCTTAGAGGGCAGAGTTAATATGAAGTCCTTGAGAATATGGCTTGCTGTTCAAATCAGATAGCTGTTGGCCAACAGCTTTCTCTTCTGACCTCCCCCTATACCAGTGCTTCTCAAATAGTGGGGTGCACCCCCCAGGGGGGGGCGCGAGGCTCCGTAAAGGGGGGCTCGTTTGACCTCGGCAAACATTGTCATATTGGATGTCCAGATCGGATTATCCGACTCACTCGCAAGCGGCGTCCCACACGGCGTCGTTTGCCTAGCAACTCTATGGCTGGAGAGAGGGAGCAGCGCGGCGCGATTACTGTAGATTGTCCCAGCGCAGCCCCAGTAGCAGCCCGACGCGGAGGACCACGTGACCGCCAATGCATGTGACACATGCAGAGGACCCGTGGAGACATACAGGAATCAATACGCCGGTTCCTAGTGCCACTCACAGAGGAGAAAGAGCAGGACGCCGGCATGTCATCAAGGCAGAGTCGCAAAGATACATCTGCAGCATCACCAGGTGGGAAAACAAGAGCTGAAGCACAGAAAGAACATAAAAAGCAGGGGTCAAGGAGAGGAGGTAGGACAAACACAAAATCTGATAATAAAACTGAAAAGGGGAAAAGAAATAGTAACCAGGGGATGGAGGAGGATAAAGTATACGAACTAGAAGGCAGTACCCTGGATCAAAAGGAGGAGGGGGAAGGTGCAAAAAGACGCTCTGCAGGTAAACTAAGCCCTGAAGGTAACCTAGATAAAAAAGGGCATAATAGCAGGAATGCAGGAGTGGAAGGGGTACAAAGCACACCGCAGGAGGATACCAATAATAAGGTGTACTATAACAATTTTATAGACAAATGATACTATTTACAGTCGCGCGGGGGGCGCAAAATGTTTTCTTCTTCTTAGGGGGGGCATGACAGAAAATAATTGAGAAGCACTGCCCTTTACACATGGACCCTGGGCTTGGCCAAGCATGCATATGTTCCCTATGAGCAGAGGGGTGTAAGCTGCTTCCAGACACCTCTGGTGGTGGCTTATCTCCCTTGAGAAGTAAAGGATCAGGCATATTGAAATCCAACAGCTCAATTCTTCTGTCCTCTGCATCTGCTAACAGTGAGAATTGGTAGGACCTCTTGACATCAGATGGTCAGGCAGTCTAGCTGAATCGTTAGTACTTCATACTGTTTCTATCTGGATGGAGACTGAACTTGCTTGTTGAGTTGTTTTACTGCATGTTTCTAAAGTTGAACAATCATTTTCTGTAGAAAATTGTCATTATCCAGCCTTGGGACATCTGTTGCATTGGTATACATGTAGGCCATCACATGGTCAGGCAGTCTAGCTGAATCGTTAGTATTTCATACTATCTAGATGGAGACTGAACTTGCATGTTGAGCTGTTTTACTGCATTTTTCTAAAGTTAAACAATTTTCTGTAGAAACTTTAACTTTATATTGTTGCTTCATCTTGTTAAATTTTTAGTTCTGACAAATCCTCAAAAGCATGTCTTCTAGTGATCACGTTGGTATTTACTATTGCCCTTTACATTTCCTTACATACAAGTCTTTTTATCCAGTTGTGTAAAACTCATTATCCAGCCTTGGGACATCTGTTGCATTGGTATACATGTTACTTTATAGTTTATATTTGTGAGAGGGAACTTTTTGCGGAGTGAGTTTATCTCCGCTTACATATCAATTATTAATGACGGCATCAGGAGAGAGCAGTATGCCCAACACATGAGCACTTAGTGAAGCCTCGGCCTCATGCACTGATGCGTCCATGACGAGATAAACACCAGTAACTCTGCTTTTAAATGTTATTGAGCAAACAATAATGCCTAAAGGCAAATCACCTAAAGGTCAATCAATACAGTTACGCTTTCCGTTTGATTGCCGCTACAGCAAATGTTGTTAACCCCATTGATTCTAATGAAACTGGGCGTTAAATGATTTCACATGGTATCTTAGATCCCGGATGTGTTATTTGCATCAGTGGTCAAATCTATGTGATCTATACTTTGTGTTTGCTGGCGGGACATTTATTGTAAATATTAAACTGAAAGTGTTCAGGGGGCCTTCAGGCGAATGCCATTCATTCTAAAAGTCTGTAAATTGTATTTTATTATTGATCCTGTAAGCATAGGGTACATTTAGAGGTGACCAGAGAGATCTTTATTCCCTTCCTAAAGTAACAGTCCATTTTAAACCCTGTTTAACTAAATGGCCCCGAGAAACCCTTCAAACAAGGGTACGAGTAAAAGATAACCCTCTATTTTGTATCATATACCACTATACACCATAAATTTAGTAATATATATGGCGGTATTGTCAGTGCTCTTCTTAAATAATGGTGCTAGGTTCTACAGAAGCAGCACTTGGCAAGCTAAGCTTCTTTTCTAGTATATTCCTGGTCAGTACAGACAAGAAAATAATATAAAATAACTGAAATCTTGCTTAAAGCTTTTTGGAATACTAAAGAAGAGGCCATGTGTCTGGACTCTGATAGATAGACCTATTCTCTAATACAAAAGGGGTTATCAAAAGTCGAAAAGATCCACCCCAGTACCCAGGCCCCTGAACGGCCACCGCTGCATCTCCTCGTTGCGCAGATCAAAACAACCAGAATGATGATCCTGAGGACTGTTCTTGAGGAGGTGATTGAATGGAGTGGTTGTTTCTCAGGAGCCTAGCTGCTCCTTTATATACCTAAGGGGCCAACCGAAACAGCCTCCTTTCAGACTTGTCCACATTGCAGTGCTGTTTGGCTAAAGGGGTGAATTTGCCTATGTACATGGTGCCTCAAGAAATATAATTGAACAATATGTGAAGTACCTGTCCACTGTGGATATCTCTACAAGGCTTATGTGGTCCATCCCTGTAAATGTCAAAAAGATGATATCTACAAAGCTTCCTTTATAAGAAAAAAGATGTCCATTGCTATCACTGTGCAGGTACATTGTGAAATAAGGATGTAGTCCGCAGGATCAGAAAGTCTGGCAGTGCTGAGTCTTTGACATTTAGCAGTGCTAGAAATATTTGGCTAATCCCCGCCAATCATCAACGGATTCCAAAGGATTATCTTCCATTGCCGTACACTGAAAACCGTTTTTTCTGCACAAAAGTTGCGTTCTTTCTTGGCCTAGCTTTTTAGTCCTGTCTTGCTTCAATATATGAAGACAACAGGGACCTTTTTTTTTTTTTTTTTTTTTTTTAGGACATAGGGTGTAAAGAACAAGACTTCAGTCTACGTATATGACAGTTATCAACTTCATTGACTGGTACTAACGTGAAGTGAAGTCTAAGTAACATTTTCAGATGAGGTTTACTTTTTTCTCATGGCTGACTTATATTCACACTTAATCATGCTGAGATGTTATTTTAGGGGACGGTGGGCCTTATTTACCAAGATTGCCTTTCTTTCCCATAGCAACCAATCGCAGCTCAGCTTTCATCTCTAAAACTGCTCTGGTAAAATTAAAACTGCTCTGTGATTGGTTGCTATGAGCAACAAAGGTAATCTTCCTTTTAGATAGTTGTGATACATTTGCCATGCTGTTCTTTGTGTTCTTCACCTTTCAGTTATTAATTCCTTTATTAAAATGATTAGCTAAAGCATCTTACAACCTGCTGTTGTGCATTTACCCTTCTGATCCCCCATTTTGTCTGGTTTTATGCATTCAACGATTTCCTCTATCAGAGACTACTACTCTGACTACATATAAACATAAAATGGATGGAGGGAATTTACTAAGCAAAATTTGTAGAAAGTCTAAAGAAAGTTGAGAAAAAGAAAAAGATGGAGGACTTGGAGTACGCCAAATCTTTTAAAAAAGTGTGTGATTTTTAGGTGCATCTAATTAGTATATATGTTTGGTCATCAAGAAGTGAAGTAAGGAAAAGTGTTAATTTGGGCCATTTTGCCACCGTTTTCCTTCAAGACTAATACATCTCACAATGGCTTCTCTACAGTCATGGCCAGGTTTCAGCAGGGGACTGGAAACCACCTTTTTTTCTGTCAAGTCTGAAAGTGCCTTGAGATAATTATGCAAAGCCCTTCTTCATAAAGTCACATCCCTACATTGTAAAGCCAAAACCAACTGATATATTTTATAAGAGCAAGGGGACTTGCAGATTTCCATGGAGATAAATATTTGATATGATGTTATTTCTGCATATAGACAGTTGGCATTCTTGATCTACAGTATAACACTTGGACATTTTTCTGCTTCTGCGTAAGTGAGGGTGGAGGATTTGAACAGTGAGCCTAAAACTTAATTGAACATACAGTACTAAGGGGGCGTTATGTAAAAGACAGACAGCTGGAATTATTTTACTAAGGAAAATGCAGTCTAGGTCTGTCGGTGCGCAAGACTCAAGCATTGAGTCGCTGGTCTCTCCACAGGAATGTCATCTATGGTTCCATTAAAGAGCAGCTGAGAAGGAAGACACATTGTTGGTGGATTATTGTTACAGCGTGAGACACACTTACCAGCTTCTGGAAGGTGGTCCGGCATTGTATAATGGGTTTGTTTGATTGATTTTATAAAGTGTCTTTATTTACTATCAGCACATATGCATCATTTATTTAGTTTTCTATGGAAATTTCGTTTTTTTTTCTCAAGATTTTAAAACTTGACATGAAACACCACATGAAAATTGCACAGAACCCTTTTAAAGTCAATAGACAATAATACCATGTGTTACACAATATGTTTAGCAGTATACCCAATTAGTGTATTTGTCCAAAATGACAGTTATTTGTTTGAGGGGTTTTCTAGGTGTTTTATACTAAGGATATCCTCAAGATTGGTCATCAGTAGGTGATCGGTGGGGTCTGACACCTGGCACCCCGTCGATCAGCTGTTTAAAGAACTAGCAGTGCTCCAGTGAGTGCTCTGGCTTTCTCGCAGTTTACCAAGTACTGTGCCATACTGTACATTGTATAGCAGCTGTACTTGGTATCGCACCTCAGCCCCCTTCACTTGATTGGGACTGAGCTGTACCCATGTGATAGATGAACGCGACGTCACTGGCCTAGTAAGTGGTCAGGGCACTCACAGGAGTGCCACTGCGTTTTCAAACAACTGATTATGGAGAGTGTCAGAATGTGGACTCCCTTCAATCGGGTACTGATGATGTATCCTGAGGATAGGTCATCAGTATAAAACACTCAGAAAACTACTTTGATCGGGCCATAAACATTAGATTAATGTTGATGAGCCTGCTGGTTTTTTGTATGGGGCACCTGAGTTTTCACCCAAAGGCAGATGTCAGGGGAAAGAGATAGGGCTATTGAATTTCAACATGACTGATCCTCTTATTCTCAAGGAAGATAAGCCTGGCCCTGTACCAGAGGAATAGTTGTCATCCAAATGAGCGTTCATCTGACAATTATTGACAATGTATAACCAGTGTAGAAGCTTTAGCATGGAGCATACATTGAGGTAATTTAACATCTCTCCAATAATGGTATCTGCAAGGCTTCTTTTCTACTTGGTACAATGTTGTGTTTTTTTGTGACTACAAGGACATCAAGGCAAGCTTTCACTATAAAAATGCAGTGTGATTTGAAGGCTACTTAAGGAGGCTGTCCATCAGTGATTGACAGCTATCTCTGTATGCCCAGTCATAGAAGGAAGGATGTCAATCACGGATAGGACCTCCTCTTTGACTTCAAAGCCCATAAAACTATAAATCAATCTGCTCACCTCCTTCTCCTCTATAACAGGCTGCCTGTAGCTTTCATTTCATGATGTAAGGAGAAGAATGCCAACGTGAACAGAGCCATAATTGTGTAAGTGTCTATTATAGATAGGGTAATGAACACATGCCCTCTAGTCACATGGGTTGTGTGAGATAAATGAAAACTGGGGAAGCAGCCCTAAACAAAAAAAAATTAACTGGCCTCAGTAGCATACAGGATGGGATGCAGTGGTGATATGGTGTGTATGGAACATCACCACTGCAGCCAGGAAAAAAACTCTGGGGGAGGCAGGGGATAAAAGTCATGAGAGTGAATTTTATTTTTTGTTATTTTAGGACATTTACTGCTATTGCCCCAGTTTTTATTTATTTTAGACAACCCCTTTAAATAATTGAATACCTTCTGTGAGCATTGCTGAAGACCATATTTGCATATACATTTCATAAAAAGATATACAATACTATGTTCTAGTAAATATAAATGTTAAATCAATAAAATTCAAATATCACTAGCTATGTATTCTGTAACACATGGCTACTGAACATAAATCAGTTAATCTGTATGTGTCCTACACAAGATGGTGGGGTCCAAGCAGTGCATGTCTGGGATATTTATTTCTAGCTTATCTTCCTAAGTGAATTTTGAGTATTTCTTCCCTTTGTGTCTGCAGCAGTTACAGTATATCTTTTGTCTTCTCCTGCACAAGAGAAGTTTAAGAGAGAAGATACAACAAGCATGTTTAGCTTGTGGGTTACCAGTAAGAATTAGAATATTTGTAATAGGAGCCAGGTTAGTGCCCCAACAATAGGACTTAAACCTTTCACGCAACTTTACATAAATCAGTGGGGCAAGCGACCACAAGAAATTACGTAATCTGCCTTATCAGAGAAATGTCTAGTTCTCATGTTATACCGCACAACAATGATTTTGCTACTGCAAGAAAAACATGTGATGTATACTAAAATGAGCGCGCTGATTCCAAATATGAACTCAGAATTTGCCTGACACGTCTAGATCTTAACCCCTTAAGGACCCTGGGATTTTCCATTTTTGCGTTTTCGTTTTTCACTCCCCGCCTTCCCATAGTCCTAACTTTTTTATTTTTCCATTCACATAGCCTTATGAGGGCTTATTTTTTGCAGGACAAGTTGTAATTTCTAATGGCACCATTTACGGTTGCATACCATGTAGTAGGAAGCGTAAGAAAATTCCAAATTGGGTAGAATTAGGAAAAAATTTAATTATGATAAAGGTTTTAAATTTTTTTTTACACTGTACACTATGTTGTAAAATTGACCTGTTATCTTCATTCTCCAGGTCAGTACAGTTACAATAATACCACACTTGTATGATTTATTTTGCATTTTAATACTGAAAAAAAAAAAAAAACCTTTGAGGGAAAACACTTTATTTTTTATAACCATATTATGACCCCTATAACCTTTTTGTAGTTATGTGTGGCTGTGTGAGGGCTCATTTTTTGCAGGGCGATCTGTTCTTTTCAGTGATACTAATTTGAAGTGTGTGCAACATTTTGATTACTTTTTTCTATAACAAAATTATTGGGTAGTTGAAGTGCCAAAAAATGGCACATTTTACAGAAAGGGGGTGATTTGAACTTTTTGTTTAAAAAAAAATTATATTTGCTAAAACTTTTTTTGTTACCTTTTTTAAGTCACCTTGGGTGACAATAACTTTCAATCATTGATGTCTATAGATATATATCATTTGCACTATATCAATACAAATCTATGGAAAGGGGAGGAGTGAGCAGGTGCATGAGTGAGACGGGACTCAAGCAGAGATACTAAAGAGACTGTAAAGCTGCATAGGAAGTTTATATCTCAGCACAAGTGCTAAAGTCACAACCATACAGGTCAATACCTCTCTGTAATGTTCCCCATGATCCTGGAGCTGAAGGTTAGGAAGCATATTTTCCTCTACTTTCGGTGTGCAGTGGATGTCTCCACCCACCATCTCTGGGAGAAATGCAAACTAGACATTCAGCATGCACAAGGGAAAATGGCTAAATATGCCAGATACAAGTCATATACTCTGATTAAAGCAGAATATGTTGAAAGGCTAGATACACTTTAAGAATGTGGTGGTCACATGATTTAGCCACATGACCACCTCACTAATTGCCTGCCCTTCTTGAAGTGTTGAAGAGTTGATTAAGCTGAACGCATTTAGCATTTTCACAGATACAGGAGTATCTGCAGCTGTATCTGTACATTCACTGAAAGCATGAGGCTAATAATCAAAACCTGCACAGAAGAACAGGCAACCAGAGAGGAGGACATATAGGTAAATCTTATGACCACACCATCTTGAGTCCCATGGATGGAGACACTGCCATCTGCTTTGATTACACAGCCGGCCCAGTAGGGCCTTTTTAACCAACTGGTGGGCTCAGTGCAGGCATTTCATGAGTGGGACCCCCCTTGGTGCTACCACATAGTAGTTTTCTCTCAAAAGTGCCCCAAACAGTTCAGGGGTATACCGTGGAGGCAGTTAGAGTTGCCAACCCCATTAAAGAATATAAAAGAAAATATTTAAAAAAAAATGTTTTGAGAGAGGTAGGAATGGTAGTCTACAGCATTGTATAATAAACTACTTTAAAACTGTAATTTTAATTAAAGTGTATATAATAATTTGAAGGCATTTAGTGGTATGTGTATTATAATGTAAAAATCAATTAAAAGCAGCAAAAACAAGACAGACAATTAAAATAAATACATGTAAATAAATGTAGAAAACATATTTCTTATTCAGCATTGCAGTTTTTTTAATGTAAGGTAACAAAACATCCTCCAGCCCGGTTCACACAGCATAGTTGGGATGTGGTCGCCAAGTAGTACCCATAGTGGTAAGAACATTCTCTTAAATCTATTGCTTCCCTCTTCATGCATTAAATACAGTTAGATAAAATAGTTGTGTTAAAGGGAACCTGTCACCTGGATTTTGGGTATAGAGCTGAGGACATGGGTTGCTAGATCGCCGCTAGCACATCTGTAATATCTAGTCCTCATAGCTCTGTGTGCTTTTATTGTGTAAAAAAAAACAACGATTTGATACATATGCAAATTAACCTGAGATGAGTCAGAGCTTGAAAATATGACTCTTCTCTGGTCACACAAGTAAGATATGACTCTTTTATGTTAATTTGCATATGTATCAAATCGTTTTTTTTACACAATAAAAGCACACAGAGCTATGGGGACTGGATATTGCGGATGTGCTAGTGGCCATCTAGCAACCCATGTCCTCAACTCTATACACAAAATCCTGGTGACAGGTTCCCTTTAAGTGTGTAGTTTAAACATTGAAATATGATCAGGTTGCAGTTCGGATCTGCTGCTCAGCACAAGTAGGTACTTGCCTTCTGCCCTTGGTCTTTCTTGAGATATCTACATTTCCTTTCTTGTTGAGTTAAAGGGGTTGTCCAGGTTCAGAGCTGAACCTGGACATCCCTCCATTTTCACCCCGGCAGCCCCCCTGACATGAGCATCGGAGCAGTTCATGCTCCGATGCTCTCCTTTGCCCTGCGCTAAATCGCGCAGGGTAAAGGCATTTTTCTGAGTTCCGGTGACATACCGGGCTCTCTATGGGGCTGACAGGCAGCCCGGTGACGTCACCGGCACTGATGGGCGGGATTTGGCTCTGCCCTAGCCAGTAAAACGGCTAGGGCAGAGCTAAAGCCCGCCCCTCAGAGCCGGTGACGTCACCGAACACACTGCTGGGCGGAAGTTACCGCCTGGCAGTGTGTTATTGAAAACACAAGAGCCTGTGCCCTGCGCGATCTAGCGCAGGGCACGGGAGCGCATCGGAGCATGAGATGCTCCGATGCCAGGCTCAGGAGGGCTGCCGGGGTGAAAATAAGGGTATGTCCGGGTTCAGCTCTGAACCCGGACAACCCCTTTACCTCTTTCACTGTAGATGTGGGATTTTGCTATAGTACATACATTGTTGTATCTGCCCACAATTACATTTAGCAGCATTTCAAAGAGTATATACTGTATGTAATAATGTTGTTTGGATCATTGCGGTTATTCTATTCTCACCAAGACAACCTTCTATAAGATTCAGTAACCCCCAGCAGTCAGCTGAGGAATTTCGTCACGCATGTCAAATCAATGGTTTGGTCTTGAGGTAGTGCAATTTAAAATATTGGAGTCTTCACGTCTGGGAGATAAGACTTTGGCCCTCAGGCTTCAGGACCTTCCTCTCTACCTCTTATAGTGCATATGGACAAGAGTTGTCTTCAATGTCACTGGACAACTTCATGTTGTGATATTTTTTAAGCATTTTTTTAAAAAATCTGTAACTTGTTTTTAACAAAAATTGTATTGACAGGAAAGAGGTTCTAAAAAAGAAGTCAAAAACAGTCAAACAGCTACCATATCCTACATAGTTGAGTGAAAGTATCATGAGTACAGTATGTAGTACCGTACCGTGGACTATGATTTACTACAGTGCTGAGTTAATATTCTGCCTGCACCTCTCTGTGAACCTGACCTTGCAATTGTGCTAGAAAAATCAATTTTGTGTGTGTTATAATTATACAGTATTTCAATTAAAGGGGTTGTCCGGGTTCAGAGCTGAACCCAGACATATCCTCATTTTTACCCAGGCAGCCCCCCTGATATGAGCATTGGAGCATTTCATGCTCCGATGCTCTCCCTTGCCCTCTGCTGCTGTTTGTTTATATTTTTTACACTGCTAAGCGGAGGCTTCTGCCTAGCAGTGTTGCCGGTGATGTCACTGGCACTGATGAGCAGGCTTACCGCTGCCCTAGCCTGTAAAGGCTAAAGACTGTCCATTAGTACCAGTGACGTCACCGGGCTCACTACTAGGCAGAAGTCCAGTATGTAAAAAAAAAAAAATAGGAGTGAAAATGAGGATAAGTCCGGGTCCAGCTCTGAACCTGGACAACCCCTTTAATCACAAATAAAAGACATTTACACATTTTCTCTATCTTGTGCTCACAAAATAGGCACGCTAAGTTTTGTATGTTTGTAATTTATACCGTAAAGGGGATGTCCAGGCAGTAAAAAAAAAAAAAAAAAAAAAAAAAAAAGGGGCTCAGAGTTGCATAAAACATAGAAAAGACATACTTCACCATTGCTCCCTAATTCCCCTGCTATTCTGCACTTCGTGGTCCCATTTGACATGGAGGTGTGACCACTCAGCTATGCACTGGCTTTAAACATGGCTGTCTTTGCCAGTCCCATAGACTTGCAGGAAAGCCCTTTTAATATTGTTTTAAGTGCAGTCCTTAATGTGGACAACTCTATTTATTTGTTACAGGAACTAGAGAGTCACTTACAGTAATGACTTGACGAAAACAGATAAGGAATATAATAATCACTTAGAAGCTTAATAGAATAAATGTCATAAGAACCAGTCTTCACCTGGATACAAGAGACAGTTATTAACAGCACAACCGGGACTAGTCTGTACCAGTCACACAACTCATCTCTGATCGAAAGTTAATAGATGACTAACAGACAATCACATGCCAATTAGAGGCCTACACATATACTCCTGTGATTAATGCAGTGCATAGATACATGCATTTCCCCATTATATGCTATAAGGGAGAGTCCCCACTGCACATTAGAGAGCCAGCGCCGATGTCTCCAACATCAGCAAGATCAATCAACTTTCATCTAATGTATATGACATGAAAAACTAGGTATTTGGGTGATTTCCTTTATGTTACAAAAATACTCCAGTTTTCAGTTATTCTGTTTACTTCAGTATAATGGCGCCTCCTGGTGTTTAATATTATAATAATGTGCATGTCCATCTACCGATGAGCATGAGGCAACATGCTTAGTTCCACCAGCTAGAAGCTGTGACATTTACAGGGAGAGAGCTGTAGCAGGAGGGACACGCCGCCTGAACTGTGATAGTGAGAGAGGTACAGCAGAAAGTATACACCCCCTGAGAAAGGACACACCCTCTGATCTGCCAGCTTGAAATAAATCTAGCAGAAATGAATACAGGGCTGGTTCTAGCTTTGTTAGAAGTCATGTACTATATAATGTCTGATTTTCATGGAATAAGCCCTTTAAGAGCTGTCTTCTGTGTAAGAGGCTGTTACTTGACCTCTACGCATGTAAAAAACTAAAGAAGTCTAGTCCTTGTACCTTTAACACAGTCGAGATATTGTCTTCTGCAGTGTCGTTTACTAACCTTGTACTGCTTGATAGCTATAGAATAGTCTGATTTTAGCGAGTGACTTTCTTATGTGCCAGAGTTATAGTTATTGTGTGCGTTCAGCCTTTTGTCAAAAATAATACCTCTGAAGTTAGGGTCATGTAAACTTCCTATATGTTCTATAGGTGACGCCCGCCATACCTCCCAGGAAAATGTCAATACATGTTTGCAGTGAAACCTATTATTTTAAAGAGAGCTCCTTTAGTGGAAGGTGACTGGGTTTACTGTGTGGGTGTGTGCGCTATTCTGTCTTCAGTGAAAGTCTATGGTATTTGATCCTAAAGTTGTTATATATACAAGTGCACACATTCAGTTCTAGAATGGAGTTTAATCAGCATTTCTTTGGATTTCCCATTGTTAAACAATCACCGAGTGGTTTTAGCGATCAGTGGGGGGTCCCAGCACTCAGACCCCCACCGATCAAAACTTTTACCATATCTTTGTGAAATATCTTGCCAGAAGGTTTTAATGTTAGCGTAAAACTAGCCTGAAGGCTCATACGAAATCAGACTGGGTTCGGCCAACAGTATGGTAATGTGTACGGGGGCCTTTAGGATGTCTGTACTGTTAAGAAAAAAAAAAGCAACTTCACAGTTCTTGAAGACCCATAGGCAATAAACAAATTATCTGTGATTTACGAAATGTAAAGTCTGATTAAAATGTATTTCACAATTCTGAAAAGTTGAGCAAATTTTCTACCTGCCAAGCTAATGCTGCAAGACCATACACATTTTTGTGCAGGTGCATGACATTTTTCATACTCCTCATCTCCTCCAGAGCTTTTGGCATTCTATACGGAACAGGAAATGTGTGCAAGAATAAGTAGCAGAGATTTGACATGCTTACGTACAGCTGACTGTGCCCAGTTTACTCATCCTGTGTCACAGGTACACCACCATGTAACCTGCGTCATTACAAACTAGAAGGAACAAATCAGTGCAGACCTGAGAAAGTCACTGAGGTCAGATGATGCATCATTTAATGGGGTAGAATATGCCAATAAGATTAATAGATTCAT
Source organism: Bufo gargarizans (assembly GCF_014858855.1). Taxonomy (NCBI): domain Eukaryota; kingdom Metazoa; phylum Chordata; class Amphibia; order Anura; family Bufonidae; genus Bufo; species Bufo gargarizans. The sequence goes on along the minus strand of NC_058084.1, from coordinate 180,187,486 downwards.
ATAAAAGTGGTTCCTCAAGATAAGTGGTTCCGGGATAATCACTTTACATTGAAACCAGTGTAACGTGAGCCCATAACTCTATGGAAAACTAGTAATTATTGTCAAAGCCCCAAAATGTCATCCCAAGATGCAGATTTTAGAAAAATAAGCAGATAACTAAGATAGATAAAGTAAGTCCTTGTATATATCAGTCAGTAATAGATATTGGAAGCTGTAAATTATTTTCTGTGTTGAGGGTTGGGGCTTCTTCAGGATCCTGTACAGAACACAGTGCACCTGAAAAATCACACGGAGCCACCCTTTTCCAAAGAGGCATCTGATCCTAGTATAGACGGAGGCTAGTACAGGACATGGAGTACCTTACTGTACTGTAAAGAGGAGCTACTACATATGGTGTTTTACCAGTGAAATGACCATGTTGATAGGTTGGATCTGAGTCTGAGGCATTGTATGTTGAGTCTAGTGTCAAGTTATGAAGGCCCAGGAAAGACCATTTTATGTTGAAAATATTGTATTCTGAGGCCATTGTATCTTCAGGGACCACTGTATTGCATGGTTGCTCATTGGTTAGTACTGTTACAGTGCTCAGGTCCTGGGTTTTAATTTAAGCAAGGACAGTATCCTCAGGAAGTTTGTTCTTCCTGAGTTTGCGAGGGTTTTCTCCCACACTCATACTAATAGGTTAATTTGGAATTTAGATTGTGAGTAGAGTGGTTGGCCATTTCCACTAGGTCCAATAGAGATGAATGTAGCAGACGTGCACATACCGGACCTGTTGCTCTGTTCATTTTGTTGGGTCCTATGTGGTACAGGGCCTTGTTCTCGTGATCCGTGGGCATCCCAGTGGTAGAACCTCCACAGTCTAATAGTTATCCCCTATCTTGTGCATAGGGGATCACTTGATATAACCAGAATACCTCTTTAAGGTGATCTCATTAGACATGAAGACTGCAGGTCAAGTCAAAAAGAGTGATTTCAGCAGAAAAATGGATGAAGTGATGGTTATGGTCTTTACACAGCATGTTGTAAAAAAGTTGCCTCACATTACAACAAAACGGGTTTGCTTTTTTCTGTACACTTGGATGAGGCTAAACCATATACTACTCACAGAAATGCCCTGTTCCTAGAAACCACTACATGACCGATAAGGACCATGAAACAGTTTCTTCCAAATGTAGGCCAAATTAGACCGTACGTTTTTAATGCTTTTATCTCTCCTTTCTCAGGATCACTGTCTACAGGGGAAATGCCAATCAAATAGGGCTTGTTAACTTCCATTTATACGCCACAGTTATTTTTAATATGAGGATAAACAATCGCTACTACGATCGTTCGTCTCCATATAGTTTAAATTTGTTTACATGGGGAGATGTGCTGCCAGCACACAGTGATTTTTGGTGCCACATATAAGGTGCAATCACCCAACAAACTATTGTTTTCTTGTTTATGGAGTGATTGGTGGCATGATTACATGGACCAATGATCATCATTATCCTTACATGGCCTGTGTATAAAAAGGCCCTTAGGGTTAACATGAATTCCTTTATTTGTCTTCACCTCTAAAATGGTGAGTTTGTCTGTATGTACTTCCCTCCCTTTAGAACCACAGTCAGCGACCCCACTGGTGTCCATGGGTGCTTGAGGACACCATAGGGAGTGTCGTTCCCTAGTGTTGATTAGCAATCCCTTGAGGTGATGTAGGTGCTTCCTAGATAAGTACCGCACTTATAAAAAATAATTCACCAAACTCCGAAGAAATATTGAATTATAATGGGAAACTTTTTCCCATTTCTGTAACATGCAAATACTATAAGGTATATGGTATTTAGAGACTGGCACCCTACTACGTATTTCATAGAGGGCCAGGGCAGACTTTATGGAAGAATATTCAACAATATAGCTCTGCAAGAGTTCCCTAAACCAGTAAGTTAGTGACATTTTCCAGCTGGATACTGTATTTTCTTGCAGTGATTTAAATGTGAAACGGGCAGTAAAAGAATAATGAGTAAAGGCCATGGAGAGAGTGAGGGAAACGTCGAGAATTGGCATCTCTTGGGAGAATGCGCAAGTTATTTGTTATTCCATAGCAACCTGGGTACACACGTCTCTGTGCCTGCTGGAATAATTAAGAGCAGGTGTGCCCCGTGCCAGAAAATGGGGGGAAAAGCGAAAGAAGCGAAGAGAGAGAATGGAGAGACGGTGAGAATCTGGCAGACTTGTGTCGATTTGCTAAGTGAAAAGGACAGGAATGGACTTGAACTTGGCAGACTTAAAGACATTTTCAACGTTAAAAAGGAAATGAAGCTGATTTTAAATATATACTGTTCTCATGTTTCAGTTTAACTTGTAAATGTACGTTCTGTACTTTCTCAACTAGCTTTTTAATGCTGCCTGTGATTAAAAGCAAAAAAAAATGGCAAGTATTATAGATGTACATTTTCTACACTGATAGATGTATCTACCTATCTAGTCTGAAGAAGCAGTACTGTATCATAGAATGCCATTTATTAGGGACATCATTGAGGCGTATAATGTGTGTGTAGATATCCTGCTTTCTGTTTTTTATCATGTGATGAAATTCATATTAATCACTTTCTCTCTCGTCAATTATCTTGACATCTCTATTTTCTTAGCGGAGACATTTAACAGTAGGTTGCAGTGATGTGAAACAATCAGATTGTCACATTATGACCCCCAGCGAGAACTCTCTCCTATGAGCTACTGAATTGCGAGAGTTCTTGCTCAGTTTTCCCATAATGGATTTTAAATACTGTGTGTGACAGACCCCACTGAGTTGCTATCTAACTAATGACTAGATTAATGGTAATGGGAAGAAAAGAGTCACAGCCTTGGTATGTCTCATCCTGTTTGCTATGTGGTAGTAGGAACCTGTGCAGGACTCCTCTCTTTGAAGGACTGCACTTTTACCAAGAGTGTGTCCCAAGGCTCATGGAAAGGCCATGGAAGGTGAATAACCACCAGACTTTTCGGTTCTGGGTATCTGGCACCACATTAATCTTGATCTTACTTATGTTACTCTGGGTAAGACACTGTATGCAAAAAAAAAAAGCCTTCTTGTTCCAGTTCCTACCTCACGATACACTAAAACAATGCTAGAAGGAAACCAATAAAGTTGTGCAGAATACATTTCATTACATGTCTTCATTTTTCTCCATGAAAGAAAATTAAATCTTTTTGTGACATTTCATCTCATATCAATGCACGTTTCATTGGCGCCTAAAGGATTATTGGTGTAAACCTCTCATCTTATATCTTCCCATTGAAATAAAGGCTGTAAAAACAGGTTTTTCCACTTTCAATCTAAGCTAAGCATGTTCCCACAATCACTGTAAAAATACATTACCTGGTGGTTTAATCATGTTTTCATAAAGTCATGATCTAAACTAGAACAGAGACAATGTTTGGTGGGCTTCAAGTTCCTTTAGGTATCTCTACAGTTAGAAAAGGGTTCTACACATATTGACTTTCTTGTCTTCTACAACTTCCACAATTTGGTGTCTGAAACATGGCCAGCATTTATAATTTATCATACATTACCCCATTATTCATAGAGTTCCAAGGACACCAGGAGAAGATATTGTATGGTTTAATTTTATGTATCCCTAAGAGTGAATTTTCTTCATCCTTTACCACATTCTTAACATAACACCGGTAGAGGTCTGGACAGAAAATAGTACCTATAAAATTGTCTACCAACAACAGAGAAACCACAAATGATGCTTTTGGACTATTTTTTTCATTTGATAACTGCGTACATATAATGTTTTGTGGGATGATTGCAGCTCCACTCCAATGGTGGTGAGCTAACCCAATCTATATTTCTTTCATAAAGACTATCCTAGTATCTCCAAATGAGTCCAGTCCTGAAGGCACAGTATACTTAGCATATCCTGTAAGCTGTAAATAGCACTTCATGCTGTAAATGGCACACTAAAGTATACTTTTTCATATTGTGGCCGCTCCTTAGAGTCACACTGTAAAATATTTTTAGTCTGCTTTACAACTCTTGGATTCTGAGGACATAACACATTGCAGTGGTTGTGATCATTTTTGAAAATGATCACTTCTATGTTAAAAAAGTATACAGTGTGGTATACATTTTTAAACATGGGAGCATATGGGTCACAGATCCTACTGTATTTGCTCCATTTAACATATACATTGAGATCTTTACCCACCATGTACACCAGATAGAAGCCAAACTGCATGGCTCATATTGTAGGCAGGGACAACAGAAGTAGGGCGGCACCAGCAATACCAGTGCAGCACAAAATACTGCCACCTGCACCATGGTATGAAACTGTATCATCATCCTGAGGATGCCAATACAGTTGAATTAAGAGCACCTACGGCTACTGGCCAAGTGCGTAAGTGCCTGATGCTCCTACATTAATTAATGCTGAGAGCATTCGTTTGTTATGCATCTGACTGGTGGCCATGAGGAGGGCTTGGGTAGCCCCCTTGTCATCAGTCATGTCTTCCCCTGCCAAACTGTCATGTGAACAGACCCTAACATACTCTCACAGGGACTTCAGCATTTCCAGTCCTGGCTGCGTGGACAAGAAGATGAGTTGACCAGTGATAGCACAGAGTCATATATTGAACTGACTGGGATTTTACAGTATGTTCCCATGTTGCCAGAGTTCAACTTTAATTGTAATGTATTACGATGTGTAGATGTATATATCAAAATTACTGCTACAGATGCGGCCACGGTTCTGTGTCACTTAGCCAGTAGTCCGGAACCACCTCCAGTAGTCTTCATCCGGATGGGCCTTGCCACTGTGCTGCCTCCATTCCCTCATTAAAACCTGCCAGCAAGGCCACTACCTCTGGCTCTTAAAGGGCCAGAGCGCACACCCTGATCTCTACCCGCCAGTGGCTGCCAACCTTGGTATATTTCAGGCACCTACTAGTTGTACTGTGTCTAGTTTTCTGCACATGTACCAAACTCTGCACGTTTACCCATTTTTGACCCATCAGACAATGCCGTCTGGATTGCCAGCTTGAAAAAAAATGTAGCAGAACAAATGGAGCAATGAATGGGGAGATCTCTGGATCCACGTGAAGGCTGGTTCTAGCTTTGTTAGACAGATATTATCATGTACTATATGATGTCTTATTTTATTTATTTTTTGTATGGAATAACCACTTTAACAGATTTTTTATTTTCCATTAATAACTGCAGAAAAGATAGAGAATACGAGATATATCAGTTCGTGCAATTATAAGTTATGTTTCTATTGAACGAACAATAGAAATGCTCTACATTAGGCACACATGTAATTATCTAATTGTTTACATGGCTCCTATTTGAAGTTACCCATTTGGCGAAGATAATGCAAATACTTTACAATTGTCTTTTGCATGTTTTGTAGCTAGAAGTGCAAACAGCCTGTACTGGATCTACCACTGTGCACAAGGAAGCCTTGGCTGGAGGATGAATAGGATTGTGAAGGATAATGAGCCTTTTGTTTCTGAACACCATCTACAAGCTAATGTTTTCTGGCTCAGTAACAGAAGTTCCAGGATTACCTGTTGGTCTACTTTCACACTCACGTTTTGTGAGGATCCGTCTTCCGCCCTGAACGGATCTAACAAACGGAAAGCCAAAAAGCCAGTGTGAAAGTAGACTTAGATCCCACTGTTGTTTGCAAGTACCCGTCTTAAGTATAGTTAATGTGCCCCCTCATGATTATTTCTGATCTTTATATAAGATACTTAGCAATGATTGATGCTTCTTGACTATTGATTTCAAAATAAATGCTGCTAATTATTCATGTTTCCAACTTAAAAATTAAGTAAAGAGGACATAACATAAAACTTTCGGCAGTATAAAAATGGTTGTGATATAGAAACTGTTAACAAGCTCCTGTTGACTGATCTTATAGTGTTTTTGATATATATTATATACTACAGCTTTTGTACCTAATTACAATTATATCTGTAAAGAATAAATCAAGGCAACTGGACGTACTGTAGATTTCATGAAAACGTTTCACTCGTTCTTCCAACGAGCTTTCTCAATTCAGAATTTAGAAAGCTCGTTGGAAGAACGAGTGAAACATTTTCAAGAAATCTACAGTACGTCCAGTTGCCTTGATTTATTCTTTACAGATATACCATAACCTGGATACATGAGAACCTTCACAGACTAATTACAATTGTGCAGCCTTACCAGCCTAACATCCCAGGGATCAGTTAACATATGAGTACCTACTACTTGCCTCAGAGTTAAAGGGGTTGTGCATTGGGTAGGTACTAATGACTTCAGGCTCAGATCAGATCAGAGGGGATCCAACACCTGGCACTCCTGCCATGATCAGCTTTTTGAATAGGACACAGCGTTTGTGCGAGAGCTGCTTCCTTTTCACGATGACACAGCACTTCATCTCGTTGGCAGTGGATTTTACAAGTGCTTTTAATTACACTGCGCCACCACTACAAGCGAGACGACGTGTAGTATCATTTGGAAGAGAAGTCAAACAGCTGATCAGTAGGTAATCATTATCTACCAAAAAAATGACCATTCTAAACCTCCTCCATTTCAGCACTGCTGATCTTCCGTCTGTGACCTCTGCAACCAATCACTGGCCTCAGCGGTCCCATACCACATACCTCTGAGGCCAGTGATTGGCTGCAGTATACTGAACTTTATTGCTGTAACCAAGAGCCCAGAAAAAGCAGAGATTTTAATGATTTAAAATGAAAGTTTTACGGAATCTTTTCCCACAGAACTATACATCAATCTGCTCAGCTCCTCCTGCTCTATAACATGCTGCCTGCAGATTGTGCTGCATTTTCAAGGTGACAGGTTCCCTTTACATTTGCTCCAATATCTAACTTGATTGAGACCATTAATGCTATTATTCATATCAGGTGTTTTGTGCTGCAGTTTTTTTTTAAATTTGAAAATACATAGTCAGTAACCGAGTATGTCCTGGTGCTAAGTTATAGTAAAAGTCAAGTCAGTGGACGTGTCAAAGTAAGACCCTTTCCACACAGGGAAATCAAGAAGTCCAGATAACTGGATTGGAAAGTAAGTAAGGAGGCCTGGAATTGTTCATCACATAGGAGGTGAAATGAGTCACATAGGAAGGTATGTTAAAGCAGACCGCCCAACACTTTCAGGTCACCATTAATGTACAGTGAGGCAGTAGCCTGACATTTACACTGCCTGCATTTTGAAAGCAGAGGGCAAACGCAGACTAACAGAAATTTAAAAGGCATCTGTCACTAGCAATCTTCTCTCAAGCTGTTTGCATACACATAGGTGTGGATCTTCTGATTAAAATCTTGTTTTTCTTTTGTAAATCTGAGACTCCATTCCTGAGTTATGATACTTTTTATGAATATGCAAATTAGCCTTTAGTGCAATGAGGGTGTCACCTTTGCTTTTGTTGCACCTAAGCTCCACTCAATTCTGTGGCTAGACCCTTCCTCACTTGTTTGATTGACAAGGTTGGGCAGTGAGGGAGGGACTGGCCACAGAAATGAGTGGAGCTTGGATGCAACAAGAGCAATGGTGACATCCTCATTGCACCAAAGGCCTAATGTGCATATCAGGCATGGATGGACTTTTTGTGCATCGCAGTCACAGCATGTCGCATTGCGACACCATTGAAATACATTATATGAAAAGTGGCACAACGTTCTTGTCACTTGACACATCGTTGTGTAGCCGTAACCTAATGTAAGTCGCGCACAACACGTGACTAACTTGCGACTTGACTGTGTTTTCACAACCAAATCACAGGTCTAAACTAGTCGCAACTTTTCTGCGACTTGTCACTGTGTAGCCATACCCTAAGGCTCTTGCAACATTTAGATAGAAACAGGAGACTTGGTACGTTTGGCGTCTGTGGAGAGTCAATAGTGCGTATCACTTTGTTTTACAGTTTTACTGTTTCTTACAGTTTTATTTCTTTTTACAGTTTTATGGTAGAGCTTTTATTACAGCTGATATTTCTGTGTGATTCATATTAAGGATTCCTTATCACCGTCAGAGTTCCTCTAGGGAAAAATACAGACTGTCTGGCAGCAGGCTTGTATGTAGGTCATAGTCTCCCGAATGTCCATCATAATATGCTTGTAATGTAGGTAGTGTGTATTATGTGATGTTGACAACCAGATTTTGATTATTTTCAGTCTTTTTTTTTTTCTTTTTGAAATCTCAGTCTGCTCTCTGCTAAGCTCTATCTCAGGGGCTGTCTCCTGCTTCTGGAGTTAATATGCCTGAGACGTTTCATTTTTTTCTTTTATACTGTTTAGCGTGTGCTAACTTGATTGTGTAAAAACCCCATGGAAACCAACTGTGTGTGCTGAAGAAAGAAGACAATTTAATTAGATATGGACGCTTTTATAAGCGCATTGCCATTGTAATATGTCCCCGTAAAATGTGCCTTTTATACATACTAGTAAGTCCATTTCACGCAAGACGCTAGAACATTAAAGACTGAGCAGTGAGCACCACTTTATGCTGCTTTTAAGGTGCATTTACACATCCTAATTATTTTTACATATTAAAGGGGTTATCCCATGAGTAATGTAAATTAAAATCAGACATCATATAGTACATGGTAATCTCTTTGTAACAAAGCTAGAACAAGCCCTGTATATCAAATGGATCCATAGATTTTTCCCATTCATTGCTCCGATTGTTGTTAGATTTATTTCAAGCCGTCGGCTTAGTAGACATTTCCTTTCTCGGGGGGGGGGTCCCATTTTTCATGGGACCGAAAAACTTTGATGTTATGCTAATTTCCTACTCCCAGTTAAACGGTGTAGCAAAAACTCATGTAGTTACATGGAAACCATTCTCATCTTTTACTTTTTGTTCAGTGATTTTATTTAGTACTTTAATAATTCGTAACTGTGTCCTGCATAATATTGTTCATGGTTGTGATCAAATATGAATTCACAAATCGTATTTTTGCACACCGTAAAGAGTAAGGACAACTAAACTAAGTTAAAAGAAAAAAAGAAATATTACACAGGTGCTACAAGTTTCATTTGCTTAGTATATACAAGGATATTTTTTTTATGCTTTTAGTGGTTGAAATAGAATGAAAAGAAAGCAGGTTAAAATACATTTTCCTGGTTTAGGTTAAAGACATACACATTCCTTGGCAGACTGGTACAAAATATACAGTTTACAGTAAAAAGCTAAAAATGCCTACAATGCACTAAATCATAATAATTTAGGAGGCAATGGTTGCCAAACAACACTTTAGGTTATTATGGGGATTGTCCACTCAAATCCATTACAAGGAACTTGCTATTGTTGGGATAAACACATGTCTATCCTAACATAAGTAGTAATATAAGGGCAGACTAGATGGACCCTGTGGTCTCTTTCTGCTGTCACTCTTCTATGTTTCTAAAGTTGCACTTCTTAATAGAAAAGTAAAATTTAGGGGGCAGCTAAAATTTAAGAGGTTTGCATTTGCTTGGACATCAATTGCGTTAAAAAACTAGGCACCAGAATTGTATGCGTTGCCTATTTCATGAGAGCTCTCTGCACCTGTCTTAAAGTGAATTTGTCAACTCCAAACCACCCTGCAAACTAGAGTGAGCGGTGTATAGTGTAAGTGACGCAGAGTCCGGATATGTCATTTTTATCTCCATACTCGCTTGTAGTCTCACAAACCAGCAGTAAAATGCATTGAGAGGACTCCTGAGCTCACACACATAATGGAGAGGACTGAAAAAAGAGTCCTCTCAATGCATTTTATTGCCGGTTTGTCAGAGCACAGCGTCGTAATGCAAGAGAGTATGGAGATAAAAATGACTTAACCGGACTCGGCGTCACTTACTCTATACACTGCTTGGTATATTTTGGGGGTTGTTTCAGAGCTGACAAATTCCCTTTAAGTTGGCCGTACACATTAGTTTAATGTTGGCGGAACCCACCATCTAATATCCATGGGGGTGTCCCAACTTTCCCCTGATGGAAAATTTCAGCAGAAAGAAGAATTGGGCTGGTTTTCAGCATGCTTGATCCTTTTGTTCTCAGGGAGATGAGCCACTGCTAGACCAGTCTGGATGCAGCTTTCTGCCCTCTCTCCCCATTCAGGACACATGCACACTTGGCAAAACCGAATGTGTGGTGGTCTGCAGGAATTACTGTTATCAAACAGCTATCTAAAGTGTATAGCAGGCTTTAGGGTGAGAAATGAGAATATTTTAACAATATCTGTTAAAGTGTAACTCTACCCAAAACTTAAAGTTGACTGCAGTGGTGCTGTCCTCCAGGGTTCTCATATTGGAAGTGTGGTCATCAGTAAATTTTCATCCCTCGCTAACAAAATGGTCCAGGAGGCAAGATAGGAAACAAAAATACTTGCTATTTTCTACATTTCGATTCTGTTCTCTATTGTGGGGACCCCAAGAATAAGTCAGGCAGGAGCTTTTTCCTCCGTTCCCATTGACAACATATACAAACTTGGCCAAGCTAAAGAAGAGCGTAAGGTTTGCATAACTGGAGGTAGACCAAGATCACTGATGGACATCATACTGTGGACTTTAGGAGATTATTTGGTTTATTGGACTGGCCATGAGAACAAATGCATAATCACCAATAAAACTGCCTATAAAAAGAAACGTACTGTGATACATAAGTAGTTTAAGATAAGCTTCTTTTATAAGAAATAATAAAATACATATAGAAGTGGTGGCTTCTGTCTGGATGATTCTGTGAATAAGCATCACATCTTGAAGTTGAGCTTTTGGTGTCTTCTGTGCCAGATTTATAGCCATGTCAGTATTTCTGTGTTCCAGATTTTTACAACCTTGGCAACAGATCTGTGTGTCGTGGGCTAAAAATTGGCAGACCCAATCTAAACCCTGGAGTGTATTTAATATAGATGTTACATTTCAGAACATTCAGTAGATTCTGGACACAAGGTAAACAAGAATAGATCCAGCTGAGATATTTTTTTTTTCTTGCACTTGCCTGTAAATTCTGTGACATTTGAAAATGTTTTTGGAGCAAACAGTTCTAAACCAAAAATATATCTTAAAGGGGTTATCTGAGTTATTTTTTGGTTCTTTCTATGTTCCTAACTAAGCAAATGTAACAGCTTTCCAATTAACTCCCTTTATCTCCAGTGGCTGGTTTCTCAGATTTCACTGAGGGTCACATGACCTGTGATGTCAGCTTCTCTCCCTGCTCTGATAAAGGTCGTAAACGAGTCACTGTGCTGGCCACGCCCCCCCCCCCCCCCCCCCTTTACTGCCATCTCCTTTCTGCTAGGATTCTTAACCCCTTCAGCTGCACAGCTCTACAGGCAGTGAGGAGACCATTCTGGGCACAGGGTCTGAAGGACTAGAGAGAGCATTGCACAAGAAGGTAGGGGGAAGATCCTATGTGTATTAGCAGTGTTATTATACAGCTTGGACTTGTAGTCCTACACTTACAACATGCTGCAGAGTCTCTCAGCAGGCAGACCTGTCACTCTGGGCAGCTCTTGTATCCACTCCCTTAGCAGTGCCATTATACAGCTGGGACTTGTAGTCCTACACATACAACATGCTGCAGAGTCTCTCAGCAGGCAGACCTGTCACTCGGGGCAGCACTTGTATCCACTCCATTAGCAGTGCAAGGGAGGGGCAGAGATTGTTTTTATTGCATGTAAACAAAGAGACAGAAAAGAACCAGGAAAATGAGGAAATATATATATATATATATATATATATATATATATATATTTTGCATAAAACTTGCTTAGCTCAGTCATTATATCAGATTTTCAGTGGAATAATTTTTTTTTTCATAACTTGGACAACCCCTTTAAGTTCATGTTAATAATCAGAATTTCTCAACATGGCACTAGCAATTTTTCAGTTCAGAAGACTGGAAAGATGAAGACTGAGAATCACATGACCGCAGGTGAAGTGTATGTATACATACCTGCAGGCAAAAGCTGCTAGTAATAAAAAAATGTTCAGATTTTTTTTTTTTACGTAAAACATTTTACAGTGCAGTTTGTTTTTAAAGAGACTGTTTATTACCACCATCAGCCATGCGCTTGGTGTTAAAGAGCTTGAAATGAGTTGCATACAGTTCCAGGAGATCCTAGATTTCTATCCACAACTTTTTAGGGCAATTGTACCACTTTTGATTCAAGTCCGATTTATTCAATCGAATTTCGAGAAATTTTGTTATGCAAAAATCTGTAATTCTTTATCTATGTGGCGTTCTGACTTTGAAATATATTTTACAGAACTATTGTAGTCTATCATATCTAACCCTATGCATTCATAGATGTAAATAGGCCACTATGATGGAGGCTATTCACTATTCAAAAAGTGAAAAGAAAAAGTGGAGAAGGTGTCCACAGTAACAAGTCAATTCCAACTCTCATTCCTTTGTCCTTTTTTCTTCATCAAAAAATTTGAGGTATCCAAAAATAACTGAATTCATAACAACTGTACTGCACGGCTCAAGGGACCACTGCAATTTGAAGTTGAAATGAACACTTTATTGGAAATCATGCAACAACGGGGATACACACTTCCCCTTGTTCAGGTCAGGAATTTATAAAAAATTATAGACAAATATAATTTTAGAATTGATTCGCACATCCTTGCCCCTTATATAAAAAAATGTTTACCGCTCCGGACAACTCCTTTAAGGAAAAGGACTGTAACCTGAATCTTGGCTTGGTACGTATGTGTAGGGGGAAGAGTATTTTTGTTTAAACCATCCATGGGACAGTGGGATAGGCCATATAGATTGAGCCTCTTTCTTACAGATCAGAAACGATGTTGAGGCATCAGAAGGAAGTGAGAGAAGAAGGAACGGGAAAAATGAAGTGAACTAATGGTTAAGCACCAATGACTATGTGTGGATATATACCGTATGTCTCATCAAATTTTGTCTTTGGCTCGCATCTGCTTAACTTTAGTGTTACAAGGAAAACAAATCATGAGCAGGCACAGCATGATGTTTAAAACGTATTTTTCTCCGTGCTGTTTTTGGCAAAAAGACAGTATTTGCTATGCTTTGTAAGGGATTCAACTTCCTGACATATCGAGATTGCGATCCAAAACCGCCTCTCAGTTGAGTAGTATTTTTCTTCCCCATTTTCAAGCGGTGTGCATTTCTTTTCATTACATATGAAAATATTTCTACTTTGGGGATTCAATTTGACCCACACGGTTTTAGCAGTCCACAGCACGTTTACGCATAGGTTGAGATATGGACATATTCAAAGCCAAGTAATGCACAGAATGAATAAATAAATGACTTATTACTGCCTCCGAGTGAAACCCCTCAGTACTTATGGGATTACACAGTGCAACGTAAGTGAAAAGATGTCCCTATTAAATATCCACCAGTATACCACAAACTACAGAATGTCACTAGATCTAGGACCTCTAGATATAATGATATTGTCTAGTTCTATTTCCCTATGGTTATAGTTATCACATTTTACCAATAATGTGATATTCATACACACAGTGGGGGTCATTTACTAAAGGAGTTTTAGTAAAAATTCAGCTGAAGGACGATCCAACCAATTTATTAAGACAAACATACATCTTCTGCTATCCGTGCACCAGAAACTCCAACTACTTTTGTTTTTAACCTCTTGAGGACCCTGGGACTTTCCATTTTTGCATTTTCATTTTTCACTCCCCGCCTTCCCATAGTCCTAACTTTTTTTTATTTTTCCATTCACATAGCCTTATGAGGGCTTATTTTTTGTGGGACAAGTTGTACTTTCTAATTGCACCATTTACAATTGCATACCATGTAGTAGGGAGCAGGGAAAAAATTCCAAGCTTCAAAGGTTCTTATTTTATTTTTTTACACTGTACACTATGCGGTAAAATTGACCTGTTAGCTCCATTCTCCAGGTCAATACCGTTTCAACGATACCACACTTATATAATTTTTCTTGCGTTTTAATATTAAAATTAAAATTTAAACCTTTGAGGAAAAAATAATCTTTTTTCAAAACCATACTCTGACCCCTATAACTTTTTGGTAGCTATGTGTACGAGGCTGTGTGGGGGCTAATTTTTTGCAGGACGATCTGTTCTTTTCAGTGATACTAATTTTAAGTGTGTGCGACTCTTGGATCACTTTATATTAAAAAATTATTGGGCAGTTGACAAAACTGTGACAAAAAATGGCAAATTGGCTGTTTCAATATTTTTTTCCCTCTGCGACATTTGCCGTATGCCATTAATATTGTTATATTTTAATAGTATGGGCATTTTCGTATACGGCGATGCCCATGATGTTTATTTTTTTTTTATTGGTTAAGTATTTTTATTTTAAGGAAAGGGGGTGATTTGAACTTTTGGGATTTTTTTTAATATATATATTATATATAAATAAGTCACCTTGGGTGAAAATAACTGGCAATCATTCGATTGCCCATACTATTCAGTGATGGCTAAATAGCCATCATTGAAGACTTCATTTGCACTATATCAATACAAGGCTGCTACCTAGTGGCCTGTATTGATATATACAGCTAATTGACTCTGAAGCCTGCTTGAGGCTTCGGTCAATTAGCGCAAGGCAACAGATTCCCTGATCTCAGCCAGGAAAAGCTGTTACCGGACCGGAAGCTCGCGACTTCCGGTTCTGGTCTGTGCAGATGCCGTGGTCACATTTGACCACGGCATCTAAAGGGTAAGATGTATGCGATCAGCCTTATTTAAAATAGCAGAAACTCCACGGCTACGTCATGGGTCCTTAAAGGGTTAAAGTCACCAGCGTTTTGGAAAACACCAAACATTGTTTACTTTTTGGACTTGGCTAGACTGTGACTTTTTGTTGCACAACTTATTGATTTGAACTATTGAGTGACAGCTGCAGTCCTCCGGATTGCATTCAACTGACTGTAGCTGTAGTTCAATAGGATGCACTACAAAACGTCAGAGTCTAGCAGAGTCCAAAAAGTCGAATATTTTTGGTGCAAAATGACCTTTACTTTTGCATGCCCTTTGTGAATTTTTTTGCACCTAAAACCTGACATAAAGCATTGGCAAATGACCCTGGCTTTACTATTTTCCGAGAGAACTACAGCAAAAGTACAATTTTGGGTTCTCACTGCACAATAGTCCCAGATATGTGGTGGACCGAGAGCTCATCAGTTGCCATACCCCAGGGATCATGTACAAATTGACTAGAAATTAAATAAACATATGGCTCCCAAGATTACATCAGTGGGATAAAAATATGATTTCATGTATAACGTATTTCTTATAATATATTAAAATGTATACTTTCCGTCTGGAAAAACTGCTGTTCACAATGGGACCGCGACTAGCATTAGCTCTACGACATTAGTTAAAAGTGCATTGACATATCCTGAAATAGCATGCATACATAAATGGCAAACATCAGTATGAATTGTCCAATAGTTAATATGCAGATAGTGTTAAAACTGAATGTCCTTATTGTAAAGCCGTAGGTGAATCCACTGCCATTATTAGGCACAATTTCTATAAAATACTATGTTTCAAGTAGGAGAGGTTTTGTTGATGCACCTCTCACCACTCTGATGTATCAGTATGCAGTTGGCTGTTCCCCCTCCATTCTAGGTACAGAAGCTTGTGTACTCTGTGGTGTGCGCAGCGCTCCATCTTCTTTCATTTAGATGTTGATTACAGTGTGGGGTTGGCCCATGCGCATTGCCGATCGAGGATCTCTGAAGACCATGTGAAGGTGTTTTCTGAAAATAATAGTTAAAGAGGTTCTCCTGGGTTTTGATATTGATGGCTTTTTCTCAGAATAAGCAGTGAGTTATAAGATCAGCGGGGTGCAGGTCGTCAGCTGATACCTTGTAGTTCTGGGTCCAGAAGTCGGCGCTGGAACTACACAGTTCTATCCATTGTACAGTGGACGGAGCTGGTAACTGCATCACTTCTCCCATTTACTTCAATGGGAGCAATGCTGCAGTTACCAGCTCCATCCATTGCAAAATGGATAGAACTGTGTAGTTGGCGCTTGAGCTAAAAGGTTTCAGCTAATTGGAAGGGTGCGAAGTGTTGGATCATCGCAGATCTTCTATTGCTAGCCTAAGCTGAGAATAGGCCATCAAAATCCTGGTCAATCCCTTTAAGGTCCATGCACATGGCGCAGCAGTGTTTAGTGAGTGTATTTCAAAGCTCAAGACAAGGGGTAGACCCTGATTGAATGATTGCCACCCAATGAAAGACCCTGTCAGTAGGGGACCGAATGTATGAAAATTTAGGTTCTAATCTTTCTACTTAGAAGTAGTCTTGTACAGTAGAATTCCTGCATGACTTCGCATGTGACAGCACATGCCACTTTTTTTCTCAGTGATTATTAAATCTGGGTGGGGGTTTTTCATGTCCCAGTTTACCTCCACTGTTTAAGCATTTATGCCCCCCTTTTAATAATTTAAATATTCAATAACTGTAGATGTCCACTTGTTTTTACACCTTCTATATATATAGATTAGATATTAATGCCATGTTGGCTTTGAGTGCTGTTATTTATGCATTTTTTATCTTTTTCTAGTCTACACCTCTGTCATCTGCAGAGTTTCACAAATCGTAATCTTGTCTTCTTCGCCATAAGGGAATTGTAATGTTTTTGTACCTGTTGAATAAAACATGCAGTAGGTCTCTGATTATTACTTTTAGATTCAGCTGAGAGCATCCCTTTGACCATTTGCACATTTTACTAACTGCTGAGAAGGAAACTCTACTGTAAATTCTCATATATATTTGGTGCCAGTATAGGACTAGACAAACTTTGTAATCAGCTTGTTTTCTTCTACTTCAATTCATATTTTTGCTGAAACTTCATAAAGCTCCATATATATGAGAAGTCTATGAGTGGATGAGCAGTGATCACATCCCAGGATTATCAAACAAGATTTTTAGACACGGCAGTTCCATTTTTGAGCGCAGGAGATCTTTAACAACTTGTTGCATCTATAGGTCTACAGAGTTTAAATACTGATGACCTATCAATATCACATCTACGGTGGTCCAACTCTTGGTACTGTCGTCCATCAGCAATTTGAATGGTGCCCATGGTGCCTGGGTGAGGATTGCAGCTTCTTCTTTGTATACCAGGCAAACCACCATACATTGTATAGAGACTGTGCCTAGTATTGCAGCTCATTCCCATTCACTTGAATGGGACTAAGCTACAGGAAAGGCTGTGTCACTAACCAATGTCATATCACAGGCTTGATGGATAGGGTTCAGCACTCACTTGAGTGCTGCTTCTTCCTCAAACAACTGATGTGATGATGTGCCAGGAGCAAGATCCCCACAGATCTGATATCGATGACCTATTGTAAGGCCATTGAAAACCCTCTCGAACTATAATCTTTGAACCTAAATGAAGACAAATGCATGTTCCATCAGAACACTTCCTTTCCATTTTTAGGGAGAATGGACATCATGGAGAGAAGCTCCCTCATTTTTATCTCCTGAATTATTAGCAAACATTAAGCTACATGTGGTTTTGCCACAAGTTTGAATTTGAGCATTTTTTAATAGTATAGTAGAACTTAAAAAAATACCTATATGAGTCTAACTACAATATATTTAACACAAATAACCTTTAAAAGCTTATCGATCACTAAAATATGTCAAAACGTACTGTACTCTCTGCAAAGTATCTCTTCCCATCAAGTGAAATGAATTGGTAACTGCATGCCAATGGGTCAGGATTGGCATTACATAAAGGATAAAATCTGAAGGGGCTTCCTTGCTTTACTCTTGTGTGGGGTCTGAGTGGTGAACCCCCTCCTATCACATGATGGCATTTATTTAGCCACTAGTATTAAAGATGCTAGGTATACTAGGTATCACAGACATAAAAACTACAAATAGGCAACAGGAATGTAATGACAACCATTTACAAGTCACTATATCATGAAATATGATTAGTAATTAATAAGAGCGTGGCTGTTTAAATAAGGTGAATACAATTGTACGATACATTTTTCCTCATTAATCCGCAGTCCTTTCCAAATCCGAGATGTGATGTGAGCCTATTCTCTGTTTAGGATAAGATTACATTCCTGGCATGCAGAAGAGAAGTCAGGCAGGAGGCCTAATTGCGCTACAGGTAGTGTTTACTGACATTACTGTGAGCGTTGATGGACTGTGAGAAAACAGATGGGTTATGACTGCAAGAAGTCTCCTAGAAAGCACGTGGGACATGTAGGAGCAGGGAAAAGCTCTGCTGATATTTCAGAGCTCTCTGGTTTTATATGGATCATTCATGTGCATTGTTATTTGTAGATAGGAGCCGTCAGAGCAGTGGCATAGCCCAAATATTTCATTGCTGGGTATCCTAAAAGGAACATAACATGATTCACCCTAATATACAAAGCTTAGTTTATCCACCATCTTTAGTTTCATGTTAAAAAGGTTTTTTGAGATTTTATTACTAATGACCTATCCTCAGGATAAGTCTTCAGTATCTGATCGGTGGGGGTCTGACACCCGGGACCCCCACCGATCAGCTGTTTGAGAAGGAACCTGTGCTCCTGTGAGCGCCACAGCCTTCTCCATGCTTACCAGCACAGCGCCACACATTGTATATCGGTTATGCTTGATATCACACTCGGCTCCCCTTCCTTCAATGGGACTGAGCTTCGCCTAGGCCACGTGACAGATAAAACTTCATTACTGGCCTAGGCAAAGCAGCAAGAAGGCTGCGGCACTACTGTGAGCGCTGATGCCTTCTCAAACAGCTGATCGGTGAGTGTCCCAGGTGTCCGACCACCACCGATCAGATCTCGTAAAATTATGTCTCCTAGTCTTTTGTCTATGTGCAGTTATCATAATGAACCAAAAGTGATATAGTCTTGGGTCTCCCTAAATGACTGCATGGGCATACTAACTGTACAAGCCTTTGTAATAGCTACCTTATGACTATGGGAATATGTGAGCCTACTTTTTATTACATTCATATTTTTTTTTTTTTACAAACTGGCTGTACTGTGGTTCAAAGGAATGCCAGGATGTGGTTTTATGAGGCTATTTTGGTTATAGATTATTATATATAGTTTCACATGTTGGACAAGTTGTATTGCATGCATCTCATATCTTTGATAGACTGAACCTTACTTACATATTAACAGCATACGTGTGAATATTCGGTGTGAAACAGGTTGATGGTTTTCTGGATATATTTTTTTAAGTTACTCCATGTATTCTACTTCCTGTCCTGGCTCTTAAACTTCCTCTTTATTAGTACAACACAGCCTCACTTAACTCTTTCAGACCATCTTTCAGGTTAGAGAAAGCCCCTTGTAGTGACCCAATTAGTGCATGACACATTACACTAATGAATGCAATGCTCTTCTGTGGGGAACTTTATCTCGGGCTCCACCTACTACTATAATGAGGATTACTATGTAGATAACATCAGTAAACTAAATTATCTAAAGAGACTTCTGAGATGAGGCAACCTGACCCAACATGTAATCCTCTCCTGCTCCTATATCCATTAATTTTCTTTTACTAAAGGCAGTGTAATTTTATGTTTCTAGTAAAAATCCATCATTTTTATTGCAGCACACATCCAGAATTACAATTCTCATATTGTTTAACCTTGTATATTAGGTAAGCAAAACATAGAATTCACTGCGTTGTGCAGATTATTCCCATACCGGGGACTAGTGCTCCTCTACATTCTCACCATAGATCTGGTGGAGACTTCATTGTCCATTCACTCAAGGTTTTGAAAACATCTGTTGACCTTCATGAGATCACCCATTAAATAATGTGCATATCATACAAGGCAAACAATGGCCTTAATGTTATTTAATGTGTCAAAACAATATTAAAGCTTGAAGAGCACAATGAGGTAAGAAAACCACAGAGTGATGAGTCACTGAGAAGTAAAAACTTGAGAATTATTTTTAGATGATGTATTCAGAGCATTGATGACCTGTCCATAAACTGCAGCTGGATAGGAAAGTGTCACACATTCCAGATCTTAGGGAAATGTGAACCCAGGCTTGTGGTTATCTCTGGGAATGCTGGGCCTATCTGCACAAGCTTCATGTTAAACAATAAGTATTAGATGCATCTAAATATGTCTACTCCATTGTTTGGCCATCAGTTACCTATTAAACATTATAGATAAGCACTTCTCATCCTTATAGCCTTGGCTTCACTTTCATATTACTTTGTTGCAGGTGGAGATGACTCTAGTCTAGGTGAACCCATAAGTATAGTACGGTGTTAGTCCTCCTGTTGGCATGGTGCAGTTTTTTTTTAAGTTTGCAAAATAAGCAGTCAATGACACTTTTCAAATGCTGCCAATTCAGGTGACTGTGGAATATTTCCATTGAGTTTACCATGGCATAAACCTGAAGCAGACATTATAACTCTTGTACTTTAGCCTGCCAGACTAATGTAACTAGCCTATAAAATGTACAGTAGTTTTTTTCATCCGTTAAAATATTTTCTTCGTTTCAGTTTAGACATTTACTAAAATATCAGTACACAGCTATGAGATATTAGCTGTTATAACTCACTGGTAAATGTATGTATATACTATATGTACAAATATAATAGATCTAGATAGATAGATATGAGGTATCCAGGATGGAATCTACTGCACATGTGTGCCTATGCGTTCCCCCATAGTCCTGGCTAGAGATGAGTGAAGTTCTTAAAAATTTTATTTGGCTGCTTTGCCGAATAAAAAAAAAAAAAATTAGCTTTGTGTCAAATTACTTTGTAGCAGGTATAATTACAGGGACTGGCGATTGTGCTGACCCCCATCATTGAACCTCTCAGATGCCGCGTCTGAGATCAATATTAAAGCGTTTTAGGGGTTGCTCATAAAAAATAAAAATAAAAATAAAATCATACTTGCCTCATCTATTTGACCGCGAAGAGGCCTCGGCCATCTTGCTTGAGGATCCAGTGCGAAATCTCGCATGACCCATAATGATGTCATCATGTCAGCCGGTGTGGTGACGTCATATGTCATCTGCACACAATTTTTCATGTGGGATCTTCAAGCAAGATGGCCGTGACCTCTTTGTGCTCAAATGGATGAGGTAAGTATGATTCTTTTTTTTTTTTAAAGGGAGTCTGTCACCTACCTGACCGGATTCAAACAGGTGACATTGTTCAGTGGGGCACAAAGACATGACACAGATTTTACCCGTGTTTAATACTTCTGATGCTTCAAATTGCCCAAAAAGTAAGTTTTTATCATATGCTAATGAGCCGTCGCAAGTTCCTCCGCCTCACTCGCGCCTAACTCCTCCCCTCAGTAAGCTCAGGCTAGCCCTGTGGCTCTGTGACATCATATTTCCCTATAGGCTGTTCGCACATCACTGCCGGGCCCGAGCATGCGCACTGTTCTGCCCACTGTGGTCAGAGGCACAGAGATATGCAGTGCGCATGCGCCATTTTCACGCCAGTAACTGGTGCATGCGCACTCCATATCCCTGTCCCTCTGCCCACAGTGAGCAGAACACTGCGCATGCCCGGGCCCGGCAGTGATGCGCTAACAGCCTGTAGGGAAATATGATATCACAGAGCCACAGGGCTGGCCTGAGCTTACTGAGGGGCGGAATTAAGCGCGAGTCAGACGGAGGAACTTGGGCACTTTCAACGGCTCATTAGCATATGATAGAAACGACTTTTTGGGCGATTTGAAGCATCAGAAGAACCAAACATGGGTAACATCCGTGTCATGTCTTTGTGCCCCACTGAACAATGTCACCTGTTTGAAAGAGGTCAGGTAGGTGACAGACTCCCTTAATATTTACCAACAATTCAGGGAAAATGGATTAGATACCACAAAGCACGAGGAAATTTGGCTTTGCAGCGAATCAAATTTTTCCTGAAATTTGGATGGAAGTCCACTTCGTTAACTTTGATGCACTCAATACTAGTCCTGGCCACCAGGAGTCTGGCGCCTTTTTCTCTAGTTTGCCAGCACAGCCACCGCTGCTGGATTGCAGAGAGGTTGTAACTCCCGGATACAAGCAGTGTATAATGTGATGGAAAAATAAATCAAGGATGCAATATAGACAATCACAATACATTAGTAAGTGCCTTCTATTAACTTTGTCTACATGATAAATGCCACTTGCTGAAGTGAGACAATCCCTTTAAGAGCTGATTGGCATGCCATGTGACGTCGTATTCACTCCTCTGCAGCAGTGATGTGATTGGGCAAAGTCATCACTTAAGCTCCATCTTATTTTGAGAAAGGACAACCCTTTAGACTCTACAAAGTGAGCTTTGTCATTTGATTGAATCCTCCCATGAGGATGTATTGTACCATAGCATTAGTTGTAACTAGAAAATAATGTGATGTTTTCTAATGCATTAGGACCAAACTATTCAGCCTCCCTGTATATTCACAAGAACTCATGCATACATACTGTACACACATAGTAGCCACCTAAGCTTCACCACAGTACCTCGAAGTGCCAGATTATTAGGCAAATTCCTCATAATTTGGTCTGGGACTTTACTACATTATCAGGATTTCCAGACAGACAACTTTTTGGAAAACTGTATTCAGTTTGCTATGCACGACCCATCTTCAACATGCCTTTCTTTCCCCCAACATCTGCCTTTGGGGGAGATTCGGGTCACCATTATTTACATTACAAGGCTGACAGGTTTGCTCAGCATTCCTCTAATGTGTAAGGTCACCTTTAGAATTGGGTTATACCATGGAATGATCATTCCGTGGTTAAGACCCATAATTGTGTTTATTAGCTCTAGGTTTATATTCTGACCTGACACCAGGAATGGAGCAGTTTTGCTAGCGCAGTATGCGCTGGATGACCCTGTGTCCTGAGCCTTGGCTGCCTTCTGCTCCTTTACTAGTGCTGGCAGCTCACTGTCTGGACTGGAATGCATCTCTCTGCAGCTGGGGAATGCCGAAGCAGCTGGTGAGCTGTGCAGGAATGATGTGTGAAATGTGTGGGCTTCGTGCCCCCACAATGGAAAGCACACTTTTATTTTCCTGGCTGAGCTACAGAAGAGTCTTGTATTTTGGAAGACGAGAGGGAGCTGCCCACCTAAATCAGCACTAGTCCCACTTCCTTTCCTGGAGGCCACAGCAGCGAGATCCATTCACTGTTTGTGTTTCGGCCATTCAGGAAGTCCTCATGTGTAATATTGTCCCCCCTATCTACTATCCTGAGTTTATTTAGACTTTCACGGCTTCCGCTGCATGCTGAGGACAGAGACTAAGAATTCCATATGACCTCAAACACAGACACTACTCAGTTCTGTAGTGAAATTGTATGTACCATGAACCAGTCCATCTAACACAGTTAGCAACAGAGTATAGTATTCTGGAAGATTATTGGGGATAAAAGGCCGCAATATATGTTCCCCTTAGTTGTACTGGTTTCCGGTTTGCACCTATACTAGATGTAATAGAAGTTGGGCAATCAGATTCTCCAAAGGTTGACAGCTAAAGCCCAGCACAAGACCCCTGTAGATGCTGTATTGCGGCAGCGGTGGTCACCATGTGGCGCTGTGCCAAAGTAGAGTAGGTACCCACTCGAAAGAGGAGACTCCTTGACGTGGTGAGTGGGCCTATTGATCAAAATGTGTACAAAGTGCCTTGTGTACTTGTTTATTAATTATGCTGAGAAGCAATAGATCAATGCATGTGGATGTGCGATCCATGTTTCTTTTCTTACATATTTCTTACACTAGCTCAGCCCTCTTATAGGAGTTCACATGGCTTTGATAAGTGTTTGTGTTTCTCGCATACAAATGATGTCATCAAAGGAGCATGATGACATCATAACTCCATATACATGTATTTTATTACTGATTGTAAAGTACATGGCAATATATTGTATTACTGGAGGTGTAAGCAATGCGTTTATGTTTTACTGTCTTAATTATGTAGAGTTAACATGCTTTTCATCTCACACTTGATAATCCAGAAAGTCTGATAATTTGGCACAGAACTGTGAAATTATTTACGTGCAAGAGCAGAAAACTGGGCAGGAAATTAATCAGGTTTTGTACACATATTACTTATTCTTGAAGAAATAGTGGCAAGCATTAGATGAGATGTATGAACGTTCATCTGTTCAAACTGAGAAGATGCAAAGAAGACTTTCCTCAATGACTGGCAAGACAGTTCCTGCAGCTGATATGCTCCACTGAGGACTTTCAATAGTTCCCATTACATTGTAATTATAGCGAAGTGAGTAGACATGGGGAATGCTGAGCTTCAGGGAAATACCTTAAGGTCCTTTTATCTGACAGATGATCAGGAACGAAGCAGACCCTCCCAATCACTATCCGATGATCTGCAGAGGTGACGCCTGTGCTGTATGTGGACAAGCGATCGATGTAGGGATTCAGTATTCCTGCACAGCAGATCATTGTTTTGACAGAACAATCTCCTGCGCAGGAACGATGATTTTCGGACCGAACATTTGCTCGTTCATCGGGTGATTGCTGACACCTTTTACACTGGCAGATTAGCGGGAACGAGAGTTTCTACAAACGCTCTTCCCCGATAATCTGACATATCATTGGTCTGTGTAAAAGGAGCTTTAGAAAAAACAGCTCTAGGTAAAGTCAGATTAAAGTTCGCTAGGTTTGTACCTCAATAGTCATAGAGGGATTTTATGAAGCGGAGATGTAAACCTGAACTTTTTGGACCCCAATGCAAAATCTGTCTCCCAAACATCATGCACCTTTTATAGAACTGGTCTCTTCATATGGGGCAGAGGGACCTTATGGTCACCTGTGGCTCCTGGAACTAGTGTGACTGTGAACATTACAAGCCCTACAGTTACTTGCCTGCTCATTACCCCTTTAAGTGCTATTATCTTCCATATCAAGTGTATCTGTTACATGGCTTTGTCATCTTGCATACCGTTTTAGCTTTCCGTTTGTAAGATCCGTTCAGGGATTTCACAAGCGGTCCAAAACTGATCAGTTTTGCCCTAATGCATTCTGAATGGATACAAATGGATCCATTCAGATAATACAGACGGTTGTATTATCTGACGGATCCGCACAAAACGCGAGTGTTGAAAGTAGCTTAAGAGTAATTTTTTACCAAAGAGTGTATTAATTGGAACTAGGATAATTTGGTCACAGTTCAATAAGTGATGACATAGAGGAAGGAGATGACCTCAGTATTGGACAAGCCTATACTCACTGGCCCCAAAAATATTAACATAATATCTGCTGCTGTCACTTTATTAGGTTTTGGCAATTACAGCTTTCTTTCCCCTATGTAAATGTGTAATAGTAGTGCGGTGGTGTAATTATTTTTCGGCAAATCGTGGGTGACTCCACGTAACTCTGGAGCCTAAGCATCGATCAGAGGAGTCTAGTGACTCTCGTCTTAGTCTTCTTCTTCTGATCTTGAGAGCATCTTACAGTTCTCCACTTGAAACAAGTGTGGTGGAATCATTAGATTTTAGTAATAAGACACTATGGGGCACATTTATTAAGACCAGAGCTTTAGACTCTGGTCTTAATAAAGCCCCATAGCTGGCGGAAAATCTGCTGAAGTTATGAAGAGGCGCCGGCCTCTCCATAACTTTGGCGCATCCAACGCCAGTTCTAAATGTAAGACAGCTTCCTAGCTGTCTTACATTTAGACGATTTTTATGCCTAAAACAGGAGTAGAATATGATGAGTGAGACGGGCCTTTCCCCGCCCACAATTTCAGTTCTGGCGTGAGCAGGGCGAAGTCGCAGATGGGGTTAGTTGCAACGGTTAGTTGCACCGCCATCTGAGTCTGAAATACGCCTAATTTAGGCATAATTCAGAATAGTAAATGACCCCCTATGTGTATGGGTATACATACATATATTCTGTATACTTCTCATACTTTTTTTCCCATTGAGCATTGCCTAATATTAAGTATCTATACAAAGCTGAGTCACTTCAATGGGAGCCAGTACAATATACTGTATGAATAAATTGGCAAATGGGTGTTACCATCCCCGCTTGTTCCTAGAGGTGTCTCCCTCCTCAGTCTAGCAGTACTGGTTTGACAGTGTCAAAGTATGTAAGGACACCCCCACCCCAACTAGTACCGCCCAGTTGTCAATTTATTCATAAATTATTACGAGAAATAACAGACCCGAAAGAAAAGAAGCACCAGAATTATTATTTCATGAGGAATACAATTATTTACTAAAAAAGTCAGGTCAGAAGAGGTATTGGGTGTTTATGCATTTATTATATGGCCTGTACATACTTCTTGACTGTGCGTTTAGCAGTAAAGCTTTATCTGTGACCTTTGACTATTGTATTTGTGTTGATCTATAGATAAGAAAGCCAATACCTCTGGCTGCAAGGGTGTGCTAAGGTTTGCATGCTGTCATATACTCATCTATTCAGCACTACTCCTTAGCCAAATATTACTGATGTCATTTTGTATTAAACAAGTCCAAGTAGAACACTTACTCCCTTTCCTACCTCCAATCACTACTTGTAGCATTATACTTTTCCATATTTACTATATGTGCATCTAGTTAATATGCAAATATATTGTTGGCATGGCCAAAAGTAAGGCCTCATGCACACAACCGTGGTGTGTTTTTCGGTCCGCAAATCGCGGATCTGCAAAACACAGATGGCGTCCGTTGTTAGTGTTGGATAACCCCTTTAAATTGTAAATCAAACAATGCAAACATTTTACTATATGGAAGACTGAGTAGATTTTAGTAATATGCATTAATCTTCTGACTCTTACCTGATGTAAGGTTTCCACACATAATGTGCCTTTGCTCTCAGGCAAGAGCTCATAAACCAATTATTTGCCTAGAACCCTTAACCAATTGTGATCTGCCATAGTGATCCGGGTAAAAACAAAGAGATTAAATAAACCAGTAGAATTAGTAGTTATTGTGTCAGCTTGCTCCCGGGGACAAAAACCTGCAATAAATATTGTGTCTTTCGAGGCACCTTTCATAGTAGATGAGTGACAAAGTGATTGCGTGACAGAGGAACAGATTGATATGACAGAACCCCAGGTGTTTGCTGCCAGTTCTAAAGCTTTGCTTATGATCACTATTAACAATTTAATAGCACCAATCTGCACAACCTAACCTTATTCGTATTTAACATGTTACGTCTCTACTCTTTACAGTGTATCCCTCACACTGTGAATATATCATTTACATGTGCAATACATATATGCTAAGAATTATTGGAGTCAGGGTTGGACTTACACACTAAACATAGAGCAGAAGATTGTTAGAGGTGAGGTTGAACTTAGACACCAAACATGGAGTACATTAGTGTAAAGGTGGCCATACACAGAGAGAGAGAAGTAGGTTCATGGATGAACATCAGTTGAACAATCAAACATCTGGTGAACATTTATTTCACAGATACAGCCACACGCATTTTATTCCATATTGGCTGCTACAGTTGTTCAGACTGCCCACACACATTCAACAAAACTGGACGAGAGTGAAAGATATTAAAATTTTCTTTAAACAAAAGATCTTTCGTCTGATTATGCCTTCTTTTCCAACAATAATGGTCTATCATCGGTTTGCTAAAACGATTGTTGGTTGTTACATTTCAACCAACGAATATTTGTTTTGGTTGAAATCCATCTGTTTTGATCAACGTTACACTAATGTGCCAGGATCAAACTGACCCACTGGGCTCAATAATGAGCCTTAACTATCACAAGGCCACAAAGGATCAGCAGAAAACAAACTCATGTGGAGT
Source organism: Bufo gargarizans (assembly GCF_014858855.1). NCBI lineage: Eukaryota > Metazoa > Chordata > Amphibia > Anura > Bufonidae > Bufo > Bufo gargarizans. The sequence goes on along the minus strand of NC_058084.1, from coordinate 180,159,784 downwards.
TATCTTTGGAGTCAGTCACTTAAATTGGAGTTTATTAATGAATAATGTTAACAATAAAGATAGGATTAGCACAAGATGTGTATAGTAGGAGAGAGGGCGTTACAAGTTGTTTCCCTCTGGTGGGCCCATGTAACCTCATAACAATGGTTAAGAGTTCTGTATATGGGCCAATGGACAATAGAAATTATATATCTGGCTGAACATGTTCAATTACATTGGTCTAGAGGGTGAGTCAAATCTGGTTCAAAAGTTATCAACACAGAAAGTTGCAACAACAACTAGGTACAATCTCTGTGATGCACAGCTATTTGACGCGTTCCCCCGTGCTGAACACAGAACTTTGAACTTTTAAAATTTAGAATTTTCTGTGTTGATAACTTTTGAACCACAAGACATATTGCAAATCTGATTTAGCAATCGATTTCTGAGAAAATTCAGGTCTTCTTTGGTACGTTACAGAGGAAAACAACTTGGAACGCCCTCTCTCCTACTATACACATCCTATCTTTATTGTTAACATTATTCATTAATAAACTCCATTGGAAAAATTTGCCCTTAATCCAATATGGCAGCTTTTAAGATGGCAGCCATGCCCCAGACATACGCTTGCTAGGATATTCAGATATTTCATTTTCCATTTTTGTTTCTGAAATAAAAGGGTATCCTGAATTTTGACTCCCCCAGTCTTTGTTTTATTCAGATCATAGAGCTTCTAGCCAACTTTTCATATGTTTGTTATATAATTCATATGTTCTCATTGTTCTACATCATATTGGTTTTAGTTTGAAACAATTCATGTGATGATCGTCATTTTACTTACGGTATGTTTGTTTCACCGCATTGATTATGAATTCTAATGTAGAGCAACTGAACCCTGCATACTGTCTATAATATAGTATTTTACCCCAAAGAATAAAATATATACCATAGGAGATAAAATAATACTGTATATTAAATCTGTGATCAAAGTGTATATCTGGAGATATCTATTGTACTGTATATGGGGCCTTTTACCCATCATATAGTAGTCGCTTGACAATTAAACAGTGGTTGTGTGGCAGGGTTGTGAAGGCTTCAGATCACTGCAGATTAGATTATAGAATAACAAGCTATCTTAACTACGTGTGTTAAAAAAGATAAACACATAGTCAAATGATTATTGCACAGTGTGATACTTGCTTGATATCCAATAAAATGTGCCATATTTAAAAGGCAAGCTGTTACATAGAAAAAGAATGCATGGCTCTGTCTTATGTTACATTTCTTGGCAATATCCCGGCAGTACAGTGCATATGGCTAATCTGTTGGGATTTACATGGATATGATTTAAAGGGATAGAGACATTTATAGTCTGTGTTTTGTGACTGTATTTATTATAGTTAAAGAAACACTCCATGCATACATTGTTTTATGTCCACTGCGGGGTCCAGAGAGCGGTGCATGATGTAAGTATTCTGTTTTTGGATCAGTGTGTCATGGACTACATAGGTACAACATAGTGTGGAATATTTGGAGTGATCGTTTAATTGTAGAAAGCTTTACAGGAAAGCTTGCTGTTTGGAAGCACAACATACCCTATAGAGATTTTGCATGTTATCTGCTGTAATTCAGGTTGTAGTCCTGTTCTTAAAAAGGTCAACATTTTTTGCAGAAGTGAAGCGAGGTTAGTGATCCTTCATCTATTTGTATGGTTCATACTCAAACAGCTTGACCAAGTTCTGTCATTTACACAATGTTCCCAACAAATTGGGCATCGTGTCACATAGTCTACTGGGTGTTTCACTGTAGTGCCCCTAGTACCTGGGCAAGCGGTTCCATACTTGGAACTGAGACTCTCTTCTAATAATGAGATTCCCTTTCCAATGAGATAAAAAGGATTCTGTCCAACCGAAGCTTCGTTGGTGCCCATAGCTCAGATTACTAATAACCATCTTAATTATGGACAGTGCCCCTGTGCAGGGTCTCCCTTCCCATAGGCACTGCAATATTTGGCCTCCTGTACTCTCATGTACATAGTATAGATCTGTAATATCATGCTATGACCCATAGTATATTACTGTCTTTGTCAACTAGATGGCATGGCATATGAAGAGTCTATGTGGAACTGTAGCAGGGTCACATGGCAATGACACATCCAGTTCCCCTTAGGAAATAATGAAAAAGGAACAAACATTGGGTAACATCTGCCCGTTAGAAGTTTGGATTTTTAACAGCTATTGACTTTGTCCAAGGATTCTGGGGGCAAGCATGAACTAGCACCTAGAAGGGGATCTGGAATGGTCCCTACTACAAAGGGTTCTTCATTCTTTTTCTTCTTCTGTCTACGTTTGTCGATTACATGAAACATTTTCTAAATTCAGAGAATTCCACGTATAAGAGACATTAATTTTATTTAGACAGTTAAAATCATCCACATTTCACTTATGTTTTATTAATATTTGTCCTTCAGCTTATGATAGGTTAGTTTCCCAACAGTCTGTAAACCTTTGGCTCCTGACTGGTTTTATGGTTTGTAAACTTCTTTTTATATTAATTATAGCAATCACCTGATGTTACCTTCCTTCCTTCTTCATATCCCTTTCACATTTGATGGCCATGGCAAGAGGAAGTAAATCATAATTCTCCAACTATCTGTTTTGTGAAAACCCAAAGATGCTTCCTGGTCTGAACATGAATTTCTTCATTTCACCTGAAAGTTTAAGAATTGTCTACTATGTAGTTTGGCAGGTTGTTATAAATCTGACACTATGATTCCACCTAGTAAAGGAATGCAAAATGTAGCCGTTCCCAACATCTGTCAAAGAGGATTGACATATTTTTGCAAAGTAGACTGATTTTGGATGATACTCCTTCCCACTACCCAACTCCTCAGACATTGACAGTATTGTATACCGTACAGACCAAAAGTTTGGACACACCTGCTCAGTTTCTTTATTTTCATGACTATGAAAATTGTAGATTCACACTGAAGGCATTAAAACTATGAATTAACACATGTAGAATTATATACATAACAAAAAAGTGTGAAACAACTGAAAATATGTCATATTCTAGGTTCTTCAAAGTAGCCACCTTTTGCTTTGATTACTGCTTTGCACACTCTTGGCATTCTCTTGATGAGCTTCAAGAGGTAGACACCTGAAATGGTTTTCACTTCACAGGTGTGCCCTGTCAGGTTTATTAAGTGGGATTTCTTGCCTTATAAATGGGGTTGGGACCATCAGTTGTGTTGTGGAGAAGTCAGGTGGATACACAGCTAATAGTCCTACTGAATAGACTGTTAGCTGCTTTTTTCTTGCCATAATACAAATTCTAAGTAAAGAAAAACCAGTGGCCATCATTACTTGAAGAAATGAAGGTCAGTCAGTCTGAAAAATTGGGAAAACTTTGAAAGTGTCCCCAAGTGCAGTCACAAAAACCATCAAGCGCTACAAAGAAACTGGTTCACATGCAGACTGCCCCAGGAAAGGAAGACCAAGAGTCACCTCTGCTGCGGAGCATAAGTTCATCCGAGTCACCAGCCTCAGAAATCACAGGTTAACAGCAGCTCAGATTAGAGACCAGGTCAATGCCACACAAAGTTCTAGCAGCAGACACATCTCTAGAACAACTGTTAAGAGGAGACTGTGTAAATCAGGCCTTCGTGGTAGAATATCTGCTAGGAAACCACTGCTAAGGACAGGCAACAAGCGGAAGAGACTTGTTTGGGCTTAAGAACACAAGGAATGGACATTAGACCAGTGGAAATCTGTGCTTTGGTCTGATGAGTTCGAGTTCTTTGGTTCCAACCACCGTGTCTTTGTGTGATGCAGAAAAGGTGAACGGATGGACTCTACATGCCTGGTTCCCACCGTGAAGCATGGAGGAGGAGGTGTGGGGGTGCTTTGCTGGTGACACTGTTGGGGATTTATTCAAAATTGAAGGCACACTGAACCAGCATGGCTACCACAGCATCTTGCAGCGGCATGCTATTTCATCCGGTTTGCATTTAGTTGGACCAGCATTTATTTTTCAACAGGACAATGACCCCAAACACACCTCCAGGCTGTGTAAGGGCTATTTGACCATGAAGGAGAGTGATGGGGTGCTGCGCCAGATGACCTGGCCTCCACAGTCACCGGACCTGAACCCAATCGAGATGGTTTGGGGTAATCTGGACCGCAGAGTAAAGGCAAAAGGGCCAACAAGTGCTAAGCATCTCTGGGAACTCTCTCAAGACTGTTGGAAGACCATTTCAGGTGACTACCTCTTGAAGCTCATCAAGAGAATGCCAACAGTGTGCAAAGCAGTAATCAAAGCAAAAGGTGGCTACTTTGAAGAACCTAGAATATGACACATTTTCAATTGTTTCACACTTTTTTTGTTAGGTATATAATTCCACATGTGTTAATTCATAGTTTTGATGCCTTCAGTGTGAATCTACAATTTTCATAGTCATGAAAATAAAGACAACTCTTTGAATGAGAAGGTGTGTCCATCTGTACTGTAGATTATCTTCGAAAGTTTATCACAATGACTATATAAAGGGCTTGTTATGACAGTTAACAAAAAATTCCACAAAAAGCTCATGTGCAGCCATTACAGATTACATGCCGCATACAGTAACACACTGTAAAACATATAGGGCTTTATTCATCAAAGCAGATAAGTGACCTTGTTCCCCATAACAGCCAGTCATTTTCAGAGCAATCTAAAGGGGTTGTCTGAAAAAACAAACCCATACTTAATTACGTAATTTTTAGTTCATAAATGGGCAGGTGGGAATTAGGCTGATCCATCATAAAAACAGATAAATAAAAAAGAACGGATCAATTTTTGAGCATATGCTCAGTTAGCATCAATTTGCACTAAAAATAACTGATCCATCTTTTTTTGAACATCTGTTATGATCAGTTTGCATCAGTTTATGTCACTTCCTTTAGAGATCAGGTATTTTTGATGAGAGAAAAATTACAGTATGCAGGACTTATTCACCCGTCAAAAATAACTGATCCCTGATGGAAGTGACGCAACCTGATGCAAACTGATGCTCAAAATGATAGATCAGAAGAACCCAAAGTTAAATGATGCAAACTCAGCATTAGGGTACTTTTAAACTAGCATTATAGTTTTCCGGTATTGAGTTCCGTCCTATGGGCTCAATACCGGAAAAAAAGTTTTATCCTAATATATTCTGAATGGAGAGCAATCCATTCAGGATGCATCAGGATGTCTTTAGTTCAGTCACTGTACGGTTTTTGGACGGAGAAAATACTGCAGCATGCAGCAACACTTGCCGGCATTATTTTTCATTGAAATGCATTAATGCTGAATCCGGCACCAAGTGTTTCGGCAAAACGAATCTGCATATGCAGACCTTTAAAGATGCAAAAAAATATACAGTATACCGGATCCGTTTTTCCGGATGACACTGGAGATACGGATCCAGTGTTTCAATGCATTTGTTAGACGGATCCGGATCCATCTACAATTGCTATCCGTTTGCACATGGATTTCCGCAGACAGTTCCGGCGTCAGACCTGCCTGCTGGATCTTCACAGCGCAAGTGTGAAAGTACCCTTACCGGTACATTCAGGAACATCATCAAGAGCTTTGTGACTATAAAGAATGTCTAGAGGAGCAAGGGATGCAAAGTAGCTGTCCACCAGGAAGATGGAAAACTCTCTCCTGGGTTTGGTCAATATCTGACCTTTTAGCAGGTCTTCCAATATAACAAAACATACAGGCCAAAACAGAATCTTCTCAATTAGGAATCAGCGCAGAGTGAGGTACTGTTGGCTGGGTTTAGAGCATGGGTACTGTTGGTCCCTCTGCAGATTACACTTTCCAGATTTTGACCATCTATCATCACTTTTCACTTCATACCTGCTTCCTTTTTTGTGTTGGTCTATCGCATAAAATTCCAAGAAAACACATTTAAATTTGTGTGTGTAACGTGAAAAAAATGTGCAAAAGTTCAAGGGGTAAGAATACTTTTTCAAGACATTGTATTTTAGAAAACATATATATTTGAAATTTTGGCACAATACAGAAAATAAATATCAAAACTGGTGCCAAGAAAAATTGAAGCAGTTGCCCACAGCAGCCAATCAAACTTAAGGGCTCATTTTTCAGAGGCTCTTTTTATATAACAGCTACACCCTAATTGGTTGTTGTGAGTAACTGCTCCACTTTCTCTTTGCACCAGTTTTGATATATCATGGTGGACATTATATTTTTTATTTGTTCTGTTTTAATTTCAGATCTTTTTAAGTAAAATTCTATAGCAGTAGCCTCCTGAGAGCCATCTGTTGTAGTCATGTATTCTACCTGCCAGTAATTAGTCACTTTGCGTAATGTCCTGTCCTTACTGCCTATAAATCTTTCTGCAAACATCTAGCCAAGGAGTTCATTCTGAGTCTCCAGCTCTCCCATCTCCCATGAATTGGAAGTTACACAAAAGACAGTTCAGAGAACAGTTAATATTTGTACTTTGATGACTGATAAGAGGATAGCTAAGGGCATCCTTGAAAGTTCTGCCATGGCCTGTGGTTGCATCAGCAAGGCAATGAGCAGCTTTGTGTGATCAGAGAATATTGATGTCAATAAACCTTGTGTTCTACCACCAAGGACTTTTCACGATGAAGCCTACACATTTTTTCACTGCAGTGAAAAACTTTAATTCAACCTACCTAAATTATATATTTAGAGGTATGCCCAGCAACTGAATAGCAATGAATATATTTAAGCCAGGATGTCCAACCTGCAGCCTGTGGAACACATGCTCAGTGCCATTCTGCGTTGCCTCCAAACATCTGGTCATACATATGCTTGTATGTTTCTTTCCACGTCAGATAGAAGTGAATGTGGGAGCAGGGCCAGGTAAGCACTTTGTGGCCCCACACAAACTACGATGTAGACAGAAGCATGTATGCCTGGTATCTTCCTTTCTAACTTGTCACTGAGAGAGAAGGAGACCATCCTCCTGATAGGTAGGACTTCTGGAAGTAGAACCCTGCACCTATTTTCGATACCCCATACATTTCCCAGACGATAATACCCTTTTCTTTTTTGTTGTAGGCCTTGAAAGTGCTGCAGTGTAAAAATGTGTCCCTCAAACCAAAAAAGGTTGAGCCTTTCTGCTTTAAAATAGTTTTCCAGGAGCAAAATATTGCTCACCTATCCTCAAGATAGGTCATCATTATCCACGATCAGCTGTTAGAAGAAGCCACAGTGCTCATTTGAGTGCTGTAACCTCTTTCTGTGTGCAGCTTAGTCCCATTCAAGTGAAGAGGCCTTGGCTGCAAGAACAGCCACTATACTTTGTATGGCACTGTGATATGATGCGAGCGGGCCACATCACTCCTTTCAAACAGCTGATTGGTCATCAATATTGTTCTCCCAGAAAAACCCTTTTTAAAGGTAATCTATCACAAACTTTATGCTGGCATATCTGACTTCAGCATAAACTGGTGACAAATACCCTTAGAAGATAACTGGATGATTTAGCTGTTTTACTAAGGTCAGTGTTGAAGAGCCTCCACATGAGACAAGCTCTGGAGTACATGCAACACAAACAAAGCACTAGAGAGACTTTATGTTCTCCTAATTGTCCCTCACCGCTGACTGCAATAGGAAAAACGCAGTCAATAAGCTGTGGGGTGGCGGGGATAGCTGGGTGCTCATGACTATGAGTTCGCTCGTGCTAGAGCTGATTTTAGAAACATGACTGAGTCAAGTAAGAGACCTATTGTTTTGCTAAGGGTATCTGACATCAGTTTATGCTGGCTTCAGTTAGGGTAGCATTGAGCCAGCAAATTATTCTCTTTAAATGTACTTAAGTGTAACAAAAAATAATCACCAGCTGTGGCTACATAATAAGAAATGCTATAAAACTGTCAATAAACATAGATCAGAAAACATTCACGTAAAATACATTTTTACATAACGGGCAAGCACAATCCAGGAAATTTGCAGGGCCTATTTTTAACCATACCTTTATACTAGCTGGTACTGGCCCACCCCTAAGCTGCTAATCCATCAGTCTCCAGTGCCACACTACTGGACTAGTGCAAAAGAGTTGTTTGATTTTGTCAGAGCTACAAAATGATACTTATTGGCTTTCATGTGCCAACGTAATAAGACGACAGGACTGGTTAACTCGTAATGTTCGGATATATGAATGTATGATATGATATTCTATAGGCAATGGGATCATGCATTTTCTCTTAATTATGGAGGGTAGAAAGACCCCTTGTCAGGTGTATATAGTTATTCAGGTAAGTGAGTCACAGACATACAGACTCCACTTTGAATGATTCATGTAAAAGTGTCATCAATCTTGGGCATGATACTCTTTTTTTATTTTTTTATATTCTCATAGTGAAGTAGAAAGTAAAGCCAAGAAGTCCATAAAAACATTGTTGTCTTAAAATTGAAGGTCAATATATGAGTCATTACCTGTGTTTGAGATTCCACATGGCTAGTCAAAAGCAAGGAAGTTTAAAGGTTTCGAAATACGGCTGCAGGGGCGATCAGCTGTTCTCCCGGCATCCCTTACAAGCCAGGACTATCCCCTGCAGCAGAAATGGATCAGATGATTCACCATCCATATAAAGTAAGGGCATCTAGAGTCATCCAGAAAGGGAGAGGCTTTTACAGAGCGGCTCTCCATGCTGGCTCATAGGCGTCCTGAGCAGAGGTCCCACCTCATTGATGTCCATATGCCCTAATAGGGCATATGCACAGAGGTTGCCTTAGTGAGATAATCTCTTCAAGCAGGTTTCTAATTATGTTACTGTACATAAAGAGCCATAACAGCGCATTTTTACAATTAATATATAGTCATGCCCTGCATAACAGTTAGGAAATGCAATACATTACGTCACAATACATTCACTTTAATATTTATATCCTTTCCTGCTAATTAAATTTGATGCCTCTGCACCTCTTACACAATTCAGCTCACTTGGGGTTGACAGTTACAGTAAATGTAGACTACTCCACCTGCTGGAGTGTGTTTATATGGAGGGTTTATAACTATACTTCTGCAGTGCCTTACAGTACATATCCAACGATATTAGTATACCCTGAGTATACCCATTTCTATTCGGGGATTAATTTATTAAGTCATACCCAATGCTATCAAATTCATAAAACCAAGCATAGAGTCTCTATTTCACTATAATAGCAGAGGAACGGGCCATACTGAAGAGCTTAGTAACTTTCAGCATCTGACACTTTTAACATTTCATTTGTTAAAATTCCTGCCCTGTCTTGTCAGCTATTGTGTTGATATTGAAATTTCTGGGTGCCTAAATAGTTCATCCACATGAACACAAATTAGCTGTGCCAAGTTCTAGACACAATATCAGCACAAGAACTGATCATGGGGATCTTCATGGCTTTAGATTTCCGTAGCTGAGGAACAACACACAGGCCAAAGATCAACATGCATAATGCCAAGTGTCAGCTAGAGAGAGATCAAGATGGTTCTATTAGACTCTTGCATGGTGGAAATGCGTTCATTCCAGTGATAAATCACATTTTATCATCTGGCAAGTCTAATCGACAAATCTTGGTTTGGCAAATGCCTAAAAACTTTTTCCTGTCTGACTACATAGTGCCAACTGTTAGGTTCGGTGGAGGAGAATTAATGAGACTATGTTCCATGGTTTGTGCTGGACCCCTTCATTCCACATAGAGAAGATGTTAGGTTACATACTGTAAATCTGCCCAAATATATGAAATAAAGTCTTCCAAAATGGAAGATTTTGGATATTTTAGCAAACATCATTTGAAAAACCTTCTGTCTGTTGAAGATGTAATCAGCCAGGTTGGAACATTTTTGAAATTAGAAAGGTTAAAAATTACATGTATGGCATAATCGGTAGAAACTGGCTGTTCATTTGCCACTTTGTACTAGCCACAGGAGTCAGTTCTTCCTTAACTTTAGTCTCTTGTATTGTTGGTGGGTTCATTCGCTTCAGACCAGTCATACTCTGGAATTCCTGTATACCACAGGATGTTATGAGGGTTGAATTAGAGTTCAAAAGTCAAAAATCCATGGCTTTCTTTTTGTGCCACACTTGGAGTGAAGAAAATAGGTTTCTGCCTAATTCAAGACTTAGTTGAACTTGATCAGGATTTGGTTGAACTTAATGGTATCTTTTTATCAACCCATGTTCTGATTTGCAGACAAAATGTACTCCACTATAAAATGTGCTAAGATACTGATTTTGTTGTAGACCAGATGTGGAGGTCCCTACAGTATGTCTTCTTTGTTCACGTTGGACACTGTTTTAGATATTACAAGCGCCAAAAGGTTCTTTGACTTTAAGGTTCTCTAGACCTAAATGCACTAATACATTTTAGAGTGTTGTGATTCCTTCATATAGATACAGACGTGGACAAAATTGTTGGTACCCTTTGGTCAATGAAAGAAAAAGTCACAATGGTCACAGAAATAACTTTAATCTGACAAAAGTAATAATAAATTAAAATTCTATAAATGTTAACCAATGAAAGTCAGACATTGTTTTTCAACCATGCTTCAACAGAATTATGTAAAAAAATAAACTCATGAAACAGGCATGGACAAAAATGATGGTACCCCTAACTTAATATTTTGTTGCGCAACCTTTTGAGGCAATCACTGCAATCAAACGCTTCCTGTAACTGTCAATGAGACATCTGCACCTCTCAGCAGGTATTTTGGCCCACTCCTCATGAGCAAACTGCTCCAGTTGTGTCCGGTTTGAAGGGTGCCTTTTCCAGACTGCATGTTTCAGCTCCTTCCAAAGATGCTCAATAGGATTGAGGTCAGGGCTCATAGAAGGCCACTTTAGAATAGTCCAATTTTTTCCTCTTAGCCATTCTTGGGTGTTTTTAGCGGTGTGTTTTGGGTCATTGTCCTGTTGCAAGACCCATGACCTGCGACTGAGACCAAGCTTTCTGACACTGGCTAGTACATTTCTCTCTAGAATTCCTTGATAGTCTTGAGATTTCATTGTACCCTGCACAGATTCAAGACACCCTGTGCCAGACGCAGCAAAGCAGCCCCAGAACATAACAGAGCCTCCTCCATGTTTCACAGTAGGGACAGTGTTCTTTTCTTGATATGCTTCATTTTTTCGTCTGTGAACATACAGCTGATGTGCCTTGGCAAAAACTTCGATTTTTGTCTCATCTGTCCACAGGACATTCTCCCAGAAGCTTTGTGGCTTGTCAACATGTAGTTTGGCATATTCCAGTCTTGCTTTTTTATGATTCGTTTTCAACAATGGTGTCCTCCTTGGTCGTCTCCCATGTAGTCCACTTTGGCTCAAACAACGACGGATGGTGCGATCTGACACTGATGTTCCTTGAGCATGAAGTTCACCTTGAATCTCTTTAGAAGTCTTTCTAGGCTCTTTTGTTACCATTCGGATTATCCGTCTCTTAGATTTGTCATCAATTTTCCTCCTGCGGCCACGTCCAGGGAGGTTGGCTACAGTCCCATGGATCTTAAACTTATGAATAATATGTGCAACTGTACTCACAGGAACATCTAGTTGCTTGGAGATGGTCTTATAGCCTTTACCTTTAACATGCTTGTCTATAATTTTCTTTCTGATCTCTTGAGACAGCTCTTTCCTTTGCTTCCTCTGGTCCATGTCGAGTGTGGTACACACCATATCACCAAACAACACAGTGATTACCTGGAGCCATATATATAGGCCCAATGGCTGATTACAAGGTTGTAGACACCTGTGATGCTAATTAGTGGACACACCTTGAATTAACATGTCCCTTTGGTCACATTATGTTCTGTGTTTTCTAGGGGTACCATCATTTTTGTCCATGCCTGTTTCATGAGTTTATTTTTTTACATAATTCTGTTGAAGCATGGTTGAAAAACAATGTCTGACTTTCATTGGTTAACATTTATAGAATTTTAATTTATTATTACTTTTGTCAGATTAAAGTTATTTCTGTGACCATTGTGACTTTTTCTTTCATTGACCAAAGGGTACCAACCATTTTGTCCACGTCTGTAGATAGACATAAATCTCCTTTTTTGTTTAGATCAAAATCCAAACCAAATAGCAGTTATTAGCAAAATGCTAATTATTTCTTATTGGCATGTTATCCTTGATCACTATTTAGTTAATGCTTGGCCGGAAAAAAAATACTATAATAAAAGATTAGCACCATGCTGTTCAATTAACTCATCATATTATAATTTTCTTCATTGAATTGCTCAGCACTTGTTGGAGTCCTGAGTAACACACAGCTGCATCATTCCATTCCTTTGAGATAGTGAAGGAACCCACTACATAGCCCCAGGGATGGAAGACTACATATTGTCTTTGGAAATGCGAAGAGAATGACAAAATAAGAGGAGCACAGCTGTAAGGGAATCGCTAAGGAAAGCATAGATGATACATACAGTTGGCAAGGCCTCTAAATGGACAGAAATTTACTGGAACTTAATTTGAAAAAAATAACTCTGGGTCGTGTGCTAATTTTTTGGTAGCCACATGCAGAGGAAACCACGCCCTCTCATGGCATCCAGTGTTCGCTATTGACCGTCACGGGTAAGCAACGTTTCATCCACATGCGCCTTTTGAGATAGGTGAATGGTTTTTTTCTTCCTGCAGTTTTTTACTCTATTGATTGTTTAAGACCCATTTTGAAAATTGGGAAAAAATCAGATGAATGAATAATAAAGATTTTTTTTATAACGTTAGAAAGATGCTCGACTGTCGGAATGGCTCAGTAAGGGGTAATCCATGATGTAGGGTAGTATTTAAAGGCTAGGTAGCTGTTAATTTATATCCCATATTTTCTAAAGTATTTCAGGTCAGTAGTACACAATGATTTAGTATGTTGTGAGCACGCCTGGAAATAATCCAGAATTCCAGTCCTTTAGGGAAGAATTATAGGTCAGTTTAATATGCTGAAGGAAGTTTCATCGTATCACATATGAGAAAAGTATCATGCTCAGTTTTACGATGCTAAGGAGTTAATACATGAATAAATGTAGATCTGTTTTACATGTCAGTTGGATTAGGACTATTCCATTATATCAAATAAACCATTTATAGTATCAAAGTGAGCAGACTGCAGTGAACTTCTGCTTTGTCAATCATGGCCATATGCTGATACAGTCCAGATATACTGGGGTTTGTGTAACTTATCCCGTGTCAACACCCCCACTATTTCTTTGGAAATCAGGGCTCCCCCATAAATGTGTAAGCTCGGGAAAACATATCATATATTAGCCTGCAAGCACAGCAGTGGTCCAGCCAGTCTGGTATCTTCATTTCCTCTGGTGGAGGTTGCAATCAGGTACTTGCATTACAAGCGAATTGTGTTTTCCTGGCCTGGATTCCTCATCAGGGCACGGAATAAGGAGCGGAGCTGATGTTCATTTATGTGCAGGGTCTGTTTCCTGTTTTGTGTCATTAAATCTGGTAGAAGAATGAAATAAAAATCTGTGTGGGATCAGAATCCTCTCTATCTGGTTCTGCAGTTACGTTAGTAAAAGTTTTTTTTTTTTACTTTTCATTGTGAAGTGGATCAAGAAGATTTACTTACTACCTTTTTGCAAATGGAACATACGGATGCAGAAAGCACATGGGTCATATGTGTAATTTTCGCAGCCATGTGTCCATTCTGCAAAAAGTTTGAATATGTCTGCAAAATGTGGACCCTTGAAGTAAGTGGGTCGGCAAAAAAAGTACGGACAACACATGGACCACGTCCATATTTTGCAGATCTGCAACTTGCAGACTGAAGAACAGGCACGTTCGTGTGCATGAGGCCTCACTCTGCCTTAAATAGGTTATTTAAGTACAAACCTAGGACAGTAAATAGAATATATGCCCCAGGAGTAGGAAAACCTACTGCTCAAATGATTGTGTCATTCACAGTCCTGTGCTACAAGACGACATTAGATAATGTCCAACCACTGCACCATGTATTCCCACCAAAGATGGCCATACACATTAGATCAGGGATCAGCAACCTTCAGCCCTCCAGCTCTTGTGAAATTACAATTCCCAGCATGCTCCATTTATTTCTATGTGAGTTCTTAGAAGAGCAGAGCAAATATGCATGCTGGGAGTTGTAGTTTCACAACAGCTGGAGTGCTGGAGGTTGCCTACCCCTGCATTAGATAAAGGTTGGCTGAACCTACCATTTTCAGTGGGATTGGCACCCACTTTAATGTGTATGGAGACCTCTCACTCGACAACAGATCTCATGGGAGATGAGGACCAGGCAGTTGGGCTGCCCAGTCCTTTTATTTTTGTGGATAAAAGCTGCTGTCAGTGGAGCCACCTCTTCCTACTGAGAACACATGAGTGGTCAGCCGAGTATGCACGAGTATGGGGAGGTCTGGAGAGACAACTGGTGGCCGAAAGCTATCTAAGTATATGGTAAATTTTAGGCTACAATGATGCTGATTATGACTTAAACTGAAATCCAGGATCACATCAATATCTTTTGTTGTCTGTCATGTGGAACTCCAACAGAAGTAATATGCATTAGGCTATTGTCAGCCGAGACTGTTGTTTTCGGTGGGACTAGACAACAGTCTATTATTTATGGGAAGCTCCCAACACTTTCCCCAATGGGTGATGTTGGGAGAGAGAAAGAGCTTTTGTTCTCCCAGAAGATAAGCTAATTCCAACGATGTCTGGCAGGGGACTCTTTCCTCACTTCCCATTGAAAGCACATACTTTACATGTTCGGCAGATAGAGTCGGAAGATAGAGAGCTGTTGAGGGTATATGGGCACCTTTAGCCAGACCACACCTTTCACAGTTATTGTTCTAGATCTAAGTTCTTCAGTCATCAGTTATCAGTCATCTAGTGTTCCATACTACTTACTCCCTGCTATTCTATGTGTAAAGTTGGGCCTAAACACCAACTATCTCTCCTGACTCCTTAATAACTTCTCCATACACATAAATGTTTGGCTCAGCAGAACGTGTATGTGTATTCTATGGGGAAAGCCGCTGACAAACAACTCCGGTGGCAGCTTATCTCCCAGAAGTACAGCAGGATACAGTAAAAATATCTATTCATTTTGCTCAATCCTTCTTTCCCCCCAACATCATCTGTTGAGGGAGAGTCAGGAGCTCCCCACCTACATTAGAGTGTTGGCTGAACCCACCATGCTTGACACTAATGTGTATGGGGGCTTTAAGACCACCCCTTTCCTGTTCTTTTATGTGCCTGACTTACAGTGCCTTGCAAAAGTATTCACCCCCCTTGACTTTTTTTCGTATTTTGTTACATTACAGCCTTAAGTTCAATGTTTTGTTAATCTGAATTTTATGTGATGGATCAGAATACAATAGTCTAAGTTGGTAAAGTGAAATAAGAAAAATATATAAATAAAACTATTGTTTAAAAATAGAAAACAGAAGTCACATAATTAGTGCAATCTAAATGTCACATAATCCGTCATTACATATACACACCTATTTTGAAAGGCCCCAAAGGCTGCAACACTTAAGCAAGAGGCATCACTAACAAAACACTGCAATGAAGACCAAGGAACTATCCAAACAAGTAAGGGAAAATGTTGTTGAGAAGTACAAGTCAGGGTTAGGTTATAAAAAAAATATCCAAATCTTTGATCCCCATCAAATCTATCATAACCAAATGGAAAGAACATGGCACAACAGCAAACCTGCCAAGAGACGTCCGCCCACCAAAACTCACGGACCGCGCAACGAGGCCATTAATCAGAGAGGCAGCACAGAGACCTAAGGTAACCCTGGAGGAGCTGCAGAGTTCCACAGCAGAGACTGAAGTATCTGTACATAGGACGACAATAAGCTGTACGCTCCATAGAGTTGGGCTTTATGGAAGAGTGGCCAGAAGAAAGCCATTACTTTCAGCTAAAAACAAAAAGGCACATTGTGAGTTTACAAAAAGGCACGTGGGAGACTCCCAAAATGTATGGAGGAAGGTGCTCTGGTCTGCTGAGAATAAAATTGAACTTTTCAGCCATCAAAGAAAACGCTATGTCTGGAGCAAACCCAACACATCACATCACCCAAAGAACACCATCCCCACAGTGAAACATGGTGGTGGCAGCATCCTGCTGTGGGGATGTTTTTCATCAGCCGAGACTGGGAAACTGGTCAGAGTTGAGGGAAAGATGGATTGTGCTAAATACAGGGATATTCCTGAGCAAAACCTGTACCACTCTGTGCGTGATTTGAGGCTAGGACGGAGGTTCACCTTCCAGCAGGACAATGACCCCAAACACACTGCTATAGCAACACTTGTTTGGTTTAAGGGGAAACATGTGAATGTGTTGGAATGGCCTAGTCAAAGCCCAGATCTCAATCCAATAGAAAATCTGTGGTCAGACTTAAAGATTGCTGTTCACAAGCGCAAACTATCCAACTTGAAGGAGCTGGAGCAGTTTTACAAGGAGAAATGGGCAAAAATCCAAGTGGTAAGATGTGGCAAGCTCATAGAGACTTATCCAAAGCGACTTGGAGCTGTGATTGCCACAAAAGGTGGCTCTACAAAGTATTGACTTTGGGGGGGGGGGGTGAAAAGTTACGCAAATTGAAATTTTCAGCTATTTTATCCTATTTGTTGTTTGCTTCGCAATAAAAAATTAAATAAAAAAAATCTACAAAGTTGTGGGCATGTTCTGTAAATTAAATTATGCAAATCCTTAAACAATCCATGTTAATTCCAGGTTGTGAGGCACCAAAATACGAAAAAAGTCCAGGGGGTGAATACTTTTGCAGGCCACTGTATTTCCATCTATGACCTTGTATTTTTACCAGTCTATAACACTGAGAAATGCGGTACAATCATTTTACAGTATGTTATACTGACACTATAACTTATGGGCTGCATTCTGATATATTCAGAATAGCAGTCAATTCCCAGTATAGACAAGTCGACTAAGTTACCAATTTACAAGCTTTTGCCGGTAAACTACTGTACTTAACTAGAGGAAAAAGTTTCACTTCACTGGAGACCTGAAATATGCAATCATTATTGGCAAAAATTCTTCCTAGACGAACACCAACTTTAGTACGCGGTACACCACTCTTCTGTCAGTATCTGAAAGCTCATTAGTTTGGCACAGTATGCACTATTTTCTTTATGTCTGAGCCTTCGAGTCACGTTTCTCCTATAGGGAACAAGAAGTGAAACTGTGTTATTTCAGGTGGCCAGGCTCCTATGTGCAGTATTCATGTAGGGCTGCCATGACTAATAAACAGAGAAAAGAACACCACACCATTCTACATTTAACATAAAATACTATGTTTAGGACGTCTTCATTGTATGCACTTGTGTAAATTAAATAGTTTAGGTAATTACTTTAAACTGCAAAAATGAACCTATCATCTGTTAAGGAATGTACTTTTCCCAAATGTTTAAGTGTATGATGTGTACAGCCTGTGGAAAGGGGCCTCTTTAAGATGTAGTCTGCTTTGGAAGTCAAATACCTAAAAAATAATCAGATCACAGGGTTTCCTGCTGGTGGGACCTCTTGATCAGCTGTACTCTGTGAGAGACACAGCTGCAAGTGTTCAGTTTCTCTACAATGCCACCACAGGGGAAATGAGGCATTACACAATGTCCACTGGAATTTATGGGCTATCATACACAGACATGCTGGATCCTCCAGAGAGAGAGACACTTCAACAAATAGATGAGGATCCTGAATGAGGACCTACATCTATTAACTACAACTTCCCTCACAGAAGAGGGTCTACAGATTTTTAACACTTTCATTCGCTGGACCAGTGGAGGGAAGCATATTTACTTGCTCGCTGCCACTCAGTTCCAGCTCCATCAGTCCACTGATGTGTTTGCCACACTCTGATTCCTCTTGCAAACTTCTGACACAGTTGGGGTCACTTGTGCCATTGCAGTGTTGGCCTCAGTGTTGACATGTCCCTAAACATCTGTGGCCAATCATTGGCTGCAGTGGCACATACTGTCATCTGCATCATAAGTTTTCAAGTGGAAACTTGAGTATAGTGAACACAGCTGTGGACTAAATGAGCCAGAACCTAGTGGTAGGGAGCAGGTAAGTATACTTCCCTCCGCAGGTCCTGCTGGGAATGGGACAAAAATTGTTAAAAAGCTGGAGAACTCCTTTAAAAACTGAGGAACAGGGGAATAAAACATGGCATTGTACCCCTTTTAACTAGTGGAGGTTAATATAGTGTTGCTGCAGTCTTTTACTGCATCACAACTCTTGGATGTATCTAATCAAAGAGCCAGTATCAAGTGGTAGACCCAGTTGTATCTCCTGTTAAGAGGTGGTCTCATCCAGACAGCTCCATCATCACAAGGGCATGGGCAGGGTTGATTACATAAGGTTACAGAGAGTTTTATTATTCTGCTTATGATACAGAGGTCTTTTAATGATAATTGTACAGATGCCTCTTAATATTAAATTAACTGGTATTTTATGTTAATGTCCATTTAATAATTTTGTTTGCCGACCTTTAAGCTGTACAGGCTTCCTGATTGTAATTGTAAATATCATTTTAACTTCCTGAATATTTCAGTAGTAGCTGTACATATTTGTTGTTGTTCAACTGGCAAAATTGCATGCTTTTAAATAATAGCACGTCTAATAATAGTATACCTGCCGCTGTAATAAATACTTCAGTAATTGAAGACTTTTTAAAGGGAACCTGTCACATTGAACATGGTGGTTGAGCTGAAGGCTGCATGTAGTAAAGCATGAGGAGATGAGTAGATTGATATATAGTTTAAAGGGGTTAACCCACCAAAAATATTTTACAGCTTTCAAACCAGCACCTGGATCTGAATATTTTTGTAATTAAATGTACTTAGCATAGCCACCGAGTTATTCAATAAAATGCATGTGAATAGCGCCACCTGCTGTTTGTTATTTTTCTTATTTCTTTGACCTGCTCACTGAGATGGCTGCACATGCTCAGTTTCATCCTTCAACTGCCTCCTGAGCTGTGATAGGGAGAGCTGAGACACGCCCCCTGAGCTGCAGTAGAATAGACACTCCCCTAGAGCTGCCATATTGATATAAATCTAACAGAGCAATGAATGGGAAGATCTCTGGATCCATGTGAGGTACAGGGCTGGTACTATATGATGTCTAATTTTCATTTTTTACATTTAGTCATGGGATAACCTCTTTAATGAGAAAAATTCGGTATAACTTGTAGTTTATTCATTTATACCTGTGCTCATTCTGGGCTTTGAAGTCAAGGAGTTAAATACGTTTTTAAGGTAAACATATTTCCATATCATTTAAAAAAAATCCTGACATCCTGCATTTTAGATTTATGATAGACTGACACTTGTTGTCCTGAAGATATCACCTTTCAAGAGTCATTCTATTAGTATCATAGGCAGGATTACAATGGCGGGTAGCATCTACAGTATATATAATTACACAGGATCCATCATTTACAATGGCGATAGTCACAGCTCCTGACCACTACACAGGTCACAGAGCATTACTACAACACTCTGCCATAGAAGTTGCTGAGTTAGCTCCAGACTACACGTCCTTATGGCCCATGTGGCTACTGTAAAGCATATCTGAAAATGCAGTCTCAAAATAAAAACAGATTAAAAACAGATACTTACCGTATTTTTCTAATCAGTATAAGAACTATAGATGATTAAGTCACTGTAAGTAAAAAGCTACAGTGATTGAGGAAGTCTTTAGATAATGATAAGTAAATCTACACCTACACAAAGACTCTCCCCTTTGTTTTATTGACTTCAAGACCGGAAACTGAAGCCTATCTTCAGAACTTCTTACAAAGTTTTAATAAGCCTTGTCCTACACAGTAATTTAAATGTCAGTCCAAAAAAGTAGTGGGTGGTAAGAAACAGTTTCAGTATAAAACCATTTTCTTTTCCTACTATGCTTGGAAAAACATGTCTGTGATCCTGTCAGCCATAATGTCACCACCATTTCTGGAGACATAAGGAAATATTTATGCATACATGAAGCAACCAAATCATGGTCTTGTGAAGGTTTACACTGAAGAAATATATTGCATGGAAACTCTAGGAATTTTGCTATTAATCAACACAGAGTTTTAGATCATCGATCTAAATCTCTGCTCTTCCTATGCTTGGGAGTCCAGTGGGTAGCCCTCGTCTGCAGAAAAGTGTGGCAAAATGTTTAAAAATAATGGTCAGTATCAGTGATTGACAGTTATCTCTGCATGCACACTCATACAGGAAAGGCTGTCAATCCCTGAGTAGGCCCTACTGAGGGATTGACAGCCTTTCCTGTATGAGTGTGCATGCAGAGATAACTGTCAATCACTGATACTGACCATTATTTTTAAACATTTTGCCACACTTTTCTGCAGACGAGCTGTCATTTTCAATGTGACAGGTTTCCTTTAAGAAGTCATTTTTATTATATATGAGAATATAGGAGTAAAGATAGTGTTATATGGCTTATAAAGACTGTACCGTAGTGCAATGATTGATGATCATTTGGTTGGTGTTTGTTATCTTTTATGTTTATGTATTCTTTCTTCAGATTTTATTCCAGTTCTTTAATATATTTTCTGTTTCATTTCATGTCCATCTTTAGAAAGTTGTGGTTTTTAGCTTCCAGTAGACAGGATACCAACATAATTTTATGGCAGAACAGACCACATCTAAATCAGCACATTTGGCCTTCCCTCCTAACCCCAGAAAATTTTGTCTAGTAACTAAAACTTGAAAACAGGGTGAATTGTGAAATGTAAAATGGTCAAAAATAGAAAAGTTTACTGGTAAAAGAGACACAGAGTAGCTCATGAAATTATGAGCGTATTGTAGATATACACATTTCCTTCAGTCCTGAAGCATTTTCCTTGACACGATACTGTGATATGGTCCCTTTACCCGATAAACAAGCGTTTTGCTCATTCATCAGGTAATCGGCGGTGCATTTGCACAGCAAGATGAATGCTAACCACCGTTACTAGTAACACTGGTTAGCGATGATCGTTTCAATTGTTGGCCAGTATAAAGGGCCCATTAGCCTCGAAATTTGTGTTTGAGTTCACATGTCTATAGATAACGTATGTTTATCAGCCCTATTTTCAGCACCAGAGCCACTCCGGAATTAGTATTCGGTGTTGACCAAAGTAGATTCTAAAGTGTCCCAAGGGCCAGGACTGACAGTGGTTAGCTGTAATCAATGTGGAAACCTGACAGTGAGTGTTTGGTCAGTGATTTCCATCAGTGATGTTCAGCCAAAACCAGGTGCAGGTCAGAAACGCAGAACAAGTGCTGATCTTTCCATTCTACCTTATCTATGGAGGCTCCATTCCAGGTTTTGGTTTAAAAAATCACTGATGGAAATCACTGAAGTGTGAACTAGGACTAGGTCTTACATTTCCCTGCAACGCCACCACAGGAGAAATTAAGCATTACAAAAATCCAATGAAATCAATGGGTTGCCTGTGTAATACAGGACAAGACAGATCCTCCAGACCAAGAGACTCTCTTTGTAACTGCTCTCCACTCTGACCAAGGCATGAGGAACCTGAACAGAAAACTCTCCCTTCACTATTAACTCAGAATCGCATAATAGGGGGAATGGAAATGGTTTTGAAAAGTGGACAACCCCTTTAACCATATTAGAGCTAAAGTGAAGGTGGGCACATCTGTATTTTTATATCTCCCATGCTTGCCCTGCAGACCTGTTGGATGTATTGTGGGTCTTTTTTTAGTGTAGCCACTTAAATTTGAATAGTTGTGAAAATACTATCTTTCCAATGATATTGCTGCAAAAAGAGAAATATCTTGCTTGGTCTCCTACAGTTTCTACATCTTTAATGTGTTAGACCTGCCCAAGTCTAGGAGCAGAACTTTAGTGTGAGGCTTCAGGGCCCAAAAGTATTTTCTATGACATATGACAACTCTTCTCATATGTGGCAGAAGGGTCTTTGGGCAACCTCAAACCCCAGGGCACTTATGCAACTGTAACTTCTGCACAACCTATGATAAAACCTCTGTTTGGAAGCAACAACCCATCAGCAGAAATTAATGCGCTGTAGGCCTGTAAATAAGTTTGTATTCAAGAGGACAAACCTAAAACCAGAATCTTTTCCATAAGAAAAAGACACCTATCTGCTGACAGCTGTTTTGGGGTCTTTACATCTCATCAGTGCAGAGCATGGTAATCTCTTTAGGTCCCTTGCAGACGAGCGTGTCCGGATGCGTTGCGTCTGCCATCAGGGAAAATTGTGCGAGTAGGTACGCAATTGCAGTCAATTTTGACTGCGATTGTGTTCCGATGTTCAGTTTTTATCGCGCAGGTGCAATGCGTTTTGCACACGTGTGATAAAAAACTGACTGTGGTACAAAGACCCGAACTCAGACTTCTTCACTGAGGTTCGGGTTTGGGATCAGTGTTCTGTATTTTTTATTATTTTCTATTATGATATGGTTATAATGAAAAATAATAGCTTTAATTCAGAATCCTAAGTAAAAGGTCAATTGTGGGTTTAAAAAAATAATATAAAATGTAACTCACTTCATCCACTGCATCGCGCAGCCGGGTTCGTCTTCTTTCTTCCTCTTCTTGCAGGACCTGGCTGGAAAAGTAGCTTTGGTGACGTCATCGCGCTCGTGATGTCAGCGCAGGTCCTGCTGAATGAAGATAGAAGAACCTTCTATCTTCATTCAGCAGGACCTGCGCTGACGTCACCGCGCTCACCACATGCTGAGCGCGATGACCTAAGCGAAGGTCCTTTTGCATGTCCTGAAAGAAGAAGCAAGAAGAGGATGCCGGCTGCGCAATCAATTGGAACAGGTTCACATTTTAGTAAGCATTCTGTATTAAGAATGATATTATTTTCCATTATAACCATGGTATAAGGGAAAATAAAATATACAGAACACTTAACCCAAACCCGAACTTCGGTGAAGAAGTCTAGGTTCGGGTCTGGGTACTACAGTCAGTTTTTTATCACGCGCGTGCAAAACGCATTGCATCCGCACGATAAAAACTGAACATCAGAGCGCAATCGCAGTCAAAACTGACCACAATTGCATACCTACTCGCTTCATTTTCCCTGATCGCAGACGCAACGCATCCGGACCTAATCCGGACACGCTCATCTGCAAGGGGCCTTAGGCCTGTCACTGATGAGTAGTGCATGTAATCAGACTACTGTCCATTCTTGTCACAAGCTACACTACTACCATTGAGGTGATTAGAATGATTGCTTCTAGATAGTTCATCCATGTTGCCTTATGTGCCTTATTATCTCCTCGTTGCGTTTTCTTATAAATATTTGCTCTTCATGGAACATTCACAAAGGTTAATGGTTACTAACAGAGTGACAAGCGAGGACAGTGATCTAGACCTTGGTGACAGAAACAAAGAGTACATGGCGGCTGAGAGGTTGTCTTGCTGATAGATGCATCTGCTATCCCTGATAATGGCTTTATTATATTTGCATGTGGAAAGTTAGCGCAGGTCGCTACAAGAAATGTGCGTTGTAATGTTAGCTAGATGAGCTAGTCTTGGTATGACTAGGTATTGATGCAACAGGAAATATGAAGGTGGAGGAGTGCAAAGTTACCTTATGTACAAGGAAATGAATCAGACAGCAATTATAAGCTCTTGTCTGTCACTCTCAGTCAGCCTATACCGATACGTTAGAGAATGGCATAAATAATTCCCTATTGTATAACTTAACATTGGCCTTGCTCCCTGTGCAAACCTAATAATACGATTCTAGAGATTTCAAGAAATGTAAATGATTCCATGTTATTTATCATGAGACCATAAATTGCTACATTAATAAAGGAAGACATGAATATAAGATATTGGAAGGGTTAGGCTGCTTTCACACTTGCGGCAAAGCTAATCTAGCTTGTTCTGACCGAAAACAGCCTGCCGGGGTTCTTCCGGATCCAGTATAGCTGGATAGTGCTGCATGCCCTCCAGACCTCATTGACTATAATGGGATCCAGCAGGGATCTGATCGATCCCTAGCATAAATCACAGGATTCAGCCAGACAAAAATCACTGCACTCATCACTTCTTGTCCGGCCGAATCCCATCTTTTATAGCGGGGACTACAAACATTACCATAATAGAAATAATATACATCTTTATTGTCAGACCAGTACCTATGTGTGTACAGTTGTAGCATATTAGGAACCATTCAATGGAAAAGTTTGTATTTGTGTTTTCTTGTGTATTTAAAGGGGTTTTCCAAGAATACGGATGACCCATCCTCTGGATTTGATCCGACACCCAGGACCCCCACTGATTAGCTGTTCGAAAAGGCAGCAACACTCACAGTAGATCTACGGCCTTCTCGCTGTTTTCCCTAGACGACATGTTCTCAAAAGTGAAATCTAAATCAAATCGGTACTTGTTGAGACTGCCCTTTGCTTTCAAAACAGCAGCAGTTCTTCTAGGTAAAGTTGCATGCAGCTTTTGAAGTAACTCGGCAGGGAGGTTGTTCCAAACATCATGCAATACCATCAGGGAGGCATCTAATTGCAGCAGGGAAATGACCCTAAACGTACATTGTCATTAAGCTGTCCCACAGCGCTCTGATCTCAACATCATCTGTCTAGGGCTATACGAAGAGACAGAAGGATTTGAGCAAGCCTACATCCACAGAAGATCTGTGGTTAGTTCTCCAAGATGTTTGTAACAACCTGCCTGAAGAGTTCCTTCAAAAACTGTGCACAAGTGTACCTAGAAGAACTGGTGCTGTTTTGAAGGTAAAAGGAGGTCACAACAAATATTTGATTTACATTTCTTTTTAGTTTTTACTCACTTAGCATTTTGTTAATTGATAAAAAGAAACTATTAACACGTCTATATTTAAAAAAAAAAAAAAAACATTTTTACTTTGCATTACTAGACTAGAGGAGTCCAATGATATAGCAGTACCAGTTACAACATATACAGACGTGGACAAAATTGTTGGTACCCTTTGGTCAATGAAAGAAAAAGTCACAATGGTCACAGAAATAACTTTAATCTGACAAAAGTAATAATAAATTAAAATTCTATAAATGTTAACCAATGAAAGTCAGACATTGTTTTTCAACCATGCTTCAACAGAATTATGTAAAAAAATAAACTCATGAAACAGGCATGGACAAAAATGATGGTACCCCTAGAAAACACAGAACATAATGTGACCAAAGGGACATGTTAATTCAAGGTGTGTCCACTAATTAGCATCACAGGTGTCTACAACCTTGTAATCAGCCATTGGGCCTATATATATGGCTCCAGGTAATCACTGTGTTGTTTGGTGATATGGTGTGTACCACACTCGACATGGACCAGAGGAAGCAAAGGAAAGAGCTGTCTCAAGAGATCAGAAAGAAAATTATAGACAAGCATGTTAAAGGTAAAGGCTATAAGACCATCTCCAAGCAACTAGATGTTCCTGTGAGTACAGTTGCACATATTATTCATAAGTTTAAGATCCATGGGACTGTAGCCAACCTCCCTGGACGTGGCCGCAGGAGGAAAATTGATGACAAATCTAAGAGACGGATAATCCGAATGGTAACAAAAGAGCCTAGAAAGACTTCTAAAGAGATTCAAGGTGAACTTCATGCTCAAGGAACATCAGTGTCAGATCGCACCATCCGTCGTTGTTTGAGCCAAAGTGGACTACATGGGAGACGACCAAGGAGGACACCATTGTTGAAAACGAATCATAAAAAAGCAAGACTGGAATATGCCAAACTACATGTTGACAAGCCACAAAGCTTCTGGGAGAATGTCCTGTGGACAGATGAGACAAAAATCGAAGTTTTTGCCAAGGCACATCAGCTGTATGTTCACAGACGAAAAAATGAAGCATATCAAGAAAAGAACACTGTCCCTACTGTGAAACATGGAGGAGGCTCTGTTATGTTCTGGGGCTGCTTTGCTGCGTCTGGCACAGGGTGTCTTGAATCTGTGCAGGGTACAATGAAATCTCAAGACTATCAAGGAATTCTAGAGAGAAATGTACTAGCCAGTGTCAGAAAGCTTGGTCTCAGTCGCAGGTCATGGGTCTTGCAACAGGACAATGACCCAAAACACACCGCTAAAAACACCCAAGAATGGCTAAGAGGAAAAAATTGGACTATTCTAAAGTGGCCTTCTATGAGCCCTGACCTCAATCCTATTGAGCATCTTTGGAAGGAGCTGAAACATGCAGTCTGGAAAAGGCACCCTTCAAACCGGACACAACTGGAGCAGTTTGCTCATGAGGAGTGGGCCAAAATACCTGCTGAGAGGTGCAGATGTCTCATTGACAGTTACAGGAAGCGTTTGATTGCAGTGATTGCCTCAAAAGGTTGCGCAACAAAATATTAAGTTAGGGGTACCATCATTTTTGTCCATGCCTGTTTCATGAGTTTATTTTTTTACATAATTCTGTTGAAGCATGGTTGAAAAACAATGTCTGACTTTCATTGGTTAACATTTATAGAATTTTAATTTATTATTACTTTTGTCAGATTAAAGTTATTTCTGTGACCATTGTGACTTTTTCTTTCATTGACCAAAGGGTACCAACAATTTTGTCCACGTCTGTAGGTTACCAGCCAGCAAAAAGTACTTCCGTTCAATCTCAATGTTGCATAAGGTACAATAACCCCTCAAAAAAAGCCAACTCATGGAAATCACATAAACCTACAAGAAACTGATTCTTTAAATGGCCATATGTATAAAAATAACAATAATCTTTATTAAATGAGTCACAATAATATAAAAAGATGAAAAACACAACCACTAAAGTGCAGTACCGCGCGTTTCAGCAAAACATCTTCTGGGGGTGCGAAGAAACGAGCGCCAGGGTGTGCGGTCCTTCTGCGGTTGACAGTAACAGCATGGGTTACCTTTGTCTCATTGTATGGTTTTGCTCCCCCTTCTGTGTGAGGGGTATTTGGATTTTTTTTTCATCAGTTTTATGTTTTGTTTTGGTGAACTGTATCTGGCACTAGGCACTTTAAACTTATGGTCCATAGATATGTCTGAGAATTATATACAGTATGGTGTTTATATCGACCCCACACAGTTCTTATATGTGACATAATTATTTATTTACCTCTTGTCCCTCAGTGGTACCGCACTTTAGTGGTTGTGTTTTTCATCTTTTTATATTATTGTGACTTATTTAATAAATATTATTGTTATTTTTATACATATAGCCATTTAAAGACTACTTCTTGTAGGTTTATGTGATATAGCAGTACCAGTACACTGCTCTGAAAGACGTGGTTGTGGCTGTGCTCACCTGAAAGGATGTCACAGTAGGAAGCACAAACTGGGGCTGGGAACTCAGCACCAATAACAACAATGAAATCATTAAAAAAAAAAGCTTCATGAATAAGGACTTAACCACAGGGGTCTGAAATGCGTAGAAGCTGTTAATGGATATTGAATTTTAACCTGTACTAAGAAAATAAAGACTGTAACTTTTTGGAGAAGCTGGACATTTTTTTTAATTTATTTTATTGCAGTACACTGCTCTGTATTGGGAAACCATATAGGTTTACGTGTACATAAGAACCATATACTGTAAACTGTATACTGTTTTAGAAAGCATTCTCACTTTGCAGCATTTTTTCTACACGTTTGCATTGCACAGTACTGGATATGTGTGTATATGTGTGTGTGTGTGTGTGTATATATATATATATATATATATATATATATATATATATATATATGGATCCAGAAAAACGGGCGGCACACCAAAGGATAAAAGTAAGTGAACCTTTATTCACCCAGGTGGTGCAACGTTTCGGCTCTGCACTTGAGCCTTTTTCAAAAAAAGGCTCAAGTGCAGAGCCGAAACGTTGCACCACCTGGGTGAATAAAGGTTCACTTACTTTTATCCTTTGGAGTGCCGCCCGTTTTTCTGGATCTATACATTGGGGTAAGAAGCCTATTCCCCTTGGGACGTGCACCCTACCTCTATTTGGTTTTGTACCAGTGCCGCCATTTTTCCTTGATTTTTATATATATATATATATATATATATATATGTATACCGTCCATATTTATTCTCCTTTTAGGCAGTGAAAGGGTGAAAAAAAGGTCATTTCCAGCTGTGATTCTGGTTCTTTAGAGATGCCAGTTCAATAACTGAGTCTCTGTATACACACGGTTATCTATAAACTTCCTGTGTAGCCCAAGCAGCTGTGCAAAACACGCATTTCTAGTGAAGGATACAGGCTTCAGACTTATTGCATGAGGACGGGAAAGAATTAACTAATGACTTGGCCTTTAATAATGTTGTATAGTGGACATAGAGGGTCAAAATAGCTGTCTTAGGCTACTTTCACACTTGCGTTCGGGGCTCCGCTTGTGAGCTCCGTTTGAAGGCTCTCACAAGCGGACCCGAACGCTTCCGTCCAGCCCTAATGCATTCTGAGTGGATGCGGATCCGCTCAGAATGCATCAGTCTGGCAGCGTTTGGGCTCCGCTCCGCTCAGCAGGCGGACACCTGAACGCTACTTGAAGCGTTCTGGTGTCCGCCTGGCCGCGCGGAGGCAAACGGATCCGTCCAGACTTACAATGTAAGTCATGGGGATGGATCTGTTTGAATATGACACACTATGGCTCAATTTTCAAACGGATCCGTCCCCCATTGACTTTCAATGTAAAGTCTGGACGGATCCGTCTGAGGCTACTTTCACACTTAGAATTTTTTTTACAATATAATGCAGACGGATCCGTTCTGAACGGATCCACCGTCTGCATTATATGAGCGGATCCGTCTCAGACGGATCCCCTCTGAACGCAAGTGTGAAAGTAGCCTTAAGCTGGGTATACTCAAAAAATTTTTTTTAAAATGATCGTCTAAAATGGACATTTATTCACCATGAAATTTAGCAACAGGACTACTTACAGTTGTATTATTACGTCTTTACCTGCATAACCTTTTGTAGGTAAATCTACAATATCTGTAATATGTGTTTTTCTGTAAATATATAATATATATTATCTTTACAACCATTGACATAGACCATTATCAACAAGTTACACAACAGTCTCGGGTTATGGCCTTCTGTGGAGGAAAACTGTACCCCAGGAGACCTCCTACATTAATAATGTGTTCACCTTTGTCATGCTTCTCATCCAGTTACCATTTCTTTCTGTTTAACACTTAAGGGATCAAAGTTCGTTCTCTGTCAAGTCATAATGATTATTAGTAGAGAAAGGGAATATTACAATTCAGTGTGCTCCGTGTTACTTATTTTACTGGACCTCTGACAGGTTTTAGTTGGTACACTAAACTGTGCTAGCTTTAGAACCCAGATTATTTCTTGGGATATAGATCTTAAAAGTGCTTACTTACTTTAAAATGGTTACAAAGTCTAGACCGTTCCTATGATTGCAGTCTGGCAGTGTAGTCTGGACCTGCCCCTATAACAGTACTCAGGTTACGTAGTTTTGACCTCCACTAATACAGCAGTCTGATTATGTCATCTGGACCATCCCCTGCAGTCTTTTTATGTAGTCTGGACCTCTACTAATACAGCAGTCTGGTTATTTAGTCTGGACCGCCCCCTATAACAGCACTCAGGTTATTTAGTCTGGACCTCCACTAATACAGCCCCTTGGTTATGTAGTCTGGACCTCCCCTAATATAGCAGTCTGTTTATATTGCCTGGACCTCCACTAATACAGCAGTCTGGTTATGTAGTATGGACCCCCCCCCCCCCATAACAGCACTCAGGTTATTTAGTCTTGACCTTCACTAATACAGCACTTTGGTTATGTAGTCTGGACCTCCCCTGATACAGCAGTCTGTTTATATTGCCTGGACCTCCACTAATACAGCAGTCTGGTTATGTAGTCCGGACCACCCCATATAACAGCACTCGGGTTATTTAGGTTGGACCTCCACTAATACAGCACTTTGGTTATGTAGTCTGGACCTCCCCTGATACAGCAGTCTGTTTATATTGCCTGGACCTCCACTAATACAGCAGTCTGGTTATGTAGCCTGGTGCAGTGTGACAGAGTATTTTGTACCATGCCCTATAACAGCAGTCTACTTCTATAATTGTGGGCCTACATCTGTAACAGCATTCTGGCTGTATAGTCTGGACCTCCCCCTATAATAGCTGAATGTTTGGATGGTAAGGACCTTCCCTTTGCAGCATCCTGGATTTGTATTCTGAGGCGTCCACTATAACAGCAATCTTTCTATCTCAACCAAATAATTTTTCTTACTTTGGTATATTTCCCAGTTGCTTAACTTCATGTATTCCCTTACAGTTTGCTTGGGAAATGAAAACAAGTTGACACAAATGAGCACAGTTGAAGATCACTACAACTCTATGATGCGAATGTACAATGGATGCCAGGTTGTACTTGGAAATCTGGAAATCACCCACTTAAAACGGGGTCATGACCTATCTTTCGTACGGGTATGTTACTGAAACTCTTCTATTCAATTCAGTGATGTTCGCATTTCTTTTATTTAAATGCTATTGTCAATGGGTCATAGCTCTGAAGCTGGCCATACCCATTAAACTGTGGTCAGCTGAACCAGGCAATTTCTGTATGACCAGCCAATCATCTAATTTGTACAGGTGCATCTCAATAAATTAAAATATCATCAAAAAGTTAATTTATTTCAGTAATTTAATTCAAAAAGTGAAACTCAGATATTCTATAGATTCATTATACACAGAGTGATCTATTTCAAGCGTTTATTTATTTTAATGTTGATGATTATGGCTTATAGCTAATGACAACCTAAAAGAAAATTACAATATTATATAAGACCAATTTAAAAAATGAGTTTTAATACAGAAATGTTGGTCTACTGAAAAGTAAGTACAGGATATCCCCTCAATACTTGGTGGAGGCTCCTTTTGAATGAATTACTGCATCAATGCGGTGTGGCATGGGGACAATCAGCCTGTGAAACTGCAGAGGGGTTATGAAAGCCCAGGTTGCTTTGATAGCGGTCTTCAGCTCGTCTGCATTGTTGGGTCTGGTGTCTCTCATCTTCCTCCTAACAGTACCCCACAGATTGTGTATGGGGTTTAGGTCAGGCGAGTGGCTGGCCAATCAAACACAATGATACTGTGGTTATTAAACCAGGTATTTGCACTTTTGGCAGTGTGGGCAGGTGCCAAGTCCTGCTGGAAAATGAAATTAGCATCTCCATAAGGCTTGTCAGCAGAGGGAAGTATGAGGTGCTCTAAAATTTCCTGGTAAACAGTTGGGCTGACATTGGACTTGATATAACACAGTGGACCAACACCAGCAGTTTGACATGGCTCCCCAAACCATCACTGACTGTGGAAACTTCATAATGGACCTTAAGCAACTTGGATTGTGTGCCTCTCCACTTCCTCCAGACTCTGGGACCTTGATTTCCAAATGACATGCAAAATTTACTTTCATCTGAAAACAGGCCTTTGGACCACTGAGCAAGAGTGCAGTCCTTTTTCTCCTTAGCCCAGGTAAAACACCTCTGACGTTGTTTCTGGGTCATGTGTGGCATGACACATTTAAAGCGACAGTTGTAGCCCATGTCCTGCATACGTCTGTGTTTGGTGGCTCTTGAAGCACTGACTGCAGCCACAGTCCACCCCTTGTGAATTTGCCCCAAATACTTAAATTACCTTTTCTTGACAATCCTTTCAAGGTTACGGTTATCCCTGTCACTTGTTCACCTTTTTCTACCACATTTTTTCCTTCCACTCAACTTTCCATTAAAGCGAACCTTTCACCACATTTTCACTTTATAAACTATCAACAGTACCTTATAGATTATCTTGAGTGAGTAGTTATCCATGTTAGTCCCGCTCTCCTGCGCTGTTTATTCATAAAAAAATCTTCTTATAAAGTTCAAATTTCTTGCTCAAACAGTCACTGTAGACTTCAGTGATCACGTGGGGCACTTGGAGCCTGAAGATAGTGGAGCGCACGCACGGGAGTGAGAGAGCAGACAGGCAGGCATCGCGTACGGCGCATGCGCGATTCTGTTACATGGTCGCGCTTGTGTACGCCCGAAAGACGGGAACGAGAGGCGGACGGCGCATGCGCAGGATTCAGAGGCGCCGTCCCGGCGACTGAGCCGGCTGTCAATTAAAAGGCATAGAGGCGGAGTTAGGGCAGGGCCGGTACGGCCAGAGGAGAGGGAAGGGCTACCCCCTTGACTTGCTGCTTGACTGTTTGAGCAAGAAATTTGAACTTTATAAGAAGATTTTTTTATGAATAAACAGCGCAGGAGAGCGGGACTAACATGGATAACTACACACTGAAGATAATCTATAAGGTACTGTTGATAGTTTATAAAGTGAAAATGTGGTGAAAGGTTCGTTTTAGGGAACCTGTCATCAACTTTGTGCTGCCCATACTAACAGCAGCATAAAGTAGAGACAGGTGAGTTAATTTCAGGGGTGTCATTTAAAAGTTAAAAGTAAGTGGTTGCCAAAAACCAACATCACAATCATGGCAGACTGGGCCTGGAAAAGAGTCCCGGCCACCTGAGAAGAGTCATGGTTTTTCATAAATTCTTGCTCTCCCTGCCCACCTGCCGATGACTGACCGGCTTCTACCTAGTTTTCTCCCTAGGAGAGAACTGCCAGTCATGAGCAGATGGTGAGAGTGCAGGAAATTATGAATACCCATGACTCTTCTAAGGTAGATTTGACTCTTTTCAAGGCCTGTGCTGCAATGATTATGATGCTGGTACTCAGCAACCACTTACTTTTAGCTCATGAGTGACACACAGCTGAAATCAGAGCATCTGTCACTATTTTATGCTGCCCTCAGTTCAGTGAGATCAGCACAAGGTTGATGACAGGTTCCCTTTAAAATGCTTGGATATAGCACTCTGTGAACAGCCAGCTTTTTTTGGGCAGTTTTAGCTTACACACTATGTGCAAGATGTCAATGACTGTCTTCTGGACAACTGTCAAGTCATTCTTCCCCATGATTGTGTAGCATTCTGGACCAGACTAAGGGACTTTTGCAGGTTATCTGACTAGAGTGTGAAACCACAAGTCTACAATGTTAAACATTTTCACAATATTTGTATTTTCTGAGATATTGACATTTGGGTTTTCATTATCTGTAAGCCATAACCATCAACATTAAAAGAGATAAACACTTGAAATAGATCACTCTGTGTGTAATGAATCTATACTATTTGAGTATTACTTTTTTAACTGAATTACTGAAATTAACTTTTCAATGATATTCTAATTTATTGTGATGCACCTGTATTACAAGTCTGGCCAAATTTTAACCTGCCTGCTCCTTTTTTTCTCATGAGAAATCAGCCATAGGTAGAGATGACTGAAGTTATAAAAAATTAGTTTTGGTTGCTTCGCCTAATTTCACTAAGAAATGTAACGCATACCTTTGTATGTAGCTGGAGCAATGATGGGTTATGGCCGATTGCGCCGCCCTAGTCATTGAACTCCCTTAGATGCTGCGTTCATCGCTAACGGCGGCATCTGAGACTACAACTTAGGCCTTTCAGCGGTGTCAGGGTAAAAAAATAAAAATATTGGCCTATTTGCACGCAAATAGATAAGGTGAGTATGATTTTTTATTTTTCTTTACCGCCATTTCAGGAAAAATAAATTAGTTACCATGTCGCTGCAAATCAAATTTTTCCTGAAATTCAGATCGGTCAGTTCCTTTGGCTTCGATTTGCTAAACACTAGCCATAGGTGTTATACAATGGCTTATTACCCTCTCTCTGTTAAGTGTATGGGGAGGTCAGGAGAAATAGTGGTCGACCTACAGCTATAGCCACTGACACCCTTTAGTCAGTTTATTGGAAAGTGAAAGAAAACCAATGCAAATATCAGGAAAACATACAAACTCCATATTGATGTAGTTCTTGGTCGCATTCAAACCCCGGACCAAGGTCACAGTGTTAACCATTGAATTGCCATACTACCTGGACACACAGAAACAAGCAATACACAAAATGAGGAATACATGGACATGTTGGGTAAGAGATTCTCTTTCTGGCAGCTCTGTGCTAGTGGCTAATGGGTGAAAATGTGGATTCCCCTTATGTTAACTAAGAATTTAATAGCAGGTTATTTGAAAATGGGTTTGTAAACTAAACATGTAATATGATTTAGCCCAATGTTTAAAGTGCAGCCCTAATCGATCTGTGATATACCTCATACAGATTTATTATTGAGTTACATTTTATTGCTAAATTTCATTTTTCATGACTTGCATATAACTTGCTGCACATTTTACCTTGATTGTTACTTTATGTCCATGCAGGAAATACAAGAAGTTGGAGGATATGTTGTTATTGGTGTTAACACTGTTAAGATCGTTCCTCTGGTCAACCTTAGAATTATCCGAGGTAACAGTTTGTTTAAGAACGCTGCGCTCTCCGTAATTTCAAACTTCGCGGATAGGAATAAAAACCTTGGTTTGGAGCAGCTGCCTTTGAGAAATTTACAAGGTATGCAAGAAGGTTCCTTTAGATTAAGCCCACGCGGGATGTAATTTGTGGTGGAAAATTTGCTGCGGATTTTGCTGCTGATTTGCCACGTATTTCACGGGTGATATCTATAGCACAAACTGAAATGCTGCAGAATAAAACGCAGATCAGCTTGTATAGTACGTAGATGACATTTCTGCATGCAAATCTGCACTGGAAAATCTCTAGTGTTTCAGTCCCATGTGGACATACCCTTATTGTTCTATAATAAAGTATTAAGCACTCACTTCATTGATGATTTACATTTAATATTAAATCTTTTATCTATCTATCTATCTATCTATCTATCTATCTATCTATCTATCTATCCAAATCAAATTCAAATAAACTTTATTGGCAGGACTAAATATCAGTTTACTCATAAAGTGTTGTGTTTGAAATATGCCTTTAAATTACTATTTTT
This sequence comes from Bufo gargarizans, assembly GCF_014858855.1. NCBI lineage: Eukaryota > Metazoa > Chordata > Amphibia > Anura > Bufonidae > Bufo > Bufo gargarizans. The sequence goes on along the minus strand of NC_058084.1, from coordinate 180,124,922 downwards.
ATAGAAATTCTTCATGGTGGAGTTTCCATAAGAAACAATCCAATGCTTTGCAACGTAGAGTCCATCAATTGGAAGGACATCGTTAATCCAAACCATCTAATTACTGTGGAAAATAGTACCCGTAAAAACTGTACGTATTCCTTTCAATAACTTGTGTAATCTCCTATTTCATCAATTTAGTGGATTGTCTTTCAATAACTAGTTATAGCTTAATTACGTAAAGGGTTTTTACCAGGATTTTTTAACTGATGACCTATTATTATTATTTATTTAAAAACTCCATTAATTCCATGGCGCTGTACATCAAGAGGGGGTTACACATGCTTAAAATGGTTTTCCAATATTTAACTACTGATAACCTATCCTCAGTATAAGTCATCAGTATCTGATCGGTGAGGGTCCAACACCCGGGACCCTCACCTATTAGCTGTTTGAGACTGTGCTCCTGGGTTCTCACAGCCGACTAACCACAGTGCCGTACATTATATAGAGGCTGTGCTTGGTATCGCGCTCAGCCCCATTCACTTCTATGGGGCTGAGCTACTCCTAGGCCATGTGATGGAGGAACGTGTTGTCACTGGCCTAGGGAAGGCTGAGATAAGGTCGCTGCATTACTGTCTTCTCAAACAATTGATCAGCAGGGATCCTGGATGTCAGACCACCACTGATCTGATACTGATGACCTATCCAGAGGATAGATCATCAGTAATAAAAGTCTTGCAAAACCCATTTAATACAAATGATACAAATACAGTGAACAAACTGTTGACAGATGGGTGCAGAGAGGGAGAGGATAGATTATGGGAGTCAGACACCCAGGTCCCCCGCCAATCAGCTGTTGAGATGGCGCTTGCAGTAGCGCCGCAGCTTTGCCAAAGCCATGTGACGTCACTTTCTTCAGTGACATGTCCTAGATGCAGCTCAGCCCCATTGAAGTGAATACCAAGCATAGCTGCTATACAATGTACGGCGCTGTGTCAGACCTCTACCGATCAGATAAAAAAAATCCTGGAAAGCCCCTTTAACTTTTATCAAGACCTAGAAGTATGGACAATCTTCTGAAGGCTTGAACCTATAGTATAGAGTTTGCAGAAAAACAAACTGCTATTTATTGTTACACTTTTTTATATTATGTGTTTTTTATAATGACTATAAGGGAACATTCCCGCTACAGCCATGTGACTGATGTCTTTTTATCAGCCGTCACACAACCAGAGCCACTGAAGTCTGTAGTTCTATTCCACACTTGAATAATGGTCATTAAAAAATAGGACATGTCCTGTTTTGTCTGTTTTTATGGACTGACAGCCCCCATACAATTCAAGTGTTTTTCAGAAAGGCAGTTGTGAAAAAAACACCATAAAAAATGGACTGCCTTTCCGTTTTTTAACAGTCTTTTTTTTTTCTTCTTACTGTCATGTGAATGTAGCCTAGAGCAGTGTTTCCCAACCAGTGTGCCTCCAGCTGTTGCAAAACTACAACTCCCAGCATGCCTGGACAGCCTTTGGCTGTGCGGGCATGCTGGGAGTTGTAGTTTTGCAACAGCTGGAGGCACACTGGTTGGGAAACACTGGCCTAGAGTGATTAGATGTGAAGATTGGTATTCCTTGTTGAATGGAAGAAAATGTGGGCTTTTACTAAAACCTCTATCACGCCAGTGATTCTGCCATGTCCGCTGTGCGTTTGTGACAAGCTGGACTGGCTGCGGGCTCTCCCGCTGAGGTCCTGAACGTATGTGCGCCTGAGTTTTCCTGTCCAACTGCATTATGTAAATTCCTGAAGATAGGTCATCAATATCTGATCGGTAGAGGTCTAACACCCAGCATCCCCGACGATCAGCATTTCTGCAGTTGCTATGGTGCCAAAAGTTGGCGCCAGAAGTACATAGTTCTATCCCTTGTATAGTGCACGCAGGGGTGCTCCCACTGAAGTGCATGGGATATTGATGGCCTATCTTGAGGATAGACAATCAATGTAAAAGTACTGGAAAACCCTTTTGATGTCATCTTTACTATGAGCAAAGGAAAACTAAAACTTTCCCATCTTATGCCAAGTTAGGTTGGTAAAGTGACACAGATGCTACTATATTATACAGTCTTTGCTGTTGCTGATTTTATCATAAAAGGTACCCATACACCCTAGAGGAAAGCTGACGATTTCTGTAGGATCTGCGAAATTAGTCATGTACATGGGAGCGTCCTTAAAATGATATACCGGTATATACAGAATTTGTCTTTGAATTTACATTTTAATTATAGGTCCTGCATGTGATGAGGCTTGCAATGGAATGTGCTGGGGACCTGGTCCAGAGAACTGTCATACAAGTGAGTATATTGACCTGCTAGTTAACATCGCCAACATTTTCTGTGTAGAGGACCACTCATCATTAGAATAAACGAATCAAGATATTCTGCATTATGTGAATTTTCTATGCATAAAAAACAAGTGACCAAGTCGTGTGTTATGGCTAGCATATAGAAAAAATATAAAGATTTATGCCTATGTGTAGTGTATATCTAAGCATGCATTTGTAGGTAGTTATGTACGTGAATGTATATTTATGTAATATATAAACCCTTTCTGTTATAGAAAAGGAAATAACTTTATTTTTTTTACCTTCAGCTACAAAACTCAATTGTGCCCAACAATGCCCTGGACGTTGCAGGGGACCAATGCCCAGTGATTGCTGCCATAGTCAGTGTGCCGCTGGATGCACAGGTCCTAGAGAAACAGACTGCCTGGTAATATAAAAAGCTGTACTTGATTGCAGTTTTAGGGTGGTTTTGGATGCAGTTGTTTTGAGGAAAGTAGAAATTGTTCCTGTATGTTTCTCATTACTTTTGAATACACGTCCTGCATGAAAAACTGCCACAAAACGGTTACATTTTTCTGCAAAATGCTGGAAGCATGTAAAAGCACTCGACACACATGTTCAACTCCTTTTTTTTTTTCAGGCATGCAGTAGGTTTCGTGATGGTCAAACATGCATGGACAACTGTCCTCCTCTGCATTTATACAATCCGAATACATATCAAATGGAACCTAACCCTTTAGGGAAATACAGTTTTGGAGCCTCATGTGTCACAAAATGTCCACGTAAGTAAAACTTCTGCCATGCCCGGATCTCAGTAATAACTAATAGTGTAGGTTAACGTATAAGAGGGAAGGGTTGTTGATATCATGTCAGTCAGTACAGAAGGAGTTAGAGGAGCAGATTTCCCTTATAGGCCAGTGTGAAGAACTATCTCTCAAGAAAAAGAACCATCACACTGGCACCACCTTGTGCAGGTGGCTCCCTATGTGTCAAAATCCAACTTTTTAACAAGCCTTGGAATATGACAAGAGAAATAACCAAGCCAGATATCCATCTGTAGACAGCTGTTTGAGGGTGCTTGCCCCTCATCAGTACGAATTGGGATTCTAGCTGGCTGGGTGCTATGCCTTGAATGCAGCTTCTGCAGGGTGCTGGATCACCTTAAAGCTACTGGAAGTGCTCCATGGTATGGATGGAGACTTATTGGCAATGCTCTATTGGACAGGAATATGCAAAGAACCATTTCCTTTTTGCATATTCCTTTCCCATGGAGCTCCTCTTTGCATATTCCTTTCCGATGGAACAATAAGTCTCCATACCATGGATTACTTCCAGTAAGTGTCCATACAGGACTGGTCTCTATAAGGAGATCCAGCACCCTGCCTGAGTCTCATAGACCAGCAAAGCTATAGAAGTCCTGACCGATTGTCCATTCAGATACTGACATCTTGTTGGCTTCCTCCTCAAGTTTATGGCCGTAAAAAGGATCTTCAATTTATGGACAATCATTTTATATGCATTGATTTGTTGAGTACTTGCCAATCTAAAAAAAATAATACAAAATTTACAGTAGGTATTTTTATTTTATAGATAATTATATATCATCAGACCATGGATCTTGTGTTCGGACTTGTAGTCCTGGTTCATATGAGGTAGATTATGAAGGCGCCCGCACCTGTAAAAAGTGTGATGGACCATGTCCGCAAGGTAAATATTCTAAGTGTTCATGTTTCCTCTCATGTTGTTATTATAGACAACCATAAAAATACTTTTTTGTATTCTAGAATTTTTATTAAACCATTGGAATTTTTGTACTACAGAGAATTTTTAGATGAGCTCCCAGCCCTTTGGTATCAGGGATTGTCTCTAGTATAGATCCCACATAGTGCATAGAAACCCCCAACGTGAACCCAGCATTCTTTACTAAGAGAAAACGTCATAAATTTGACTTCGTTTCTGTTAGATAATTTAGCAACTATAAGTTTCTGTTAGATAATTTAGCAACTATGATGAAAGCTATAAGAATTGTATAGCTATTATTTATTTATTTATTTCGTTCTCCCATGGGGTAACTTGTGCTACAATTTCAGAAATAAATTTGTCATTGAAAAATTTACTTCGTCGATAAAAATTTTGAAAACACCTTTTCAGGTTGGATTCAAATATAGGGATGTTTTTATGGTGATTTTTGCACATGCCTTATTCAGCACCTTTTCTGCTGAAAAAAATCACCAGCTCTAGATGTTAACTAAAAGAATTATGAAATGCAAGATGCACACACTATTTTTTCATTGGCATATTCTCACGTTAGTCGCATTTTTTGTTTTGTCTCTGACAGTCTTTAAAACAGTAGAATGCTAAAGCAATTGTGTTTTTTCAGATACTTTTCCACCTCCTTCTCTATAGGGAAAAAAGCTTGAAAAAATGCCTCATCTCAGCACAAAAACAGAACTAACAAATGCCTAAAAATGCATATGTTGTGCAAAAAAATGCATGCGGTAAAAAAATCTCCAGAGCAAATTATTGTGTGAAGGAAGCTTTAGGGTAGTTTCACACACAGATTCGCTTAAAAAAAAAAAAAAACATTGCAGTTTTTGGAACCAAGGCCAGGAATGAATTAAAAACTGCATTAAAAAAACTGCATGTTTGTTGTCAATTCCCAATGTCTGGTCTTTTGTTTATAAAATGTAATCTTTTTATTAATTTATTCTATGCCTAGTAACAATTAGACAAGGAATAAAATCAATGTTTTTTTCAGCATGTTTTGTGCCTCCAGATGTTACATTTAAGGCTACTTTCACACTAGCGTTCGATCGGATCCGTTCTGAACGGATCCGATCATAATAATGCAGACGGAGGCTCCGTTCAGAACGGATCCGTCTGCATTATTTTTAGCATATAACAGCTAAGTGTGAAAATAGCCTCGGACGGATCCGTTCAGACTTTCAATGTAAAGTCAATGGGGGACGGATCCGCCTGAAGATTGAGCCATATTGTGGCATCTTCAAACAGATCCGTCCCCATTGACTTACATTGTAAGTCTGGACGGATCCGCACGCCTCCGCACGGCCAGGCAGACACCCGAACGCTGCAAGCAGCGTTCAGCTGTCCGCCTGTCCGTGCGGAGGCGAGTGGAGCGGAGGCTGAACGCCGCCAGACTGATGCAGTCTGAGCGGATCCGCATCCATTCAGACTGCATCAGGGCTGGACGGCTGAGTTCGGGTCCGCTCGTGAGCTCCTTCAAACGGAGCTCACGAGCGGACCGACGAACGCTAGTGTGAAAGTAGCCTAAGTCTGTAGTAAAATCTAACTGCACTACAATGTGTTTTCCTTTGTAGCATTTTGGCAACAATCAAGTTTGGCGTACAAGGTTCAGGTTTGTGTTATCTAAGAATTCTGTGCTAGTGGAATCCAGAATGGAATTCTCAGATATCCCGAACACGAACCTTGTACACCGAAGTTGAAAACAGAAGTTCGCTAAACACTAGTCATAGATAAAGATGAGCGAAGTTTTTAAAAAAATTGATTTTGTCAGTTCGCCAAATTTTTCAAAAAGATTTAATTCGATCCGAATTTATTCTTGGCGAATCGCGTTAAAAAACAGCTATTTCCTGGCTGCAGAGAGACTGTATAGTGGTGCAGAACACTGTGCCTTGCAGTAACACATATAGGGAGTCTGCTGTAATAGTGAAACAATACTGTAAGTCAGTATGACATGCAGATGACAGGCGTCGCTCTTAGAATCACTGCACACTTCACTTATTTGGGCAGTTATGAGGCCAAAACTGACCAAATAACTTAAGAGTGAACTCAGCCTTACAGGTCGATGTTAGCGCCAAGAAGAAGCGCAGTCCTTTTACACTGTCATCAGCTGATTCCACATAGATGTCTATTCTACCTGTTCTATTAAATGCTTATACAAGTAGAGCCCCCCCGACAGAGTGGAGAGGGTGTCAGCTCATTAACCCCCAAAAAACGGATCCTCTCTGTTGAGCATCCGCCTTCACTAGGTCAGCATTTGGTCAGTTATCCATCAGTATTGCTAAAACCCCCAAAAAACAGGAGTAGATCCAAAGCAGAGATGACACGTGAATGGAATCTTTGCATGCCTTCTGTGTTTTGTACTTTACTCCTATTTTTGGCTACCAAATCGTAAGCCAATTCTGATGCAAAATAGGGACCATGTCATACAGGCCTTACAGCTCCTACATAGACAGGATCTGTTGTGCATCTCATTTTTCCTTCTTTCTGACAGATCAGAAGAAGGGTCAAATAAATTATGGTGTCAACCAGGCCAAAAAAGCTAAATAGTGGCCCAGTCATGGCATAGGTAGGGTGGGAACAGCATGAGAAGTCCACAGAGTGGCCCAGTGACATAGTGTTGAGGTGGCAGCAGCATGAGGAGACCACAGAGTGGTGAAGTGGCAGAAGCATGAGGAGACCACAGAGTGACCCAGTGACATAGTGTTGAGGTAGCAGCAGCATGAGGAGACCACAGAGTAGTGATGTGGCAGTAGCATAGGGAGACCACAGAGTGGTAAAGTGGCAGCAGCATGAGGAGACCACAAAGTGGCCTAGTGACATAGTGTTTAGGTGGCAGCAGCATGAGGAGACAACAGAGTGGCCCAGTGACATACTGTTGAGGGAGCAGCAGCATTAGGAGACCACAGAGTACTGATGTGGCAGCAGCATGAGGAGACAACAGACTGGTGAAGTGGAAGCAACATGAGGAGACCACAAAGTGGCCCAGTGACATAGTATTAAAGTGGCAGCAGCATGAGGACACCACAGAGTGGCCCAGTGACATAGTGTTGAGGTGTGTCTAGGTCCTCTGCCTTATCTTTCTCGTCTCCCTGTAGCTGCTCTCACTGGTCCTGCTCCTCCTCTCCTGTCACCTATGTAGAAAAACCACCCATTTCTCTGCACATTGCTTGGGCTCGAATGTCCTCCTCCTCTAGTTCAGCCCCCACAGGGCTCATAAGGCATTGAGATGTAGTAGTCACGTCTCCTCTTCCCTGGCAAGCCAGATTTAGCAGCATCTGTTCCAGGACATGAAGCAGTGGAATGACGTTGTTCATCCTGTAGTCCTGGTGACAAATAAAGTGGCCTCCTCAAAGGGCCCAAGCAAACGGCAGGTGTCACGCATAAGCTGCCACTGGTTAACATCGAAGTTAAGCCTTATTCATACGTCCAAAATCTGTGCGAAGATGGTCAGTGATGCATCTGTGAAGCTGTCCGTAAAGGATCCGTGTGTCCGTGTTTTTGCTGTTCGTGTGCCATCTACCCTGCACAGCTGAATTTTTTTTTAAAAGCATCTCTTCCTAATGATCCGTGAAATATTGGATACAATACGGATGGCATCTGTGTTGCATCCATGTTTTTCACGGACCTATAGACTTTAATGGGCGTGATGGATCCATGAACACAGACAAAATACAGAATGCATCCGTGCTAAAAAAAAAAAAACACGGACCATGCTAAAACACTGATGTGTGGATACACACATTAAAATGAATGGGGACGTGTGCTGTCCGTGGAGAACACGTAGAGCACACGTCCGTGGAACACTGACATGTGAATAAGGCTTTAAACAGGGAAGTACCTCTGTCCGCCTGTATCATCAATAAATTGTTTATGGCTTTTCTCTGTTCATATAATCTGTCCAACATATGGAGGGTGGAATTCCAACGGGTGGAAACGTCACATATCAGCCTATATTGGGGAATGCCATTCTGCTGCTGCGGCCTAAGGAAGGTGTGCTCTGCGGTGTATGAGTGGCTGAAGTGCATGCAAAGTTTCCTGGCCATTTTCTGGATGTCTTGCAGATGGGGTGAAGACTTCAGGAACCGCTTTACAACCAGATTGCGCAGGGCGCATGGCTCAGCCCTGCTTGACACAGCTTCGACACAATGTTCTTCCCAGTGTCGGTTACCATGGTTCCGATTTTGAGTTGTCGAGGAGAAAGCCAGAATTCTATTTCTTGATGAAGGACGCGGAGCAGTTCGTCCCCTGTGTGACTCACACAGGCAAACTAGGTGCAGAACAGCGTGACACCGTCGAGCCCTGCACAAGTGGTATGCAGGAGGGACATTGTGAATTTTCTCTGCAGTGGAGGCTGAGGACGCGGTGGAGGATGAGGAGGCAGAGGCGGACATTGTCGCAGGGACCACATTTACCCAGTGGGCCATAAAGGACATATATTGTCCTTGACCGTAGTTACAGCTCCACACGTCGGCGCTGCCATGCACTTTGGCAGACACTGACAGGCTCAAGGATTGGCTCACCTTCTTTTCTACATATGTGTGCAGGGCTGGTACTAGGGTTGGGCAATATACCAACGATATACCGCGGTATTAAGAAACGGCGATATGGCTGTTTCTTAATTACTGCAGTATTTTTAGTGACGTCATAGTGCTGACTGCCTCTGGAGAAGGAGGGAGTCACTCCCCACTGTTATGCGGCTGCGCCACCGATGAGCAGTGAAGAGACGAATAGGGGAGGGGCTGTTGCTGCTGTGCCACCAATGAGCAGTAAAGAGAGGAGTTGTGGAGGGGCTGTGGCCACTGCACCACCAATGATACTTACCTTTTTAATACAAAAATAGACTGTGGTTGTCGGCCACATCACATACCCTGCATCCGGTCTCAATAACAGGAAGCAGCGATCCCGCAAACCGCAAAAACGAACTAATTGGCACGGTTCGGCGGGATACCTGTCATTGAGGCCGGGTGTCAGCTGTGTGATAATGCCGGCACCCTCAGTCTATATTTGTATTAAGAGGTTAATTAAATTTGTTGGTGGCGCAGTGCGTGCCCCCCCCCCCCATTATTATATTCATTGGTGGTGCAGCGGCCCCCATTATTACAAATTATAATCATTGGTGGCGCAGTGCGCCCCCCCCCAACCCCCCAGTACTTGAATCATTGATGGCCACAGGTGCCCCCCACCATTGTTATATTTATTGGTGGTCACAGGGTCCCCTCCCCTCCTCATTGGTGGTGCAGTGGTAGCTTCTGATTGGAGCCCCAGCAGTGAAATTGCGGGGAGACGATCAGTTACCATGGCAGCCAGGATGCTGCTGAAGCCTTCCATAGCTACCATGGTAAGCTCCCTGCTGGTGTGTGCACAAAGCCCAGGGCAGCAGTGAAAGAGTAAAGTCCTATTCACTCTAATAGAGCTCTATTAGGGTGACTAGGACAAGGGTTCTAGCTCATAAGGGGGCTAATAGTTATTAAATAAAAAGTAAAAAAACAAACAAACACCAAAATATAAAAAATTGAAATCATCCCCTTTCTCAATTTTACATATAAAAATATATAAACAATAAAAAAAACATATTACGTATCGTAAACACAGAGTTCGCCCTTTTTTTGTCACCTTGTTTTCTAAAAAATAGGACAGGACTGATATTGAGTATTGCAATACTTTTTTATGGGACCGAAATTTTATAAAAATTTTGATATTGTGAAAACCCTAGTCACGGGGGCATAACGTCATCTCAAATCCATTAGGTGACAAAAAAAATGGCATCTAGCGACTATAAAACCCCGGAGCCAGGAGACCGGCGCTGGATAACACTCGCTGCACTCTGCTGGCTGCTGCGCAGAGAGGCCGGGGCAGGGTCTGAGATAACAGGCACTGCACTCTGGGGTTGCGGTAATATGGCTGCAGTGTGTAGGTGCTAAGACCCATGTGGAAAGCACTGGTCTTCAGTAAATACCCCCAATGTTTTATTTGGCTGAAAGACACGTTTATGATGCCAGGGTGCCCTTTCTGACAATGTGCACCTATGATGGGTGCTCTCTGAACAACTCACTTATCAGGGTTTTCCGCTAGCATGTCCCATTGTCTATGGAAGTGTCAGAGATAGCTGATCGCTGTTATCTCCAGCACTCCCATAGAGAATGAATGGAGCAGCAGGGTGCATGCCCAACCAGCCGCTCCATCAGATTGGGGTGAACAGTGACCCTGTTCTTGGTGGAGAATCTAACACATATTACTGTATGTGGGCATCAAGGAGACATTATACTGTATGAGGGCAACAAGGAAACACCAGTACACAATTTGAGTGTTTTTTATTCTAAATGGGCATTTATTGTGATATATATCGTTATCGCAATAAATTTCTTAATATCGTTATCGTGCGAATATTTTTGATATTGCCCAACCCTAGCTGGTACTGCCTTTTTCGCAAAGAAATGACGGCTCGGGACCCTCCACCTTGGCTCGGCACAAGCCATCAGTTCTCTGAAAGGTGCAGAGTCCACTACTTGGAAAGGGAGGGACTGCAGCACCATTTGGCCAGGAGCACGTTCAGCTTCTGCGCCTTTGGATGAGTGCATGTATACTGTTGTCTCTTGGCAATTGCTTCCTTGATCAATTGCTGACAGAATGACTGATTAGGAGGAGGAGTAGCAGGAGCATCAGGACCTGCAGATGATGGGAAGGACAGACAGCTCCCTTCGGCTGAGGTGGTGGAGCCTTGACTGCATCAAATTGGGTGCTTGCCACTGGGTGGTGCAGCAGCTGTGGCAGGCTAGACCACCGCATCAGAGCCACTTTTTGGTGACGCTGCATGTGTTGACGCAGGGCTGTAGTGCCAACATTGGCACCCTGGCCACGCTAAATTTTCTGCCCACAAATTTGGCAACCTAACAAAAAATTGCCACACCGCTGTTTATGGCATTTTCACCCTAACACTTCGCGCTGACTGCCTGCTACCACTGCCTCCATGAACCCCTGCACCGCTACTTTCCGGACCATAGGCTCTTGAGAAGCGGGTCGTCTACACCGAGCATGTTTGTCTCCCGACCTCTCACTGCTGCCACCCTGCTGACTCACTGCTGCACTGCCACCCTGCTGGCTCAGCCACTGCCTCGCACACAAGCTGCCACCCTCTTCTCATGATAATGATGATGATGATGATGATGAAGCCCCTTCTTCACCCGGCTCCCATGCGATCAACTACACCATCATCCTCTACTGTCGGCACGTCACTGATGTCCCCCTCAACTGTCTCAGGGCCAGGAGCCTGACTGTTCGCAACACCTGCTCCCATGGGACTCTCATCATCACTACTTGCCTGCCTACTAGAGGAAGCGGCAGATGTCTCTTCCACATCTTGGCTGGGCAGTAGCTGCTGACTGTTCTCTAGTAGCTCGTCCTCGCTGAAAAGTGGAGCTGAGCCTATGGCATATAATGCATCTCGCAGTAAGGGAATTGTAAATTACAGAGGAAGATTCAGGACAGGTGAGGGCACTGGGCCTGGTCCCAGGCCATGTCAATTAAGCATCGTGTCAGAGGAACCCACCGACTCTTGGCTGGGGGTGTCTGATGTATCTTGCGACAAAGTCGAAGACCGAGTCGACTATTCAAGCACTGCTGGGTTGTTGGTCAAGACACGACCGCTAGATGAAACCGGGATCTCAGGCTTCTCGCTGCGACTCCTGCTGTTTTCCCCCTTCTTCTGCTGCTTTTGCCCACTTACTGAACCCTTTGAAGGGCCTGTCACCTGTCTGCCTGACATACTGTATAATGCAAGAATTAAATTAAAATAATACCCAATCAAAAAAGGCTTTAGAACAATGTTACTTCACTGCTGAATGGCAGTTAAGACATATACAGTCGTGGCCAAAAGTTTTGAGAATGACACAAATATTAGTTTTCACAAAGTTTGCTGCTAAACTGCTTTCAGATATTTGTTTCAGTTGTTTCTGTGATGTAGTGAAATATAATTACACGCACTTCATACGTTTCAAAGGCTTTTATCGACAATTACATGACATTTATGCAAAGAGTCAGTATTTGCAGTGTTGGCCCTTCTTTTTCAGGACCTCTGCAATTCGACTGGGCATGCTCTCAATCAACTTCTGGGCCAATAACTGACTGATAGCAACCCATTCTTTCATAATCACTTCTTGGAGTTTGTCAGAATTAGTGGGTTTTTGTTTGTCCACCCGCCTATTTAGGATTGACCCCAAGTTCTCAATGGGATTAAGATCTGGGGAGTTTCTAGGCCATGGACCCAAAATTTTAACGTTTTGGTCCCTGAGCCACTTAGTTATCACTTTTGCCTTATGGGACGGTGCTCCATCGTGCTGGGAAATGCATTGTTCTTCACTAAACTGATTGTTGGAAGAAGTTGCTGTTGAAGGGTGTTTTGGTACCATTCTTTATTCATGGCTGTGTTTTTGGGCAAAATTGTGAGTGAGCCCACTCCCTTGGATGAGAAGCAACCCCACACATGAATGGTCTCAGGATGCTTTACTGTTGGCATGACACAGGACTAATGGTAGCGCTCACCTTTGCTTCTCTGGATAAGCCTTTTTCCTGATGCCCCAAACAATAGGAAAGAGGCTTAATCGGAGAATATGACTTTGCCCCAGTCCCCAGCAGTCCATTCACCATATTTTCTGCAGAAGATCAATCTGTCCCAGATGTTTTTTTTGGAGAGAAGTGGCTTCTTTGCTGCCCTTCTTGACACCAGGCCATCTTCCAAAAGTCTTCGCCTCACTGTGCGTGCAGATGCGCTCACACCTGCCTGCTGCCATTCCTGAGCAAGCTCTGCACTGGTGGCACTCCGATCCCGCAGCTGAATCTTCTTTAGGAGACGATCCTGGCGCTTGCTGGACTTTCTTGGACGCCCTAAAGCCTTCTTAACAAGAATTTAACCTCTTTCCTTGAAGTTCTTGATGATCCTATAAATTGTTGATTGAGGTGCAATCTTAGTAGCCACAATATCCTTGCCTGTGAAGCAATTTTTCTGCAACGCAATAATGGCTGCACGCGTTTCTTTGCAGGTCACCATGGTTAACAATGGAAGAACAATGATTTCAAGCATCACCCTCCTTTTAACAGGTCAAATCTGCCATTTTAACCCAATCAGCCTGACATAATGATCTCCAGCCTAGTGCTCGTCAACATTCTCACCTGAGTTAACAAGACGATTACTGAAATTCTCTCAGCAGGTCCTTTAATGACAGCAATGAAATGCAGTGGAACGTTTTTTTGGGGGATTAAGTTAATTTTCATGGCAAAGAAGGACTATGCAATTCATCTGATCACTCTTCATAACATTCTGGAGTATATGCAAATTGCTATTATAAAAACTTAAGCAGCAACTTTTCCAATTTCCAATATTTATGTAATTCTCAAAACCTTTGGCCTGGACTGTATATATATATTTTTTTCGGATTAATTAACTCCCCCCATAAAAAAATATCACGATTCACTGCAGAAGGTCAATTAAGACGTATTCTTTTTCCTATAATTACACCTCTAAAAAATAAATATAATAATCGCAATTCACCGCAGAACGGCTAATGGGACGTACATATATTTCCTTTTTCTACACCACGTAAATGGCTGTAGTGCAATGTGAATCCTCTGCTGAATGTCAATTATGACATATATTTTTTCCTTTTTTTTTTCTATTTCTACACCACGTAAATGGCTGTAGTATAATGTTACTTCACAGCTGAATAACAATTAAGGCATTTTTTTTTTTCTGATTTAATAAACTCCCCCTTCCAAAAAATAAAATAATCACAATTCACCCCAGAACGGCAATTAAGACATATTGTTTTTCCTATTTCTACACCCCCAAATAAGAAATATAACATTCACAATTCACCACAGAACAGCTAATGGGACGTAAGTATCTTTACTATTACCGTATTTTTCGCCCCATAAGACGCACCCCCCCCCAAAAAAAATGGCCCCCTGCGTCTTATGGGGCTAATTCTGACAGTTTTACATTGCAGGCTGCGATGTACGAGCGAGCGGGGAGGGACTGGGAGGAGGAGCTGGGGTCGCAATAGCGACAGGGCGGTGCAGTCACTGTACTATAGCCCTGCCGCTCTAGTGCTGCACTATACAAATATAAAATGTCTTATTCAATTAAAAGTGATTACACTCCTAATATAACAGTGTCCGTCACAGATCCCCCATAACAGTGTCCGTCATCCACAGATCCCCCCCATAACAGTGCGTCATCCACAGATCCCCCCATAACAGTGTTGTCATCCATAGATCCCCCCATAACAGTGCGTCATCCATAGATCCCCCCATAACAGTGCGTCATCCACAGATCCCCCCTTAACAGTGCCATCCACAGATCCCCAGTAATAGTGCCATCCACAGACCACCATTAGTTCCAAACCCACCAAAAGCACAACTTTTGTTTAAATTTTTTTTTTTTGTATTTTCCTCCCCAAAAACCTAGGTGCGTCTTATGGGCAAGTGTATCTTATAGGGCGAAAAATACGGTAATGCACCCTATAAATAGCTGTAGTACAATGTAACTTCACTGCTGAACGACAATTATGACATATATTTTTCCCTTTTTTTCTTATTAATACACCCCCCAAAAAAAGTTAAATCAACGCAGAACGGCTAATGGGATGAACCAAACAAACAACCGCCCCCAGGGTGAGGCCGCTCGGGATTATATAGAGGGAAGCCCCTCCCACAAATCCGGGATGTAACCAGCCTTACTACTTGTGGTCTGGGCTGAGGTGTGCAAGAATGTTGAGTTGGGAGGGATGCCTACCAGCCCTCCATGATCTATCTGGCTGAACTGTGCCCGGAGCCAGTGCGGGGTAGGCCTGAATATGTGGGCAAAAAAGCTAGGCGTGTCTTAGCTGACCTGACTAAGTGGCTTGTTGTGTGCCCTATGCCATGATCGTGGGTAGGCCTATAAGTGGGCATACCCTGTGGAAATGAGAAGATAAGGGAGGGAGGGTGAGGCACCTGAAAACACACACCTGTGAGTGAGGGTGTGGCTCGTATATGAAGAGCCTCCGCCCCTCCCACAAATGCAGGCTGACTAATCAGCCTTACCAACTTGTGGTCATGGCTACGGCCAAGAGGTATCCGAAGAACCCTAGGGAGAAAACAACGGGAACAACCTAACCCAGCTAGGCGTGTCTTAGCTGACCTGACTAAATGGCTTGTTGTGTGCCCTAAGCCATGATCGTGGGTAGGCCTATAAGTGGGCAAAAACCAAGCCAAGTAGGGTAGAAAAGGAATTTGAATGGCATGTACAAACTAATCCCCAAGCCAACTGCAAGGCATCTGGGATCTAGTGCGAAAATACGGGGTATGTGAGGCAAGACCAGTAGGAAACCTACAACCCATCTTGTGGATGACAAGGCCAGAGACATGATGCTCAATATTGCGGATACTGCACCAAAGCGGAATGGAGGACCGAGAATACGTTGTGAAATGGATCATAAAAACCAACTGAAACTTGTAAAGTTTGGTTCTAGTGCGAGTACTGGAAATGCCCTAGCGTCAGGAGATCGTGGGACCAAAGCCTAACTGCCTAGACTATGCAGGAATGAGGGCCAAAAAGAACCAGGTAGATAGGAAGAGAATCCTTGAATAGTTACCCAGACAACAGCTATCTGCGCTTTGTTCTACTGTGCGCCCCTGAGAATTGTGTTTACGCTTGAGACGTGAAGACCGACCTACTATCTGAATCTTCTACCGTGGGAAAATGCTAGACTTTGTCCTAAATCCGATTCAACATGGTTGTAGGGAGTCGGAGGTTAGTGCGGCAAGAAGCTATGAAGCCATAATATACAAGATTCTGTCTATGCCCTCCCATGAGTGAGGGAATGCAATGCAATGAAGCTACTGGCGAAAATGAATTCCTGGTCGTGGTAAAAAGGCAAAGACTGCGCAGGGACCTAGTTGACAAGATATGATCGACTATGATCAGAGACTGAAATGCTAGAGCGAATTGCCCTACTTGTTCTTCCTCTGGCAGGACCTGAACGAAAGCATGAACGATTAAAGAAAGACGAAATATCTGCGTAAGACATGACAATAATGCTGTAGGGCGAACCGGACCGTCAAAACATAAAATGAGCGATCAACATTGATTATTAGGATATTAGGGAAGCAGGTATGTATGCGATACATAGGGGCCAAATCAGCCCAGATGCACAGATGGACAACCAACCAGGCAATCAGCCCAGCAGGTTTGAAAACAGTCGTCGGGCCCCCGAAGCCATGGGGCCGAAGCAGTCGTCGGGCCCCCGAAGCCATGGGGCCGAAGCAGTCGTCGGGCCCCCGAAGCCATGGGGCCAAAGCAGTCGTCGGGCCCCCGAAGCCATGGGGCCGAAGCAGTCGTCGGGCCCCCGAAGCCATGGGGCCGAAGCAGTCGTCGGGCCCCCGAAGCCATGGGGCCGAAGCAGTCGTCGGGCCCCCGAAGCCATGGGGCCGAAGCAGTCGTCGGGCCCCCGAAGCCATGGGGCCGAAGCAGTCGTCGGGCCCCCGAAGCCATGGGGCCGAAGCAGGTCGTCGGGCCCCCGAAGCCATGGGGCCGAAGCAGGTCTTCAGGCCCCCGAAGCCATGGGGCCGAAGCAGGTCGTCGGGCCCCCGAAGCCATGGGGTTGAAGCAGGTCGTCGGGCCCCCGAAGCCATGGGGTTGAAGCAGGTCGTCGGGCCCCCGAAGCCATGGGGCCGAAGCAGGTCGTCGGGCCCCCGAAGCTATGGGGCCGAAGCAGGTCGTCGGGCCCCCGAAGCCATGGGGCCGAAGCAGGTCGTCGGGCCCCCGAAGCCATGGGGCCGAAGCAGTCGTCGGGCCCCCAAAGCCATGGGGCCGAAGCAGTCGTCGGGCCCCCGAAGCCATGGGGCCGAAGCAGTCGTCGGGCCCCCGAAGCCATGGGGCCGAAGCAGTCGTCGGGCCCCCGAAGCCATGGGGCCGAAGCAGTCGTCGGGCCCCCGAAGCCATGGATCAACATGGAGCGATCAACATGGATTATTAGGAAATTAGGGAAGCAGGTATGTGTGCGATTTCCTATTAATACACCCCATAAATTGCTGTAGTACAATGTAACTTCACCACTAAACGGCACTTAATACATATATTTTTTTTCCCTATTAATACACCCCCGCAAAAAAAGGAAAACAATGTAAAATCCATGCAGGATGGCTAATAGGACGTACTTATGTATCCTATTAATACGCCCCATAAATAGCTGTAGTACAATGTAACTTCACAGCTGAACGGCAATTATAACATATTTTTCCCTTTTTTCCATATTAATAACCCCCCCAAAAAAGTAAAATAATGTAAAATCAATGCAGAACGGCTGATAGGGAATACATATTTTTCCTATTAATACACCTAGTAAATGCCTGTGTCACACAGAATGTGCACCCCAGTCACAAGCAAGGTTTGATTAGGAATTAGTGATGTGTCATATAGTGCAAACAACCTAAAAGCAGCAATATAACTGCAATTTGGATCCCCAATTAGTTCAGCAAGGTGTAATAGAATCGCTCCTATCACCCAGGCTGTACACTCTCCTATTGCACCCTGTTCTCCTTTTATAGCGTGGATGATGCCTCCCTATCCTTTCCCTACACCTTGACTAAGCTTTCCCTCAACTTGTAAATAGTTTTTTCAGCACAATAAAGTCTTTCCTATCACTGTCCCTAGCGCCTGCCGACGTCTCTCCCTGCACGAAGTACACAGGAAAATGGCTGAATCCAAGATGGCTGAGGCTATTTATAGGGCTGTGACATCACAGGGGCTGGCTGGCTGCTGATTGGCTGCATGCATGGCATTGTGGGTGATCCCTCGTTCCCAGAGTTCTTTGCTCCATGTCCTAACGTGCAGCAGCCATTTTATGAAAAAATGCTATTCGTCACCACGGAAATTTTAATTCGGTGCAAACCGAATTTTTCCTGAAATTCAGATCGAATTCCACTTCGTCAACTTTGATTCGCTCATCTCTAGTCATAGATATTGTGTTTTTATGGCATTTTTTCAATAGGCTTCTCTAAAAGACAACAAATGCGCTCTACAAATGTATTAAATAAAAAGAACACGAAAAATGGTTGTAAAGAACTCAATGAAAAATGCCTGACATTCATGATGTTTTATTGAAAAGCAAAAAGATGGGTGTTCAAAGGCCTTACCAACACATGCATAAAATCTGTAAAAACTGTGTGGTCCTCTGTGACTAAAAGGTTTTTGCCTTGCTCAAACATCCACCTGCAATTAAACTTCTGATATCTTCCGTCAGTCGGCAATTAAATGTGCTGCTCCGTTAAACGCTAACTACGCATATTTTCTTGTTTTCTTTCAGATAAAATTTGTGATGGTATCGGATTTGGAGCTTTAGAACATACTTTAGCCATAAATGCCACCAACATTGGTAGTTTTGAAAATTGTACAAAAATTAATGGAAATATATACCTCTTGCCGTTAGGTGCCGAAGGGTAAGTCATATGCTAGTACATGTGACATAGACAACTAATTTTTGCATTGGTGTTTGAATCTGAAACTTCAGGGGTTGATCGGATGTTTTTCAGAGCTGCCTCACCTGAAAGCAGCTCATTTGACATGGATTTTATTACACTGCCTGTACTTACCATGAAATAATCTCCTTGCTGTGCTTGAAGGAGCCACAGCCCTAGTTCAGGCCAGTTTCAAGTGAGTGGGTGCTGTCCATGATATACAGCTCTTGTGATGGCCACAATGTTTCATAGACCGGGTCAAGAGAAGCTGGCCATAGCATGGATGCCCATCCAGTATTTTTCCCTACCCGACTGCATCCAGCTGTACAAGGGTCTGTGGCATTGTGGCATTCTCTGTTTGGGCACTGTGTAATGTAGAAGAAGGTGTCTTTGATTTTGGCTTCAATTTGCATATAATAGGGTGAAGCTGTCCATTACTGAGCTTTTAAAAAAATAAATAAAAAATTAGTATATATTGGCACTGTAGAGCACTGCTAGGACATGTTCACGAGATGGACATTTCACTCAGAAATTCGACATCTATGTTTTCAGCGGTAAATCCGTATTGGATTTAATCAAAATTTTCCACAATGGAATTAAAATCTGCATTGCGGGACAACAGCTAAGAGACATGTCACTTATTGAAGTATATTCTGCATGAAAACCCGAGTGGGTACACACACATGGATTAGCACTTGAATGGGACTAATCCATGTGTGGATCTGTAGCATGGCAAACTGCAAATAACCAGCAGAAATCAGATTCTTCATCTTGAAAAATCTGCTTTGTGAGCATGGCCTTATGTAGGTATCTATTGCAGTATTAGAGGAGCATGGTATGGTGCTGTATAGTCATATTATTTAAGCATTGTATAGCATTATTTTTGGAGGAACTCAGAATATATATATATATATATATATATATATATATATATATATATTACTGCACACTAAAAACGATTCCTTTTTACTGCTTATGTAAAAAAAAAATATTAAAAGTCAGGAGTCTAGAGGAGTTTTCTCCCTACAAAATAAACATGGTTCGGGATGGCAATCCTGTCATTGTCTCTGTTAAAGCAGAGGGGTGCATTACAGAACCCCAGTGCATATTATCTTAGTACGGTAGGTTGTCAATGAAATGTCTGAACTAATCAGATCCAAACTGTTTTCTGTTTTAGTGATTCTTTTACCAACACACCAAGTTTGGAACCAGCTAGCTTGGATGTGTTTAGATCTATCCGAGAAATATCAGGTTAGTTCTCATGGTACAGCAATTTTATTGTTAATTTCAATCTTTTATTTCCTTAAAGGGGGTTGACCGAGTTACTGTATTTTTTGCCCCATAAGACACTAAAGTGGGGGGGAAATGCCCCTGCGTCTTAAGGGGCGACTACTAATGAAACGCTTCCATTATGGAAGCGCTCATTAGTACCGGAGGACCAGGAAGCGGTGAAGGCTCTGTACTCACCATTTCCTGGTCCTCGGCTGTCGGCTGTGCAGGGCTGCGCACAGTGTGAGGGCACTCTATGACCTCATGCTGTGCACGCCAGTTCACTGCACAGCCGGTGGCAGGATGAAAAGGATTGCATCGGAGGAGAGGAGCGGCAGCGTCCAGAGCGGGAAAGGTAAGTGCTTTTTTATTTTATTCCAGGTTGATGGGGGCTAATATAAGGTTTATGGTGGCTGGTGACAAGCCATGGGGCTGTAGAAAGAATGGAGGGCCACAGCAGCGTCTCGCCAGAAAACTTCTTTATTCAGGAACACTCCTCATAACAAGGCATATAAAATAGTTTGCAGCAACGTTTCGGCTAAGAATAGCCTTTGTCAAGCATGTTACCAAGTTAAAATCACAGCCTATAAGTAGCACATGATAAGCCCACCCACACCGCTAAGCAACCAATGAGATTAAGATTTACATATAACACACCTGTGTGGAAAATCAATGGGGACCAACATGCCAAAACAAATTAGCCAGCTGTAACAAGACATACCTATGTGGGGCCATCATATACAGAGCTCCTCCGTCCATCCAGCGTCCCATAGTCGGCAATGCGCATATCTGCATACGTCATCGCATGCGCCACCACAAGGCGGCGTGCGTATGACGTGCCCAAGTGAATCAGGATGCATAGTCCACGCCGGGCCACTTACGTCATCAGGCGGCGGCCGACTAACGTCACAAGGCCACTCCCACCTGGCGCTCCAGATTGGCATATGCATGAGGATTCGAATGGGGCTGTACATGGAGGGCGATCGCACCACTGTGACACATGAACAGTGTGCAAAAACGCTCGCCAAAGATAACAACAATAAGGCATAAAAAAGCGCACTGCCCTTGCTACTAGCGCAAGGAAAGAACAAGGAGATATGCAAAAACGTATAGGCATCACATAGGTACAGCAGGCATAATAAAAAAATAAGAATCACTAGATGTTGATAACAGATAGTGTTCTCACTAAGCACAAGTTCCCATTGATAAATGAGAACTTGTGCCGTGGGGCTGGTGACAAGCAATGGGGCTGACATGAGGCTGGTGACAAGCAATGGGGGCTGACAAGAGGCTGGTGACAAGCAATGGGGGCTGACAAGAGGCTGGTGACAAGCAATGGGGGCTGACATGAGGCTGATGTGGGTTAATGAGAGGTAATGGGGGCTGAAGAGAGGCTGCTGGGGGCTGGTAACAGGCAATGGGGGGCTGATACGAGGCATAAGGGGGCTGATGAGAGACATGGGGCTCTTATCTGAGGTCTGATTGGGGGTCATTCACATAGGGGTCTGAGCTGAGGTCTGATTGGGGGTCTGAGCTGAGGTCTTATTAACATTGGGGGTCTTATTAGGGCTGTCAGCTGAGGTCTGATTAACATTGGTGGTCTGACCAGAGATCTAATGAAAAAAAAAATCTTATTGTCCTCCTCTAAAACCTAGGTGCGTCTTATGGACCGGTGAGTCTTATAGGGCGAAAAATACGGTATCTAAAAACTCTGGAAACCCCTGTGAATGGACTAAAATAATAAATGAATAGATACTCACCTGTTTACGTTCCTGTTTCTTCGAGCACTGCCCTCCCTCTGCTGACATCCTCTTGGCTGCGGTGTTGATGTTCAATGCACAAGTAGCCACTGCAGCCAATTGCTGGCCTCAGCCATGCATAGGACATTTGTGCTGAGGCCAGTGATTAGCTGCAGCAGTGACCTGTACTTCCAAAATGTTAATGCTGGAGCCAGAAAAAACAAAGAGCAGCGGTAAGGACTGGAGCGAAGCACAAGTAGCAGAGAAGAAAATGGGTGAGTATATACAGTACAGTCATTTCTTATTTTTGGCAGTTTACAGGGGTTTCCCTTGTTTTTATATAGCTTGTATAACTCTTTTAAAGCATATATAAAATATCCCAATAATTGCAGTAATATAATGAATTTTGTATTTTATTCTAATATGTACCACCCAGACACAGCATCGGAATGAAGTTCCTTGGGCCCACCAGAGGAAATGATTCTGAGAGCCTACGCTCATGGACTGCGAAAGGCCCCTGTTCAAGAATCTAGCAGCTTGTTTGCTGAGAGTTTCTTTCTAGCAAGTTGTTTAGTGATGTACTGCCTTCTGGTGTAATTTTATTTCACCAGTACAGTCATTTCCATCTTAGTAATGTCCCCTTCAGTGTCCCTCAGTACATTAATGTCCCCCTTAGTGGACCGCAGAACAGTAATGGCCCCCTTTTATGCTGCCAAAGTAGTTTGCTAGTATGTGCTTCAATACAAAATGTTGAAAAAATAAATAAATGGAACTCTCCTAACCCTGTTTCCACAATGAGTGTGTGGCATGGACGACGCAGTGCAGTGATGTCATGGCACCGCTTGACATCCACTATGTGCTTTCAACCTCCTTGATGCCCATACACTGGAGGACCTGCCTTTTGTGAACTCTGGTAGGTCAGTCCTAAAGCAGCCTCTGACTTACCGGAATATGTGGTGGGGCAGGGAGCCTAAGGCATAGACATCAACTGGATCCACATCCTGAGGATGTGGGTACTGTTGAAATAGTGCTTGCCTGGGATTAGGGATGGGCCCAGCCCCACACCTTATTTAGGCCAGACTTCCTGTGATAGATTTTCAGTCACACCATATAGTTATATTATATATACTATGCATAAAGGCCATCTTCTTTTAGAAGACCACCATCCCCAGAAGACTACTTTTCAATAAAATTCTCAAAAAGTTTTCACCGTTCACTGAATATTGAGGAATTCAAAAATCACTCTTCCAGAATGGTTGCTCTTCTTAAAGAACTGGTCCTTTGGAGATATTATATATATATATTTTTATTTTTTCATTTACATATTACCCTGGAAATGTACTAATATAACAATGATATCTCCCTTTCTGTTATTACAGGTTATTTAATGATTCAGTGGTGGCCTGCAAATTTCACTGATTTGAGTATTTTTGAGAACCTGGAAATAATCAGAGGCAGAACTAAACAATAGTAAGTAAATTATACTGTAATATACCTGTAGTATTAATCTGATATTTACAATCCATAACAAATATGCTGAATATACCAAATGCTAAATGAGGTACAGCTTCACGTTCCTGGTGGTGTTGTCTGACCACTGTAAACTTCATAGTGGTCCTGTGTTGCCTGTTTGAATGATACCAAGGATGAGCTTGTACACGGCTGCTCCCTTCAAACTCATTGGGACTGCCAGAGACAGCCCAGTGCTCGACCTTTACTCTGCTAGGACCCCTGCTTTCATTGTTCAGTGGGGTCCCTGCGGTTGGACCCACCAGACACCGATCACCTTTCCTATTTGATTGTAGGAAAACCTCTATAATAGGCAGTGTTGGTAAATGCATTTATGAAAACACTCCTGCATTCAAGGGTGCACTTGCCATACAGATGGATGCTAGGGAGCCATTTGAGAGACAGGGTCTAACCCTAGTATGTCTTTGGTACTGGTTGTGGTTGGCGAAAACCTATGCAGTCCAGGCAAGCACTGGCACCATAATGAGAGACCTATTTGGGGTTTGCCATGACACTGTGCCCTCATTAATATACACCACTACCTATATTTCTGATTTCCAATAATATTCACAAATGAGAGGCTTTAAACCATTTTTATGTCTTCTTAGAATAACATTTAGACCCATAAATATCATATTTGAGGTAATACAAGAACACAATTTATATAGCTGAATATAAAAAGCCAAAAGCCTATCCACAATGTGTAATATGTGTGTTCTACTATTGCAAGAATTTTCTGGTTAAAATAGAATAACGTGAAATTCTAAGATTTCAGAAAGTTGAGGAATGAATTGTACCCCATGCTTGAAATACTGAGTAAAAGGTGCACACATCATGTGTCCTAAAGTCATAGTGAAGGTTATACATTTTATCTACATATAGAAAGATCATAATTTATGGCTTTATATTCTAGTGGAAGCTTCTCGTTTGCTGTAGTACGCATTTCCATATCGTCACTGGGATTACGCTCTCTCAGGGAAGTGAGTGATGGCGACATTGTAATTAAACAAAATCCCAATCTCTGTTATACTGACTCAATGAATTGGACAACTATAATCAGAGCAAACCAACAGAAGTCAATTGGAGAAAACAGAAACGCTGAGGAATGTGGTAAGCATCCAAGAGATGGTAGAGCCCCGACCCAATGGTCACCAGCATAGAAAGAAAACACGATTTGTGATCATTGATTGATAGATAGATAGATAGATAGATAGATATTAGATAGATAGATAGATAGATAGATAGATAGATAGATATTAGATAGATAGATATTAGATAGATTGATGGATATTAGTTAGATATTAGATAGATTGATTGATAGATAGATAGATAGATAGATAGATATGAGATAGATAGATGGATAGATAATAGATATTAGATAGATAGATATTAGATAGATAGATATTAGATAGATAGATAGATAGATAGATATGAGATAGATAGATGGATAGATAATAGATATTAGATAGATATTAGATAGATAGATAGATAGATATGAGATAGATAGATAGATGGATAGATATTAGATAGATAGATATGAGATAGATAGATGGATAGATAATAGATATTAGATAGATAGATGGATAGATAATAGATATTAGATAGATAGATATATAATTAGCTAGATTGATAGCTAGATATTAGATAGGTAGATAGAAATGAGATAGATAGATAGATATGAGATAGATAGATGGATAGATAATAGATATTAGATAGATATGAGATAGATAGATGGATAGATAATAGATATTAGATAGATAGATAGATATTAGATAGATAATAGATATTAGATAGATATTAGATAGATATGAGATAGATAGATGGATAGATAAGATATTAGATAGATAGATAGATAGATATTAGATAGATAGATATGAGATAGATAGATGGATAGATAATAGATATTAGATAGATAGATATATAATTAGCTAGATTGATAGCTAGATATTAGATAGGTAGATGGATATAAGATAGATAGATAAATAGATTACAAAGTAAATCTCCTAGTGTGCATATCAGGAGTGGCCATGTACTTTACATTACTTATTTGGCTGACAGCTTTTGATCCTGAAACACTCATAGACGTGTGTTATAAATAGGCCAGGGGTTGTAAGCCACTACCAGACCCTATCTCCCATGAGGACAAAGAAGTAGTCTTGCTGAATTCCAATATGCATGACCCTTCTCTCCCCCCCCCCCCCCCCACCCCAATCATGCACATTTCACGTTTGGCCAGTACCAGGTTGGTTGACAATTATCTGATGTATGGCCATTTTAAAGGTTTGTCCCATGAAAGATATTCCTATTTTCAAACCTAGCCTTATTAGAGAAAGATTGTCATGTACTGTGTGATGTCTGATTTTGATTTTTCACATCAATCATGGGATAATCCCTTTTAAATCACCCTTGATTTCCTGTCTTGTTAGTAGGGCTATATTACATTCGAACAGATACTCAGAGCAGTAAATACAAAGGGGTTCTCCGAGTTGTTTAAAAAAATAAAAAAAGGTTTCCATAGGCAGGAATTTACATAGTAATAATTAAAACATACATTATATTTTCCAATTTCACCCTACCACCAGAGCTTGTGATCCGATGCTTATTTTTTTTTTGGGCTCCAGCGATGGCATGTCCTCTGCAGCCAATCACTGGCGTCAGTGGTCATATGCAGTGTACTACTAGGTATACAAGCACTTCATCACTGCAGCAAAGATGACGATGTCATGGCTGCAGTAATGGGAGAACATTGTTGCAGTGCTGTTTTTTTTTTTCCGGGGGAACCATTTTTTAAAATGATTGAGGCAACCCTTTTAATGTGGCAGGTACCCAATGTTTACAGTGTGTGCAGCCT
The DNA here is from genome assembly GCF_014858855.1 of Bufo gargarizans. Taxonomy (NCBI): domain Eukaryota; kingdom Metazoa; phylum Chordata; class Amphibia; order Anura; family Bufonidae; genus Bufo; species Bufo gargarizans. Next base: position 180,098,986 of record NC_058084.1, on the reverse strand, counting down.
GCAAGCATTCCCTGCATCAGTAGGTCCCTGCAGTGCACACACTAAGTGGATAACCTAGGAATGTGTTTAATAATCAAAGGTCGTGGGCTAAAGGTGATAGATTATCGAAATCTAGGATATTTGTAATATTCCAAATGAATTTACAGTTCAGTGTAAATTACTGTATATGCTGTATATTTTGTCTACCCAGATGTTGGTGACTATATATTCACTTTAATAATGTGATTTATTGTGCAGCTGCTGAAGAAAAGATTTGTCATCCCTTTTGTTCTAATGGTTGTTGGGGACCTGGACCCTCGCAGTGTCTTTCCTGTAAAGCGTTTAAACGTGGAAGAGAATGTGTGTCATCCTGCAATAAGCTTACAGGGTAAGTCTGTGTCTTAAAGGGGTTCTCGGGAAAGATTGAAAATGGCCGCCAGCATCCTCTCCTAGGATGTGAGCAGGACTCTTGCAGAGCTGCCTAGGAAGGGGAGTGCCACATTACCTGCTGACACTTGCATATACTACACATGGGTGAGCGTTCCTGTCAGGCTGTTCAGCCATGCTGGCATATCATAGGCAGGATCTTATTATAATTTATTGTAAAAGCAGTGCAATGTGTAGTGAGGCCTCCCCCCCTCACCTACCCTAGGCAGCATGTAAGTGGTGGCCACCAGTCCTTCTGATATTCTAGGACACGTTACTGATAATTCCTGGAGAACCTTTTAAAGCAATATGCTTACAGGGTAAAGTCTATAATAGTCATACATTTTGCTTAATACATATTTTTTTTCACTTTTGTATATATTGAGTCACATAGCCAAAGCGGATCAATAAAACAGTAAATGTTAAAAAGCACTGTACAAACACTAATACCATAAATACAGTTTGATAGGAAATAAATGTATTTATTTTATGCACTTATATATTCTGCAGCGCTTTACAGACATTAGCGTCACACTGTCCCCAATGGGGCTCACAATCTAAATTCCTTAACAGTATGTCTTTGGAGTTTGGGAGGAATCCAGAGTACCCGGAGGAAGCCCACAGAAACACTGGGGGAACATACAAACTCCATGCAGATGTTGCCCTTGGTCAGATTCGAATCTACGACCCCAGCGTTGCAAGGCACCAGTGCTAACCACTGAGCCACCAGACATTCATGTGTATACATTGACCATCCCACGTACTACACATGAAAGCTAAGTCTTGGCATATACCTATGTAATCCTGCACTGTATTCTGAGTGACTAATACATGGGTTCAGTGGGATATCGCAGCTATTCTATAGGATGGATTTACCATCCTGCATTTAGTTTTTTCCTATTTAATCACATACAGTACAGTCTGCCACAAAACCTTCTCCTCGCACTTTGTAATTAGAAAATTAGAACACTAATTTTAGCTCATCATCCTGACGACTTGCGTAATACCTGGATGAAGTTTCAGAAAAATGCTCCCTGTTTAAAAAAAAAAAAAAAGGACAGAAAGCCCTAAATGAATTAAACACATAACTCTTGATTGCCCTAAAACTGCCTTTAATCTCCTTCTTAGCCAGACCGTTCGCTTTCCTGGAAAACTAGCTTTCCGCTTCTTCACAAGATTTACTTAAATGCTTAGAAGAATAATAGGACAGCAGGTTTTCTGTTTCATATGGGCTTACAATTCCTAATCTCTCCGTGCGCTCTTCCCTCCTCTCCCAAATACGCATCCGGCACCATTCTAATAACTAAAAGAGTATATACCAAAATAAAACAATTGGCTACAATAAATTCACTGAACATTTTCACCCAGGATTGACGTTTTTATTGTATCAGGCAATTTGTTTGTCATTTAATTTTAAGAAATGGCATTGGCATTATCCATGTGACTGAATAATCCTTCTCTATGGGGATTGTATTCTGTAGGCTATGGATTTTGATTCTGATATCGCATTAGTAATTGCTTTTTAAAGGGCATCTGTCAGCAGATTTGTACCTATGAAACTGGCTGACCTGTTACACGTGCACTTGGCAGCTGATGGCATCTGTGTTGGTCCCATGTTCATATGTGCCTGCATTGCTTAGAAATATGATGTTTTATTATATGCAAATGAGCTTCTAGGAGCAACAGGGGCGTTACCGTTACACCTAGAGAATCTGCTTTCCCTCTGCACTTTGGATAACGGGACCAGGCAGTGTAAATGTAATCACACATGGCCCAATCAAAGTGAAGAGGGTGCGGCAATTGCAGAGGGAAAGCAGATTCTCTAGGTGTAACGGTAACGCCCACATTGCTCCTAGAGGCTCATTTGCATATATTAAAACATCATTGTTCTCAGCAATGCAGGCACATATGAACATAGGACCAACACAGATGTCTTCAGCTGCCAAGCGCACATGTAACAGTTTCATACGTACAAACCTGCTTACAGATGCCCTTTATTTGACTCTAATTTCCAGTGTTACGCTTAGACTTGTGTTGATGCTGATCTGCTGGGTATCTATCCTGTCCTGGTTCATACAATTCTTTGTCAAGGCCACAAGTAAATATCAGACAATGGGAGCTTGACTACGGTGTGAGGTTTGAGCAAGATTCCATTTTCTGCGTTTAAATGAAATCTAAACGCAGTATACAGGAGATAAACGTACCCTCATTGTTTGTCAGTCTGCAGTATTTTCTGTATGATCCTGACACAAACAGTGTTGTAGAAATCCTGCAGCGAACACCAGGGGTTAATGTCCTGATCTTTTCCATCTTTGGCTGATGGGCATAACCATGTGTGTGAGTTAGAGGAGTATTCCGGTTACGTTAAGCCAGGGATACTCAACCTGCGGCCCTCCAGCTGTTGTAAAACTACAACTCCCATCATACTCTGCTGTAGGCTGATAGCTGAAGGCTTTCCGGGCATGCTGGGAGTCAGAGTTTTGCAACAGCTGGAGGGCTGCAGGTTGAGCATCCCTGCATTAAGCTATCCCCTATGCACAGGATAGTGGATAACTATAACTTCGGTGGGGGTCTTACCAGTGAACCCCCACTGATCATGAGAACGGGGGCCCCATGCCCCCTTAAGCCCCTCTGAATGTACGGAGACGCTGGTCGGGCATATACGCAGCCACTCCATTCATCTGCTAAGCTACCTCCATCCTTTGGATAGGGGATAACTTTTTTTTGTCTTAGTGTAGACAAGGCAAATGTGGGAGGCTACTGATCCAGCCAGTAGTCTTACAGTCAGACACGAGACATAGCTGATATATTGGGACACAGAGAGAAGATCTCTTTTTTTATTTTTCTCAGGTTAATTGTAATATCAGATAACGTATGAGTCAAGGAAAGATGGCGATAAAGGGAGGAAGTGCTGGGATATTAGTGTGCCGTTTTTGTGTGCATTTTCTGAGTTAAGTGTTCCTTCAAATGACCGATGCAATTAGTAAAATTTTAAAAGCGTATGAAACTGTCGGATGTCATCTAGAAGGGGAAATGGCCTGCGGAGCAGCGCTCAGACACATGAGGCTGTCTCAAGTTCAGACAGAGAACAAGACAGATGTTTTGCAACACAATCTTTCTATTTGGATGCCTAAGGGTTGAGCCCTGTGTGCACAGCGAGGACTGCAGTGTACAGAGACTGTATGGCTTCTCAGTAAAGATGCACACAGCATCCTTGCTCTGCAGGACTGGCTCAGTTGGACTCCATATGTATAGAAGATATTCTTGGATTTTTAGAGCACAGCGCCTCTATACATATGAAGTCTGGGTGCCACAAGTTTTTTTTCAAGATGGATTTGTATGTAATCCAAAAGAAAAAAATCTCCTTCTTCCCCCAGTGAAGCCTCTGCTTAATGCATTGGAGCAGGGAACCCTGCACTGATGTGCTATGCCACGCTAGGACGAGAACAGGCAGAAGCAGCAATGTGTGCTCCTGTCAGTACACCGCTCACTTTATGGCATGTTGTAGAACACAGAATCCATACAAATCCGGCTGGAAAACAACTTGTGGCGCTTAGACGTCACATGTATGGAGGGACTGTGACCTAAAAACATTGTCTGTGGTGTACGGATTTAGTATGAACTGCCGTGAAACGCGCTGTAGACAGGAGTGAAATTCAAGGGCCTAATTTGGTAGAAAAACAATAAAATCATAAATAAATCATATAATAAAAAATATTTTAAAAAAATTCAAAGTTTTAGCCACGAGTGGATCCTAAACACAGAACAAATATAAGGCAAACATTTACACTTTTCTTTTTTGAATCCAGTCCTAATCTTGACAAAAAAATGAAAAGACATAAAAAGATACTGATACTGAAGTGTGAATGAAGCCTTACTTTCGAGCAGGGGTCTCTAAGTGATTCATTCATTCATTTTACATTAATTAATGGCCATTAGTTTTACTAACTTATTTAATATTTGTACTTTAATGTAGGTTCCGTTTTATAGTAGAAAAATATATTTGCAAATTTCAGCATCTCTTATCCATGTGTTCTTCGTGTTATCTATGAAAAATTGCACCAAAATATGGTTCAGTAATATAATTATTAGTGTTGAGTGAGCATGCTCGGCACATCGCAGTGTTCGGCTGAATACTGCGTGTGCTCGAGTACAATTTATTACAATGAACGTCAATGGGAGACCCGAGCATCAAACCAGGCACCCCCTGCTCTGAAGAAGAGAGGGTTTCTGGTTCACAAAGACGGTTAGAAATTGATGGAAACCCCATCAAAATGGTTTGGAAACAGCATTAGGAGGATGGCTGGATGCATCTTGGTCCCCCGTTACCTATGACACAACCACACAAAGGCTAATGCCAAAAGCAGGTATGTGCAACCCATCAATCTATCCATGAGACAGATAACAGTCAGCATACCTTACCATGACAGCCTTGTGCGCTATGAGACATTCAAAACCAGCTCTCCTCTGACTGAGAACCAGTAAACCTCAAAGTTTCTTCATATCTGTTGGATGGCTTGGGTGGACCTGCACACCTAGATCAATATCATTAGGATGACAAAAAGTTTTCTGATTGTCCTGACATAATATTCAATAACCTTTCTATACAGTTTTGTAAACTAATTTGCATAAACATGGAAAAGACATGCAAATGAGCAGAATCTGCCTTATTTTTTGAGCATGGAAAATTTGCGATAAACATCAATAGATGGCTCATGAACAGCGCCATCTATTGGATTGATAGTCTTGTCATAAGACTATGAGACCAATAGATGGTGCTGTTCATGAGTAGTGTAGATCGCAAATTTTCCATGTAATTGTTTTTTCAGCTGAAAAACAAGGCAGATTCTGCTTATTTGCGTGTCTTTCCCATATGCCCAAGTTTATGCAAATGAGTTTACATGACAAAACTGTATAAAAAGGTTATTGAATATTATGTTAGGACAATCAGAAAAATATGACATTGATCTAGGTGCCGCAGGTCAACCCAAGCCATCCAACAGATATAAAGCAACTTTGAGGCTTACTGGCTCTCAGTCAGATGAGAGCTGGTTTTGAATGTCTCACAGCGGACAAGGCTGCCATTGTAAGGTGTACTGACTGTATCTGTCTCATGGATAGATTGTTGGCTTCCACATACCCGGCTTTTGGCATATAGCCTTTGTGTGGTTGTCTATTGTATGTCATAGGTAATGGGAGTCCAAGATACATCCAGACATCCTCCCAATGCTCTCTTCCGAGCAAGGGGTGTCTGGGGGTTCTCCCATTGTTCCATTGTGCTTGGGTGCTCAGTAGAGCACACGAGCATACCAATGTGTTCGGCCCGAGCACACAAGCACTTTGGTGCTCGATCAACACTAATAATTATATTGCTTCTTCCACATAATATTTAAACATAACCTTTTTTTTTGTAGTAATCCAAGAGAATTTATTGAAGATGGTGATATGTGTGTTTCATGCCACCCTGAGTGTCTGCAGTTGAATAACACTGTTACCTGTGATGGACCAGTAAGTATATTATATGCTAATCTAGAATAAATGTATTATTTTCAGCAATGTAATAAGCTGGCCTTGGACACAGGATTGGTGTCAGCCAAACCTCAAATTTGAAAAAGACTGGCCAACCATCCAATGTGTTTGAGGGTAACCTGGCAGATGTCGGGGGAATAGTGTTCGGTCAATACATCTAAGGCTACTTTCACACTCACGTTTTGGCTTTTCGTTTCTGAGATCCGTTTTGGGTTCTCACAAGCGGTTCAAAATGGATTCGTTTTGCCCTAATGCATTCTGAATGGAAAAGGATCCACTCAGAATGCATCAGTTTGCCTCCGTTCAGTCACCATTCCGCTCTGGAGGAGGACACTAAAACGCTGCTTGCAGCGGTTTGCTGTCCGCCTGACGAAGCGGAGCCAAACGGATCTGTCCAGGCACACAATGTAAGTCAATGGGGATGGATCCGTTTTCTGTGGCACAATATGGCACAATAGAAAATGGATCCGTCCCCCATTGACTTTCAATGGTGTTCAAGACGGCTCCGCCATGGCTATAGAAGACATAATACAACCGGATCCATTCATGACAGATTCATGCGGTTGTATTATTGTAACGGAAGTGTTTTTGCAGATTCATGACGGATCCGCAAAAAATGCTAGTGTGAACGTAGCCTAAAGTATATGGCCAATCCTAAAGTAATCATATGCATTTGATAGAATTAGGCTTATGGTTGAACAACACAGCCTTATACCTTAGTCCAGAGGTGGCACTCAGAGCCCTCTCTGTGGGCACCCACACCCTGGAAAAGGTCTATGGTGTACCAGTATGCCTTAGGCTTTTCTGCCATTAATTAGTGCAGGATGCACTATGAACAACATAGGTAGTGCATTGAATGTAGGCAGGCTATTATAGCTAAATGATAAAGTAGGTTCCAGGCTTCGGCACTTCTTCAAAGAAAGATCTATCATCCACAAACGTTCTTTCTTTCAATGAAAGATTTATCATCCGAGTATCGGACGAAAATATCTAACACGGCCATCTTCTTTTCAAACAATAATCTGTGATCAGTTGGCTAAAACAATCGTTTGTTGTTAAATTCAACCGACAAACATTCATTTTGGTTAAAATTGTCCATTTTGATCAACTTTAGACTGTGTATGGCCACCTTTACAGTCACTGATATCCGACAAAGAACCAATGATCATTCTTAGAATGTTCTTGGAATATTGTGGGAACATTCCTTCAGGACAGGATCTGAACAGTCAACTTCTAGATGACGATGGCCTGTCATTGGTTGGCTGAGGGAGGAAGAAGTGGTACCAACTCCAAAAACCTGTTTATACCGTTTTATTATTGTTTTTATATATTTATATTTATTTTTACTTTTTAATGAACATCCTTCATTTTTTCTCATTTTATCACATTGGTTGGCTTGAACCAGTGATGGCTAACCTCCGGCACTCCAGCTGTGGTGAAACTATGACTCCCAGTATGCTCTTTTCATTTCTATGGGGTTCTGAGAACAGCCAAGCAAGTGTGTATCTTGGGAGTTGTAGTTTTACCACAGCTGGAGCGCTGGAGGTTAGCCATCATAGGCTTAAACCATGGCTTGTTAATTTTTACCTTCTCATACAACCCTTTAGGCAAGAACATTGACCTGTAAGCTTATTCTAGTGTTCGGTAAACTTTAAGCAGGTTTTTCAGTAATTTTTTTAGCAAGTGGCCGAAACCTGCCCCCTAAAATAGAAGAATCATAATTTCCTGCTCCCTTCTGCTCTGGTCCTCTGCCCTGCCTTCGCTATCTCTGTGTTCCAGTCCCTGCACTGTTTTCTTCCATGTGACTATGCCCATGCACTACTCCACCCAATGAATTAGATTCAGTGGTCAGCATGCTTCTGAGGGCCACATTATCTCTGAAGCCAGTCATTGGCTGGAATAGTGCAGATGACCATGCACTGCCAGAAGTGTGCAGGGTCAGGAAGAAGGTGTCCAATGTCTGTGTCTAGGGGCAGGCTGAAGACACTTGCTAAAAACCGGTACTCCCAGAAAACCCCTCTAAGTAGAGCACACAGTATTACACATGACGTTATTTGTACATTATTGATCTGACTGTAATTATGTGAAATGATTTCATAAGCATGTCATTAAAATTTTCTGGGAAGTTAAACTTCCTGCCTCGCTGGGTGGGATTGGAATAGAAAAGTAAAAGATTGGACAACTGATTTTGATTACACTTTTTATTTTCTTTGCAAATATTATTTCACATCTGGCCTTAATAGGGCCAAACTAAGAGAAGTGAGTAGGGGGAGGGCTCAGTAAAGCATCATCTGTGCTCATCTGAAGCCACACACTGCAGGTTCCAGGCTTCGGGACTTTCCAGAGTTTTCCCACCACATAAGTGTTAATCTAATAGATTTTTTTTAAGTATGGTTTCACTTTTGGAAAAAGAGATGAAAAGATAGAGGAGGTTTCTCTTGACCCCCTTATCATATGAAAGCAAACATGACTCTACAAATTCAAACCATATAATATTGTGGCTCCCATGTGTACAGCCATGATGTAGTTGTAAAGCTATAGAGTAGATTCTGAGATGCCGCTGACTGCTAATTATAGTAGGAGCCTCGAAGTACATTCCCCTCTGCTGCACCCATCTTCAGTCTGCTGCTTTGTTCTTATTTTGGTAAGAAGGTAACCACTGAGGATAAGGAGGAAGGCTCTGCCATGATCTTTGAGGAGCCCTGCTGAGACCACTGGAGAAAGCTGAAGGACCCTACAGTGGCTACTAGGAGTGTTGTATAGCTACAGTACAGGGTGAAAGTTACTATTGAGGAAAAAGGGGGCCCTGCTTTAACTGCTAGAGGTAGGAGAAAATGCTGAGGGATGGGAGAAGCCACTACCGTGACTCGTGGAAATTGGGGAGGCACTGATTTGACTACTATTAAATTGGGGAGAGGGGGGGTCTATATTGTAATTACTGTATGGAAAGGTGAGACAATGTGGTGATTACTGTCACATGGACTTTATAATAGTTGGGAATTCTATTGACTATTGATGTACAAATACCTTGGGGGTTTGAGTAGATACTGCATTTTCAAGGGGTGCAGCCACACCAACCGGGGTACAGCTCTGCTGTGTTCACTGTGCAGAGGGAAATGCAAGCAGCATGAAAGGTCAAGTCCACAAATCTGGATGTAGTGCATATTTTCTTGTTTCTTTTTTTAAGTAAATGTCTACTCTTCACAGTACATGTAGGGTTTCTTGCAGCACTGAGGTCCTAGGTTCAAATCCAACAAAGTCTGCATGGAGTTAGTATGTTCTCCTTGTATTTGAGTGGGTTTCCTCCCACACTCCAAAAACATACTGATAGGGATTTGAGATTGTGAGCAACGATAATGTCTGGAAAGTGCTGCGGAATATGCCAGACCTATATAAGTGGGTAAAATAAATAAGTATACAGGCGGATATATATAATATCTGAAAAACATGTTTCAAGCATTTCTAGTAGTACTTTTTATTACCAAGGGTTTTGTAGACAATGCTCATTGTGTAACCTTTTTTAATCACAATAAGAAACATTGCATTTCCCAAATACATTCATGAATCTGATGTCTGAGAGCTGTGGTGAACCTTCTGCTATCTCATCCTAGAAACACTCTCCCAATTGCTTTTTTTGTTTTTTCTCGGAAGTTGATAAGACAGCAGTGCTCAACAGGAACTGGATAATATTACATATTGCTTCAGATACAGCAACATTCTCTAAGACCGAATGTAAGGCTGAAGACAAACATCTGGACAAATATGAACCACCAGATGTTTGAAGCATTATCTGCATCACACTACGTCCGATGACGGTCAGCAGTATTAACCATTTCAGGCTTTTACTTAGCATTATACTATGAAGGGATTTAGGCTGGGTTCACATCAGCACTTCTATATCTGTTGTTCTGCTCTGTTACAGGAGCAAAAGGAAGAAAATAATGATGGATACCATTGACTATAACAGGATCATTGGGTTTTCGTTACAAAACCCACCATTTTACCAGACAGAATAACACAGTATGCCGTGCTATTTTGTCCTGTAGTTTTGAGTTTTGTGACTGTGGCCCCACATGAAGACTCTATTGAAAATGTGAAGATTGCTTCATAGTTTGTTGACATTTTTATATAATCAAAGTTTACTTTTTATTTTTTTTAAATATACTAATGAGGCAATTGCAATTCAAGAGTACATATACTGTAGGTAAAAAACCTATGGAGATGCAAACTATGTACGGTACATTAGATGTAGTGGTGCCAAAAATGTGTCTAACCTGAATATTTTAAATCTTCTTCTTCCATACGCAACACAGTTGCCAGGTTTAATTTTTAAAAACGGTCATCAATTACGGATATAGAATTTAATAAATTATAGTGAAAAAGGGAACATGTTAAGTTATATTCATGGGAGAATTTTGTCGCCTTTTTTTTTAAAGTGGCACCATCATGACAGAGCAGGGCAATTATTGTGAAGAGTCTCTCCCATGGATAGTGGTGCCAAAAGTTCTTAGCATAGTAATTTGAGATGAGCTAATTTCATATTTTGAAATTCGTTCACGCTTCGTTTACTGGTAAAAGGAGAATTCCGTTATGGATTCCATTACCACGGACTATAACACAATTCTATGACGGAATGCATAACGGAATGCCTTTAGAGGCATTCCGTTATTCATTTCGTCATAATAGAAGTCTATGGGCTGCAAAATGAATCCTCCCCGTTTCCATTATGCAGGGGAGTCCTTTCCTGCATAACTGAAACAGGACGGATCCGTTATGCAGGCCATAGACTTCTATTATGATGCATTCCATCATAGAATTGTATTATAGTCCGTGGTAACGGAATCCATAACAGAATTCTCCTTTTACCAGAAAACGAAGCGTGAACGAATTTCATAACCTGAGACTCGCTCATCTCTAATAGTCATCTTAAGACATCCTGAAATATTGCGACAGGCACAGCGCTCTCAAATGTGCCTCTAGATATAGTGACAGCCAGCCCCACCAGTATAATTCACCTCCATATCATATGGGATGAAAATTATCTAGGCAGGAGGAAGCATTACTAGCAAAGGCTGTGGGCAACGCTGCCACCTGTTGGCTCTATGTGTTTTATACAATGCATTTAGAAAGTTGTCAAGACTCTTTCACTTTTTCCACATTTTGTTACAGTATGTTAGGACTGCTAAAATAAAAAAAATCTAGTTTTTCCCTATAAAGCTGCACTCAATACCCCTTAATGAGTAAACCATTTTTTTAATGTTTTCAAATGTATTAAAAAGAAAAAACTAAAATTTCCCATGGACATAAGTATCAACACCCTTTGCTTTGACACTTGAAATTTAGCTCTGGAGGCCTCCTATTTTTCTTGATAATCTTTGAGATGTTTCTACACCTGCAGTAAATTCAGTTGACTGGACGTGATTTGGAAAGATACAGCCTTGTCTATATAAGGTCTCACAGCAGCTGACAATGGCTATCAAAGCAAAAACCAAGTCATGCGAAGGAAAGAACTGCCTGTAGAGCTCAGAGACAGGATTCTATGGATCGGGAGGAAGTTCCCAAGAGCACAATGGCCTACATAATTCTTTCATGGAAGAAGTTTGGAACAAACAGGACTTGTCCTAGAGGTGGCAGCCCCACCAAGCTCAGTAATGGGGGGAAGGGACTTTGTAAGAGATGTGACCAAGAACCCAATAGATTAAATCAAGATTGGCATTAATTCTAAGCATTATGTCTGTAGGAAACCAGGCCCGAATATCATCTATACAGTAAAGCATGGTGGTGACAGCATCATGCTGTGGGGATGTTTTTCAGTGGCTGGGACAGAAAGTTTGGTCAGGGTTGAGGGAAAGCTGAATGCAGCAAAGTACAGAGATATTCTTAATGAAAACCTGATCCAGAGAGCTCTGGACCTCAGATAGAGCCGAAGGCTTACCTTCCAACAGGACAGTGCCTGTAAGCACACAGCCAAGAAAACACAGGAGTGGCTTAGGAACAACTTTGTAAATGTCTTGAGTGGTCCAGTCAGAGCCCTGACATGAACCCAATTAAATATCTCTGAAGAGGCCAGGAAAATAGCTGTCTACCAATGGTGCACATCCAATCTAACAGATCTTAAGAGGATCTGCAGAGAAGAAAGGCAAGAAATCCCCAAATCATGTATGCCAATCTTGTGGCACCAAATTCAACAAGACTGGAGGCTCTAATCGCTGCCAAAGGTGCTTTAACTTAGTCCTGAGTAAAAGGTCTAAATACTTAATTCAATGCAAGATTTTCCTTTTCAATATATTAGCAAAGATTTAGAACATCCTGTTTTCACTTTATCATTATCGGTACCTGAGCGTGGAATGATGGGGAAAATCGTAATTGTAAAAAAAAAAAAAAATTTAGCACAAGGCCACAACATAAAAAAATGTGAAAAAAGTGAAACGGTCTGAAGACTTTCCAAATGTGCTGTGATTCCTGTGTAACAAATACAGCTGCATTAACCTGCCCAAGGACCTTAACCCTTTCATGTCCAGGTAACTTTTTGTGATTTTGTGCACCTGGTGGTTTAGTGATCATAGCTTTTTTATTTGTTTGACTACAAATATAATTTTTATTTTTATTTGTATTTTTTTTTTACTTGACACTAAGGACTTTTTTTAGAGGTTTTTTTTGGGTTTAATTTGGAGGAAGACTGCTAATTATTATTAAAAAGTATTTTTTTAATTATAGCTTTTCATTTCTTAAATATTAAAACTGACACAAAAATGTATTATTGCAGTGGGTTACCTATTTTGTGATGATCGTTTTCTAATATAACATGTATAGATTTGAGAGAATGGGGCGACTATGGTGACTGTTTCTGTTAGCGACGGCATTTTTTATTTTTATTTGTATCTTTATTTTTTTTTACTTATATTTTTTTAAAAAATATTTGCACATAATCTGTCCCCCACGAGGTCAATAAAAGACCTCTGGAGGACACCGACTTTTTTTGTAACTTTTCCACAGGAGTCCCAGTTACAGGGGAAAACAGCCCCCAGAGGGGAAATGACACACAGGCAGAGCTGATCAGGGTCTCCTTAGACCCTGCAGCTCTGCTCCTGCCCCTGCTCTAGACACCCTAGGCGGTCACGTGACCGCCGGGACTAACAGCCACTTCCTCTCCCCTGCGCTTGTGCAGTGCTGTCCTCCTGCCAGCACAGGAGAAGACAGACGCGGTAATAAACCACTCCTGTCTTCTCCTCAGGGTCCTTGCTGTGTCTGTCAGCCGGGACCCAAACTGCTCCTGCTAGATTGCAGGAGCTTGAATCCCAGCACTTAGTTGGGATTAAAGCGCTGCCAGCACGTGTATATACGTGCTAGCTGAACGGCGCATGTGCAAATAGCACATATATGGCAGTCGGGAAGGGGTTAAATTCACTAAAACAACTTTGGCCAGATTGAGAAGGTAAAAATGTGCCTGGCTGCAAAAACGAAAGCAGTCCAGCATGGCAGGAACCCCACCAATCTGGTGGCTGGGACTGAGGCAGACACCCATACCCCTCTTGCGAGTCTGTTGCAGCTTTTCCCTCCTACAGGAGTCTAGTATTTACTGTTTTACACTACTTGGATTTATTACTTGGTCTATAAGGAGGAAAGATGGGCTACAAGCTGGATAGGAAAGGAAGCATGTTGAAAATAGGTATGCTTCTGGGCAAGATCCTAGAGTACACAGTGCCACACTGCGCAGGCACATGAACCTTCCTCCCCTCGCTACTATTTGCTACTTTACCCTCTCACGTACCTACCTTCCTTAATATTACGGAACTTATCAATAACATAAATAGACCTTTATAATGAGTTATTGACGAGCTAGCCCACCCCCCTCTTTACCATTATCCCTCAACTTCCCTCGCCCTTCTCCCTCCACCTCCACTTATTGTAGTAATGATATTCAGTTAATCAGTTACTTCATATTATTGTTCACTTATTTCTGTAGACCTGATTTACAAAATATGTAATGCAATATCTTAATTGACCCTGCTTCATGAAGTTCTCGCTTCACTTGGTCCTATGTATTCACTTAAGTTAATGCTCTATATATTTAATAATAATAAAAAAAACTTTGAAAAGAAAATAGGTATGCTTCAAAGACGGTTTTCTACCATAGTACATATAGCTACAGTATATTCATGAGTAGAGGTCTCACCGCTGGAAACTCCAGTAGAACTTCTTGAAAATATACTTCACCAATGATAAGTTATTAAGCAACAGACACAGCAATGCATGATGAAACTGCCAGCCGTCCACACTCCTGTGACACTTGCTGTACCTCCACCAGAACGTCCACCTCCCTTGTTTCACATGAGTTATGCATTATTTAAGTTCTTCATTTGATCTTGTTTTTTTCTAGGATGCAAATCAGTGCACAAAATGTGCTCATTACATTGACGAAGGAGACTGCGTGAAAAACTGCATACCTTCCTATTATGACGACGATAATGTCCTAATTCCAAAATATCCAGATGAAGCTGGAGTTTGTCAATTCTGTAGCTTAGAATGCAAGACAGGGTAAGTATAAACAGAACATGCTCCCGCCTGCTCTGGAAGCACAACTGTAAATTATGGAACATTTTTATTATGTCAGTCAGGATTTTCCTACAGCAGGTCCAGTGGTTCTGACAGATAAGGGGTGAAGGGTATTCTGTGTAGAACATTTTTATTATCAATGTTACTATTTTCATTATTTTCACCCTCTAGTAGAAACATTGCAATTTAAAGACTATGGAGGTCATTTATGACCAGATATACGCCACATGTACGCCAGGTCTAAAAAAAAAGTGGGCGTGAAAGGGGATGGGCCGGGAGGACCCTCTCATTTACCATTTTCTACTTCTGGTTTAGGCGTGGAAAATTGTCTAAATATAAGACAGCAAGGAAGCCGTCTTACACTTAGAATCTGTGGTGGATGCAGTGAAGTTATGTAGAGGCCAGCGCCTCTAGATAACTTCGGTCATCTACCGCCAGCTATAGGGCTTATTAAGACCAGTGTCTAAAACATAAATGTGCCCCTATGTACATGTTCATAATCAACTTCGTTATTGCTCCAGTGCATCTAAAAAAAATTAAGCCAGTTTTCAAAAAGTCTTTATTACAAATCTCCTACTGTTTGTATCTACATCTCCTATGCAGATGTATGTCTCCATGGCAACAGACTACAAACAATCTATGTGTAGTCTGACTGTTAGGGCTTGTTCACACGAACGTGTGAAGCCCATGCCCGTGCTGTGAACCGCAAATCACTTGAATGGGTCAGCGATCCTTCTGTTCCGCAAAAAGATAGAGCAAGTCCTATCTTTTTGTGGTGCGGAAGCACGGAACAGAACCCCAGAAAGCACTCAGTAATGCTTCCGTAGTGTTCCGTTCTGTTCTTCCGTTCCGCATCTCTGGATTTGCAGACCAATTTAAATGAATGGGTCCGCCTCCGTAATGCGTAATGGCCACGGAACGGTGCCCGTGTATTGCAGATCTGCAAATGCGGATGCGCAATACGGCAATGGGCAGCACACCGTCTTGTGAACAAGCCCTCAGGGTATGTTCACACAGCAAATATATACATGAACATGCCCTAAGGTTGCTAACAAAATGTTTTTTTGCATCTTCTGGGAAAGCTGAGTAAAAACTAAAATGGTCTCCATTACAGTTTGGACTACTTTCACACTAGCGTTCGGGCTTCCGCTTGTGAGTTCCGTTTGAAGGCTCTCATAAGCGGCCCCGAACGGATCCGTCCAGCCCTAATGCATTCTGAGTGGATGCGGATCCGCTCATAATGCCTCAGTCTGGCAGCGTTTGGCCTCCGCTCAGCAGGCGTGTCGGGTGTCCGCCTGGCCGTGCGGAGGCAAACGGATCTGTCCAGACTTAGGCTACTTTCACACTAGCGTTCGGAGCGGGTCCGTCTGATGTTTCATCAGACGGATCCGCTCCTATAATGCAGACGTTTGCATCCGTTCAGAACGGATCCGTCTGCATTATAACTTAGAAAAATTTCTAAGTGTGAAAGTAGCCTGAGCGGATCCGTTCAGACTTTACATTGAAAGTCAATGGGGGACGGATCCGCTTGAAGATTGAGCCATATGGTGTCATCTTCAAGTGGATCCGTCCCCATTGACTTCCATTATAATTCGGAACGGATCTGCTCGCCTCCGCACGGCCAGGCGGACACCCGAACGCTGCTTGCAGCGTTCAGGTGTCTGCTCACTGAGCGGAGCGGAGGCTGAGCGCTGGCAGACGGATGCATTCTCAGTGGATCCGCCTCCACTGAGAATGCATTAGGGCCAGACGGCTGCGTTCAGGGCCACTTGTGAGCCCCTTCAAACGGAGCTCACGAGCGGACACCTGAACGCAGGTGTGAAAGGAGCCTTACAATGTAAGTCAATGGGGACGGATCCGTTTGAAGTTGACACAATATGGCTCAATTTGAAACGGATCCGTCCCCCATTGACTTTCAATGTAAAGTCTGGACGGATCCGTCTGACTAACTTTCACACTTCTGAACGGATCCCATTGTCTGCATTATAGGAGCGGATCCGTCTGTGCAAACACCAGATGGATCCGCTGCGAACCCAAGTGTGAAAGTAGCCTAACTCAGAGATTGAACCCATTCTTCATACATGCAATGACACATGGCTTTTTCACCTCATAAGGTCTCATACTCACAACCGTATGTATTTTGTGGTCCACAAATTGGGGATCTGTAAAATACGGATACCGTCCGTGTTGCATCTGCCTCTTTTATGGACCCATTTACTTCAACGGGTCCGTGGTCCACATTTTGCAGCCAAGTATAGGACAAGTTCTATAGATTTGGGTAGCGGACGTACGGATACAGAAAGCACACGGACTGTCCATTTGCGTTCTGCATCTGTGTGATTTTTCTGCGAAATGTGGAACAAGGACCCATTGAATTCTTTGGGTCTGGAAAAAAATGTGCATGGCACACAGAGCGCATCCCTATTTTGTGGATCTGAAAACAGATACGGTCGTGTGCATGAGGCCTAAGTGAGTAGATATGTAGCAACTATATGGCATCCCTAAGATTGACAGGCTGCTTTCCCCCCCAAAAATGGGTGTATCGATAGAGGGTGCAGGGGTAGCCGTTGCATCCAGGCCCTGATGCCTGAGAGGTGTAGGTGCTACTCTTCCACGTAAGATGAGTCAATATTATAAAAACTGCACATGGTAAGCGGGGGCCCAGTTACAGATTATGCATTAGGGCCCAATAACCTCAAGGTACACTTGTTTTATGAACAGTAGTTTCTCATTGCTCTGACATAACATACTCCAGGAGTAAGTTGATTTATGGGCTATTTCTCTAGCTCTTCTATGTTAAGACAGAATCAGGATAAATTCTTACCACTATACATCTTTTGACTAGTTCTGCCATCTACTGGTTATTTTAGAATGGGCAGCTACAGTCGGTAATGGCTTGAACATCTATCTTTACCTAAAATGGACAGATAGCCATAGGAATCCATACCATGCCATAGAAGCAGCCTAGACAGCTGCTAATGGGCCCATTAAAATGGGGGGGGGGGGGGGGGCAAGCTTATCCCTATTTACTAAGGGATACTTGAAACGGGATACTGGCTTCTAGCACCGGATTCTTGAGATCCAGTTTGAATGGGCATCAGAGGGGAAGCTGAAGGCCAATCTGTCCGTGTTAAAGTGTATAATCAATAGAATCAGCACCAATATTGTCCTATGGGGTTTGGTTGCGCTACGTAGCCCCCTGTCTTGCTTTTATATATCTCTTATTGGAGTACATTTTGGGGTAAGTCAGAGAGAAGATATAGAATAAGGTACATTCCTCTGCCTCATTTTTTTTTTTTACTATTCCAGTTCTAGAACATTGACCATCCTGTCATTTGTACCTTCCAGTACTGTTAGATTCTTAGATCTCTAAAATTTAGGGTTGCAAAATGTAAAAGTATGTAAAATATGTGTTTTTCTTCTTACTTTAACAGGTGTACAGGTCCTGGTATTAAAGGCTGTAAATCTTCTGGGTAAGACGTCTGCATTATTTTGGTAGACACTAACATTCTGTAAATGTCTTCATAGATACTGAGATGTCTTTAAGTGGCCATGTCCCAATCCTAAAGTTTTGAGTTCCCAAAATACAATACAAGAAATAAAGGGCATCTGTCAGCAGCTTTGTACCTATGAAACTGGCTGACCGCTTGGCAGCTGAAGGAATACGCGTTGGGCACATGTTCCTATGTGCCCACATTGCTGAGAAAATGATGTGTTAATATATGCAAATGAGTCTCTAGGAGAAATGGGGGCCTTGCTGACAGATGCCCTTTAAACCGGAATGGTAACGAAAACATGTAATGCAAAATCACAGCAAAATAAGCAGAGCAAAGTATTAACAGGGTTGCTTATCATTTTTTTTTTATTGAAACTGTGAAAGGTCATAAATTTTAATTCAATAGTAGAGTTTTCTTTTAAATATCTGTTATATTCACAGATCTTCCCAATTGTGAAGATTTCAAAACCAATTGACAGGGTGCAAAAACTGATAGGTTCCAACATTCCCAGCTTTAAAAGATGCAAAATTATGCTTAGGCTAGTTTCAGGCTGTCACGGCAGAGAGCAGCCTACCAGAGTCCTCTGGATCCAGGACGGTACCGGAATGCCCTTCTGCCTCATTGACTATAATAGGTCCGGTGAAGATCCAGTATGCCGGGATTCAGCCGGACAAATACTGCTGCGTGCAGTGGTATCAGTCCGCCCGGATCAACCAGACCCCACTGCCAGAACAGCCTGCCAAATCTCTGCCGACAGTGTGAAACTAGCCTTAAAGGGAACCTGTCATCAGGATTTTGGGTATAGAGCTGAGGACATGGGTTGCTAGATGGCCGCTAGCACATCCGCAATATCCAGTCCCCATAGCTCTGTGTATGGGGACATATGCAAATTAACATAAAAGAGTCATATCTTACTTGTGTGACCAGAGAAGAGTCATATTTTCAAGCTCTGACTCATCTCAGGTTAATTTACATATGTTTTAAATCTTTTTTTTTACACAATAAAAGCACACAGAGCTATGGGGACTTGGTATTGCGGATGTGCTAGCGGCCATCTAGCAACCCATGCCCTCAGCTCTATACACAAAATCCCAGTGACAGGTTCCCTTTAACCCCTTAAGGACCGGGCTCATTTTCACCTTAAGGACCGGGCCATTTTTTGCAAATCTGACCAGTGTCACTTTAAGTGCTCATAACTTTCAAACGCTTTGACTTACCCAGGCCGTTCTGAGATTGTTTTTTCGTCACATATTGTACTTCATGACACTGCTAAAATTGGGTCAAAAAAGTTATTTTTTTTGCATAAAAAAATACATTTTTTACCAAAAATTTTGAAAAATTAGCAAATTTCAAAGTTTCAGTTTCTCTACTTCTGTAATACGTAGTAATACCCCCAAAAATTGTGATGACTTTACATTCCCCATATGTCTACTTCATGTTTGTAGCATTTTGGGAATGATATTTTATTTTTTGGGGATGTTACAAGGCTTAGAAGTTTAGAAGCAAATTTTGAAATTTTTGAGAAATCTTCAAAATCCCACTTTTTATGGACCAGTTCAGGTTTGAAGTCATATTGTGAGGCTTAGATAATAGAAACCTCCCAAAAATGACCCCATTCTAGAAACTACACCCCTCAAGGTATTCAAAACTGTTTTTTCAAACTTTATTAACCCTTTAGGTGTTCCACAAGAGTTAATGGCAGATGGAGAAACAATTTTGAAATTTCTATTTTTTGGAAAATTTTCCAATATAATAAATTTTTTCCAGGAGTAAAATAAGGGTTAACTGCCAAACAACACTCAAAATGGGTTGCCCTGATTCTGTAGTTTGCAAAAACACCCCATATGTGGTCGTAAACTACTGTTTGGCCGAACGGTAGCACATAGAAGGAGGGGAACACCATATGGGTTTTGGAAGGCAGATTTTGCAGGACTGGTTTTGTTTATACCATGTCCCATTTGAAGCCCCCTGTTGCACCCCTAGAATAGAAATTTCAAAAAAGTGACTCCATCTAAGAAAGTACACCCCTCAAGGTATTCAAAACTGGGTTTACAAACTTTGTTAACCCTTTAGGTGTTCCACAAGAGTTAATGGCAGATGGAGAAACAATTATGAAATTTCAATTTTTTGGAAAATTTTCCAATATAATCAATTTTTTCTAGGAGTAAAACAAGGGTTAACTGCCAAACAACACTCAAAATGGGTTGCCCTGATTCTGTAGTTTGCAAAAACACCCCATATGTGGTCGTAAACTACTGTTTGGCCGAACGGTAGCACATAGAAGGAGGGGAACACCATATGGGTTTTGGAAGGCAGATTTTGCAGGACTGGTTTTGTTTATACCATGTCCCATTTGAAGCCCCCTGTTGCACCCCTAGAATAGAAATTTCAAAAAAGTGACTCCATCTAAGAAAGTACACCCCTCAAGGTATTCAAAACTGGGTTTACAAACTTTGTTAACCCTTTAGGTGTTCCACAAGAGTTAATGGCAGATGGAGAAACAATTATGAAATTTCAATTTTTTGGAAAATTTTCCAATATAATCAATTTTTTCTAGGAGTAAAACAAGGGTTAACTGCCAAACAACACTCAAAATGGGTTGCCCTGATTCTGTAGTTTGCAAAAACACCCCATATGTGGTCGTAAACTACTGTTTGGCCGAACGGTAGCACATAGAAGGAGGGGAACACCATATGGGTTTTGGAAGGCAGATTTTGCAGGACTGGTTTTGTTTATACCATGTCCCATTTGAAGCCCCCTGTTGCACCCCTAGAATAGAAATTTCAAAAAAGTGACTCCATCTAAGAAAGTACACCCCTCAAGGTATTCAAAACTGGGTTTACAAACTTTGTTAACCCTTTAGGTGTTCCACAAGAGTTAATGGCAGATGGAGAAACAATTATGAAATTTCAATTTTTTGGAAAATTTTCCAATATAATCAATTTTTTCTAGGAGTAAAACAAGGGTTAACTGCCAAACAACACTCAAAATGGGTTGCCCTGATTCTGTAGTTTGCAAAAACACCCCATATGTGGTCGTAAACTACTGTTTGGCCGAACGGTAGCACATAGAAGGAGGGGAACACCATATGGGTTTTGGAAGGCAGATTTTGCAGGACTGGTTTTGTTTATACCATGTCCCATTTGAAGCCCCCTGTTGCACCCCTAGAATAGAAATTTCAAAAAAGTGACTCCATCTAAGAAAGTACACCCCTCAAGGTATTCAAAACTGGGTTTACAAACTTTGTTAACCCTTTAGGTGTTCCACAAGAGTTAATGGCAGATGGAGAAACAATTATGAAATTTCAATTTTTTGGAAAATTTTCCAATATAATCAATTTTTTCTAGGAGTAAAACAAGGGTTAACTGCCAAACAACACTCAAAATGGGTTGCCCTGATTCTGTAGTTTGCAGAAACACCCCATATGTGGTGGTAAACTACTATTTGGCTAAACGGCAGGACATAGAAGAAGGGGAACGCCATATGGTTTTTGGAAGGCAGATTTTGCTGGACTGGTTTATTTACACCATGTACCCTTTCAAGCCCCCTGATGCACCCCTAGAGTAGAAACTCCATAAAAGTGACCCCATCTAGGAAACTACGGGATAAGGTGGTTGTTGTTTTGGGACTATTTTTGGGGTAAATTTGATATTTGGTTGCTCTATATTACTCTTTTTTGAGGCAATGTAACAAAAAAATTAAAATCTAAAATTGTTTCTACATTCGCTATTTAGTTTTGTGGAACACCTAAAGGGTTAACATAGTTTGTAAAGTAACTTTTGAATACCTTGAGGGGTGTAGTTTCTTAGATGGGGTCACTTTTTTGGAGTTTCTAGTCTGGGCTACATCAGGGGGGGCTTCTAATGGGACATGGTGTCATGGTGGTGGTGGGGGGCTGGTAGGGGGGGGCAAGTGGCAGGGGGGGGTCTGGGGTCTGATAGATGGATCAAAAAAAAAGTTTTGTGTAAAAGTTAAAAGTTTTTTGTTTTTTTTTTCCTAACTAACTTTTCCCTTCTTTCCCTGCCTAACAATGCCTCTCCCTCACTGACCCTAACCTACCTGGGTGGCGATGGGTGCAGGAGGGTGATGGATGGCGATTAGGGGGACACAGGAGCTGGTGCTGGACGATGCTGCCGGGTGCTCGTGCAGAACAGGAAGAGGAGGGGAGAGAGGAGCGCAGGAAGTTTGAATCTCGCGCCTCTCTCCCCTGCACCAATCAGCACCCTGGACAGCAGTGTTCAGCACCAGGGCCAGCACCGCCTCCTCAAATCCTCGGACTGCGATTGGTGGTGTATAATTACGCCACCGATCGCAGTCTTTTTCCGGTTCATCGGGTCACCGGACACCCGAATGGACCGGAAACGCAGAAAACCGCAGGTCTGAATTGACCTGCGGTTTTCTGCGATCGCCGATACGGGGGGGTCAAATGACCCCCCCCTGCGTTGTTACGGGATGCCGGCTGAATGATTTCAGCCGAAATCCCGTTCCGATTAACCCCCGCGGCGCCGGAATGCCGATTTTAAGTCAGGACGTACCGGTACGCCCTTGGTCCTTAAGGACTCGGGAAATAGGGCGTACCGGTACGCCCTGTGTCCTTAAGGGGTTAAATGTTTTAGGAGACTCTTGGCCCATGGTTATAGTGATGCTGTATGCATAAAGCAGGGGTGGTCAACCCGCTGCTCTTTGCCACTTCAAGTACGGCTCTTGCAGTGGAGGTGGGAAGCAGCTGCGCAGCTTAATAGAGAACATGGCATGCGCCGCTCTCAGCACCTATCATGTTCTCTTCACTAGCACAGTGGAGAAGGAGGAAGTCCCTCCCTCTCCACTGTGACGCGGCTGCCACTGCCACCAATGGAGAGATAGCAGGGAGGAGAAGGGCGGCGGCTGTGGCCACTGCACCACCAATGAATGTAATTAATTCAAATATTCAAATATAGGAGGCAGCAGGTGTCGGCGGCGGTATCACATACCTGGCCTCAATAACAGGGAATGCGATCCGCCGAACCTGAGGGGTTAATTGCCGCGGTTCTGTGGATCGCATGCCCTGTTATTGAGGCCGGGTATGTGATACCGCCGCCGGCACCCGCTGCCTCCTCTACTTGAATTAATGTGTTAATTACAATGAATGTTACCCCCCCCCCCCCCGTATTATAAATTCTAACCATTGATGGCGCAGTGCCCCCCCCCCCCCCAAATATTAGTATCATTGGTGGCAGTTCCGATCGGAGCCCCAGCAGTGTAATCCTGGGGCTCCAATCTGTTGCCATGACAGCCAGGACGCTACTGAAGCCCTGGCTGCCATGGTACGCTCCCTGCTGCTGTGTGTACTATGCACAGGGCAGTAGGGAGCGTAGGAAGTCCTATTCACCCTAATAGAGCTCTATTACGGTGAATAGGACAAGGGTTCTAGCCCCTAAGGGGGCTAATAGTAAATAAAAAAAGTTATAAAAAGTAAAAATAAAAAATAAAAGTTTAAATCCCAATTTTACATATAAAATTTACGAAGAATAAAAAATAAACATATTACATATCGCCATGCCCGAAAAATTTCCTATGCGGTGAACACCGTAACAGAAAAAAATAATTACAACCACGCGATGTATAGCTTGTGGCTCCTGGTAGTCATACGTTTTTTTTTCTGGCTCTTTGTGTCCGTAAGATTGGCCACCCCTGGCACAAAGGGTTCCACTGTGCTCCTATTTGTGGATGTTCTTCAAAGCTGCAAGGTCATCAGTACCCTTTTGGTGTCAGAACAGCATCACAGAGCCTGAATTGGAGCCACGCTATGAATGATGTTTGGCTTTCATGCAAGAATTATGTCAGATTTTCCATCTCTCAAAGACTTAAAAATGTACAAGCAGCAATAAAAAGATTTGAGCAGCTCACAAACTATAGGGACCCTTAACAGTTAGGGAAAGAGTGAAGGTCAAATTGACACATCCCCAAAAAACCTTGACAAGCACTGTACAAATTGCATTCTGATTATCCCTTTCAACTCCGTCGGGTTGAGTAATATTTATTCTGCTTTGCAGCCAGTTGGCAGCATTATTCAAAGTGTTAGCAGAAATCTCTTATTCTCTTGTAATCTCCACTGTGGTGGATTTGCTACTAGATTTCCAGCAGAACTACAACATATTAATAATATAGACATAATAGTCTCTCTATTTTACTGTAACAATTTTTTTTTATCAATTACCTAATATTAATGTCAATGTGAATCTTCAAAGAGTGACCCCCCCCTCCCCCCATGAAATGATCCATACCCACATACCCAGTGGTTTTATGAGATACCTCATTGCAAATAAAGCTTTTAAAGGGAGGGAGATTAATATGTAGTCAGGCCCTGGAGATTGACCATAAAGGATTGTTGACAGCGTTGTATTTGTTTGTAACAAAACATTTTTTTCTTTTTTAGATCCAGTGTGGCGTATATTGCTGCCGGTGTCGTTGG
The DNA here is from genome assembly GCF_014858855.1 of Bufo gargarizans. NCBI lineage: Eukaryota > Metazoa > Chordata > Amphibia > Anura > Bufonidae > Bufo > Bufo gargarizans. Next base: position 180,074,548 of record NC_058084.1, on the reverse strand, counting down.
AGGCATTCTGGCAGCTGTTGTGTTAGGATTGGTTGCATTTTTCTTTATGCGAAGAAATCGCATTAACAGAAAGCGGACTCTTCGTAGATTACTGCAAGAAAGAGAGGTGCGGACATTATTGATTTCATAAAAATGCAATATATAAAAAATACAAAAACAAATGAAAAAATTAATTTTTATAAATAAAATATCATGTATGTACTGTAAAAGTAGTTGAGGTGGTGAGGGAAAAGATACTTCAATACCCATAAACCAAGTTAGATTATACACATGACTGGCTGTGTAGCTGCCTCAGAATTAGGTGTACCATGTAGAAATAATTTCTTTACAGGTAACAACAATGTTGCATAACAACTTACATACAATCATAATGAAGAAATAGGATATGAATAGAAATACATAGAAATATGTATGGCACAGTCCCGGTCTAGGAGACAAAAGCCAGTCATGGGGGCCCTTGCAATTAAACAGTTTAAGACAAGGCCATTTACCCCTCTTGCTGACCAGACAAATTTTAACTTTTTTTTTTAGTACTTGAGGCTTTGAAAGCCATAACTTTTTTATTTATTTAATGAAATAATTTTGACAACTTTTTTTGGTGATACACGGGGCTTTATTTTTATTCCATTTTTATTATTGTATGAAACATTTTTATATTGTGACCCCTGCCCGTCACTGTTGTTTTTATATAGCAGTTGGAGGTGCGGTTAGAATTATAGTATACTGTCATATTATTTTTTGTTTTGTCTTTATTATTTTTTTTTACACTTTTTGCTACCTTTAAGGTAATTTAAGACCTTTGGAGGCATTCTAACATTAGTTATTTTTTTTTTTACATTGCTGATTTCATATTATTTTCAGTTACAGTGGGAAAACAGCCCCTGGATGCTTGACCAAGGCTGTGGAGCCTCACTGCAGAGCTGATTAGGATGTGCTAAAATCCAGCAGCTCATGCAGTTACTCAGCCTTCAGTGATCACTTGATTCATTGAGAGCTGTGTATACAGCTCGCTAGAGCAAAGAGAGAAAATCGCTTACACAGAGCACCCTGCCTCCTCACTGTAGGAGACAGAATTGTTAATCAACTTACTAAGTGAATGTATTTTCTACTTCTACCCCATTGCCTTGTTATTATATCTAGTAAGGAGCGTGATCAATATGGGTATGGGTTTAAAGTACAGACTGTCAGCTTTATTTTGAGGGTATTCACATCCTAATTGGGAGAAGGGTTTAGGAATTTCCAAATCAGTGCACTGGTGAGCAGTGCACAGTGGTGGATGATCACACAATTCTTTCCATGGTGAAGAAAACTCCATTCACAACATATACCCAAGTGAAGAATGCTCTCCAGGAATCTAAGTATCAGTATCTAAGTCTACCATAAAGAGAAGACTTCACAAGAGCAAATACAGAGGTTTCACCACAAGTTGCAAACCATTAATTAGCCTCAAAAATAAAGGCCAGATTAGACTTTGCCAAAAAACATGTAAAACCAGCCCAGTTCTGGAACAGCATTCTTTAGACAGATCAACCTGTATAAGAATGATGGGAAGAAGAAAGTATGGAGTGTACAAGGATATACTTCCTGCTCAGATTCAACCAAATTCACCAAGGTTGCTTGGACAGCGCTTCACAGTACAGATGAACAATAACCCAAAACATCCTGCAAAAGCAACCCAGGAGGTTTTTTTTAAGCCAAAGAAGTGGAATATTCTGCAATAGGTGAGCGAAGCTGGCCCCCCTTCAATCAGCACAAACAAAAACTCCAGTGAATTTCTTTAGTGCTACGTTTGTGCTGTTTTGTGCCGCAAAAATTAACATTTGTGCTGCTTTTATTTTAAAGATAATAGCAACTGTTTGTTTCAACATGATGACATCACCAGCCCCCCTACAACAGCAAAAAGACATGAAACTTGCTGGATGGTTAGTGCTACGTTTGTGCTGGTTTGTGCCGTTTAAATCTCCATTCTACCTCATTTCGTTTCCGAGTTATTAACCATTTATTGAAAGGTCACCAAAGGTCACCCAGCCCCCCATCACAGCCAAAAGACACGAAACTGGGCTGGTTGGTTAGGGCTACGTTTGTGCTGGTTTGTGCTGTAGAAATTAATATTTGTGCTGCTTTTATTTGTAAGATAATAGCAAAACCGGGCTGGTTGGTTAGTGCTGCATTTGTGCTGTAAAAATGATCATTTGTGATGCTTAATTTTCTGAACTCCATTAACAGGGCTGAAGCATACTGACTTTACACAGGTAGTAAGACAAGTTACTGTGGACTGGCATCACTTGAAGTAAGAATGATTATAGCTACAGCCAAAAAAATAAATACTAACTATCAAGAAGTAGAATAGTAAAATGTGTCTCAAACATTTTTATTCTACAAATCATTTTACGAACTGAAGATCATAAAGTTTTCATGAAAATCAATGACAAATAAAGAACAAATAAACCCAAACACAGAGATATCCATATTAAGTCCTGATTTTTTCGCAGTCTTCATTAAACGGTAACTGCACTTGTCCATGGGAAGTGCATAAAAAAGTAGATTATCTCAAGCTAAAACCTTTGCTACCTACGCTTAACAAATAGTAACTTGGAACTACAAGCAGCTAATAATACAAAATCATCAGCACTCCATACAGTGTACAGACCTTGAGTAAGAGGTTGGTGCTTGAAGTGACAACATGGATGGCGCTGTGTCCGTCAAACAGCCAACATTTGGGGGCCATACAGGGTCCCTTCTTTTAGGCGACATAGTGACCGTCACTATGTTGGCCAAAAGAAGGGACCCTGCATGGCCCCGAAATGTTGGCTGTTTGATGTATGTGTCAATATAATAAAAAGTGCTTTACTTCTGGCACATATTATCCAGTGCTGGTGTCTTCTATTGTGGACTACAAGCAGCTACCTCTTGTGTACAGAACAGTATGGGGGCAGATCTTGGTATGTGAATTTACCACTGCCATACCATTTGTCAAATCATCATATTTTTCCCATGCGTAATCAGACCTTTTACAGTAGGCTATGTAATGGCCTAGAGAGCTTCTGGTAGCTGGTTGGCAAAATGCAACAACAGCTCTTAAAGTGAACCTGTTCTCATTTAATTCAAGGTAGGCTGGAAATTCTGAGAGTTCTGCTTCAAGAAATCTTTCTTGTGAACCTCTGCTTCGTGTCTCACAAGCTGCCCAGAGTCCTATGTCAGTGTCAATCCAAAGCTGCTGTCCTGTTTTGATGGTGTGTCCTACTGTACCATTACAAAGAACATTTCCAGAAACTGAAGGGTCAAAAAACTGCATTTCCATAGGTGTATGTTGCACATCATGGATGCGTGACAGGCATTTTGAAGGTGGTAAGTTAATATGTTTGTTGACTGCATCTTGTAGAGCTGAAACTCCTCTGGATTTTAATATGTCTTGGTCAACTGATACACATGCAATATTTCTTGATGCTCCAACATGTCCTGAACATGTTTCTGAAGAACATTTGCTCTCAGCCACTATACTGGGCACTGTTGAGAACACATTTGAAATTATTGATGATAAGTTGCACCCAGCTTTAACCAGCTGGAGTCCTGCTTTTATTTGTTCTGCTCCAAATATGTCCCTTTAGGATTTTACCTCTCAGCATGTAAATTTCTTTTTGTACACCTTTTTCTGCCATGGCTTTCACAAGCTGAAAACATTCTACATTGCTTATTTCTTGAGTCACATAATTACTGTAGGATGTGCTGTCACAAAAGGCACTACAAAGGCACTGACAAAATGCATCAAATGCACATGTGTTTGTGACTCTCGCTGGGTGTCCGCACACCTTTACAGGTTGCAGGTCTCTGATGTTGCCATTCCTTATTAAACCTATTTTTACCTTTTTCATTGAGACTGATGTGTCTGCATGCTATAATCATTCTTACTTCAAGTGATGCCAGTCCACATTAACTTGTCTTACTACCTGTGTAAAGTCAGTATGCTTCAGCCAGGGCCGGCTCCAGGTTCATGTGGGCCCTTGGGCGATAAATCCCAGTGGGCCCCCATTAGGCATTTTTTTACATTGACCCCCTGTGGCGCCCACACGGTATAATGACCCCCAGTGGCCCCTATACAGTATAATGACTACTAGTGGCCCTTCACACAGTATAATGACTACTAGTGGCCCTTCACACAGTATAATGACTACTAGTGGCCCTTCACACAGTATAATGAACCTCCAATCCCCTCCCTGTATAATGACCACCTGTGGCCCTGCATTCAGAATAATAACCCCCAGTCTCCCCCATTCAGAATAATGACCCCCAGTAGCCCCCACACTGGGGAATACTGTATGGAGGGGGCTCTGGGGGTCATTATACTGAATGGAGGGTCATTGGTGATCATTATACTAAATGGGGGACACTGGGGGTCATTACACTATGTAAAGGGCCCTTACAGTATAATGACCCCACAGTAACCCTCCATTCAGAATAATGACCCCCAGTAGCCCCCACACTGGGGGAATACTGTATGGAGGGGGTTCTGGGGGTCATTATACTGAATGGAGGGTCATTGGTGATCATTATACTAAATGGGGGGCACTAGGGGTCATTATACTATGTAAAGGGCCCTTACAGTATAATGACCCCACAGTGACCCTCCATTCAGAATAATGACCCCCAGTTGCCCCCACACTGGGGGTTATACTGTATGGAGGGGGCATGAGGGGTTATTATTTTTAATGGGGGCTCTGGTGGTCATTATACTAAATGGAGGGTCAATGGGGATCATTATACTAAATGGGGGGCACTGGGAGTCATTATACTGTGTAAGGGGCCCTCACAGTGTGATGAATGACCCCCCAGTGGCCCCCTCACATACCTATCATTGCAGGTCCTGTCATTCACTAACTGCAGCTCCCTGCGCTCCTTCTCTCCGGCGGCCCGCTGCAGCAGTGAGCCAGGCCTGGAGGAGAGAAGGAGATGTGCAGTGATGTAGCTAGAACTGACTAGGCCCCACAGCAAATTTTAGTACGCCCCCTCCCCCCAAATGTGTGTTCACATCGCGTTTTTCCTATCGGTTTGATGTATACAAATGTGCAGCACTCCACGTTTTTGTATCCTGAAGAGTCAAGTAAAAAATGCATACGTTAACGTATATGTTTTTTTACAATGGAACTGTATGGTGAACGGACGCCACTGTACGGCATCAGTCTGAGGCATCTGTTAACGCATACATTTTTGGTATACATTAAATGGATGGCAAAAATAGGACGTGAACCCAGCCATAGTGTTAGAATAAGCCCCAGTACTCAGCGGAGCAGCATGGCGGAGAGGGGAGGCTGCCATGTACTGACAGAACGCTAACTGGTCCTGGTGGTCAGGGATGAGGACTGTGCTTCCCAAGGATCATTTTCTACTGGGAAATACAGGGCACAGTATAATACACTAGAATGTACAGTCATGTGAAAAAATTAGGACACCCTTTGAAAGCATGTGGTTTTTTGTAACATTTTTAATAAAAGGTTATTTCATCTCCGTTTCAACAATACAGAGAGATTAAAGTAATCCAACTAAACAAAGAAAACTGAAGAAAAGTCTTTTCAAGATCTTCTGTAAATGTCATTCTACAAAAATGCCTATTCTAACTGAGGAAAAAGATAGGACACCCTCACATGTATTCCCTCTTAAATTGGCTCAGATCTCACACAGGTATATCACACCAGGTGCACATAATTAGTAGATCGTTACTCTGCATGTTGAATGAGGCTTGCCCTATTTAAACCTCAGACATTTAGTTTGGTGTGCTCCTGACTGTTGAAGTGAGAGTGAGCACCATGGTGAGAGCAAAAGAGCTGTCAGAGGACTTCAGAAAAAAGATTGTAGCAGCCTATGAGTCTGGGAAGGGATTTAAAAAGATCTCAAAAGATTTTGAAATCAGCCATTCCACTGTCCGGAAGATAGTCTACAAGTGGAGGGCTTTCAAAACAACTGCCAACATGCCCAGGACTGGTCGCCCCAGCAAGTTCACCCCAAGAGCAGACCGCAAGATGCTCAAAGAGGTCTCCAAAAACCCTAAAGTGTCATCTCGAGAACTACAGCAGGCTCTGGCTACTGTTGATGTAGAAGTACATGCCTCTACAATCAGAAAGAGACTGTACAAGTTTAACTTGCATGGGAGGTGTGCAAGGAGGAAACCTTTGCTTTCCAAGAGAAACATCGAGGCCAGACTGACATTTGCCAGAGATAAAGTTGACAAAGACCAGGACTTCTGGAATAATGTTCTTTGGACAGATGAGTCCAAAATTGAATTATTTGGACACAACAGCCGAGGACATGTTTGGCGTAAACCAAACACAGCATTCCAAGAAAAGAACCTCATACCAACTGTGAAGCATGGAGGTGGAAGTGTCATGGTTTGGGGCTGCTTTGCTGCAGCAGGACCTGGTCAGCTCACCATCATAGAATCCACGATGAATTCTACTGTGTATCAGAAGGTGCTTGAAGAACATGTGAGACCATCAGTTAGAAAATTAAAGCTGAAGCGGAACTGGACCATGCAACATGACAATGACCCAAAACATACTAGTAAATCAACCAAAGATTGGCTGAAAAAGAAGAAATGGAGAGTCCTGGAATGGCCAAGTCAAAGTCCAGATTTGAATCCCATTGAGATGCTGTGGGGTGACTTGAAAAGGGCTGTACGTGCAAGAAACCCCTCAAACATCTCACAGCTGAAAAAGTTCTGCATTGAGGAGTGGGGTAAAATTTCCTCAGACCGATGTCGAAGACTGGTAGATGGCTACAAGAACCGTCTCACTGCAGTTATTTCAGCCAAAGGAGGTAACACTCGCTATTAGGGGCAAGGGTGTCCTATCTTTTTCCTCAGTTAGAATAGGCATTTTTGTAGAATGACATTTACAGAAGATCTTGAAAAGACTTTTCTTCAGTTTTCTTTGTTTAGTTGGATTACTTTAATCTCTCTGTATTGTTGAAACGGAGATAAAATAACCTTTTATTAAAAATGTTACAAAAAACCACATGCTTTCAAAGGGTGTCCTAATTTTTTCACATGACTGTATATACTATAAAGATACTAGCCCTACCCCCGAATAATAATACAATTAGGGGGTCATTTATTATATAGAAATACGTCTATATTAGGCGTATTTCTGACACAGATTGTGGTGCAAAGGTCCTTAACACCGCAATCTGTATCTTTTCCCGCTTATGCCAGGTCTAAAAAAAGTGGTGTGGGCATGGAAGGGGATACAGTTATGGCCATGCAGTTATTGGATACCACCGCCATATAGTGATAACACCGCCATACAATGATAAAACCACCATACAGTGACTGTATAAAAGGGTATAAGAGGGCACAGTACAGGGAATGAGTATGGGCACTGCACAGGGTGTGGTAAGAGGGCACAATGCAGGGTATAAAGGGGCACAGTACTGGGTGGGGGGCATAGTCACATGACCCTGTGACGTTAGAAGGTCCTTATGGTGAATGCTGTTCAGATGCCACCATAATGAGAGGCAGAGGAGTGAGACAGGGGCCCTGGATGGACAGGAGGGGTGGACACAGCAAGTAGGTGGAAGGGGCTCTGAGGGTGATTCATACAACAAGTAGGGGCAGGAGGTCTGTGCAGGGCAGCAATAGGAGATAGGAGGGTGAAACAGGAGCTCTGGATACATTAGGGAGGAAAGGAGACAGCAGGGGCCCCATGAGGATGAGATAGGACAGGATATGTGGGGGGGGGGCAGGTGTCATAGAGACAAACTGCTTAATGAAACAGTAACACAACTAAATAGAATGAAGCAGCAGCAGATCGAAGAGTCCCCCCCTTCTGTCCCACAGACAAGAGACAGTCACAGTGCAGACTCACTCACAGTCTTCACACTTCTCTGCTCCAGCCCTCCGGTCTCCCTCCTCAGGCAGCATGTCCTGTGTAGAGGGGGCGTGCCCTGTGTAGAGGGGTGTGTCCTGTGCAGAGGGGGCGTGGTCTGAGTCTCTGCAGCTCAGAGGGCCCACCAGGGGGGTACTGCATAAGTGAAATGACAGCAGTGAGAGCTCCCATCTGTATTGATGGAAGTGCTCATAGCAGCTCAGTGGGCCCCCCCAGGAGCATTGGGCCCCGGCACTTGCCCGGGGATGCCGGGTTATGACGCCGGCCCTGGCTTCAGCCCTGTTAATGGAGTTCATAAAATTAAGCAGCACAAATGATCATTTTTACAGCACAAATGCAGCACTAACCAACCAGCCCAGTTTTGCTATTATCTTACAAATAAAACCTGCACAAATGTTAATTTCTACAGCACAAACCAGCACAAACGTAGCACTAACCAACCGGCCCAGTTTTGTGTCTTTTGGCTGTGATGGGGGGCTGGGTGACCTTTTGTGACCTTTCAATAAATGGTTAATAACTCGAAAACGAAAGGAGGCAGAATGGAGATTTAAATGGCACAAACCAGCACAAACGTAGCACTAACCATCCAGCAAGTTTCATGTCTTTTTGCTGTTGTAGGGGGGCTGGTGATGTCATCATGTTGAAACAAACAGTTGCTATTATCTTTAAAATAAAAGCAGCACAAATGTTAATTTTTGCGGCACAAAACAGCACAAACGTAGCACTAAAGAAATTCACTGGAGTTTTTGTTTGTGCTGATTGAAGGGGGGCCAGCTTCGCTCACCTTTCTGCAATGGCCGAGTCAATCACCAGATTGCAACCTGATCGAACATGCACTTTACTTAAGACAAAACTTAAGGCAGAAAGACCCAAAAATGAGCGACAACTGAAAACAGCTGCAGTAAAGGCCTGGCAAAGCACCACAAAGGAGATAATCCAGCATTTGGTGATGCCCATGGGTTCCAGACTTCAGGCAGTCATTGCCTGCAATAGATTCTCTACAAAGTATTAAAAATGAACATTTTATGTTCATTTCTCCAATTACTTTTGAGCCCCTGAAATGAGGAGGCCTTGTAGAAAAATGGTTGCAATTCCCAAACGTTCCGTAGGATATTTTTGTTCAACCCTTTGAATTAAACCTGTAAGTCTACACTTTATTAGGGGGACCACTGCATTGAGAATAAATTATCCATGAGAACTAATAAATGGATTTCAATTTTATAGAAATGAATCTTAATCATTGTATAACAAGTTATACACATTGTAATAACTTCATGTTTCATTTTCTCACAATTTTAAAGATATTCATTTGATGTCAGTGAACAAGAACACTGTTGTTTACATTCAGAGACAACAAGCCAGTACATTCTGTACATAGTCCTGCTTTCAGCTGAGACGTGGAATGCTAGCTCTGTGAGCTAAACAGCCTGTACTCTAGAAAGTCCATATAAAATACAAACCATATAGATCAGCTCATCGGCCTTCAATCTTGTCCACTCTCCCATAGTTAGAAAGCTCTCCAAATCATTAAAATGCTAGAAATAGAATTTCCAGAAAAGATTTTCTGCACTGGCACTTGTAAAATTTGACCTTTTTTATTTAAACAGAATTAAAATGCTCACAATGAGTACAAGAGAATAATATGCGTTTCCTAAGAAAGTCTTGTTCTTAGTCATGGCCTACACTTGTGAGGTTCAAAATACTTCACGTTCTGTCAGCTCAGTTGAAGGAAAATAGGCACATATTTGTATGCACAGGGGGAAGTCTGTCAGTTACTGAGTAGGACCACCCCCTGGACTCCTAAACATAGAAAGAGCAGTGAAATAAATACATAACATAAAAGTCGAACTGAATATTTTTCACAAATAAGTTTATCAATCTGCCCAGCTCCCCCTGCTCCATATCGTGCTGCCTGCAGATTGGATTGGGCTTTCAACGTGCCAGGATTGCTTTATTTTATATGGTGATACATTTAATTTGTCTGAAAACAAGAAACCCCTTTCAAAGGAACCGGTCAGCTGCCTGGTTCCAGACAAATGTTGCAGGATTTTGATATTGATGACCTATCCTTTGGTCCAACACCGGGACCTCCGCCGATCAGCTGTTTGAGAAGGCCCGATGGTGCTGTGAGCTCTGCAGCCTTCTCTGTACTCACCAAGCACAGCGCCATACATTGTATAGTGGCTGTGCTTGGTATCGCAGCTCAGCCCCATTCACTTCAGTAGGTCTGAGCACGATACCAAGCAGAGACGCTATACAATGTATGGCGCTGTGCTTAGTGAGCTGCAAGAAGGCAGTGTCGCTCCCAGGAATTCTGGTGCCTTCTCAAACAGCCAAGGTGTTGGATCCCCACTGAACAGATAATGATGACCTATCCTATGGATAGGTCCTCAGTATCAAAATCCTGGAAGACCCCTTTAATGATATCTTCTATACCATTACTTCAAAATAGCTCCACTGAAGGAGGTAGAAAACTGTCCTGTTTCTACTGCCACCTACAGGTTGGCTGTGAGAGTTATTTAGCAAACCTTATCCCTGGGAGCATTATTCTGTTGGCTATATCTCAATAAGGATGGCAAAGAACTAGGCCACATAAAACAGTAATAGGGAAGCGATGTAACATCTTGCTAATGGGAACCTGTCAGCTGCACTGTTCTGCCTTCACTGAGAACAGGATGGTGTAGTGACAGACCTGCTGATTTCAGTGGTATCTCCCTGCAGTGATAGCACTCAGTACTTATAGAGTAAAGTTAGTGAAACCATGGCACTCAATGATTGAGATGCAAATAAATTTGTCTTTATACAGAGAGTTCCAAATCTGACCATCATAGGGACGACATTAGTTTTTCGGTCCATCCTGGACCTTGATCATGGCCGATTAAAAGGCGCTGGAGAAGGTGTAGATGCTCCACTACACATCTGCTAGTCTCCTGCTAATTCTAATTGGCCGTGACCAAGGTCTAGGATGGACTTAAACACTAGGGTCAACCCATGGTCATATTTGGAGCCATCTATTTATATTAAAATCCTTGCAGGCTGTGGTTTCACTAATTTTACTTCTTCGAGATTGCTTCCTACCACTGGGCACCACCTCCACCAGGGTGCCGATCAGAGACTCTCTAAAATACTTAGAGTACTAATCTTCCAAAGCCTGCAGCAATTGAGATGATACAATGCTGCTCGCTAACTTCGTCCTCCAGCGCCGGCTCTGGATGATGACTGGCAGGTTTGTTTCCTTTTGAGCCATCTTGAGATAAAGCTTATAGTACAATATTCCCAGGAAAAAAGTTGTTAAATAACTGTCACAGCCAACCTGTAGGAGTCAGTAGAAACAGGACAGTTTTCTACCTCCTTCAGGGAAGCTATTTTGAGGTAATGGTGTAGAATCCTTGTTAGGAACCAGGCAACCATTTTCATAATGTAGTAAGGTTGCTAATCTACTTTATGTCTGTGTTTAGGTCTATCTTATGTATTATCACTATACAAATTGTTCTTTTTTTGGTCCCCATATAATTATATTAAAAATAAACATGATATATTAGATTAGCACTTGTCACACATTCTACTGGGGAGAAGTTGTATGATGTAGTCTGATATGATGTGGAGATGGTATTATAATAATTCAATGTTTCATTGTAGTTAGTGGAACCTATTACTCCCAGTGGTGAAGCTCCAAACCAAGCACTTCTTCGAATCCTGAAAGAAACTGAATTCAAGAAGATAAAGGTCCTTGGGTCAGGAGCATTTGGGACTGTATATCAGGTATGATGTGAGGGAATGATCATTTATTTATTTTTTATTTTTTCAGTTTCTATATAGCGGTGTAGGGGTGTAGGTAGGCTTTCCCGCACCCAGGGCAAGGATTCAGCATTTGCCACCCAACTCTATTAGTTCAGAAATGGGGACAACATCAGCAAATTTTGTATACTAGGTCACGACTCTAACTCTGCTCAGTGCATAACTGTAATCAACCAGTCCCACCCAGTCCCCTTAGGGTTATGGATGAATAATTTAGGAGTAAAATTTGTTGCAAGACTCGTTTTTGCAATTATTTAGTGGTAAGTGCATGACAGGGGCTTTTGACTTCTGGCCCCGACACATTTACCATCTTTTACACCTGAAAACAGACGGGAGAGAGCAGTACAGGGACCTGAGTAATTTTTAACTCCAGGCACACAGACTGCTGGAGGTGTGCCTAATTTATAAATTAGGTTAATCATCCAGCAGTGCAGAGGGGGGAACAAAGATCGGCGTTAAAAGCTGGTCTTTGTAAATTACCCCCATATGTACACCTGGTAAAATCTATCATAGGGTACACAGCAGTACCAGTACACCCTGCGATAAATGGAAGAACCAACTGGTCCTACCACATCCAGGGTTTCCCTGGTTTCTGTGGGGATAAAGCAAACAAGAAGAACCACATAAACAAGGGATGGTGACTGTCCCTGTGAAATCCCCAGCAGGGGACACTGTGCTGGCCCTGTAAGACCTAGCAATCCAAATACTAATTAATCTAGGGCATTGCTTTCCCCTTAATGCTACCACATAGTAGTTATGCCTACACTGTGCCTGCTCAAACTAGTAATGCCCACACTGTGTCCCCTCACATTTCAAATGCTCACATTGTGCCCCGTCACAGTACTAATACCCACATTGTGCCCTGCCACAGTACTGATGACCACATTGTACTCTCTCATCCTAGTAATGACCACATTGTGCCCTCTCAGTACTAATGCCCACATTGTCCCCCCTCCCAGTAGTAATATCCACATTGTGTCCTCTCACAGTGGTAATACCCACATTGTGCCCCTTCACAGTAGTAATATCCACATTGAACCCCCCCTCAAAATAGAAATGCCCAAATTGTGCCCCCTCGCTGTAGTTAGCCCACATTATGCCCCCTCGCTATAGTTAGCCCACATTATGCTCCCTCTCTGTAGTTGGCCCACGTTGTGCCCCCCTCATAGTAGTTATGCCCATATTTTGCCCCACTCACAGTAGTTTTGTCCACCTTGTGCCCCCCTCACAGCAGTAAGGCCTACATTTTGGCTATTGTTCCCCATCCAGCTCCATTAATAAAGTTAAAAGAAAAAGAAAATAACAAAAAAAAAAATACTGACTTGTTTCTCACTTCCTTTCTGGGATTCGCATCTCCACCTATCCCTTGGTTGAACTTGATGGACTTATGTCTCTTTTCAGCCGCATTAACTATGTAACTATGCACAACCTCAGCAGTCCCCAGCAGAAGCAGCATGACGTGGTAACACACACATTGCCCTGCTGTCTGTGTAGAAGGAGTCTGATTCCCGGGCCTGTACCGCTTCTCCCACACAGCCCAGTATTGCGATGTGTGGCCTGCTGGGGTGCGGCGCAGCTCAGCGGAACAGTGAAGCAGGGAGCAGATGGCTCCCTGCTTCGCCATGTAAATGAACTGCCTTGGTGCACCCTCAACATTCTGCGCATATGCCCTGCTCACCCTCCCTTGCTGTGCCCGTGATATAATCATTCAATAAATACTACAGTACTTGGCTATCTATGGCAGTCCAACAGACAATGAATTGAACTTCTGCATGCATGCTTGACCTGCCGCTCCATTCATTCGAGCGGCAGGTCCAGCAGTTGGATCCTCTTTAATCAAATGATCTTCCATTCTTCTGTAAATAGGAGATAAGTTAATATCTTAATGCAACTTGGCATCTGTTGGCAGTCATAAGCAGATGTGTGTAGTTGCAGAACAGCCAAAACAAATACAAAACATATATGGGATGTACATGCTGCAATATTTTGGATTTTCATTTTTTTTACATAGGTTCATTTGGATCCTCTCCTCTAGTCATGATTAATAATGGAGTGATAGATCTTATTTAATAATGGATTGATAAATCTTACTAGTCCTTACAGTGACCATTGTCCTTGGTCCAGTGGCCAGTGTCCAGTGTCTTAGTAGACAGCTGCCCTAGTACACAATTAACTGTTCATTGTGGAGGTGTGAAAACAAAGAACCTGAAAACCTATGATTAATACAGTATAAGTATATACATACTTAACAATTATGTGTTTTTCACTAATGGATTTAATCTCTGTAATTAGGGTCTTTGGATTCCAGAAGGTGAGGGCATCAAAATTCCTGTTGCTATCAAAGAGTTACGTGAGGCCACATCACCTAAAGCCAACAAGGAAATTTTAGATGTGAGTATCAGTTTACCAATTGACTAAAATTATTTTATCATCCTCCAAATACAGTATTACATTTGTACCACTTTTTAAATGTGTTAGTCTCCATAGCTTGCTAAGGTTTGCTTTCAATTCTGTGCATGGCATTCGACACTAGCTGGTATCATTGGTGGTAAGGCTAGGTGTTACATGAACTCCTTCCAAATAGCTATTCATTAAAACTGAGCTCATGTAGAATCTGGTCTGGTGACAAATGAAACAATTATTATGTAGATCTTGGTAACCACAATTCCCCTGGGCTGTTATTTTTTTTATTTTTTTTAACGAATGGTATTTTTTAGCAGATTGGGACAAAATACCAGGCATAGTTTTATTAGATCACAATGTACCTTCATCATCTCCAAGGTAAACAAATGGGAAACAAAACTCTGTTTCTTCTCGTTTCTGGAAATCTGCAAAGGTTGGAGAAGTTGCAAATATTATGTTTTGAGTGGAAGACTTGATGGCATGACTCCATGTAAGATGTAACCATGATACACAATTACATGAAGAAAGAAAGCCCCTTTGTTTAGTCAGTATTTTCAGCTTGGCGGACATCAGGGCATCCTGGATGTTGTTCTACAATAGATAAAGAGCTGTAGACTGTAGATCGGTGCAATGGTAATATAATACGTACTGTAATGTTATTGTTAAAATTATAATTGAATATGTGCTTAACTAATAAGTTAAAATATCCAGTTCCTAATAGTACAACCCCTGTCCTGCTAATGTTTATGGACATCATAGAGAGAGAGACATCAGTTAAAAAAGGGAGCGCTGCACTCTTAGGTATAGTGTATATGTTTCGGTCCTAACCTGGTGGACCTTCCTCAGAAGATGAATAAAATGGAAGTTTGCTGCTGTAGAAAGGCAATTGTGCAAATCTGTGAGTGCCTGGAGAGACTTCTCCTCTACCCGAGTGAGGAACCACTGCAAAGAGGAAATCCAAGTCTTGAGGACTCAGCGACCATATATTATATGGTCCTTCATGTAATTTTATTTGCTTCGATGCCTGCGGCTTCCCCTGGAATGACGACTAATTGCCTGGGCTGCATATTGAAAGTGATTTTTCCTAATGGGGCAAAACATTTTTTTGAAGATTTGCTCCTTTAAAACGATAGCATATTAGTATATATTATTTTTGTAGTAGAACTCTGCGTTGTGCCACTCCTCTCATGGAAAAATTGAATACATTGACAATTTCCCCCATTGATAAGTGTGCTTACTCACTCTGATAGTGTCCATTAAGTGCTCACAGGATCACACTCTGTAAGGACACACAATATTAAAAGTGAATTGGTAACACCCAGTTGTCAATTTAGTTATCTATGTCCGGGAGGCTGAACAAGGGAGCACCAGAATGCAGATTTCTAAGAAAGGGTGCTGCAGCATTGTTATTTCATGGGGTATACTATAATTACTAAAACAGACATGTTTGTGACGTGCCATTCTAGCACATGTGACTGCTGAGGCCAGTGATTGGCTGCAGTGGTTGCAGACTTATGGGACCAAGCCACTTCCGGTGCAACCAGGAATGGGGCAGTAATGTGGGAACAGCAGGGCGGCAGACAGGAGTTTTGGGTTCTTTTTTTAAGTAGGCATCCGTTTCATCCATTGGGGTTGTCGGTTTCTAGGTTGGACAACCCCTACAAAAGCCTGATATCTTGATGCTGTTGAAATGAATACTTCTAAAAATAAAACTCTAAGGGTCCATTCACACGTCCGCAATTCTGTTCCGCATGTATCTATGGGATCCGCAATTCCGTTCCCGAAAAAATAGAACATGTCCTATTCTTGTCCACAATTTCGCAATTTCGGACAAGATTAGGAATTTTCTATTAAGTGCCGGCGATGTGCAGTCCACAAAATGCGGAACGCACATTGCCAGTGTCCGTGTTTTGCGGATCCATGTATCCGCAAAACACACACAGACGTGTGAATGGACCCTTAAAGCGGTATTCCCATCATATACAATGGGCGCATATCGCTAGGATATGCCCCCATTGTCTGATAGGTGCGGGTCCCACATCTGTGACCCGCACCTACAACGAGAGTGGAGTGGGGAGAGCTGTGGCTGGAGGACCCCGGATTTCCCTGCTCCTATTGAAGTAAATGGGAGCGCACTGCGCACGCACGGCCCCTGCTCTTATCCATTTCTATGGGACAGACTGAAATAGCCAAGCCAGCGCTTGGCTATTTTTGGTGGCCCCATAGAAATGAACGGAGGGCGACTGCACATGCGCAGTGCACCCTCTGTTCATTTCCCCGCTCCGTTCTTATTGTAGGTGTGGGTCCCAGAGGTGGGACCCGCACCAATCAGACAATGGGGGCATATTCTAGCGATATGCCCCCATTGTGTGTCATAGTAAAACTCCTTTAAAGAAAGGACCAGAATGAAGAGCCACTACAAAGAGCACCTATCGACAAAGGATCCAGCATGTCTACACATTACATGGACAGACCATTGAATTCAGCAGACACCAAATTGTACCAGTTATAAACTTTTACCATCTATTTTACTTATATTTAAAGTACATTTCTCTTCAAATGCATCTGGCTTTAATACACTTCCCTTCCAAATAATACTCTTTTCTTGAGAGCCCACCAACATTTCCTGTATTTACCAAGAGCTCAGCACTGACACATAATTGGAACATCTGCCAACAACCTAAAGCTGCCTACCCTGTTTTCAAGAGTGTAGAACAAAATGTGAATGGCAAGTGTTCTTGTCATGTGTGCCAGGATCTTGCAAGCCTTAGGCCCCTTTCACACTGGCGAGATTTCTGCGCGGGTGCAATGCGTGAGGTGAACGCATTGCACCCGCACTGAATCCTGACCCATTCATTTCTATGGTGCTGTGCACACGAGCAGTGATTTTCACGCATCACTTGTGCGTTGCGTGAAAATCCCAGCATGCTCTATATTGTGCGTTTTCCACGCAACGCAGGTCCCATAGAAGTGAATGGGGCTGTGTGAAAATTGCAAACATCCGCAAGCAAGTGCGGATGCGGTGCAATTTTCACATACGGTTGCTAGGAAATGATCGGGATGGAGACCTGATCATTATTATTTTCCCTTATAACATGGTTATAAGGGAAAATAATAGCATTCTGAATACAGAATGCATAGTACACTAGCGCTGGAGGGGTTAAAAAAAAATTAATAATTTAACTTGCCTTAATCCACTTGAACGCGCAGCCGGCATCTCTTCTGTCTTCTTCTTTGCTGTGTGCAGGAAAAGGACCTGTGGTGACGTCACTCTGGTCATCACATGATCCATCACCATGGTCCTTTTCCTGCACACAGCAAAGATGAAGACAGAAGAGATGTTGGCTGCGCGATCAAGTGGATTAAGTTGAGTTAAATTTTTATTTTATTTTTTTAACCCCTCCAGCGCTATTGTACTATGCATTCTGTATTCAGAATGCTATTATTTTCCCATTTAACCATGTTATAAGGGAAAATAATACAATCTACAGAACACCGATCCCAAGCCCGAACTTCTGCGAAGAAGTTCGGGTTTGGGTACCAAACATGCCGATTTTTCTCGTGCGCGCGCACCCGCACCTTTCTGGTTTTACACTCGCACCCGCACCTTTTCCCGCAACGCCCGTGTGAAAGAGGCCTTAAGGGTATGACCACTTGAGCGAAACTACATGTTGGAAATAATTCAACAGCTTTTGCCATGTAATCCAATGCAGAAATCCAAGAGTGACCCTTGGATTTCTGGCATTGATGGATCTAACTGTGGATTAGCCCTGAACAGTTTTCACTGAGATATCACACAGATTCTGCATTGAGAGATCACACACATTTCACTTCTTGATGCCCATTTGAAATCCACAGTGAAAAAATTGTGACCGTATGAACGGCCTAAGACCCTTTACCACTGCATGGAACCGGTTTAACTGTACCCAAATACCTGCCCTGTTTTTAATACTAGATGACAATTGCAGATACAGTTGTACCTTTTTTAGTAACCTATCGGAAGCTCCAAATGACCCGAGCTGGTTCTACCTATAAAGGTTACATGACCACACTGCTGACTAGTAATTGGTCCAAGAGAACCATCACTATACTGCTACCAACTATATTGAGGGCATACCATGACCAAAGCTGTGAGCTGACAATGTAAACTAAACCACTGAGTCATTCCAAAAATGTCTTTATGAAGAAATGATCAATTATCATCAAATTCTGATATACGGTATAACACTAACAAATCAGTTGTTAGCATTTGAGTAAGTAAAAGATAAAAACCCAGTGATTAGTTTCTCTGGACAATATTATTATTTTACTCTAGTTTTCTTAAAAGGTTTGTCCAACCAAATAGTACAATTAATGGGTGTGTAATTAGTACAATTAATGGGTGTGTAAAATAAAATAAAGTCACAAATTTCTGAAAAGTCCTGGCATTCTAGCACCACTGCTAGAACGTCTATGTTCGACTGTAAGTGATGATGTACCATTCCCACCATTCCCACAATCACTGACCTCAGCAGTCACGTGTGCAAGAGGGTATATCACTACAGAGGCTTAGTTGTCACATGCCATTCTTGCACACGCAACCATTGAGGCCAGTGATTGGCCGCAATGGTCACATGAAAGGGAAAGGGATACCATCGCACCCAGACTGATGGGGACTGGAGCAGTACTGCTGGAATGATGGGGCTTTCAAAAGGCGAATAACATTTTTATTTTATTTTTATTTTTTTACACCCCCCCTCTACTTAAATATTACTTTATTATAAATATATTCTCAAATACCTTTCGTTAGTTATAATGGCTCATTTTGTCTAGGAAGCAATCATCAGGGGAAATAACATGGCTGTCGTCCTGTTAGTACAGACAGAACCTGTCCTAATCTGCAGGACAAGTTACTTCATAAAACTGAGCTTAAGAGCTGCCTCATCCTACTCTCTGCTGTACTTGTCAGAGATTATGATTAGTGTTAAGCGAAGTCGCTTCGGTCAAAACTTTGTTTGAATGCTGTAAGGAGATTCGTCTCTGTGCAGTATTCAAATGTATGGGCTCCGCCAACATGAAATTCATTATCCCCGAAACTGATTGATACTTCTTTTAGTAACTTTGGACATCGATTATTTAACTTGAAAACTATTTTAAAACTGGGATCTAAAGTCGGCTTCAGTACCTAGGTACCAGTAGGTACCGAAGCTGACTTCAGAGCCCAGTTTTAAAATTGCAGAGCAAATACAAGGATGAGGCAGCTCTTTAGCTCAGTGTTGTGAAGTAACTTGTCCTCCTGTGTGATTAGGACAGATTTTGTGTGTACTACGGATGTTGGTCATTTTATTTCCCCTGATGATTGCTTCCTAGACCAAACAAGCCATTATAACTAATGAAAGGGAATATATGATTGGGAATATATTTATAGTAAAGTAATATTTAAGTAACATAGTATATAAGGCTGAAAAAAGACATTTGTTCATCCACTTCAGCCTGTTATCCTGCAAGTTGATCCAGAGGAAGGCAAAAAAAAACCTGTGAGGTACAAGCCCATTTTCCCCACTTAAGGGGGGAAAAATTCCTTTCCGACTCCAATAAGGCAATCAGAAGTATTTTCATTTTCTTAATTCCTAGAGAACCCCTTTAATTACTTTATGTTAATCTTACTTTAAAGCGCTTTTCTGGGAGTACAATAATGATGACTTATCCTGATGATAGGTCATCAGTATCTGTTTGGTGGGGGTCTGACTCCCGGAACCCCCACCAATCAGCTATTTGAAGGAGGACAGTGAAAACTGTGGCCTCCCCACAGTTTACCAAGCACAATGCCATAAATTGTATAGTATAGTGGCTGTGCTTAGACGCTTCACTTGAATAGAATTGAGCAGTACTGGCCACATGACTGATGAATATGACGTTCCTGGCCTAGGAAGAGGCAACAGCATTCACCAGAACAACCACTCTTTAAACATTGGATCGGTGGGGGTTCTGGGAATTGAACAAAAAAGAGTGGTAGGACAGCACCACTTACTTGAATTCATTCAAGAGGCTTTGCGGCGGTGCTCGTGACGTCAGGTCCCGGCCTCATAGACCCCACAGATACCAGAAAAAACGAAGAAGGTCACGGCACTCCAAAGGCTATTCAGTGTTTTTATTACACCACAAAATCAGCAGCAACGTTTCGACAATAGTCTTTTTCAAGCTACAACTAGTAGCTTGAAAAAGACTATTGTCGAAACGTTGCTGCTGATTTTGTGGTGTAATAAAAACACTGAATAGCCTTTGGAGTGCCGTGACCTTCTTCGTTTTTTCTGGTTCTGGGAATTGGACACCCACCGATCAGATATTGATGGCCTATCTTGAGGACGTCTCTGGCAGCAGTTTTCTACCGTCTCCATATAGAGTATACATGGAAACCTGATCATGTGTATGTGGGGGACGTTCGATTCAAAGCTTTCTAATCTATATAGTTGGGTTATGTTTTCTGGTAATCATCTGTGCAGTCTTTATGACCACCTAGAACTCTGTTCTAAAAGAGTTAATTTGGAAGTCTGCCCTGGCAATTTGTAATGGTTCAAATGTAAGCAATAGACGTCTGCAAAGTTTCAAGTGTTTTGGGCAGGTTTTATACAGCTTTACATGTATTTCCCAGCATCTGTACCCCCTAGGCTCCTACAATAGCTGTTGAAACAGAAAAACTTGAAGTACACTTTTTGCAAGCATGTCTTTGCCAGCTTATGTTGGCTATAAAATGAGTCTACTAACGCCTGAGTTAGAGCCGCAGGAAATAGAATTATATTTTATTGGGACAGGAAACGTTTTCTGTTTGTATAATAACAGGTTTATGGAAGATTTTCTTTCAGGGTTATTGTTCAGCTTTTGTACAGAAAGTAAGTCAGTCAGATGTTATCGATTGTAGTCCATAGACCTAGATGGAACTACCGTAATAGGTGGAAAAAGAGATTTCTGGAGAAATAGGAAAGCTACAGATAACTGGAATCCAGAAATGGTGCTGCTTCAGCAAGGCATAGTTGCTGCCGATCATTTTTGTTTAAAGTTGTATGGGCTGGATTTTTTTGAACTGGGAGACAGGTTGGTAGTCGGCGTCTTCCAGTCCACACACCTAATCCATTACAGGTTCCCTGGCCCCAGGTAAGGCCAGCTGGGTTAAACAAGGAGGGATAGATCAACCCTCAGTGTATGAGTCTGGGGGAGGAAGTGACCCTACAGAGAGGGAAGCCTGAGAGGCTTGTGTGGTCACAGCTAGGTGGGCTGCTAGAACGTGCGGCTTAGAGAAGTTGGACCTCTCCCCTGGACTTATTTTTGGTGAGCTGACCTGTTAAGGGTTGGAGCCTGAGACCCTGTGGGTAAACTGCGCTTTAGAGGTGAGTCAGGGAGAAGACCTCTGTATTATCTAGGCCCCAGACTTGTGGAGAACTAGATAAGAATAGGTTACAGAAGAAAGGAACTTGAGTCCATTGACTACAAAGTATCGTACTATGATCTGATAACACATCTCTGTGAGGAATATGGATTAATATTTACTGTCAGCCATGTCCCCACACCAGCCATCAGCTGTCAGATAGCAGAGATAGTGAGCTCCACAGGGGGGCCCTGCTTCAAAGCCAGCATATGGCAGAGAACCTCTAGCAGTCCACTAGTGTTTACAACTTTTCACACTTCCATACGGTCAGCCAGGAACCAAGATGATGTGACATGAAGAATCTCTCAGCAGGAGGTCTAGTCCATTCCCCAGTTCAATCAAATCTAGCAGACAGCATGGAACCAGCGATTTATAAGGAATTATGAATCGCCAGGTCATCACAGGCACAAACCGGATACATATTTGTGTCCCTGTGGCCTCAATAAACAGGCCCGTGGTCTTAGTGTGGTGGTGGGAGGCAAGGGAAGGGAGATATACATATCTCCCCACAGAAACCAAATAACGGTACCATGCTTGGACTCTACTGGTAGCCCAAACCATCTCCCTGTGACCTGGTCTGGAGCTATGAATCCTAAAGGGTTTTGTGGGTCATTTGCTGCCAGTCCAGCAGAGGGGGGGGTGGACCCCTCCCAGAGGCCGGGAGGGGAGGGGCCGGCTACAGGTTAAAAGGCTTGTGCCAGCAAGCGGGCGGGTCTTTCTCTGAAGGAGGGTCATGTGTTTAGAGGGACCTGCAACCAGCTGACATCACTGCCCTCCATGTGACTACAGCAAAGGACTAATCATAACCCAAATGAACATTTATCTACCCGGTTACTGACTTGTATTCTGTGTTATCCTGTTCGTAGCATATTACCTGTATTTGTAACCTCAGACCACTGTATATATTCCTTGTGTATATTGTGTTATCTAGTGTGCTCTTAAGGTGATTAAATATATCATTTAATCTTGTGCTGTCTTGTATCGCGATCACGAATCCCCACGTCCATGTTTCGGCCTAGTCATAAGCTACCGTTTTGTCACCCTTTATAATCCCGTTAGCAGACCAGACTTATATCAAATGAGAAGCTGGTGGCAGATTTCCCGGGCTGAGGAAGCGCCGTTTCACTGGGGCAGTGACCAGGCTCCCTCAGCTTGTTGCCTCTCTGTGCCCTTGTGTACAAGAGGAGTCGGTGTAATCCTTACCAAGTTGACCTTACATGGTCCTCCGGGAGGGCATAACGTCACATCTTGGTAACCAGTGACCATACCGTATCTCGTGACGTCAGTTGGGGCACGAGGGGTACGGTATTCGTCACAATCTGCTATTGCTATGATATACTAATAATGTTAATAATATGGTATTTCACATAATAATTGTGGTAGCTACAGTAAATTGCACACGTTTTCCTAAGAGCAGCAGCACACATACCTTGTTGTACACACAGAAGCAAGAGTTGGAAGATGTTTCTTAGGAATGTATCCTGGTGCCAGCCTTGCCTGGAGCTTCACAGATGTCTGTGTGTTATGCAAACAATTCATGACTGCAGGACAAGTGCCAAGAGATCCGTGGCACCACATTCACAATTAGGATTGCACTCTGATAGCATCACGTAAATATGTTAAATAGTTCAACCTATGTTTCAGTCACCAGATATATTCCACTACTTCATCAAAACCTAAGTGCAACCCTCTATAGATAGGATTAACTAACTGTATGAAAAAACAAAAAGGAGATCAGTTAATGAGATGTCACATAAGTGGGATAGTCCACCCGGCTGCTTGTCATCAATATAGGATGCCCAAACCATCAATCTTGAGGGTTTTGTGATATGGTAGTTTTATGTTTTTAACAGTTTGGTGCATCTTCTTTTTAGGAAGCGTATGTTATGGCCAGCGTGGATAATCCTCATGTGTGCCGTTTGCTGGGAATTTGCCTAACCTCCACTGTCCAGTTGATCACACAGCTCATGCCTTACGGCTGTCTTCTTGACTATGTTCGTGAACATAAAGACAATATTGGCTCAAGACATCTTCTCAACTGGTGTGTGCAGATTGCTAAGGTAAAGTCAATCTTAACTAGTTTTTCTGTATCAAAGGAAGTTTGCATGGGCGAGTGTTTATGTCTGTCTGTCTGGGGTGTGCATATGTGAACAGGAGCTAAGTTCCGTGTATCTCACCCCAGATTCAGCACTGCAGTTGCTGTCCAGCTGCTGACTAACTAGCTTATCCGCTCCCCTATAAACACCTGCTTGTCTCTCTTACTCCTTGCCTCATCAATACAGGTACTGCTAGGTTCTGCTAGTCTGTTTTACTTCTGAGCTGTCTGAGCTATAATCTGTTTACCTGTCGATATACTGACAGTTGCCTTCCTGGACTTTGACCTCAGCCTGTTCCCTACTATACATTAGCCTGATTTCTCTGGGACTGCGCTCTGGCGGCCCTGATGCCCCGCACGGTAGCACTCGATATTCACAGATCCGGCAGGCTATTCATGGCTGGAACAGACTGCCAGATCTGCTTACAGCAAATGTGAAACAGGCCTTAACTGGATGAGAGGACTTTGTCCGGTTTGGAGGTACTGTTTCTCTTTATGGAGAGCACCTGGTAGGCATAAGGATTATTATAGACCAAGCAATGCTCCTCTGGGAAAAAGGTATGCAAATTACCTCTATTTTCAAAAAGAAAAGAAAGCTGAGCTTTAAATGCCACTAGATATAAGGAAGATATCCTATTAGTCAATGCTTAACCTTTTAAACAGGCTTTGTGACATAACTCGGATAATAGCTAAACCAGAACCTCATCTGCAAACAGTTGTTGTTAATTTCTGAGATGTCTACACTACAATCTAGCCACAGTTCTGATACCCTAGGACCAACTAGGTTATCTCTAACTCTTTTAATTCTTACTTTTTATCTCACTAGGGAATGAGTTATCTTGAAGATCGACGATTAGTCCACAGAGATTTAGCTGCCCGCAATGTCCTTGTAAAGACACCAAACCATGTTAGAATTACAGATTTTGGGTTGGCCAAGCTTTTGGGGGCAGATGAAAAGGAATATCATGCAGAAGGTGGAAAGGTGAGATGGAAGAAGTATATCTGCCATGATTACTGTGCCATAAAACACTGGATGATCAGTTGTGACATATATCTAATTACATTAAAGGGGTGAACCACTTTCTCTCTGTTGTTGATCAGTATGTTTGTAAGATGACTATATGGCACTTACTAATATAGTCTTTGTTGATATTCTGCACCATTTTCTATATTTCATAAGTTTCCCTTGTTAGTCAAGTCTGTTATGCTGTCCACATAGAGGTCCTGTCCATAAAATGGCTTCTAATGGAGGCATGTGACCAGGCAAATCACTCAGTCGCCTCGATTTAAGCTCACTGCACCTGCAATAAAACTCTCACCATTACAAGTGCAGATTGCAGATGTGGTGTCTTTGGAGAAGGCTGAGTGATGTGTCTCAAGTTATTTTTGTCTAGTCACATGACCCTCCATCAGTGGCCATATTATGGACAGATCTTCTGTGTAGACAGCACAGAAGGTTTACCCAAGAAGGGGACATGACATATGAAATGCAGCAAATGGCACAGAATATCAACAAAGGCAATATTAGTAAGTGTCATATAGTCATTCTACACATTGGTACAAAAAGTGGCCAACCCCTTTAAATTTCAATGAACTCTTTAAACAGCTCATCCTGGAAAATAGTTTGAGGTCATAAAATTGA
The DNA here is from genome assembly GCF_014858855.1 of Bufo gargarizans. NCBI lineage: Eukaryota > Metazoa > Chordata > Amphibia > Anura > Bufonidae > Bufo > Bufo gargarizans. The sequence goes on along the minus strand of NC_058084.1, from coordinate 180,049,334 downwards.
AGTTTTATGTCAATAAAATGAGATATTTTTTTGGTGAGCATTTGTTTGTCTGACTACTACATATATCCAGTTTTCCACCAATATCACAAATATGGAGAAAGCAGAACAAGTCACTGTCGAACCCCTCCAGCAGTGGCTTACCTTTAGCAAAACAAAAGAGCAGGGTTGTTGAAATCCAACATGTCCAAACTTTGTTTCCAGTGACAAATGCCATTGAGGGACAATCAGGAGACCTCCATACACTTTAGTTTGTTAGCAAGATCAGCTGCCATTAATATTGGCTGGTTCTTTCCACTTAAGAGGGTGCAGTTACTCATGTTCTTAATGACAAAATTATACATTTGTTAAGGAGTCAAATGTTCTTTTTTTGACCCTTTAGATCTGCCAGTAACACTTAAAGGGATTCTGTCACCTCCTCTAACCCAAAAAACGATTTTAAAGCAGCCATGAAGCACAGCTTACCTTGATTAGGCTGTGCTGTTTTATCTTGTAATCCGTCCAGCAGTTTCTGCAAAAAACGACTTTTATTGATATGCAAATGAGTCCTGAATGTGCCCAGAGGGGCGTTTTGTTCCTCTTAGAGAGCCCAGTACCGCCCCTCTTTCAGTGCCCAGCCCGCCTTCCTTGCACTGTCTAACCGCCCCCAGCCTGCCACAGCCTCTCCTCCCTCTCCCTCACGCCGAACGAACTCTCACACAGGCGCAGTACCCACTGAGGGCTGCGCCTGTGCGATCAGCAGGAGACTGAGGGCAGGAGCTTCATCCTCGTTACTGGGCATGCGCCGAGCCCAGTGACGTCCGATGCTCGCTCTTCCCTCAGTCAGCAGGGAAGAGCGAGCATCGGACGTCACTGGGCTCGGCGCATGCCCAGTGACGAGGATGAAGCTCCTGCCCTCAGTCTCCTGTTGATCGCACAGGCGCAGCCCTCAGTGGGTACTGCGCCTGTGCGAGAGTTCGTTCGGCGTGAGGGAGGAGAGGCTGTGGCAGGCTGGGGGTGGTTAGACAGTGCAAGGAAGGCGGGCTGGGCACTGTAAGAGGGGCGGTACTGGGCTCTCTAAGAGGAACAAAACGCCCCTCTGGGCACATTCAGGACTCATTTGCATATCAATAAAAGTTGTTTTTTGCAGAAACTGCTGGACGGATTACAAGATAAAAGAGCACAGCCTAATCCAGGTAAGCTGTGCTTCATGGCTGCTTTAAAATCGTTTTTTGGGTTAGGGGAGGTGACAGAATCCCTTTAAGACATCAGAAATGTCAGGTTTTAAGTGATTTTATTCCTTGACTTGCACCTAATGTAAAACGCTTTAAATATTAGGCATTCGCCTAGCGTTATATACAGCATGTACAGTATCAACCCTATTAAACCAGGCATACTGTTTGATATGGTTGATAATGATGACTAGAATGAGCCCCTTCTCTCTGCAGTCAGTATTACCAATGCAGAGAAATTCTTATCTTTAATTATATGCAGATGAAGTGCTGAGAGCATGGCAGGCCTGCCTTAGCGCCTCGGAGCACCACTTCACCTCCACCATCTCCCAGTTGCCACTCCCCCTCCCAGTCAGAATTATAAGGCCAAGCATCAGAGGAGTGATGATGCCTCACCCTTAAATCTCACTGGGTGGAGGAGTGGCAGCAGAGATGGATGTGAAGCGGTGCTCCGAGGGGCTTGGTCAGCCTCTCAGTGCTCTGAGTGCCTCATTTGCATACAGCAAAAAATAAAAATGTATCTGCATCGGTAATACTCATTTTAGTCACCATCCTCAAACATACCAGGCTTGGTTTAATAGGGTTGATCGTGGGTGACAGATGTTATTTTTGTCACATTAGCTTGGAAGTTGAAAATTTGCGTTTTACCCTTTAGGTCCCAATTAAATGGATGGCACTGGAGTCCATTTTGCACAGAATATATACCCATCAAAGTGACGTGTGGAGCTATGGTGAGTTTTCTTCATTGTATACAGACACTTATCATTGGCATATTTAATTCAAATATAAGATTTATAGTTCAAATTTGTTTTCAGGCGTCACAGTATGGGAGCTTATGACTTTCGGGTCTAAACCATATGATGGAATTCCAGCCAGTGAAATTTCAACAATTCTAGAAAAAGGAGAGCGTCTTCCTCAGCCTCCCATATGCACTATTGATGTGTACATGATTATGGTGAAATGTAAGAAAATCTGCTTTTTATTTACATTAATATTGTCTTGATGTCGGTAGCAATGTTATTGAGCTGTTTTGGCTGTGATTTTATGACGTCTGAGTTATAATCTACTCTTTAATGTATTGTATATATCATGCAGTATAAACACTCTATTAGTCATCTGTAATATACTGCAGCTATATAAAACTAGATTATGGTCAGGCATCTTCTAAGTAAACATTTTTAAACCCCAGAAATGTCTCAGCATGAATACATTTTTGTTAACTAGTTGATTTCTTGAACTGAGTATGAGTAGATCTCGGCGATCCATTTGTATTTAATAGACACTACAATAAAAAAAAAGTGATGTTTTGAGATTTATCAAAACTGGTGTAAAGGAAAACTGGAAAAATCTGATTTCACCTTTCATTTTTCATAATTCCTTTGGAAACTGAAAGGCAGAATTTAATTGGTTGCTATGGGCAATTAGGCCACTTTTCCTTTACATAAGTTTTAATAAATCTTCCCAAATGTTTCCGCTGCATATCCATCATTTCTAAAAGAGAAGCACAGTTTTAGTAATATGTGTTTTTGGTTTTACTATATGTAGGTTGGATGATAGATGCTGAAAGTCGTCCAAAATTCCGTGAGTTAAGCGCAGAATTTAGTAAGATGGCTCGTGACCCGACACGCTACCTTGTCATACAGGTAAGAACTGAATAGTATTGATTGGTATCAAGAAAGTCTTTTCTTAGTACAACATCACAAGAGTCTTCAGTAGAGATCTAGTTGTAACTTATTGGCCAATGCACAAGAGTTTTTGGCTGCCACACAGATGCCTCGGTACTGTACTGCCCTGCATGCCACCTGCAAGATGTGTTTACTAGTAAAGATAAGGCCCGGGCCACACTGGCATCATGTTTTTTCAGCCAGGGCATAGGTGTGCCAAACCTCCCTTGACAGAAAGGAACTAATGCAAGTGTGAACATGGCTAATACTGTGTCAAATGATTATAAATAATCTAATATCACAATGTAATATTTTTGTAGGGAGATGACAGAATGAATTTACCCAGCCCCCCTGCCTCTAAGATCTACCAGACTTTGAATGATGAGATGGGAGATATTGTTGATGCTGAAGAATATTTGATTCCACATCAAGGATTTTTTACCAGTCCCCAAACATCTCAAACGCCGCTCCTGAGTACAACGGTACGGTTATATTTATTTTATGAATTTAGACAAAGTCCGTGGTATGTAGTATATGAGTCTTGAATAATGTTTGTACTATTATTTTTAGAGTTCCACAAGCAACAATTCACCCATCATATGCATTACTCGAAATGGGGTAAGTCTATATGTGCTGAACATACTGCCAATGATTGGAAGTGGAAATAAATCAGTGTCTATCAACTTACTGTATCATGGATACTGGAAGATTATCTGCCGGTGTAAGTGAGCCCTTATTCTGCCTTTAGCTGTACTTGGACCCATGATAATTTCATGATGTACAGGATCTGTATGTAGAATGATAATCACTGTGTGTTTTGCTCCATCTGGCTTCATAGTTCAAATATAGTTCAAATATACATACATATTATGCTTTTGAACCAACCAATTATGGTGCTGACATGTGGGAGCCTTCAGCCTCATGTATTTGCAGTGACCAGATGTAATGCTTACTTTAAACTTATAATTTGCGTTTCTATTTACTTCACACAGGGTCTGTCACTCAGAGAAGACAGCTTCATCCAGAGATATAGCACCGATCCAACAGTCATTTTGAATGACAGCATTGACGAAGAATTCCATCCTGTTCCAGGTAGGTAACAGTGTACTAGATAGATAGATCTGAGATAGATATATCTGAGATAGATAGGTAGATATAAGATAGATAGATAGATAGATAATAGCTATTAGATAGATAGTTAATAGATAGATATTAGATAGATAGTTAGATAGATATTAGATAGATAATTAATAGATAGATAGGTAATACATATTAGATAGATAGATATTAGATAGATAGGTAGATAGATAAATAGATAGATAATAGATATTAGATAGATAGATAGAGCAACCCCACGAGTCCGTCTTTTATATCATGTCTTATTGACAGATTTTGGAAGACTGTAAGTTATGTAGATGTTGACCAGTTATGATAACATGTAAAGATGCCCTCGTCTAAGCTGCCCATTGCAGCATAAATCAAAGTTATAAAGTAGCGTGCATTGTATTTCAATTAACCGTGAAGAGTCATGTTGTGGGTCTATTATGAGTCTATTACAATCCAACTACAGCAGCATGGATGCTAGTACACGTTGGCCCATTGCACATGTGCTGGATGCCAGATGAACTAGCTTGTAATGACTTCCTTTGGGAAGTTCTTTATGACCATAGGTGTCTTGCTTGGGTAATTAACACATACCACTCAATATTTTATACCTTAGGTTTCAAGGGACAGTTTGCACAAGGGCGTTTTTACAAACCTATCTTACTATTAGGTGTAATGCAATGATGGTGGCCGAAAATCTGGTGACACATACCCTTCAACTAATCTCATGAAGACAACCCCTGTCTATATGCGTTACTAGGACATATGCATGTTATGTGGCTCCCCCGTCCATATATTCATCTAAATGGTTTCTGCAGGGGAAATGCATAGCTGGCCTCTCCAAAATCATAGCACAGATATATATTTTCCATGCTCTTGACTCCTGTCAGTGAAGTAATAATACAGTTCTAAAGGGACAGCTTCATACATGTATTATATTACTATCCTTCTCCATTCCAGAATATGTCAACGAGACGAATTCAAAGCCACAGATCTCAACCATCGCAAACCCAGTTTACCATAATCTCCTTCCCGGGGACACAAAGCCTTCAAATGGCATTCATAGGAATTCCTATGGGAATGGTGTGAACAATCCAGAATACCTGAACTCAGGTCAGACCTTCGTAAACCACTCAGAAAATGACTATCCTGCCATCTGGGAGCAAAAAATTGGCCAGCAAATAAGCCTGGACAATCCTGACTACCAACAGGACTTTTTCCCAAAAGAAACCAAAATCAATGGATTTAAAATTCCTGCGGCAGAAAATCGTGAATATTTGTCACCAAAAAGTGACTATATTGAAGCTTCAGCATGACCAATAGCTGGTTCAAACATTCCTGGCATTCTGCCAACCGGGGCACAGTGAGTTCTCAGAGGACGCTTGTAGACAATGGACCCTAATGAATTGAATGCATATTGCAGTACTTGGGCACTTACACTTGTACATTGAATATATTGGGATCTATAGCTCCCAGTGAATCATCCTCAATGTTCCTCCGTTGTTTTGTTCTGAAAGACAACACCTCTAACACGTTTATATATAAATATATATTAAGAGATTTTTTTTTAATTTGCAAAAAATGCTTTTTAATTCCTGTGTTTTTATAATGTGTCAAGATATCCTTTCACCTTTTTGTTTTCTGTGTTTTGTCCAAGTTAACTGGTATTTGTGCATAAAAGTTAATATACAGAACCTGTTGTCATTCTAAGCATGAAATCTAGTGGATAAAGTATATTTTAATATTTAGCAGTCTTATGTCGGGGAAAAGAGACGCTACCGTAAAAAAAAAAGTGCATAATCACAACTAGATGTTTTCCAATGGCATTTCATATGTCTGTGTTTTGGAACTGACTCATTGGATAATATGTATATATTGGAGTATAATAAGTGTAAAATTGTTTAAAATCGGATTCATGTATGGCACTGAATTGCACAGCGATATTCAAACATAGCAAGCCTCATTATCATATATGACCGATTTACCAGTGGTTGTCAGGGCAGACATGTACCAGTTGCCAAGAAATGTAGCATGGTGTACCACAAGTTCAGATAGGAGGGCTATCACCACCTTAAATGGGTTTTCCAGGAGTTCAGTAATGATGGCCTATCAATATCTGATTGCTGTGGGCCCAACTCCTGGCCCCTCGCAGATCAGCTGTTTGAAGATGCCGTTGAATTCCTGTGAGTGCCACGGCCTCTTTATAGACCAGTGACATCACGTTCATTGGTTACATTGCCTATTTGCAGCTCAGTCCCATTGAAGTGAATAGGCCAAGCACCACCATTATACAATGTATGGCGCTGTGCTTGGTAAGGTGTGAGGAGGCCACAGTGCTCATGACCTCTTCAAAAGGCTGATTGGCAGGAATCGGACCCCCACTGATCAGATATTGATGATCTGCACTAAGGGTATGCCATCAATATGGTACTTCAGAAAAACACAGTTGAAAGATTAATTACAGTGCTGCCTGCTGATTTTCTGAGACTTTTTAACTGATGACCTATCCTCTGCTGTTTGAGAAGGCACCGAGGCTCACAGTAGCGCAATGGCCTTCTCTCTTATACATTGTACAGTGGCTGTGCTTGATATCGCAGCTTAATCCCACTCACTTGAATGGGGCTGATCTGCAAATAAGCCATGTGACCAAAAAAAGTGACGTCACTAGCCTAAGATAAGCTACAAGAAGGCCTTGGCGTTTATAGGACTTTTGCAGCCTACTCAAACAGCTGATTGGTTGGGATCCTGGGTTAAAAAGTAATGGAAGGCATAACTTGTAACTAAGGGGTCCAAATTTGAACTGTAAAACAGGGCCTCCCCATGTATCATGTACTATTTTAATACTAGTGTTTTCTTATGTGGCAGAGGGGGCTATAGTCACTCAGGTACCAAGGTCCAGTTTGACTGCTACCTCAATACCCCTATAGCTATGGCCCTAGTATACTAGACTGTGTGTAAAGGACTGGGTTAACAAGGGTTATATGAGAATGGAAGAAGAGTTTAATCTTTTGTCCATGAGCTGGGTCTGGCATGCAGCAGATCTCCATTCAGTTAAAAAGGCCTGAGCTGCAGAGGTAGCAGACCAGGTCCATAAACAAATATATGGTGCTGTTGCAGGAATTTCATACAACCCTTTTAACGACAAGGCTTGTGGGTCAGCCAAATTAAAAGGACAGATTTGCTCCAAATTCTCCCTAGAGGAAGAACTACAAGCACCTCACTCACGACTTAGGATTTGATCTTGGGACCCAGATGCTTTTGTTGTACAGGTGCCCTCTGTTGTCAAGGTCCTTGAAGATAGTGGTACTTTCTTGTGCTGGTATTTCTTAAAGGCTATGGACATGTTTGGGGCATTTTTTCTTAATTATTGCATTGTACTCATTTTGGGTTAAAAATGCTTATTTCAATTGATCTTTATTAAACAATTTAACAGTTTTCTCTGTACAGCTGAGTCCCATCATACACAAGCTCTGATGGCTGAGCCTGTAGCCCTCATCTCTGGACTCCTGACAGCTCATAAACACCCATTTTAGCTCAATTCTTATAAAAGTGATTAGAATATGGCGTAAAAGAAATGTGTCATCAGAAAAAGACCTATTGTTTAAATCACATTTTTGTGTTAAACATATTTTTCATTTTATTTTTATTCAAGTCAATATCTATATACTGTATAAACAAAAAACATAAAATCTTACAGTTTTCACTCTTAGCCAACTAAGCCTAATAGGCTCCACTTCTTGGTCTGTACAGATCACTTTACTGCAGTTACCTGCTTATCTTTCATTCTAATCCTGCCTCTAATGATATTACCTATGTGTATAGATAAGACATGTTCCACCATTCATAATAGGTGATTGTCAGAGCTTATCTATTCTTTCCACACAGCATGCCTAGAAAGCTATCCCATAGATCATGGTCCTTGTGGCTGCCATAAAGCACTTTTCTTAATGCTTTCTAAATGCTGTTAAAAACTGCTCAGGGCGGCCCATAATAATGTTCAGGAAGTAAAATAAAATCTATAATCAGAAAATAAAATCAGATTAGAAAAATAGGATATGTGCTACTATTTGGCTTTAGCTGGCAGAAAGAAAGTGTAAGGCTGGTTTCACACGAGCAAGTTCAATGCATTGAACCCGCAGCGTGCGTCTGAGAACGCTCCCGTCCTGACCTACATAGCACTGATAGGATCGCATATCACTGACATAATGCTGTCAGTGTTATCCAATACATTCCAGAACTCTGAGGGTTACACATCATCATAAATCAATATAATACTACGTGCATAGGTAGGTCAGGACAGGATCTCTTGCAGACACACACTGCGAGTTCAACGCATTGAACTTGCTTGTGTGAAACCAGCCTGAAGAGAAAGCAATAGTCTGCAGACAAACAGAAACTGTATAGAGAAAACTGCTAAAAAATGTTTAACAAAGACCAATTGAAATGATACTTTGCCTAAGTTTGTGTTGGGCAATAGTACCAGATTCTTCTTTTGGTATTAAATAGCAAAATGTTCTGTGTTGCTTGTAACACTAGTGGTCTAGGGGTACCACTGGCAGTATGCCATCAGGCTTGACCCTAGCATTGGAATGTGATTTATTAGCTGCTTATAATTCATTTTTGAAATTTCCTCCAAGTCAATGCCAATACTCTAAGATATACTGTATTGCATTATTGATTTCCAGGAGTATTGCTGGTTCTTCCTCCTGTGGTTTTTAGTATTATGGCTTGGCCATCACTTTATTTTCATCTAGCCGTATGTCTTTACATTCCTTTTTTAATAAAACTTTACCTTTGTGTCACTGAGTCTCCATCACGTCTGTTGACTACTGCTCACTAGTAGACTACCAGTTTATAAATTGGAGTAGTGCAAAATGGTGTTAATTACACTAGTCATTAAAGGGGTTTTCCGAGATTTTTGTACTAATGACCTGTCCTCTAGATAGGCGATCAGCATCTGATTGGTGGAGGCCCGACGTCCGGGATCCCTGCGGATCAGCTGTTGGGGCTGAGCAGCGATACCAAGCACAGCCGCTATACAATGTACGGCGCTGTGCTTGGTGAGCACGGAGAAGGCCGCGGTGCTCACAGGTGCCTTCTCAAAACAGCAGATGGGCGCAGGTCCAGGGTGTCGATCAGATACTGATAACCTGTCCAGAGGATAGGTCATCAGTAAAAAAAAAATATCTCAGAAAACCCTTTTAAATTGTTATTATGATTATTATTATTATTATTATTATTATTATTATTGTGCTACAACATAATTGTTTTTTTTTTCTACAATTGATTTACTTCCTGTTAGAATTTAATGTTGTTTTTTTAAGATAACCATATACTTTCGCATATTAAAAAATATTTATTTATGTTTATTGTTCATCTTGTAATAATTTTAGACACTGTGAACACCATCTTGCCTTGCGCCTTTTTATTTCCTAGCGAACTTCACTTTGCACTTTGAACTGCACTGTATAAAGCAGAATTTAGATCTGTCTTCAGTAAACTCATAAGCTCCCCCTTGTGGTAGCTGAAGGCAGACAGAAGTTTATCTTTTAACTCAATGGGAAGCAGGGGAATAGGAGTTGCATCTCTTAGGGGTTGTTCATGTCATGTTTAACATATATATTGGGGATAAAGGATGCATAAACATGATAGACTACACTTTTCCCTCCTGCAGCATCCATCAAAAATGGATATATATATATATATTTTGTTTACATGTATAGAGAACAGTGGCTCACCCTCTTCCTATATGGGTAAGGTGCACACCCCCTGGTCCCACCCTTAGGACCAAATATCAAAATACGTCTAGAAAAACAGGTGTGGGGGGGCACACTTCAAAAGACAACACTCAATGGGATAGTGGTAATACACTTTAATGTAAAATTTAAGTTAAGAACATACCCCTAAAACATACATAAAATATGGTACATCAGTGAGTCTGAACCAATCCAATTCAATGCACACTCAGTTTCAGGATGTAATATAGTATACCCGCCGAATGGCTATATATAACAATGTAAACTATTGTCCACAATCAGCGATGCTGTCCAAGTAAAGTCCAGCAACTACAAGCTTTAAAAATTAATGTCCCGCAAGTAGGTGGAGCAGATGTATGCGTTTGCGTCCACTAACTGCCGAGCTAATAATCGGCCTATTCACTCCAGTGCACTTCCAGTATACTGCCCGTAGTTAAGAGCTTGAAAATGCTTTAATACAATGAGATTTGTGCTCCAAAACGAGCCCGGTCTTACCCGTCACCGCCGCTGTAGCGTTGGTCCAGGAGGCCGCACACCCGCAGCGTCCCACGTGGTGTGCTACTGCCTGTACGCGGCGTCCCACGTGACCTGGTATCCAAGGGGACCGGATGCAAGCTCGTATGACGTCTATCTTGTGCGTCAGCTTCCACTCAATGCTCTTTATTCCATATCTCTTTCTTTTCCTTGCCGGCTTTCTTGCTTTTCTTTACTACTATGTAGATCAACGCTCACTCTAGACACCGCCAGGCGCGTTTCGGGGTCTCAAGCCCCTTCCTCAGTGGCCTACTGAGTGAATGGATCCTCACTCTTTATAGGTGGTCAGCTCCACCCTCCTTACTCCATATTGCTTATGCTCTTTCTACTCTGTGGGGTGGATTCGCTTTCAATGAACCGGATTCACATCCTTATATGTGCCCATTTAATCATACATTTTATTTAAAATACTTTAAAACAATAAATACATATACCCCATACATCTACAATTTGGTACCGGAGAAGGCTACAAGGTCTCACACCAAAACGCATAGAAAACGCAATGGTATATCCCGTGTTTTCCATGCGTTTTTTCTTAACATGCGTTTTTCTCTTATAGTTTACTTCAATTTTGCCATCATATATTGGGGTGACCAGCGGAAACATAACTGGGAAAATTCATCAACCTTTCCTTCAAAGGTTAAAAAATTCCTTAACTTTATATAGTAGGGCGGAAAATGCTTAACTCTCTGTGGTTGAGAGAGGCCGTCCTGCGGGGAGGGGAAATCACAGTGTCGGTAAACGACCAAACTACGATCTCCCATCCCTACAGGACAACCCTCACAAAAACCCAAAGACCTCCATCTCAGCATTGAGGCCTCTAGGGATGATGATGTCATATTCGAAGATCCTTCTGGATTCTTGACCTGACATGTGTGCAATATGGTTTCCCCCTCTCCAGGCTTTTTTAACTTTTTCGATCGCCACAAATTTTAAACTTGTGGGATCACAGTTATGTGTTATTTTGAAATCTTTGGATAGAGAGTGCGTATCTAGGCCTTTTTTGATATTTGCCACATGCTCTGCTACTCTCTTTTTCAATGTTCTTTTAGTTCTGCCTATATACTGCTTCCTGCATCCACATTGTAGCAGATATATAACATCTGTGGAATCGCAGGTTAGGCATTCCTGTATCTCCAAACTGAACGCATTAACTGTGGACACCACTTTCGTGGTCTTTTTTGGGAAACTGGTAATTTTGCAATTGGAACACCTGCCACATTTAAAGAATCCATTTACTGCTAACCAGTTATCTTTTGCTTTTTTATGGCTTTCCTTCCTCAATTTCACTGACGGGGCTATCTTCCCGGCCAGGTTATTTGCCCTAGTGTACGTAATTTTGGGAACTTCACTTAAAAGGGGACCAACCCACTTGTCATTTAATAGGTGTCCCCAATGTTTGCGGATGCTCCTCTCAATTATTTTGTATTGAGAATTAAAAGGTAAAATAATTCTCAATACCTCATCACAAAGTTGGGGATCCCTTGCCCGAAAGAAATCTTTTCTTTCCATTTTCTTCACCTTTTCAAGTGACCTCTCGATCACCTGCACCGGATAATCTCTCTCTAACAGTTGTTCTTTCAAAACAGTCGCTTCCTCCTCAAATCTGCTATCCTCAGTACAGTTCCGCCGCAGCCTGCGGAACTGACTGGTTGGCACGTTGATCAGCCAGCGGGGTAGGTGGCAGCTCGCGTATCTAATAAAACATTTTTTAGCGACTGGTTTGAAAAAAGTGTTGCATTGTAGCTGGTCCCCCTTCACCCATATCTCAAGATCTAAAAATTCTACTTTCGATTTGCTAACACTAGGGGTGAACACCAAATTCTTATCATTCTTATCAATATCCTGAAGGAATAAATCCAAAGATTCTGCTGTATCCTGCCATATGAACAGGACGTCATCTATGTAGCGCCGCCATAGCACCAGATCCGTCCCCAGCCTCGGCATGATGACCTCTTTCTCCCATTGAGCCAAAAACAAGTTGGCATAGCTGGGGGCGAATCTGGTGCCCATGGCGGTGCCAGTCCGCTGTACATAGAACTCCTTATCAAAGAAAAAATAGTTGTGGGCCAATATGTATCTAACCCCACCCAGTAGGAACTCCAACTGCTCACTAGGGATACCGACATCTCCCGACATTTGTTCCTGTAACGCTTGTATACCCTGGGTATGGTCAATAATGGTATACAAGGATCCCACATCCAAGGTCCCCAAGATCCAGCCATCCAACCACCTAATCGTCTCCACGGTTCCGACTAGGTCAGTAGTATCGCGTATGTATGACGGTACTCGTTTAACGTAGGGTTGAAGCCATTGATCAATGTATTTAGATAAATTACATGATATGGATTCAATCCCTGACACTATCGGACGCCCTGGAGGTGATTGCAGATTTTTATGGATCTTGGGGATACAGTAGAACATTGGTATCCTTTTCTCAGTGTTCAATATAAACCTGGCCTCCTGCTCAGAAAGAAAGTGCATCTCCACTCCCTTTTCACAGTATATTTTTAACGTTTTATAATACTCCTCTGTGGGATCTCCTCTTAATTTTTGATAAGTATTTTCTAAACTTAGTTGTCTATGGCACTCTTTCATATAATCTTCCATATTTTGTACCACTACCGCCCCACCTTTGTCAGCTGGCCTAATTATAATGTCATTCATCTCCTGTAATGATTTAATCGCCTTCATCTCTTCTCTATTTAAATTAGCATTCATCCTACGGCTTTTTATTCCTCTCAAGTCTCGTTCAACATTGTTTTTAAAAGTCGCCATTTCACTGCTGATCTCTTGCCTGGGAAATTTCTTTGATTTAACTTTTAGATCAGTGTGTGAATATCTACTAGTGCTTCCTTTAGTATCCATTTCTCTGTTGATCGGATTTCTCAAAAAATACTTTTTGAGGAATAGCCGTCTGATGAATTTTTCAACCCCAATATATGTGGCAAATTTATCCAGAGGATTTGACGGGGCAAATTTGAGGCCTTTATTTAGTAACTGTACCTGAATGTCTGTGAGTACAGTGTCACTTATGTTAATTATGTTGGTCGTCGGTTGTGTGGATTTCTGTGTGCCCTTCTTCCGTGCATGTCGTCCTCTCCTAATTGTCCTTTGTGTTCTTGCCACTTTGAACTGGTCAATATTGGCGTGTGATAATGTTCTGTGTTCTGGTGATACCTGTGTTCTTGTCGTGGTAACGGATAATTGTCCCTGTCCCGTGTATATTCTATCGGACGCTCCCTCAAATTGTAATTGTGTGCATACCCCTGTCTGTAATTGTGTTTCCTCACATTCCTCACATTCTGCCGTGGTGGCGTGGGAGTACGTGTAGTCCTTATTCGTGCTTTGTGGTGTGGTGGAGTATAATCTAAAAAATGAGGTGTAGCAAGTGCTTCAAATCTATTTGAAGTTTTTACATTTCCATAATCTGTGTTTTGTTCCTGAGTGTCAGTGTCCTCGACCTCCCTCTGTAAATTAACTTCAGTGACTTCCTTCCTTTCTAGATAGTGTAACTTTCTAGATTTCTTCCCTATTATTTCCCTTTCCAGGGAATCTAAATTTTTGCAGATTCTTTCGTGCCATTTATGCACTGCCTCAGTATCTGGAAATGCCTCCATTTCTCGCTTTAGGGAATCAATTTGTCCCGTCATCTCCTCTGATATCTGTATCCTCCTTTTTATAATCATCTGGACAAGGGTTCCTGATTGCGCTTTCAGAAAAGCGTCCCACTCAAGTTTGAATTTGTCATCCACCAAGTCCATTGCAGGTGTCTTGGTGAGTGTCAAACCTTTAGGGATAAATCCCTTGTCCAGATATTGTGTGAGTGACCTTATCTCCCATTTATTTCTCAGTTGACGTTGTAGAGTCTCTCAATCCCTGCTGACACTTCCCCTTCCACATTGAAAGTGAATGTGTCAATTTTCTTGTATTTGTTATTTAAAGGGAACTTGTCACCTGGATTTTGTGTATAGCGCTGAGGACATGAGTTGCTAGATGGCCGCTACCACACCCGCAATATCCAGTCCCCATAGCTCTGTGTGGAACTTTTATTGTGTAAAAATACCGATTTGATACATATGCAAATTAACCTGAGAGGAGTCCTGTCCCTGACTCATCTTACGTACAGGACTCATCTTGGGTTAATTTGCATATGTATCAAATCAGGTTTTTTTACACAATAGAAGTACACAGAGCTATGGGGACTGGATATTGCGGATGTGCTAGCGGCCATCTAGCAACCCATGTCATCAGCTCTATTCCCAAAATCCAGGTGACAGGTTCCCTTCAAGTGTTCCCAAATGTCCATATTAGGAGGAGGGGAGCACAACCGTAAAGGGTGCTGCAAAAGTGAGAATGTATAGAGAACAGTGGCTCACCCTCTTCCTATATGGGTAAGGTGCACACCCCCTGGTCCCACCCTTAGGACCAAATATCAAAATACGTCTAGAAAAACAGGTGTGGGGGGGCACACTTCAAAAGACAACACTCAATGGGATAGTGGTAATACACTTTAATGTAAAATTTAAGTTAAGAACATACCCCTAAAACATACATAAAATATGGTACATCAGTGAGTCTGAACCAATCCAATTCAATGCACACTCAGTTTCAGGATGTAATATAATATACCTGCCGAATGGCTATATATAACAATGTAAACTATTGTCCACAATCAGCGATGCTGTCCAAGTAAATTCCAGCAAAAGTCCAGCAACTACAAGCTTTAAAAATTAATGTTCGCAAGTAGGTAGAGCAGATGTATGCGTTTGCGTCCACTAACTGCCGAGCTAATAATCGGCCTATTCACTCCAGTGCACTTCCAGTATACTGCCCGTAGTTAAGAGCTTGAAAATGCTTTAATACAATGAGATTTGTGCTCCAAAACGAGCCCGGTCTTACCCGTCACCGCCGCTGTAGCGTTGGTCCAGGAGGCTGCACACCCGCAGCGTCCCACGTGGTGTGCTACTGCCTGTACGCGGCGTCCCACGTGACCTGGTATATTTTGTTTACAGTAGACGCCTTTGGTGATGAATGCCCCTGTATTAAATTCACCTTGGGCATGTGTATATGTTACATTTGGGACAAAAATGTGATGTGAACACAGGCTTATATAGATATAAAATGAATCAACATACATAAAAATAATAGGAAGATTTTCATAATAGGGAGAAGCTTTCCTATATATGAAAGTTAACGATTCTATATGGTAGAATTCTATAGACTGTAAGTATATACAAGTAGCTTACTGTATGTGTATACTGCACGGTATACAGTGTGCTTGTTACATGTTTACAATTATATAGCTGCACAATATTCATTTATCACCACTAATGCCAGCCATAATATTAGCGCAGGGGTCAGCAACCTTTGGCACTCCAGCTGCTGTGAAACTATAACTTTGCATGCACACTTGCTTGGCTATTCTTGTAAATCCCATAGAAGTGAATGGAGCATGCTCGGAGTTGTAGTTTCAGAACAGCTGGAGTGCCGGAGGTTGCTGATCCCTGTATTAGCATATCATTATCAGCATTAGTCTACAAGATTCCTTTTTCCCTAAAATATTACCTCTTATTCACACACAATGGGAACAGTGCAAAAAGAGGTTGTGCCAACATTAAATCTTATTTTAATATAATTTACCATAAAAATACAGTTACTTTTGTAATTTACTTTTTGCTACAAAAATGTTCCAGTTGTGAGATATTCTCTTTACATCATTATAATGTCACCCCCTCGTATTTAATTTGCATGGTAATTCGCATGTCCGCCTATTGAGGTGGTCGCACATGCTCAGTTCCATCCTTCAACTTTTACTAGCCATATCTACTGCTAGAAGCTGTGACAGTTACAGGGAGAGAGCTGCAACAGAATGGGCACATCCCCTGAGAAAGGACATGCCTTCTGAGCTGTACCAGTGAGAGCGCTGTGGCAGAAAGAACACCCCTGTGAGCTACCAGCCTGAAAAAAATGTAGAAGAGTGATAGCAGCACTGAATTGGAGAGTTCTAAATCCATGTGATGTACGAGGCTGGTTCTAGCTTTGTTAGAAAGAGATTGTCATGTACTATATGATGTCTGATTTTCATTTTTTACATAAATCATGTCATAACTAGTGATGTCCCGAATAGTTCCCATATATGCGATGTTCATTCCGCCCCCTATACATCATCATTAAGTAAACTTTGACCCTGTACATCACAGTCAGCAGACACATTCCAGCCAATCAGGAGCAGACCCTCCCTCCCAGACCCTCCCACCTCCTGGACAGCATCCATTTTAGATTCATTCGGAAGCTGCATTCACAGTGAGAGGAGGGAGAGTGCTGCTGCTGATTCAATAGGGAAAGCGTTAGCTAGGGCATTGTTCAGTGTCCACATACTGTATTGTGGCTAGTGGCTAGGCCTCCACTCATACCGTTACAGGGTGTTATTCACTCAAATACCTTGCAAAAAAAAAAAATCTATTTAAAAAATGTTTGTGATATAATCACATTTGCAAGCCCGTGTCTGTGTCAGGCCCACGTATACTGGCTAGTGGCTAGGCCTCCACTCATACCGTTACAGGGTGTCATTCACACAAATACCTTGCAAATAAAAAAAATTATATTTAAAATTTTTCTGTGATATAATCACATTTGCAAGCCGTGGTGTGTCAGGCCAACACAGACTGTATACTGGCTAGTGGCTAGGCCTCCACTCATACCGTTACAGGGTGTCATTCACTCAAATACCTTGCAGAGAAAAAAAAATTATATTTAAAATTTGTCTGTGATATTATCACTTTTGCAAATTGCAAGCCGTGTGTGTCAGGCCCACACAGACTGTACTGTGCCCACTGCCCACAACTTATATAGGGTGGCACAGTACCTTGCACGCATAAATCACTTATCAAAAAAAAAATGTCAGGCAGAGGCAGGCCACCCCGCAGGGGCTGTCGTGGTCGTGGTGCTGTGATTTCAACTGGCCCTGGAATAATGCCCAGTGTTCAGAGGCCACGTACCCTGAACCCCAAAAATTTGGAGAAAATTGTTCACTGGCTTACACAGGACACCCAATCTTCAACAGCTTCCGCTAAGAACCTTGACGCACCATCCTCTTCTAGCTCAGCTTTGGTCACCACTCTCCCGCCCGCCCCCACCACCACCACCACTACCACCACAGCCGCTTCACTTGATTCCTCAGAGGAGTTATTTACACATCAGTTGTATGAATTTAGTGATGCGCAACCATTATTGCCAGGGGATGTAGATAACAGGGAAATGTCTCAGTCAGGCAGCATTACACACATGGACGTACAGTGTGATGATGATGATGATGTTGTAACCGCTGCTGCTTCATTTGCTGAGGTGTCAGATACAAGTGAAGTGGTTGATGATGACGATGTGTCCGTGGATGCCACGTGGGTGCCTGCTCGAAGAGAAGAAGAAGAGGGGGAAAGTTCAGAAGGGGAGACAGAGAGAAGGAGGAGACGAGTTGGAAGCAGGGGGAGGTCGTCGCAAGGAAGTAGTGGCCCAGTTAGACAGCATGTATTGGCACCCAGGGTCAGCCAGACAGCACGCCAATCAAAGCATGCTGTTGCCACCACCAGAATGCCGTCATTGCAAAGCTCAACAGTGTGGCATTTTTTTTTTGTGTGTCTGCCTCTGACAACAGCGATGCCATTTGCAACCTGTGCCAAAAGAAACTGAGTCGTGGGAAATCTAACACCCACCTAGGTACAACTGCTTTGCAAAGGCACATGATCGCACATCACAAACGCCTATGGGCTCAACACATGATGACGAGTAGAAGCAGCACACAAGCTCAAAGCCACCATCCTCCTCCTGGTCCAGCATCTTCAGCCACGTCAACCACTGCTGTCCTCCTTGCTCCCTCTCAACCACCCGCCACTCCGCCTCTCACCTTCAGCAGTTCCATCTCATCTGCCCATAGTCAGGTGTCTGTAAAGGAAATGTTTGAGCGTAAGAAGCCAATGTCACAGAGTTACCCCCTTGCCCGGCGTCTGACAGCTGGCTTGATGGAACTCTTAGCCCGCCAGCTTTTACCATACCAGCTGGTGGAGTCTGAGGCCTTCAAAAAATTTGTCGCTATTGGGACACCACAGTGGAAGGTACCCGGACAAATTTTTTTTTCAAATAAGACAATCCCAAACCTCTACTCTACTGATTTAAAAGGAAGTCATGGCATCTCTGGCATACAGTGTTGGGGCAAGGGTACATCTGACCACTGATACCTGGTCTGCAAAGCACGGTCAGGGCAGGTATATCACCTACACTGCGCAGTGGGTCAACCTGCTGACGGCTGCCAAGAATGGAATGCGTGGCTCTGCAGCGGAGTTGGTGACACCCCCACGACTTGTAGGCAGGCCTACTGCCACCTCCTCTACTCCTCCTACTCCATCTCTTCCATAACCTCCTCGGCTGAGTCCTCTTCTGCTGCGGCGTCTGGCTGCACATCAACTGAATCCCCCCAGCTCCCCAGGGGCTATTCCACATCCCGGATACGACAGTGTCACGCTGTCTTGGGGTTGACTTGCCTGAAAGCAGAGAGCCACACCGCACCAGCACTCCTGTCCGCCCTGAATGCACAGGTGGATCAGTGGCTGACCCCACACCAACTGGAGATCGGCAAAGTGGTGTGTGACAATGGAAGCAATTTGTTGGCGGCATTGAATTTGGGCAAGTTGTCACATGTGCCGTGCATGGCACATGTGTTGAGTCTCATCGTACAACGCTTTGTGTCTAAGTACCCAGGCTTACAGGACATCCTCAAGCAGGCCAGGAAGGTGTATGGCCATTTCAGGCGTTCCTACACGGCCATGGCGCACTTTTCAGACATTCAGCGCCGAAACAACATGCCAGTGAGGCGCTTGATTTGCGACAGCCCGAGATGTTGGAATTCAACACTCCTAATGTTCGACCGCCTGCTCCAACAAGAAAAAGCCACCAACGAGTATTTGTATGACCGGGGTGCTAGGACAGCCTCTGCGGAGCTGGAATTTTTTTGCCACGTTACTGGATGCTCATGCGCAATGCCTGTAGGCTCATGCGTCCTTTTGAGGAAGTGAGTCAGTCAGTCGCACTGAAGGCACCATCAGCGACCTCATCCCATTTGTTTTCTTCCTGGAGCGTGCCCTGCGAAGAGTGCTGGATCAGGCTGTAGATGAGCGTGAAGAGGAAGAGTTGTGGTCACCATCACCACCAGAAACAGCCTTGTCATCATCGCTTGCCGGACCTGCGACAACGCGTCTAAGAGGAGTATGAGGAAGAGGAGTCAGAGGAGGAATGTGGCTTTGAGGAGGAGGAAGACCAACCACAGCAGGCATCCCAGGGTGCTTGTTGTTGTCACCTATCTGAGACCTGTGGTGTTGTACGTGGCTGGGGGGAAGAACAGACCGTCAATGACATCAGTGAGGAGGAGGAACGGGAATTGAGTAGCTCGGCATCCAACCTTGTGCAAATGGGGTCTTCCATGCTGTCATATCTGTTGAGGGACCCTCGTATAAAAAGAATGAAGGAGAACGACCTGTACTGGGTGGCCACGCTACTAGACCCCCGGTATAAGCAGAAAGTGACGGAAATGTTACCAAATTACCGGAAGTCATAAAGGATGCAGCAGTTCAAAACCAAACAAAAAAATATGCTTTACACAGCTTATAAGGGGGATGTCACAGCACAACGGGAATCTAACTGGGGAAGAGGGGAAAGTAATCCTCCTCCTACCATGACCACGGCGGCAAGGACAACAGATGTGTTGTTGATGGAGGACATGCAGAGCTTTTTCAGTCCTACACATCGCCACAGCCCTACGGAATCCAGCCTTAGAGAACGACTCGACCGTCAGGTAGCAGACTACTTCGCCTTAACTGCAGATATCGACACTCTGAGGAGCGATTAACCCCTTGACTACTAGGTGTTCAGGCTTGACCTGTGGCCTGAACGATCCCAGTTTGCGATAGAACTTCTGGCCTGCCCCGCTTCAAGTGTCCTGTCAGAAAGGACCTTCAGTGCAGCAGGAGGCATTGTCACTGACAAAAGAAGTCGCCTTGGTCAAAAAAGTGTTGATTACCTCACCTTCATTAAGATGAATGAGGCATGGATCCCGAAGGGACTGACAGTAGGGGATACATTTGACTAACAAAAGGCCTGATGACATGCCTTGGCCTCAAAATGGTCCCCACGCTGCTGTATTTAATGTCTGCATACCGGATGACTTTCGTGAATTCTCCTCCACCAACTAGGGTTCAAGCCGCAATGTTTTAGTCACCTTTCTGCCTGGAAAACAGCGGCTGCAACAATACCAGATTTTTCAGGCATGTGTACATGCCTAATTTTTATGGCCTCTAGTGCTGCACTGTGGCTGCAAAAACAAAATAAAAAAAGGCACATACATGTGTCAATTCCCCTTCGTGATCGGTACCTTGTTGTGGTGAAGGGGCTTGCGTATGACAATGAAGCAATCATCACCTCTATGAGTGTGTTGGCAATGTTGTCACACCCCAGATAAGGCCGTTGCTTCATTATGATCAGACTAAAAGCGATCGGCTGGATAATTTTTCATGGAAAAAACATTTTTCTTTTTTTTTTTTTAAGTTGTATGGGTTTTTAATACATAAAATAAAAAAATCATAATAAAGTCTCTTAGTAGTTGATTAGAAATAATGCAGACAATTAAAAAAATCCCCATCAATTCCAATACAAAGCAAGTACAGAGCTCAGAACAAAATTATTTCAGGATGTCGTTAATTCGACAATGATTAATCAATTTGACACACGTCCCCGGATAGGGGACGTAACAGTGAATAAACTGATAAGAATAGTACTACAGAAAATACCACTCATATCGGGTGTGACAGTAAATTGCACGGCGCAGACGCAGTGATCGTGGCATGCATTCAAACAAAGGGGAGGGAGCCAGCGTTTTTTTAACCATCTCCCCGTTCGAAAAATCAATTTAATAAATGGACCCCAGATTGGGGATGTCACATAACAGGGATTAAACTGATGAGAATAGTACTACAGAAAATACCACTCATATCGGGTGTGACAGTAAATTGCATGGCGCAGACGCAGTGATCGTGGCGTGGATTCAAACAAAGGGGAGGGAGCCAGCGTTTTTTTAACCATCTCCCCATTCGAAAAATCAATTCAATTCACCTTTCGGGGACCCTTGGTGTTGTACGTGGCTGGGTGGAGGAAGAAACCTTCAATGACATCAACGGGACATGGCTAGCTTGGTATCCAACCTTGTGCAAATGGGAAGTTTGCTGTTGGTCAAATGGACTGTTTGCGGTTGTTTGCGGTGCATTAAAAGCGGAGTTTAGTCTGTCAATGTCTGTGAAGCGGGCGTAACCCTTACACTACCTGATCAATACAACATCATACCTGATCGTATACACACACTGGATGTTTTAAACCACGTTGTTCAAAAAAAATTCGGATTGTTTGGTGATTTATGCCCTTTATGGATTAAATCCAACTCTGCGTGAACTATGTAATTTTTTATTGGAGTTTTGCCATGGATCCCCCTCCGGCATGCCACAGTCCAGGTGTTAGTCCCCTTGAAACAACTTTTTCATCACTACTGTGGCTAGAAAGTGTCCCTGTGGGTTTTAAAATTTGCCTGCCTATTGAAGTCAATGGCGGTTGGCACATTTGCAGAAATTCGCGTTCGCCATTCGCGAACGGAAAATTTTATGTTCGTGACATCTCTAGTCATAACCACTATAACTATTTTACGTTACATAGGGAGGGTCCATTATGCTCTGCTCTTTGAGGCCAGATTTGCATTGAACATGTAGTGAGGCAATACACTACATCTAAAGAAATGTAATGGTGGTAGCAATACCTTTTTTTTTTAACAGTAGTTTTCATGCCATAGTTTTCCCAACTGAAGTCAGAAGCATGAATTTATCAAGCCTTGGCCTCCAGAATTCTGTCTTCAAAAAGTCTCAAAAATAGGGCTTTGTGACTGTTTGGGTTTACTTGTGCAAATGTTTAGCGAATTTTTGCATTTCCACACAAACCACTCCAGGTTTCAAAAGTGGGTGGGATACTGGTTGCAGTTAGCCATGTTAATGAATCCAGATTTATCACTGCAAACATTTTAAAAAGTCACAAAAATATTGTAAACTTGCTCCACTTGGGGGCATAAAAACTGGATTAACATTTCTAGATTATAGTGTTAGTTTAAAGATCCACAAACAATGTGCAACATTTCATATATTGGACACAAAATACACGGACTTAAGCAAAACTGACTTCAAATATTCCTCTCATGATAAATTCCCCCCAGAATAATTTGAATTCTCATCAATTCTATGTCAGGTCTTTTCACTGCAGTTTTCCAGCACAAAACAGACAAAAAAAATCAAATAAGATCATGGGGAGAATTCATCAAAAGGGTAATTTTTGAAGTCGTATCATAAACTTACCTGTCCGAGCGCCACTTTTTTAGGACTTTTTTTTAAATAGTCACGATGATAAATCTGGAGTGAAAATCATTAACAGCTAATAGCACTCACTTTCCCACCAACTTCTCAGTCAGTAGTAAGTGGTGTAAAAATTCCCATCCCAATCATATTTTTTTTCCCCTAAGAAAATATTGCAACGCAAGAATGTGCAGGCTTGATAAATCTTTCCCTCCCCCAACTGAGCCAGGAAGATTTCTGTTGTTCAATTATTTTTATTACGGAAGTTGTAAATAAAGCAGTATCACATCAGACATACAATATTGCTGACATATTGGTAGCAGAATACAGTAAAAGCAACTGCATATGACATAGTAGTTATACAGCATGACCTCACATTGACTACATATGATGAAGGAAATGAAAGGATAACTTATCCCAACAAAAGAAAAAAAAAGAAAAAATAATGAAAAAGAAAAAAAAAAAAAAGGGGGGGGGGTGAAACAGTAACACATAAGACGGCGACCAAACAAGACGACAAGGGAAGGAAGACACAAGAGGAAAGGAAACACTAAGTTAAGGTGGATATCTGGAAAAGATACCCGTTGCTGTTCGTCTGATCTAGCCAACTAAAGAACGCTCGAGTGTCCCTGAACAAAAGCCAGGGGGTCCAAGTTTTAAGATACTTCTTATCGGAACCTTCATCTTCAGCTATTAATTCCTCCATTCTACGTATACCTTCAAAAGTGTCTAACCACTCCTTTATGTTTGGAGCACCTGACAACTGCATATCTGGGACTCCAATCCCCCCCCCTTCCTCAATTTGGATCTATTTAGAAAATGCATCCCCAATCTAAGAGATAAGCCAGCCCAGATGAACTCTAAAAACAGTGTTCCAAGGGACCTGAAGAAAGCACATGGCACAGGTATGGGGATGTTTCTGAAGATATATAAGATTCTAGGCAGCACATTCATCTTTAAAGTGTGTAATATCCCAAACCACAACAGAGGGAGTTTCCTCCAGGATGCCAAATCCTTCTTAATGTCCTCCAGTAGGGGAACAAAATTCCTCTAATGTAGGCAAGCCAATTGAGACGGGATGGTAGTCCCTAAGTATGTAATGTAGTCCTTTTTCCATTGGAAAGAGAATGATGTTCTTAAGAACAAAACTGTAGCAGGCTGTATGTTAACATTCAGAATCTCAGACTTGTGGAGGTTTACTTTGAAATTGCTTAAATCCCCGAAAAGTGAAAACTCTTTCAATATGTTGGGAAGACTAACTACCGGATCGGGGCAATATATTAAGAGGTCATCAGCGTAAATTGCTATTTTAGATTCTAAGGTTCCAATGTTCAGGCCCTGAATGGAAGGATTGGCCCTTAAGGCCCTGGCCAAGAATTCCATGACCATAATATATAGTAGAGGGGATAGGGGGCAACCCTGTCTCGTACCATTAAGGCTTGGAAATGGATCAGAAAGAGCCCTGTTCACCCGGACCTGCGCTTTGGGGTTGTGGTATAAGGCAAGAATCCAGTGCGTCATATTAAGGCCTAGACCAAAAGCCCCTAAAGCCTCCTGTAAAAATGCCCAATCTACCCGGTCAAAGGCTTTTTCGGCGTCAACCGAGAGGAGGCATAGAGGGGATCCGAAAGAGGTGGACCTCGCGATATGTGCTAAAGTTCTAATAGTATTGTCTCTTGCCTCCCGCCCAGGAACAAACCCCACCTAATGTCACGGATGGTGTTACAGAAAACTAGAAGACACAAATGAAGATCCGCCTGACTTGATCCAAAACTAAGGAACAGGAGGGTAAGCCCTGTAAGAGCCCTAGCTCTCTCCTTTACTGCTCACCCTATGCAAAAATCCCAATGGTAGAAAATTGCATACCCTCGTTCCTCGACTGTATGACACCTGAACACCCTATAATAGTGAGGAGACATGACCACCGGCTCCCTACAGTTAATACGGAGGGAGTCAGGGTCACCTAGGATCAAGCCCACAGGCAAACAAAAATAAAGAAAAAAGACTTATCTTGTGTATGCAGCAGTAACAGCTTCTAGCATCAGCACACTCCAGGAAGTTGTATAAACCACAAAGTGATGCAGTATGGGAGGGGATTTAAAGGGATGCAATCAGTGCAACTAGATGACAGCTGAGAGAGGGAAACGAGATGACAAAACAAAAGCAAAACAAAAGAACCTCAGGCAGGAGGTTCTGAAGAACATCTGTCAGAGCTTCTCAGATGTCTGGCGGTGACAGTACCCCTCCTTCTACGAGTGGACTCCGGACACTCAGAGCCCACCTTTTCAGGATGGGACCTATGGAAAGCCCTGTTGAAACGAGTGGCCTTAATGTCCGTCACTGGGACCCACATCCTTTCCTCAGGACCATAACCCTCCCAATGAACGAGGTACTGGAGAGAACCGTGGACAACACGGGAATCCACAATCCTAGAGACCTGAAATTCAAGATTACCATCAACCACAAATGGAGGAGGAGGCAAAGAGGAGGGTACAGTGGGTTGGACATAAGGTTTTAATAGGGACTTGTGAAAAACATTATGGATCTTCCAAGTCTGAGATCAAAACGGTAGGCCACTTGATTGATGACGGACAAGATTTTGTAAGGCCTAATAAACTTAGGACCCAACTTCCAGGAGGGAACCTTCAATTTGATATTCTTAGTAGACAACCACACCAGATCACCAACATTCAGGTCTGGACCAGGCACACGTCTCTTATCCGCCACACGCTTATATCTCTCACTCATGCTCTTTAGATTATCCTGAATCTTTTGCCAAATAGATGACAAAGACGAGGAGAATCTCTCCTCATCAGGTAAACCAGAAGCCCCTTCTCCAGAGAATGTCCCAAACTGCGGATGAAACCCATATGTACCACAAAATGGTGACTTATCAGGGGACTCCTGACGATGGTTATTTAAAGCAAACTCAGCAAGGGATAGAAAAGAACACCAATCCTCCGGATTCTCCGCCACAAAACAATGCAGATATGTCTCCAGATTCTGATTGACGCTCTCTGTCTGGCCATTCGACTGCGGGTGGAAAGCAGAAGAGAATGACAACCGAACCCCCAAGCGAGAACAGAAGGCCTTCCAGAATCTGGAAACAAACTGCGTGCCCCTATCAGAGACTATGTCTGAAGGAATACCATGCAGTTTGACAATGTGATCAATAAATGCCTGCGCCAGCGTTTTAGCATTGGGCAAGCCAGGAAAAGGAACAAAATGCGCCATTTTGCTAAAACGGTCCACCACCACCAGAATAACCGTCTTCCCCGAGGAGCGAGGCAGGTCTGTAATGAAATCCATGGACAGATGTGTCCAAGGACGGGAAGGAATGGGTAACGGAAGGAGAGGACCCGATGGCCGTGAATGAGGGACTTTGGCACGAGCGCAGGTCTCGCAGGCTGCCACAAAACCCTCAACTGACTTACGAAGAGCTGGCCACCAGAATCTCCAAGCAATGAGATCCACTGTGGCTCTATCCCCCGGGTGCCCAGCAAGGACAGTATCGTGGTGCTCCTTAAAAACCTTGTGTCGTAAAGTAAGAGGCACAAACAACATATCAGGAGGACAAAGATCAGGAGTCTCTGCCTGGGCTGCCTGAACCTCTGCCTCCAATTCAGGATAAAGAGCAGACACAACCACCCCTTCAGCCAAAATGCGACCCGGGTCTTCAAAGTTCCCCCCTCCCAGAAAACAACGAGACAGGGCTTCCGCCTTCACATGCTTAACCCCAGGGCGGAATGTGACAACAAAATTAAACCTTGAAACGAACAAAGACCATCTGGCCTGTCTCGGGTTCAGACGCTTGGCTGACTCCAAGTAGGCCAGATTCTTATGGTCGGTAAACACGGTAATAGGGTGTCTGGCTCCCTCTAGCCAATGGCGCCATTCCGCAAAAGCTAACTTGATGGCCAACAACTCCCTATCTCCCACATCGTAATTTCTCTCTGCGGAGGAGAGTTTCTTCGAGAAAAAGGCACACGGTCGCCATTTGGCAGGAGAGGGACCCTGAGACAAGACTGCACCCACACCCACCTCAGAAGCATTCACCTCAACTATGAAAGGCAGAGAGATATCAGGTTGTACCAAGATGGGAGTGGAAGCAAAACTCTCTTTGATACTAGAAAAGGACTTACGCGCCTCTACCGACCAGGAGGAAAAATCTACCCCCTTTCTAGTCATATCAGTGAGTGGTTTAACAACAGAGGAATAATTCAAAATAAATTTCCTGTAATAATTGGCAAAACCCAAAAAACGCATCAGCGCCTTCTGATTCTCAGGAAGCTCCCACTCGAGCACAGCGTGGACCTTCTCGGGGTCCATGCGAAAACCAGTAGCGGAGAGAAGAAACCTCAGAAATTGAATTGCTGGAACCGCAAACACACATTTTTCCAGTTTAGCGTACAATTTATTCTCCCTCAGGATGAGCAAGACCTGACGTAGGTGGTCCTTATGAGTTTTGAAATCAGGAGAAAAAATCAAAATGTCATCTGGATACACTAGTACAAATTTCCCCATTAAATGATAAAAAATGCTGTTCACAAAATGCTGAAAGACGGCTGGAGCATTCATCAAACCAAAAGGCATAATCAAATTCTCAAAATGGCCCTCAGGGGTATTGAAGGCCATCTTCCATTCGTCTCCTTCTCTGACCCTGACCAGGTTGTATGCCCCTCTTAAGTCCAACTTGGAAAAAACTTTAGCCCCAACAATCTGGTTAAACAGGTCCGGGATCAGAGGAAGCGGATAAGGGTCACGAATTGTGATACTGTTCAGCTCCCTGAAATCCAGACATGGTCTTAAAGAACCATCTTCTTTCTTAACAAAGAAAAAAACAGTGGCAACAGGTGACTTCGAGGGTCGTATGTGTCCCTTTCTCAGGCTCTCAGAGATATAAGCACGCATAGCGACCCTTTCAGGTTGGGAGAGACTGTATAAACGAGATTTAGGCAGCTTGGCGCCTGGGATGAGATTAATAGGGCAATCGTACTCCCTGTGAGGGGGCAGCTCCTGAAAACCACTCTCAGAAAACACATCCGAAAATTCAGAGAGAAAAGATGGTATAGTCTTAGTAGTAACCTCTGAAACAGATGTTGTGAGGCAATTCTCTCTGCAAAAGTCCAACCATTTATTTGCCTCGCTTGCCAATCAATGTGGGGTTATGTTTAGTGAGCCAGGGTAGCCCCAACACTAGAGGAGTAGGTAACCCCCTTAGGACGAAACATGACACATCCTCAACATGAGTATCACTCACAATCAAACGGATATTGTGAACTATACCCTTTAACGATTTCTGAGAAAGTGGAGCGGAATCAATAGCAAAAACAGGTATATCATTTCCCAAAGTGCATACCTGGAAACCATGTGTTATAGCAAATTGATTATCAATTAGATTGAAAGCTGCTCCACTATCTACAAAAATCTCACAAAAAATGTTCTTGCTCTCTAGTGCCACCCTGGCAGGTAGGACAAAACGGCAACTACAAGCAAACAGAAAACATTCAATTTCCGCATCAACCTTGCCAATAGTAACAGATGGAACGTTTTTAGAGAATTTTTTTCTTTTTGTTTCTTTATTACTCTAAAAAAACTGCCTGAATCTCCTAGAGGGACAAACATTTGCCAAATGATTTATACTTCCACAACAAAAACAAACCCTCCTCTGAGAGCTGAATCTTCTATTGTCATAGGCAAGCAAACCCAGCTGCATGGGCTCCTGCTCAGAAGGGATTGAGAGAGACTGAGATGCCTGCGCACTGAATGAGACCGCCACACTGTCCTTGGACTGAGTATGACAGGAAGGAGTGATCTCTCTTCTCTCTCTAAGACGCTTATCAATACGAACGGCCCGATACATGGCAGACTCCAAAGAGATAGGTCTCTCATGAAAGGCAAATGCATCTTTCAATCCCTCTGAAAGACCATGGCAAAATTGACTTTGGAGTGCAGCATCATTCCAACCAGTATCAACTGCCCATCTCCGAAATTCTGAAGAGTATATCTCTGCAGACTGTTTACCCTGGCATAAAAGACGTAGTCTAGACTCAGCCAGAGCAATACGATCCGGATCATCATATATCTGACCCAGGGCTAAAAAAAATTAATCCACTGAACGGAGGGGCTGTGTCCCCACTGGCAGCGAAAAGGCCCAAGACTGAGCGTTATCCCTGAGCAGCGAGATGATGATCCCCACCCTCTGCTCCTCATCACCAGAGGAATGGGGAAGTAGGCGAAAATGGAGTTTGCAAGCCTCTCTAAAACAAACAAAATTCTCACTACCCCCGGAGAACGTATCCGGGAGCGAGATCTTAGGCTCAGAACAAACTCCAGTAACGCAAGCTGAAACGGTCACCTGAAACTGATATACAGTTTTACGGAGATCTGCTACCTCCAATGAAATACCCTGCATGAAACCGGATCCATGCTTGAGACAGTTTTGGCGGTTTATAATGTCATGGATGGTGTTACAGAAAACTAGAAGACACAAATGAAGATCCGCCTGACTTGATCCAAAACTAAGGAACAGGAGGGTAAGCCCTGTAAGAGCCCTAGCTCTCTCCCTTACTGCTCAGCCTATGCAAAAATCCCAATGGTAGAAAATTGCATACCCTCGTTCCTCGACTGTATGACACCTGAACACCCTATAATAGTGAGGGGACACGACCACCGGCTCCCTACACTTAATACGGAGGGAGTCAGGGTCACCTAGGATCAAGCCCACAGGCAAACAAAAATAAAGAAAACAGACTTATCTTGTGGATGCAGCAGTAACAGCTTCTAGCATCAGCACACTCCAGGAAGTTGTTTAAACCGCAAAGTGATGCAGTATGGGAGGGGATTTAAAGGGATGCAATCAGTGCAACTAGATGACAGCTGAGAGAGGGAAACGAGATGACAACAAAAGCAAAACAAAAGAACCTCAGGAAGGAGGTTCTGAAGAACATCTGTCAGAGCTTTTCAGATGTCTGGCGGTGACACCTGATCCGCGTGAATCAAAGACAGCATATAGACTTTTTAGCCTTTCGGCAAGGACTTTGGCAGTGGCGTAACTACCGTGGAAGCAGCTGCTTCGGGGCCCGGCGCCCCGGCAGCGTGTGTGACAGTTTTATTTTCAAGTTAGTTAAATATCGTGTTCAGGGCCCCTTCACAGCAGCCGCTAGAGTGATCTAATTTTACTGTCTGCTAAAGTCTCCTGGTCTGGGATTAAAACCCACAACCTCCAATCTAGCAGTGTATCAGTGGCAAAGCATTTACCCTCACAGCCATAAAGGCTGCATTACAACTCATTGAAAAAATATGAGACTTCTACTGTTATAGCTGGCTAATTGTACATCTATACACATGACAGCTGCCCAAACACACCTAGCACTGCTATATCTCTATATGACAGCTGTCCCTGCACACTCAGCTCTGCTATATCTCTATATATGACAGCTGCCCCAGCAAACCCAGCTCTACTACATCTATACACATGACAGCTGCCAAAACACAGCCAGCTCTGCTACATCTATACACATGACAGCTGCCCCCAACACACCCAGCACTGCTATATCTCTATATGACAGCTGTCCCTGCACACTCAGCTCTGCTATATCTCTATATATGACCACTGCCCCAGCAAACCCAGCTCTACTACATCTATACACATGACAGCTGCCGAAACACAGTCAGCTCTGCTACATCTATACACATGACAGCTGCCCCCAACACACCCAGCACTGCTATATCTCTATATGACAGCTGTCCCAGCACAATCAGCTCTGCTATATCTCTATATATGACAGCTGCCCCAGCAAACCCAGCTCTACTACATCTATACACATGACAGATGCCCAAACACACCCAGCTCTGCTACATCTATACACATGACAGCTGCACCAGCACACTCAGCTCTGCTATATTTCTATATATGACAGCTGCCCCAGCAAACCCAGCTCTACTACATCTATACACATGACAGATGCCCAAACACACCCAGCTCTGCTACATCTATACACATGACAGCTGCACCAGCACACTCAGCTCTACTGTATCTCTATATATGACAACTGCCCCAGCAAACCCAGCTCTACTACATCTATACACATGACAGCTGCCGAAACACAGCCAGCTCTGCTACATCTATACACATGACAGCTGCCCCAGCACACTCAGCACTGCTATATCTCTATATATCTATCTACTGTATAGCAATACTTAGAGATATATAGATGTAGCAGAGCTGGGTGTGCTGGAGCAGCTGTGATATATAGAGATATAGCAGAGCTGAGTGTGCTGGGACAGCTGTCATATAGAGCTATAGCAGTGCTGGGTGTGTTTGAGCAGCTGTCATATGCATAGATATAGCAGAGCTGGGTTTGCTGGGGCAGCTATCATATATAGAGATATAGCAGGGCTGAGTGTGCTGGAACAGCTGTCATATAGAGATATATCTGAGATACTGCTATATCTGTATATGACAGCTGTCTCAGCACATTCAGCTCTGCTATATCTCTATATATGAGCAGCTGTCATGTGTATAGATGTGAGCCAGCTATAACAGTAAAAGTCTCATATTTTTTTCAGTCAGCAGCAAGGCAGCTAGTATGGTCTAGTGGTTAGCTGCTTTGCCTCTGAAGCAGAAGGTCGTGGGTTCGAATCCCAGCAGAAGCTTTTCTCAAATACAAGCACTGACTCCATATAAGGACATACAAGGCGGGACACAGGAAGAGGCTACATCGCATCGCTGACATGGAGGTAAGTAGAAGTGTTTATTATTATTTTTTTAATACCCGACTGTTACTGCCATGGGGGAGCGGGAGGCACCTGATACTGGCAGTGGCACCTGATACTGGCACATGGGGGGAGGGGGGTTGGCACCTGTTTCTGGCACCTGGGGGGTGAGGGGGGTTGGCACCTGATACTGGCACATGGGGGGGAAGAGGCACCTGATACTGGCACATGGGGGGGAGAGGGGTTGGCACCTGATACTGGCATAGGGGGGAGGGAGAGTGGCACCTGATACTGGCATAGGGGGGAGGGAGAGTGGCACCTGATACTGGCATATGGGGGGGAGAGTGGCACCTGATACTGGCATAGGGGGGAGGGAGAGTGGCACATGATACTGGCATATGGGGGGGAGGAAGAGTTGCACCTGATACTGGCATATGGGGGGAGAGTGGCACCTGATACTGGCACCTGGGGGGAGGGGGGTTGGCACCTGATACTGGCACATGGGGGGGGGGAAGAGGCACCTCATACTGGCACATGGGGGGGAGAGGGGTTGGCACCTGATACTGGCATATGGGGTGGGGGGGGAGATGGCACTATGATACTGGGACATGGGGGGTGGAGGCACCTGATACTGGCACCTGGAGGGGAGAGGGGGGGTTGGCACTTGATACTGGCACTTGATACTGGCACATGGGGGGGGGAGGAACCTGATACTGGCACATGGGGAGGGGGAGGGAGAGAGGCACTTGATATTGGCACTTTTTTGTGGGGGGGGGGAGATGGCAGTTGGCACTATGATACTGGGACATGGGGGGGAGGAGAGAGGCACTTGATACTGGCATGTGTGTGGGGGGGTTGGCACTATGATACTGGCACATGGGGGGGGAGGCACTTAATACTGGTATTTTTTTTTGGGGGGGAGATGGCACTATGATAATGGGACATGGGGGGGTTTGGCACTTGATACTGGCACATGGGGGGTGGGAAGGAGAGAGGCACTTGATACTGGCACATGGGGGGAGATGGCACTATGATACTGGGACATGTGGGGGGGAGAGGCACTTGATACTGGCACATGATGGGGGGGCATCTATGGGGACACTTACTGGCACATTATGGGGGGGCATTATGGGGGACACTAGGCCGGCAGCCTATCAGAGGCCGGACACTGAGGGGCATCTACCGGGGCACTATATATGGGGCATTTTATACTGGTACATTATGGGGGGCACTAGCAGGAAGGGGGGAGAGGAGCACTATGGGGGAATTTACTGGGGGCACTATATAGGGGTATTTTATACTGGCACATTATGGGGGCACTATGGGGACATTAGCTCAACTGGGGGCATTACAAGGGGGTATTTTTGCACTGTCACATTATAAGGAGAATTATTTCTACTGGGGGGGTTATTATGGTGGGCTTTATTACTCCACCATGGTATGACCCCCTAGTAGCAGCACCAGCCTCTCCCTGCTCTGCTATCCCTCTGCCCCTTCTCCAAATCCTTATTATAAAATCTTTCTCATTAGGATAAAACACAACATCAGCTCCGCCGAGCCCCCTGGCCAAGTTAGGAAGTGGTGTCCGAGATCCCCAAGGGCAAAGCCAAGTAACTGTAAGTGTTCATATGAAATATGTTTATGTTATACACACATAGCATACACCGTGCCCCACAATGTACAGTATACCTCTATATTGTGCCCCACAATGTACAGTATACTGCTACACTGTGCCCCACAATATACAGTATACCTCTACACTGTGCCACACAATATACAGTATACCGCTACACTGTGCCACACAATGTACAGTATACCGCTACACTGTGCCCCACAATATACAGTATACCGCTACACTGTGCCAAAGGAGTGGGGTTTACACAGGAGGAGGGAGATGCGAAGCGCGCTGGGGGGGCCCTTACAAATATTTGCTGTGGGGCCCAGTCACTTCTAGTTACGCCCCTGGACTTTGGCATAAATCTTCACATCGATATTGATCAATGAGATTGGGCGGTAGTTGCTACAAACCAAAGGGTCCCTCCCCTGTTTGGGAAGCATACAAATGTGAGCCATAAGAGCTTGGGCAGGGAAGCAAGAACCATTTGTTATAGAATTGCACATATTGGTAAGGGGGAGAGATATGTCGTCTAGGAAGGTCTTGTAAAATCGCGGGGTAAAGCCATCCGGACCCAGGCATTTACTAACCACAAATTTTTTAATGACCCCCCGAATCTCCAAAAGGGAGATTTCTCTCTCTAAATCATCCCTCTCTTCTACAGACAGCTTAGGGCCTAGTAACTGAGACATATATTGCTTAATTTTCTGAACTTTCTGTTCTTGAGCTAAGTCAGCATACTTCCTTGTCAAATTGCACAGGCTTTCATAGTAATATTGGAACTCTTGCAGTATGTCCCTGGTAGAATGAACCTTACCCCCTCTCCTACAATTAATGGAAGAAATGTAAGTGGCCGGCTGTCTCGCCCGTAGCATTCTAGCTAATAATCTCTCACTTTTGTCCCCATGACCATAAAAAAAAGTTTTTTAAGCTTATCCCTGGCCCCCAGATATTTTTGATTTATAAGTTTCCGTAGAGCGGATCTAGTACTGCTGAGCTCCTGGTACAACAGTAGCGACTGGTCTTTTTAATGTTTACGCTCAAGATCCGTTAACTTCCGCAGAGGTTCAGAGATCTCTGCAGAACACATTTTCTTGAGCCTGGAGGCATGAGAAATAAATCTGCTGCTGATTACGCACTTTAAGGCCTCCCATTTAATGGTAGGACTCGAAGAATCCATTTTATGTACCTCCACGAAGTCCGAGACCACAGTTTTGATATCTTCCACACAAACGGGATCCCTCAACACATTGTCATTGTTACGCTGAGCGCTCCGGGTCCCCGGCTGGCCTCGGAGCGCTCACAGCGTATGCCCCCAGG
This sequence comes from Bufo gargarizans, assembly GCF_014858855.1. Classification (NCBI taxonomy): domain Eukaryota; kingdom Metazoa; phylum Chordata; class Amphibia; order Anura; family Bufonidae; genus Bufo; species Bufo gargarizans. The sequence continues at coordinate 180,014,984 of NC_058084.1, read as the reverse complement.
CAGCACTCCAGTGTCTCGGCGTGTGCGTCCTCGCTCTCTAGGGCGCGCGCGCACCGGGACTCTTAGATTCAAAGGGCCAGTGCACCAGTGATTGGTGCCTGGTCCAAAGGGGTTATTAAGGGTTAAGGTTTGTGAGAGGCAGTGCTGACTTAATTAGGCTGCACCTGTGCACTGCCCATTTATACCTTCTCCTCCCACAGCTTCCTGCCGGATCTTTGTGCCTTGTGCCTCAGAGAAAGCGTTCCACTGTGTTAGTTTGCCTTGCCTGTTGCCGAACCCGTTGCTACCGTCTACTCGCCTTTGAACCTTGCCGCCTGCCCTGACCTCTGCTACGTCCGACTACGCTCTTGCCTTCTCCCTGTGTACCACGCCTTATCAGCTGCCAGAGAGGTTGCGTTGTTACTAGGGGACACAACCTTGTAGTTACCGCCGCAGCAAATCCATCCCGCCTTGCGGCGGGCTCTGGTGAAGACCAGTAACTGCTTAGAACCGGTCCTTTAGTACAACCCGCGCCATCGCCTCTCTGGTCCAGAGGATCCACTACCTGTCCTGCCGGTACGTGACGGTAAGATCCGGCCATGGATCCCGCTGATGTTCCCCTGCCAAGCCTAGCGGACCTCACCACTATTGTGGCCCAGCAGGGTCAACAGCTGGCCCAGTTGACCGCTATGTTGCAGCAGCTCCTGCCTTCTCAGCAACAGCCAGCTCCTCCGGTTGCTCCTGCTGCATCACCTCCGCCTGCAGTTGCCACCGGTTCAAGAATCCGTTTGTCCCTACCAGACAAATATGACGGAGATCCTAAGCAGTGCCGTGGGTTCTTGTCGCAGTGCTCTCTCCACCTCGAGCTTCTGTCTGACCAGTTTCCTTCTGAGCGAGCCAAGGTAGCCTTTATTCTCAGTTTACTGTCCGGGAAGGCCCTGGCCTGGGCTACACCACTATGGGACCACGCAGATCCTGCCACTGCTTCCGTCCAGAGCTTCTGCCTAGAGTTCCGGAATGTTTTTGAGGAGCCTGCCCGGGTTACCTCCGCAGAGACTGCCTTACTAAATTTGACCCAAGGAGGTTCTTCCGTGGGTGACTATGCCATTCAGTTCCGCACCCTGGCCTCTAAGCTGAACTGGAACAATGAAGCCCTTTGCGCCACCTTCAAGAAGGGACTTAACAGTGAAGTAAAGGACGTTCTGGCTGCACGTGAGCTTCCTTCCACTCTTAGTGACCTCATCTTGCTGGCCACTAGGATAAACAAACGTTTCGCCGAAAGACAAGAGGAATTCCTCCTTGAAAAGGAAAAAGCTCGTCTTAGACGCTTTCCTTGTCTCCCGTTTTTCTGCGTCCACCTCAACCCGCTACTGGGTTTTCCGCTGTGGAAGCCATGCAGGTGGATCGGTCACGCCTGACTCCGCAAGAACGAAGCCGCCGCAGAAACGAGAACCTGTGTCTGTACTGTGCCAGTACCGAGCACTTCCCTAGAGATTGTCCTCTCCGTCCACCGCGTTCGGGAAACGCTCGCACCTAGTTAACGTGGGAGAGGCGTTGCTAGGTGTGGATTCTTCCTCTCCACGTCTCATCATACCCGTGCAGTTGATCATCTCTTCCAAGTCCTCTTTCTCTGCAGCCGCCTTCTTGGATTCCGGTTCAGCTGGCAACTTCATTCACGCCTCCTTGGTTGACAAGTACCGTATTCCAGTAATCCGTCTACCCAAGCCGTTTTTCATCTCTACTGTTAACGGTGAGAGACTCTCTGCCACCGTGCAGTTCCGTACCCAGCCTCTGCAGATGGACATCAGAATATTTCATACCACGACTATAGAGTTCTTTGTCCTTCCCTTCTGTTCCTCCGAACTCCTCCTAGGTCTGCCGTGGCTTCAACGTCATAGTCCTGTCCTGAATTGGTCCACCGCTGAGATCCTGCGTTGGGGTTCCTCCTGTTCGGACCGCTGTCTCAAGCCTGCTCTGGTCAAACAGAACCCGCAAGTTTCTCCGCCTTCTGGGCTGCCCAAGCCATACCATTCCTTCGTGGATGTCTTCTGCAAGAAAAAAGCTGAGGTCCTTCCTCCTCACCGATCCTATGATTGCCCGATCGACCTGATACCCGGTTCTACTCCACCTCGGGGCAGAATTTATCCTCTCTCACCTCCTGAGACTCTTGCCATGTCCGACTATATACGTGAGAACCTACAGAGAGGATTCATAAGAAAATCTTCTTCTCCTGCTGGGGCCGGTTTTTTCTTCGTGACAAAAAAAGACGGCTCCCTCCGCCCCTGCATTGACTACAGAGGTCTTAATAAAATTACCATCAAGAACCGTTACCCTCTGCCTCTAATCTCTGAGCTATTTGATCGTCTCCGAGGGGCTAAGATCTTCACTAAATTGGACCTTTGAGGGGCCTATAAACTGATCCGTATCCGTGAGGGAGACGAATGGAAGACCGCCTTTAACACAAGGGACGGCCATTTTGAGTATTTGGTGATGCCCTTCGGCCTCTGCAACACACCTGCTGTCTTCCAGGAATTCGTCAATGATATTTTCAGGGACTTACTTTACACCTGCGTGGTCATTTACCTGGATGATAGCCTCATCTTTTCCTCCAATTTGGATCAACACAGGGTCCATGTGCAACAAGTTCTTACTCGTCTTAGGAGAAATCGCCTGTACGCTAAACTTGAAAAATGTCTTTTTGAACAGACCTCCCTGCCTTTCCTGGGATACATTATCTCAGCCCAAGGACTTCAAATGGACCCAGCCAAGCTCTCGGCGGTTCTGGATTGGCCACGCCCCTCTGGTCTCCGAGCCATACAAAGATTTCTGGGCTTTGCGAATTACTACAGGCAATTCATCCCTCACTATTCCACTCTGGTAGCTCCTATCGTGGCCCTCACAAGAAAAGGAGCTAACCCCAAATCCTGGCCTTCCCAAGCCGAGGAAGCCTTCCAGTCCCTGAAATCCGCCTTTGCCTCTGCACCCGTTCTCTCTAGACCAGATTCCACCAAGCCTTTCTCTCTTAAAGTGGATGCCTCCTCGGTGGGAGCCGGAGCTGTCCTCACCCAGAGGTCTTCCCGGGGCAAGACTTCTACTTGTGGCTTCTTTTCAAAAACATTTTCTTCCGCAGAGAGAAATTACTCCATTGGGGACAGGGAACTGCTGGCTATTAAATTGGCACTGGAGGAATGGAGACATTTACTCGAGGGCGCCACACATCCTGTGTACATCTTCACGGACCACAAGAACCTGGCTTATCTCCAGTCTGCTCAGAGATTAAATCCCTGTCAGGCTCGTTGGTCTCTGTTCTTCGCCCGCTTTAATTTTGAGATCCATTTCCGTCTGGATTGTAAGAACATTAGGGCAGATGCTCTGTCTCGCTCCTCTGATGTGGTGGGCGACGAGTTAACACCTTGATATATTATCCCTCCAGAACGCCTTATTACAGTCGCTCCCGTGGACCTGCACCTTCTTCCTCCTGGCAAATCCTACGTACCTCAACGTCAGCGGCTGCGAATTCTCAAGTGGGGCCACGCCTCCCCTTTTGCCGGTCATTCAGGGGTGCAAAAGTCTCTCCAACTAATCTCCCAAAGGTACTGGTGGTCTTCTCTGGAGAAAGATGTCTCGGACTTCGTCCAGGCCTGTATGATTTGCGCCCGGGATAAATCGCCTCGCCAGAAACCAGCGGGTCTCCTCTTGCCTCTACCTGTTCCTGAAGTTCCCTGGTCTCACATCGCCATGGACTTTATTACAGATCTTCCCTCCTCCCATGGCAAGTCCGTTATTTGGGTCGTGGTGGATCGCTTCTCCAAGATGGCTCATTTTGTACCCCTGCCCGGTCTACCCTCTGCACCCATGTTGGCCAAACAATTTTTCCAACACATCTTCCGTCTCCATGGCCTTACCAAACATATTGTCTCGGATCGTGGGGTACAATTCGTCTCCAAATTCTGGAGGGATCTATGTGCTCAGCTCGGGATCAAATTGGAATTTTCTTCTTCGTACCATCCTCAGTCTAACGGCCAAGTAGAACGGGTGAACCAAATTTTGGGTGACTATCTGCGTCACTTTGTATCCTCACGCCATGACGACTGGGCTGATCTACTTCCCTGGGCGGAGTTCTCCTACAACTACAAACAATTCTCTGCCTCTAACAAGTCTCCTTTCTTTGTAGTTTTTGGCCGTCATCCTCTTCCACCTCTGCCGCAGTCTCCCACTCCTTCTTCTGTACCTGCCGTTGACAGTCTTGTACAGGATTTTTCCTCCATCTGGTGAGAAACCCACGCTGCTCTCCTCAAGGCTTCTGCCCGTATGAAGGTTCAAGCTGACAAGAGACGCAGATCTCCTCCGGAATTTCGCCCGGGTGACAAGGTGTGGCTCTCCTCTAGGTACATCCGATTTAGGGTCCCAAGTTACAAGTTGCCCTCGTTTCTTGGGACCCTATAAAATCAAGAGTCGTATCAATCAAGTTTCTTATCAGCTCCATCTTCCTCCCTCCCTCCGAATCCATAACTCCTTCCATGTCTCCCTTCTTAAACCTGCTGTCTTTAACCGTTTTTCTCCCAAGCTTGTTTCTCCCACCCCTGTCACCGGTACTTCCGATATATTCTCTGTCAAGGAGATCTTAGCGACCAAGATCTCCCGGGGGGAAAAGATTTTTTTGGGTCGACTGGGAGGGCTGCGGTCCTGAGGAGAGGTCATGGGAGCCGGAGGAGAACACCCTAGACCGCAGTCTCATCCTCAAGTTCTTCGGTACCAAAAAGGGAGGGAGACCAAAGGGGGGGGGTACTGTTACGCTGAGCGCTCCGGGTCCCCGGCTGGCCTCGGAGCGCTCACAGCGTATGCCCCCAGGCAGCACTCCAGTGTCTCGGCGTGTGCGTCCTCGCTCTCTAGGGCGCGCGCGTGCCAGGACTCTTAGTCAAAGGGCCAGTGCACCTGTAATTGGTGCCTGGTCCAAAGGGGTTATTAAGGGTTAAGGTTTGTGAGAGGCAGTGCTGACTTAATTAGGCTGCACCTGTGCACTGCCCATTTATACCTTCTCCTCCCACAGCTTCCTGCCGGATCTTTGTGCCTTGTGCCTCAGAGAAAGCGTTCCACTGTGTTAATTTGCCTTGCCTGTTGCCGAACACGTTGCTACCGTCTACTCGCCTTTGAACCTTGCCGCCTGCCCTGACCTCTGCTACGTCCGACTACGCTCTTGCCTTCTCCCTGTGTACCACGCCTTATCAGCTGCCAGAGAGGTTGAGTTGTTACTAGGGGACACGACCTGGTAGTTACCGCCGCAGCAAATCCATCCCGCCTTGCAGCAGGCTCTGGTGAAGACCAGTAACTGCTTAGAACCGGTCCTTTAGTACAACCCGCGCCATGGCCTCTCTGGTCCAGAGGATCCACTGCCTGTCCTGCCGGTACTTGACAGTCATTCAATTTCCACATCCCCCTCCCGCGACTAGAGTACCCTAAGTTCAGGGAGACCCAAATCAGAGAGTGATCAGAAAAAAAATAAGATTTTTGGCTGGAAATCTAGCAAGCCGTGGGAAATAAAGATATAGTCAAGGCGATGATATGAGTTATGAGTTAGGGAGAAGAACGTGAAGTCTTTATCATTGGGGTGGAGAATACGCCAAACGTCTACCAGACGTAGGGAGTGTAAATGTTTCAAGAGTCCACGAGCTGCCCCAGCAGAGACGGAGGACCTACCTGTGGAAGTATACAGTCTGGCATCTAGAGGAAGGTTAATATCCCCGCCTATAATGATTGGCAACTGCCCCGAGAATTCTTCCAAGGCTGCGAACATCTCCGATGCGAAAGTCAGCTGACCTGTATTCGGGAAGTAGAGATTAGCAATCACAAGGGTTCTGGAGTATATGGATACCTTCAGGAATAAATATCTGCCTAGACAGTCAGCCACAGTATCTAGAATGGAGCAGGGAACATTTCTATGTATTGCGATAGACACCCCTCTAGATTTAGAAGCATCGAAAGTGCTATGAGCCCATATCGGGAAATATTTATTCTTAAATGCAGGAACGTGCCCCGTCTTAAAATGCGTTTCCTGAAGGAGGGCAATACCCACCTTCTGCTTGTGGAATACAAGATTTGGTTCCTTTTGGCCAGTGCATTTAGGCCGTTCGTGTTATACGAACATGTCTTGATAGATGTCATGGCACTATAAGCGAATGATCAGGTATAGGGAATGTACAGTACAGACCAAAAGTTTGGACACACCTTCTCATTCAAAGAGTTTTCTTTATTTTCATGACTATGAAAATTGTAGATTCACACTGAAGGCATAAAAACTATGAATTAACACATGTGGAATTATATACATAACAAAAAAGTGGGAAACAACTGAAAATATGTCATATTCTAGGTTCTTTAAAGTAGCCACCTTTCGCTTTGATTACTGCTTTGCACACTCTTGGCATTCTCTTGATGAGCTTCAAGAGGTAGTCACCTGAAATGGTCTTCCAACAGTCTTGAAGGAGTTCCCAAAGATGCTTAGCACTTGTTGGCCCTTTTGCCTTCACTCTGCGGTCCAGCTCACCCCAAACCATCTCGATTGGGTTCAGGTCCGGTGACTGTGGAGGCCAGGTCATCTGGCGCAGCACCCCATCACTCTCCTTCATGGTCAAATAGCCCTTACACAGCCTGGAGGTGTGTTTGGGGTCATTGTCTTGTTGAAAAATAAATGATGGTCCAACAAAACGCAAACCGGATGGAATAGCATGCTTCTGCAAGATGCTGTGGTAGCCATGCTGGTTCAATATGCCTTCAATTTTGAATAAATCTCCAACAGTGTCATCAGCAAAGCATCCCCACACCATCACACCTCCTCCTCCATGCTTCACGGTGGGAACCAGGCATGTAGAGTCCATCCGTTCACCTTTTCTGCATCGCACAAAGACACGGTGGTTGGAACCAAAGATCTTAAATTTGGACTCATCAGACCAAAGCACAGATTTCCACTGGTCCAATGTCCATTCCTTGTGTTCTTTAGCCCAAACAAGTCTCTTCTGCTTGTTGCCTGTCCTTAGCAGTGGTTTCCTAGCAGATATTCTACCATGAAGGCCTGATTCACCCAGTCTCCTCTTAACAGTTGTTCTAGAGATGTGTCTGCTGCTAGAACTCTGTGTGGCATTGACCTGGTCTCTAATCTGAGCTGCTGTCAACCTGCGATTTCTGATGCTGGTGACTCGGATGAACTTATCCTCCGCAGCAGAGGTGACTCTTGGTCTTCCTTTCCTGGGGCGGTCCGCATGTGAGCCAGTTTCTTTGTAGCGCTTGATGGTTTTTGTGACTGCACTTCGGGACACTTTCAAAGTTTTTCCAATTTTTCGGACTGACTGACCTTCATTTTTTAAAGTAATGATGGCCACTCGTTTTTCTTTACTTAGCTTCTTTTTTCTTGCCATAATACAAATTCTAACAGTCTATTCAGTAGGACTATCAGCTGTGTATCCACCTAACTTCTCCACAACGCAACTGATGGTCCCAACCCCATTTATAAGGCAAGAAATCCCACTTATTAAACCTGACAGGGCACACCTGTGAAGTGAAAACCATTTCAGGTGATTACCTCTTGAAGCTCATCAAAAGAATGCCAAGAGTGCAAAGCAGTAATCAAAGCAAAAGGTGGCTACTTTGAAGAACCTAGAATATGACATATTTTCAGTTGTTTCACACTTTTTTGTTTTGTATATAATTCTACATGTGTTAATTCATAGTTTTGATGCCTTCAGTGTGAATCTACAATTTTCATAGTCATGAAAATAAAGAAAACTCTTTGGATGAGAAGGTGTGTCCAAACGTTTGGTCTGTACTGTATACCCAGGAAGGGGGGGGGGGGGGACACACAAGGACCCACAACACACAAAGGGAGACAGGACGGACGGACAAACAAGCAGAACACCATATTGTACCTATGGAAATATGAATTAAGTGTACACATTTTAGCAGTCAACAAAGGAGGACAAACCAGCCCCCACCTTCATCGCCACTCAGTATAACCGAGGGAGAAAGGAAGCCCGGAGCGAGCGGAAGCCCTCTCCCCCTCATCCCTGTACAGTAAGCAAACATAACGAAAATCATCGCTAACTAATACCACATATATGAGAACCCGATCCCCCTCCCTGTACTATAATTGCCCAATCTATGAGAGCACATTGAACCTGCTATAGGTTGCATCGAAGTCGCTGGACCTCTTACAATAGTAATGGGGGGGGCCCATACAAATACAACTGTAAGGAAGAGTCCTCAAACAATGGGACCCTGATTCAGCTCTCCAGACAACACGAGCTAGGGATCCCTAACTCAGGCCTTCAAAAAGAGGTGACCTAAGTCACGGTGTATTCTTCTGCTTGGAGGCCCTGGGTGACACCTGCGACCACTGCTCCCTGACCGGAAGGGGAGCCGGGAGGGGAACGATCGGCCAGTCGGGTAATGAGACCCTTGGCAGCGAGAAGGTCTCTAGGAACTTGGGTAAGTCCTCCGGATCCCTAAATGTCGCAGACCGGCATCTTTCCTAGCATGCAGCTGGAATAGGTATCCCCATCTGTAGATTATGTCCTTCTCCTTTAGAAGTGCCAGCAGAGGCCTCACTGCTCTACGCAATTGAAGGGTCCTTCTTGAAAGGTCTGGGAGGATTTGAATAGGGGAGCCCCCAACTTCCAGCTTGTCTGCTCTCCTAGCCCTGCTCAGGATGTCCTCCTTAATCTTGAAAAAGTGTACGCGGCAGACGATATCTCTTGGCCTAGCCACATCATTAGATATGGGACCCAGTGTTCTGTGAACTCAGTCCAATTCAATGGGCAGGGAGGTCGAGTCCCCTAAGATAGAGCCAAACAGTGACTGCAACATAGCCTCCAAGTCAGCGGTATTGACCAACTCGGCAACTCCCCGGATACGCAGATTATTCCTGTGGTGGCGATTCTCCATATCATCCATATGGGACAACAAATGTGTTGCGTGTGGGCCAACAGCACTGCATGGTGGTCTTCTAATTGACCGTGAAAGGCCTCCTGGACTTTCTCAGAGGCCTCCACCCGGTTTCCAAGGTGCTTAATCTCCCCCTTGAGAGTCTCCATCTCGGAGTGGAAAGTCTGTTCCAGCCGGAACACAGACATTTCTAGGTCTTCTTTAGTGGGGAGGGCTAGCAATTGGGAGCGGAGGTCCCATTCCCCTGTGGACGTACCTGAATTTGGGCTTCCCGATTCCCTATCCGAGGGAAAGGAGCGTGGTCCGCGGTGCCCTGCAGATGGAGGTGCTCCGGCGGCCATCTTAGGAGTAGCCGGCGGTCCTGTTGCTGGCGGCTGAGAGACGAAAAACTTTTGAATTCCGGCATTTTCGGGCTGCTGGTCACTCTCAGGAGGACCTCTGATCGTCTTGCGACCCATCTGTGGAAAAGGTGAGTCGAATCGGGCTCTGTGAAAGCGATCTTTACAGGGATGGCCGGAGAGCTAATCCACCATGCGTCCTACGCAGCCATGAGCAAGCCACGCCCCCCCCCCTCCCCCGGAAGATTTCTGCACTAAAGTCTGCAGAATGTTAAATGCAGTTATGGACTACAAAACAGTCCGTACATTCCATATAAAATACATTAAAAAGTTAATTAACTTTTTAAATAAGAATAATTCTAAGGTGCGCAATATGTTTTAGTTAAGCAGCAGGATAGTAAGGTGTGCATTAAGACTAGCAATTTTGTGAGCTGATTAGAAAATAGCTACTTTGTACATGGCTGTGTGTTGTTATATAGAAGGTTTATTAAAAGTCAGCATGATGAACCACTTTACACAAAACATATTTCTGGTGAAAACGATCTTTCTTTGCTCTTGTAGCATTGTGGCGATATCATTACTGTAATCTTTATGCAAATTAGTTTGAGCACCGAGGGGCAGTTGTAGCTCTTGGAGCACCACTACTGCTACGGCCATCAGGGCTCAGTACACTCCCTCCTCCCCTCTCTAATGGAGACTGTTCTGTGGCTTACTAATAATTATTGGTGGTCCAGCATTATTTATGGTGTAAAAACTGTCACTGGTGGCAGTATGTTTTAACACAATCATGCATTCCTCTAGCAAAGCATGATTGTGCTAATGCGCTGTGGCACTTCCACTTTCAGGTGGACTGACACCCCAGCTGCTTCACACACAGCAGAGGAGCGCAGCTGCTTGGAGGGTCACAAGGTAAGTATTCTCTCTTTCCCGCACAGTGCTCGCTCCCTTGAATGCCCACATATTAGACCTCATTCTGAATTAAGGCCTACATATTAGACCTTATTGGGGAAGAATACCTCAATATTAGACCTTATATTAAATGAATGCCTACATATTACACCTTATTGGGGAAGAATACCTCAATATTAGACCTTATATTAAATGAATGCCCACATATTAGACCTCATTTTGAATGAATGCCCACATATCAGACCTTATTATGAATGAATGCCTACATTTCAGACCTTATTATGAATGAATACCTACATATTGGACCTTATTATGAATAAATACCTACACACATTAGACCTTATTATTAATGAATGCCTGCATATCAGAACTTATTATGAATGAATGCCTACATATTAGACCTTATTATGAATAAATCCCTACACATATTAGACCTTATTATGAATGAATGCCTACATATCAAACCTTGTTATGAATGAATGCCTACACATATTATACCTTATTTTTAATGATTCCCTACATATTAGACCTCATTCTGAATGAATGCCTATATATTATACCTTATTCTGAATGAATGCCTACATATCAAATCTTATTTTAAATTAAGGTCTATATATTAGACCATATTTTAAATGAAAGTCTACATATCAGATCTTATTAGGGATGAATGCCCACGTATTGCCCACAGCGCATTAGCAAAATCAAAGTGTGTCAAGGCAGCAACAGGGGCAGTAATAGGGGAGAGTCTATGTAACTAGCTGGTGGGAGGAGCTATAAACTAGCTGGGTGTTAGGGGCAGTGATAGGGGAGTGTCCATGTACCTAGTTTGTGGGAGGAGCTATAAACTAACTGGGTGTTAGGGGCAGTGATAGGGGACTGTCCATGTAACTAGCTTGTGGTTGGAGCTATAAACAAGCTGGGTGTTTGGGGCAGTGGTAGGGAAGTGTCCATGTAACTAGCTGGTGGGAGGAGCTATAAACTAGGTGGGTGTTTGGGGCAGTGGTAGGGGAGTGTCCATGTAACTGGTGGCAGGAGCTATAAATTAGCTGGGTGTTAGGGGTGGTACTGGAGCTGCGGCAGAGAAAGAAGAAGTGCATCATGGGTTTGGTTGGATATAGAAACAGGAAGTGCTACATGCAGGATGTGAACAAACCAGAGTGATTTGGTTACATAGTGAAAACGGGTCAGGGGAGTCCAAATATAAAATAAATAAAAAAGAATAGAGAAGATGTACATGAGGTAACCAACTACTACATGAGCATATCTGTTTAAAACCATACAACAATTATCCGGAAAACCCCTTTAATCATTACTGAAATGAATGGTAGTGTTGCCCTTAGCATTATGGCCCAATTTAGAGACAGTGGATATTGTATGAGCTTGAGTATTGTAGGAGTATGAATATTACATGCTCTCGTAGTAGTTGAAGCCATATATCAGCCTGCACCCCATCTGTGGACTGCATATGTCCAAATATTTAGGGATTGCTATTTATGCAGTTCCCTTATACTGGATGGAAAGGAACTCATACCTGGGAGCATATGGTTCTTATCACTTTACATGCTGCTGTTTTCTATGCACTTATCATTTTAGCAATGGGGCATCATAGATGCTTCCTAGTTTTTGACAAACCTGTATTTCCAAGACTGGCCATGTTGAGCGCGCACCCGGCCTTATTCTCCTGAGCAGCTGTGTTTTCTTGTCGAGGATTGAGCCAATCATATGATCAGCAGCTGGATGGGAGACATGCGACTTGTGCTTCCTTCAATATGTATTCTGTAACGTTTGCAACTCACTGACAGTTGAGGAGCCTCTTAGTTTACCAGAGGACTATAAGCAATGCTAGGGAGGCCTTCTAAAGCAAATAGTTCATCCTGCATAGTAAGAGCCTCAATGTGGGTGGTTAACATACCCAAATGTATTTATTACAGAGTGTCCGCACTGAGGTTTAGCTTGTGGTCAAGCCCATTATCCATGAAGGCTACCTGGTATGGAAAATAAGCTTTATTTACAGGGGGCCTAAACTTTTGCATACAGAGGCTCAGATGGCAGAGCACTAAATGTACAGAAAATGTGTTATGACAAGATTTGGTTTACGATATAGCAACTGCAGGGAAAAGATTATTTTTTTCATTATGTCCATTATGTCCTTAGAACACTAGTAAATCACACATACTGTAGATTCCACCTTTCATCTTTTAGAGGTCCTTTAGAAAATGCAACGTGAAATCTGGTTGCTATGGGCAACTAAGCCAGTTCTACTTTACACCAGTTTTGATAAATCTCTCCCATAGCCAGTAGACTGTGACAGGTGAATGTCCACTTTTTAACACTATGTTGCTTGAAGTGGTGGTCCGACAAAAAAACTCTAACTACAGTTTTCAAACCAGCACCTGGATCTGAATACTTTTGTAATTCCATGCAATTAAACATTTATTATAGCTACTATTATTCAAGTCGAGTTATTCAATTAAATCTAACTGTAAAGTGCCACCTACTGTTTGCTCTTTTTCCAATTTCTCTGCCCTGCTCACTGAAACGGAAACACATGCTCATTTCCATTCTTCAACTTTCACTAGCTGCAGCAGATGGAACACGCCCTCTGAGAAAGAACACGCCCCTTAAGCTGGCGGCCTGAAATAAATCTAGCAGAACAATTGGAACAAAGAATGGGGAGATCTCTGGGTCCATCTGAGGTACAGGGCTGGTTCTAGCTTTGTTAGAAAGAGGTTTTATATGCACTAGATTATGTTTGATTTTCATCTTTTAAATTTTTCATGAGAATAACCCCTTTCATTTTAGAATATAGCAGGGTACTATTTATTTCATACAGAGCCCCACCCTTTGGATTTCTGTCTTTTACGTCAGACCAGGAGCTGACTGGCTCCTTATCTCTGATCTCTGACATTATAAACACTCATTATAGCTCAGTTCTTATATTACTGATAAGAATGTGGCTTAAAGGGAATCTGTCACTAGCGATTTACCATTTTTTTTTTTCATGAATCCATGTTTAACAGAGTACCTGTTTTCCATCTGAGTTGTTCTTTTGATTGTGAGTCTTGTCATTTCTTCAAAAAATCGATTCTTCTGATATGCAAATGACGCTGTAAGGAGCCCAGAGGGGCGTTATTCTTTCTCCACGGTGCCCAGGAACGCCCCTCTGAAGTGCCGTGCCCGCCTAAGTTTGAAAACTAATAACGCCTCCCAGTTTATCTAAATCGCCTCCCAGAGGCGAGGCTAAGTGCTCAACACCCGCCCCCCTCCTCAGCGCCGCGCTCTGCTTCAAACACCCCGATCCTCCTCTCTTGCCTGCGCTATGATAAGATGACTGACGGCACTGCGCCTGCGCGGGATTTGGGATGCCGGCGAGAGGAGGATCGGGGTGTTTGCTGCAGAGCGCAGCGCTGGGGGGGGGGGTGTTGATCACTTAGCCTCGCCTCTGGGAGACGATTTAGATGAACTGGGAGGCAGGCACGGCACTTCAGAGGGGCGTTCCTGGGCACCGTGGAGAAAGAATAACGCCCCTCTGGGCTCCTTACAGCGTCATTTACATATCAGAAGAATCGATTTTTTGAAGAAATGACAAGACTCACAATCGAAAGAACAACACAGATGGAAAACAGTTACTCTGTTAAACATGGATTCATGAAAAAAAAATTGGGGTAAATCGCTAGTGACAGATTCCCTTTAAATAAGTGTTTATGACCTCTCAGTAGTTTAGAGATATGGTTTGTTAGATGACCGGCAAAAAGTGTGAGTGTTTTTTCAAACTTCAATCCACAGCATTGGTCCAATTAGTGATCCAGAGAAGACAAAAATTGTTAAATGAAATAGAACAAACAGTCAGTCAAATTAAATTTCAAATGGATACGTTCATAAAAGATTATGAATATATGAGATTAAAAACTGAACTTAGATAAGGTTGAGCAAGAAATCTTACAGAAAAAGATAGAAAAAAATTCAATCACAGCAGCTAAACAAGCACATACCAATGTGATTTCTAAAAAAAATGATAGACACAAAGGAACACAACCACAGATACACACTAATTTTAATTTAAAGACTAAAAATAAATATCAACCTTTATTGGGTCCTTTTTTAGGCAAGAAAATCTATGGGCAACACCAATACTAAAAAGGAAAATTATGCAAAAACACATCACAATTTACAATATACACCAACACAGGTATAACACAAAGTAGGAACCTAATTTCACACACCATGGACTTTTTCCTTCCCAAACCACCACTGAACCCTCACCCTACACATCAAACACTGGAAACACTGACAAACAATCACTGACAACCACTCAGTCAACCAACACCAACTTCATTGCAAGTTATACAACCAATCCACTTCAGCAGAAAAAGAGAATGCGGAGAGGAGGAGCCCATAGAAGGACCACGTCACAAATTAGAGAAACAATAGAAAAAATGGGGGAGAGGGCTGCCTTGTATAATGAAGAACTGCTCGCGGTGAAATGGAGAGACAAGCGTGACGTTTAAATGCTCTCCTCCATTCACGCAGACACGACAATACAAATTGAACGAGCAACCAGTGTCATTGAAAAGCCCCTCTGTGTCCACGACTACAATTTGCTCATGGGAGGGGTGGACTTCAATGACCAGATGTTGGTTCCCTATTTAGTTTCCCGATGCACCAGATGCTGTTATAAGAAGGTGTCTGTATATTTAATTCAATTGGCTGTATATAATAGTTTTGTTCTCTACAATAAGGCTGGGAGAACAGGATCCTTCCTCAAATTTCAGGAAGAGATCATCGAGAACCTCCTGTATCCAGGAGGTTCCATGGCCCCATCCACCAGTGTAGTAAGCCATCTACACAAGCGACATTTCCCCAATGTCGTTGCTGGTAACTCAACCCAACCGTCACCCCGAAAAAGATGTCGTGTCTGTAGCAGGAGTGGAATAAGGCGTGACACCCACTATTTCTGTCCTGACTGCCCTGACCACCCTGCCCTATGCTTAGGGGAGTGTTTCCGGAAGTACCACTCACAGGTACACTATTAGCATAGGGATTGCATCTCACAGGACAGGCACACAGGGCTATAGGGCCCATTCACACTGAGCTGCTGCAAACCTCTCCTTTCACCTGGGACAAAGTGCATAATGTACTTCGCCACATCTTTGGGCGATTTGCGCTTTGCACATTGATCCCATGGGGAAGGAGAGGTTTGTCCTATAAAGGTAAAAAAAAAAAAATCACCAGTAAGCAAAAAAGTTAACATTCTGTTCAAAAAGTTAAATAAAGTTTATATGTTCCGTTCAAATGTTATTATAAAGTTGATAAATTTATTGCGTTGCGGCCTGTTTTTTTTGTTTTGTTTTGTTTTTTTTACCTTCCAGGTGGACCAACCGATCGACTAGCTGCAGCACTGATGTGCATTCTGACAGAAGCATTGCGCTGCTGTCAGATTACACAAAAGTCGGTGTATGCGGCGCTGTAAGACAAAATTTCTCCTCTGCAGTAAAATATACGTTTGCCGAGGCATATGAGCTGAGGAGGCGGCGGTGTTCATATGCTTTGGCAAACACGTTGTATATAAAAATATAAATACAAAAATCCCGGCAATGATTTATTCATCCACATCGATTGATGTGAATGGAGAAATCGGGTTTGCCAGGGCATATAAGCTAAGTGGGTATGGATGTTGGGCGGAGCTCCTATGTCCTGGCAGACGCCTTTCCCCTCCTTTTTATTTTTTTGGGCAGAAATTTTTTCATCCACATTGATCGATGCGAATGAAGAAATCTGTGCCGTTCATTTTTTCTTTCAGCCCAGAAGCTGAACGGAATAAAAAAATCTCATTACCTGTATGCTCAATATAAGGAAAATAGCAGAAACTCCTAATGCTGGCCATACATGTAATGATTGCGGAGACCCTCAAATGCCAGGGCAGTACAAACACCCCACAAATGACCCCATTTTGGAAAGAAGACACCCCAAGGTATTCGTTGAGGGGCATTTTGAGTCCATGAAAGATTGAAATTTTTGTCCCAAGTTAGCGGAAAGGGAGACTTTGTGAGAAAAAAAAATTTCTATGAACTCGCCATGCCCCTCATTGAATACCTTGGGGTGTCTTCTTTCCAAAATGGGGTCACATGTGAGGTATTTATACTGCCCTGGCATTTTAGGGGCCCAAATGCATGCGAAGTAGTTTGAAATCAAAATCTGTAAAAAATGGCCTGTGAAATCCGAAAGGTGCTCTTTGGAATGTGGGCCCCTTTGCCCACCTAAGCTGCAAAAAAGTGTCACACATGTGGTATCGTCGTACTAAGTAGAAGTTGGGGAATGTGTTTTGGTTTGTCATTTTACATATACCCATGCTGGGTGAGATTCAGAATTCTGGCATGCAGGGTTTCCCTCCTTCATTTTTCTCTTTTTATATTTATATTAGCGCTTCGTCTTGAGATGCCTTTTTTAGAAAACATTTAATCAAATAAAGTATCTAGGATCTATTACCATGATTTGAACATCTAAATGTGGAGCCCTAGCTTTTTAATATGGGAGGAGATTTTTCTGCTATACCCCTGACAACCCCCCTCCCCTTCCACCTCGCCGAAACTGGAGAGGGAAGCACACTTTCCTGCTGAGGAGCAGGTAAATATGGGTCACATAACACATGAGGGACATGTCCCTTCTTCATCCAGTAATTGACTGCACCAGCATATATGACCCCCATCAAACCGGAAGTTCATTAGCAAGGACCAGAGCATGGCAATTAACTGAAGGAGTCGGAACCCAATGTGGGGAGTAGGTAAGTGTGTTCCCCTCCACAGGTCCGATGAGGTGGGGGGGGGACGGGACTGGACAACCCCTTTAAATGTGATCAGCCTATGCTCTCATTGTATTTATTGTACATTACTGTTATTGATTTCTGTAATTTATGACCTCCTGCACATTTTAACTAATGTATTCTACTATTAATGCATGCATTTGTTATAATCATGACACAGTGGTAACTTGAAGAGGCTGGGCCCCACAGCAAATTATTGTACAGGGTCCACCCAACAACCCCCTCCTCCCGTGCAATCTTCATTCCTGTAGCTAGTCAAGATAGCTCTCTCAAACCAGGCCAGGAAGCCACTCTGTCCATTTCCTACATGCATATACTATATGTTATCAGTGATGGCCAGTTCGCATTGTTTGCCCGCGAACACATGCGGGCTGCCATCTTAACTCACAAGTCTGGCGAGGCACAGGTAAGCCCAGTCAGCGGGAGCAGGCAGTTCCGAGAACAGCCCGATGAAGGCCCCCGGCGGTTGTTCTTGGAACTGCCTGCTCCCGGTGACCGCATTTGTTTCAGACCGGCTCGCGGCGCAGGCACAGGTAAGGGCTTACCTGTGCATCGCCGGACTTGTGAGTCAAGATGGCAGCCCGCATGTGTTCGCGGGCGAACAATGCGAACTGCCCATCACTGTAGGTCATGTCAGTGTATATACTGTCATTCTATAATACTGTTGAGGGCGTCTTGACAAATAAAATCTTTGTCCTCCTCTCAAGCGAGCCCCTTCCGAGCTTGGACCCCATAGCAACTGCTTCCCCTATAGCTACGCCCCTTTAATGACAGTTAAAAAGTGTTGTGTCCGCTTTTTAATAAATTTAGAGCAAACCACTCAAACTATCCCCTCTATTCAGACTGATGTAAGACACGCCACTCTTGGGTCATGATATCTGGATCCCAGCTGAAAAGGCAGCATAGATTCACAGATAAGATTTGTAAGAATACAAACCTCTATGTACTACTGATAGGCTGGGTTTTGACATTATGTTTTTTTTGCAGTTTATGAAGCCAAAGCTAAGAACAAATAAAAAACAGACACATAAAGGAAAAATTGAGTCTTCTCATTTTGAATCCACTCTCGGCTCCTATTTTAAAAATCGCTCCAATGTGGAAAAATACCCATATGAGAAGAATGAATGCCTGCGAATAGTCGTTGCTTAAAAAATTCTAGCCAGATAAATGCTATCAATATACAGACAGTTTCGGGTGCATTCTGCAGTGTCTGTATGCCTCAGGGGAAGGTGCATGTCAAACGTATTCATAGGCCCCCGTTTTATGGACAAAGGACAAAAACGTCTCCTATAGGCCTCCATCGGTCTGGTATAACTTTTTTCTTTTGCTTTACAGAATAGCATAGTCAGCAATGTTATTCTTAATACCCAATATACATTTATAAAAAATGTTTAACATAAGAGACAATGGGTGAAATCTGCCACTACATGCCTATGCAGTGGGATATTTTGGGGACATCAGTTGGAGGTATACATCAGGGACAGTTTTTGAAGTTTTGAAGCCAATATCGGGATTGAATAGTAAAGGGAAGCATAAAGCAAATAAGCGACTTCTGTTTTATGCTCTTACATGTGGTTGACTGCCATTTCTTCATTCTGGAGGCAGAAAGCTAGAAAGCATAGTATTTTGTAAGTGCAGGGTGCCATCTAGTGGACAGAAGTGGGCCCAATCTACAGTTTACACTGCCCACTGTACTTTATACCAAGCTACAGTAAGTGGCTTTCAAAGGTTATATGAGATTAGAAATAAAAATTTATTTTTTATGGTGCTTTTCACAAGCATTTTTTGTGCATTTTTTTTAACACTTTGAACGTGCCATTTTTTCTGTCATTTTGGAAATCCTATAGAGAAGACTACAAGAAAATCAATATCATATTGAGAAGATGCTGCATTAATAAAAATGCCCCTTCCAATGCAACAAAACACCCAAAAACTAAATTACTGTGGTAATGCCGACAGTTTGTGCCCATAGCCATCTCCTCCCTCCCGACAGGCATGGCTGCGGTAGTACTCACCCTCCCTACAGCCCCATGCTGCAGACCGCTCATGAGCTTTCCCGTCTGCATTCTGATGATCGCTCCGCAGGGTTGGATGTACGTCCCTAACTCTTAAAGTGCCAGTAGGTGCACAGGCAGTGCCACTTGTGGTATATAGTGCTCCTTCCTCTATGGAAAGGTGCCATAGCTATAGGTTCCTAGCTTGTCTAGTCCTGCAAGGGTGGACTACTACATAGTCCTAACCTCTCATGCCCGACCCCTGCCTGTTTACCGTATTGTCACTGTGCCTCCTGCCTTGAGTTATTGCCTTATTACTTTACTTATTACTACTGATCAGCAGATTCTGAACTGAGACTACTCCTAAAAGCAGAAGATTGGAGGTCCCTGCAGTGAAATCCAGATCCCTGCACAGGGGTGAAAGGGTGAAAACCAATCTATCACAAACGATTGACTGTTTTTCTAGCTGTGTGAATCCTACTTTCACTTTGGGCCAAATTACAAAAAGTTTTTAAACACTTATTTAAGCCAGGAGTCCTCTCCTGCATAATGGAAACTGGACGGATGCGGAATGCAAAACGGAAGGCCTCTTAAAGGCTTCCATGGTGCATTCCGTCATAGAAGTCTCTTATGGTCTGTGATAACAGAATCCATATTGGAATTGCCAGAAAACCCGAACGCCGAACTTCAAAACATGACGTTTGCTGATCACTACATGCATCCTGTCTACTTTACAGTGGCGGGGCAGTGTAATTACAGCTTTATCTTCCATTTA
Source organism: Bufo gargarizans (assembly GCF_014858855.1). Taxonomy (NCBI): domain Eukaryota; kingdom Metazoa; phylum Chordata; class Amphibia; order Anura; family Bufonidae; genus Bufo; species Bufo gargarizans. The sequence goes on along the minus strand of NC_058084.1, from coordinate 179,995,235 downwards.
AGAGAATGAGACAAACAGCTGTAATTACACTGCAGCACCACTACAAGTTAGATGATGTGCAGGTAAACACTTAGGCTACATGCACACGACCGTGCCGTTTTTTGCGGTCCGCAAACCCCAGATCCGCAAATAACGGAAGCCGCCCATGTGCCTTCCGCAATTTGCGGAACGGGCAGCCCATTGTAGACATGCCTATTCGTCTGCAAAACGGACAAGAATAGGACATGCTATATTTTTTTTGCGGGGCCACAGAGTGCTGTCCGCATCTTTTGCGGCCCCATTGAAGTGAATGGGTCAGCACCCGAGCCGCAAAAACTGCGGCTCGGATGCGGACCTGAACTACGGTCGTGTGCATGAGGCCTTAAAAGGATCTGATATTGATGACCTATCCTGAGTATGGATCATCTATATCAGGGGTGAGCAACCTGCGGCCCGGGGGCCACATGTGGCCCTCGATACCATTGTGTGTGTCCCCCAACCCTCTGGTAACAGAAATGTATGCCTAGGTCTTGTGGCTGCTCACATGTATCTCATGTATTCTTCCATTAGATGGGAATCCTGGAAGCATAACTTGACATTTCTGATATATACTGTATGTTCAATATGCTGTAAACATAGTATTTCAGTTGGTAACACCCCTTTAAGTTTTATTTTCGGCCCTTGGAAATGGTTCAGGCTGACAAGGTGGCCCCCAACCAGAAAAGGTTGTGCACCCCTGATCTATATCATGAAACAGAATAACCCCTCTAAGGTATCTAAGAAGCATAACTTTTAAAGGGAACCTGTCACCTCCAAAAACCATCCCAAGCCGCCAGTGTGAGTAGCTAGCAGCATGTTTCTGGCGATGCAGATGCAGCAAAAGCTCTTAAAACGTTTTGTATCCCCTGCCGGCGCGATTTTCTAGTCATACTCCAAGTCACCGTGCCCCCTTCCCTGACTGACGCTTGTGCACGAGAGTTCGGCTGGCTCTCAGTCACAGGCGTGACTAGAAAATCGCGCCGGCAGGGGATAAAAGAACGTTTTCAGAGCTTTTGCTGCATCGGCCTTCAGGAAGAAAATGATCGCCAGAAACACACTGCGGGCTACTGTCAGGTACTGCTGGCGGCTTGGGATCGTTTTTGGAGGTGACAGGTTCTCTGTTGTTGTCGCTGTATGAGGACTTGTTTTATGTGGGATGCACTACCGGGCCCCGAAGCCGGGGCACCCAGCCAGTGGTGCTGTATATTTCCCTTTATAATATGAAGTGCATCTTATAAAGGGAATACTAGTGAGCGCTGTGAGCGCTGTACATACCCCTCCTCCTGCTTGCTCTTCTCAGGTCCTGCGCTGCTGTGTCCTGGCTGCCTGCAGCGTTCTGAGAAGAGCAGAGGAAGTATGCATGCTGGGAGTTGTAGTTTAACAACAGCTGGCGTGCCGGAGGTTGCCCACCCTTGACCTAGACTTTCAAAGTGGACACCAAAGAAAATGAAAAACAAACATTTAATTTAGCCAACTTAACGGAAGGAACTGCTCTAGTGAACTTGAATTTACCTCACAAAGCAATGTTGGCATGGGGCGTGTCCTTTCTACTGTAACTGACACAGCTTCTAACAGAAGATATGGCTGGTGGCAGTTAAAGGATAGAACTGAGCATATGCTTCCAACTCAGCAATGTTCCTGAGCTACCGAGAAATAAGGCAAAGAACAAACAGCAGGTGGCGCTATAAAGACAGATTTTATTCAGTAACTCAGTGTCTGTACAAAGTTTTTATTACATGCAATTGTTCAGATCCAGGTGATGTTTGAAAAATGTTGACTTTTTTTTTTGTACGGCAAACCTTTTAAGACCCATTTACATCTATGAACAAGTTGTCACATGAAAAAAAAAACATAAGTATGAGATGGACTTTCCTAGCATTACAATCAGTACAATAAGACCAGGCTTGTCAATGCCTTGAACGTCCAAAGCAAAATTTCACCTTTTAGAACACAGGGCGCCGTATGTATCCTGCAGTCCGCAAAATGCGGATCCTCAAAAATTACGGATGACATCTGTGTGATGTCCGTGTTGCATCCGTTAGTTTTTTTTGGGCGGATCCATTGTAAAAATACCAATTCTTGTCCGCAATAACAGTAAGAATAGGACATGTTCTATCCTTTTTGCAGGACTGCAGAACAGACATACGGATGTGGACAGCACACGTTGTGCTGTCCAGATGTATTGTAACTAATATAAATGGTCCTCCTGACCTGAATACGTCTTTTTTATGTGCTGTATATTTTTTTTAAACTTCACTTTTATTTGTTTATTGTTTAAAACAACCATTTAGACATTATAGACACATTAAAAATTCTCTGTGGTATGCTGGCTGCTGATTTGTTTGCTCACACACCATTTACTATCTGTGTTTTTTGCAGCAGGAAACTGAGGGTTAGTATATTGTAGTGACCTCGGCTATGTGCACACTCCGGCTGACCTCCTATATATACTATATCATTAGCTCTAATCTGAGCTTCTGCAATTTTTATTGCTCTCCTTGGATTTCTGGAGGTGGATGTATTGTATTGACTTGAGCCCCTCGAGCGCTCCTGTGGATGGTCAAATCTACACTCCTCTCTGCGCTATAGAATTTGCTCTTATCAGAGCTCCCTGCCTGCTACCACTGATTCTAAGAACATTCAGCACACGTACACCCTGCGTCCCGACATGTTTCGCTGGACACCCAGCATCTTCAGGAAAAAACAGGTATGTGTATTTGGGGGCGGGGGCCATGCTTTAAAGCAGGCATGTTCAACCTGCGGCCCTCCAGCTGTTGTAAAACTACAACTCCCATCATTCCCAGACAGCCTACAGCTATCAGATAGAAGAATATAGAACAATTGTGTACTCTGCACACCTTGGATCCAGTGAGGGTGCCTGTGAGAGTGGTTTAGACAGTATAAGTTAAATCCACGGCACTCCGAGAGTTAATGCAAAAAGAGTAATCTCATTTAATTCTTAATAAACAGAATGCTGTTTGGTATACATCCAGTGCAAATTTATATACATCTAGTATTTATGCCATATCAGATACAGAAATATATAGAAATATATCCCGAACGTTTCGGTCTGTGCGACCTTCTTCAGCGGGATCTAAAGAGATATATAACATGCATAGACTGTAGTTACACAAATTTCTGAGTATAATAGACATGCTGTATAATTTAAGAAAAAATTGAGCAAAGCAGCGTTACATAATTTTAAGTCCTAATGGTGAGTCTAAAGGGATAGGGGGTGGAAAAGTACACAGAGTGAGGGTTAAAAAGCGAAAACCACAGTGGGCACAAGAGTCACCTATATAAATAGTAGTTTAGAAAGCTGAGTTAGCTTATAAGAAAGTCTTCTCTATGTTGCCATCATTCTATATTGCAGTACAAGGTAAGGAGGTCCTGACATACCTGAAGGCAAGGAGAGTATAGGCGTGCGCTGGATGTGAATACAGGGTGGATCTGGCGCCCTTTTTAATCCGTGTATGGGCGGCGCTCCATGGTGACGTGTGAGCGTCTGTGTGGAGTGAACGCACGCGCCGGAGTGACGTCGTCGAGCGCTTGGTGATGACGTATTCAATGTGGTGTGGCTTGCTGGAGCTAGTCTATCTCCCGTTCGGGAGGAGGAGCGTGCGTCCGGACGTGGTGCGTGCGCGCGCGCATGCGCATATTGACTCTTGGTTGTGGTGTGGGCAACGGAATGGGCAATGGTAAAACAGGAGTATCGTGGGGGCTAATAAGATTGTGGAGGCGGCTGTACATCACATGGGGGAGATATAGTCCAACTGAAATGGATGGTAGCATCTAGATATATCTCCATTTTGTGGTGGCTGCTCGGTCATACAATATAATCATCAGATAATAAATACTATTCTGTGGTAATCTTTATGTATACATTATATGTTCAGAAATCAAAGATCGAAATTCAGAGATCAAAATTCAAAGAATGTAAATAGCAATATATCATAAACATTTATAAATGTGTCATAGTGGTGCGGTATATAACCTTGATTGTATATACGAGCAGAGTGCCATAAAGGAGGAAATATCAAACAAGGTGGTTGCAGTTATGATGCATTAGGGAAAGGAAATATTAGTAATGCGGATACAGAAATATGGAAATCTGGGAAAAACTGCTAGCATGGGTTGAGATAGGAGGGGAAAGGAAGGGGTTAGGGAGGGAGGGGGGAAGGGGGAAAAAAGGGAAAGGAGGGTGGGGAAAAGGGGTAGTAATCTCACCCATGTTCGCCTAGTCCCCATCAACGATTCTAGAACAAGGAAATGAAATAAAAATGAGTTATCGTCATGATAATATACGAAAGTCACATTCCCTATTGAGACCTTTCGGTTCAAGTGTGTCCAGTTTGTGAATCCAGTATGATTCCCTTTGTTGTAGGAGTGCAATCCTGTTGCCCCCGCGTCTTGGTTGATGTACATGTTCGATGACCTGGAACCGAAGTTGTGTGATTTGGTGTTTATGCTTTTCAAAGTGTGCCGGTATGGGCAAAAGGAGTTGCTTTGTCCGTATAGTGGATTTATGTTTGCATATACGATCGCGGATGTGTTGGGTGGTTTCACCGACGTAGACGAGTCCGCACGGGCACTTGATCATGTAAACAACAAAGGATGAGTCACATGTAAAGTAATCCTTAATATGGAACTGTTTACCTGTGCGTGGATGTGTGATCAAATCACCTTTCAGAATATTCGAGCATTGTCCACAGTGCAGGCATGGAAATGTTCCATATTTGGGATTTTGCAAAAAACGTTGTTTAGGGATCTTCTGGATCCCGCCGAAGTCCGCTCGGATTAGTTTGTCTCTTATATTTGGTCCTCTTTTGTAGCATGTCCGTGGGGTTTTTTCGAATTCTTTGACCGATGGGTACGCATTTTGTAGGATCGACCAGTTTTGGCGCACTATACTGTGTATCTTAGGCATGAAGGGATGGTAAGTGGTGACACAGGGAATACGAGGTGTGTCTATCCTTGGTGTTTTGGGTGGCTTTTTATTTTGTTTAATTAGATCAGTTGGGTAACCCCTATTGGTGAATTTTGTACTCATTTCATTCACTCTCAATGAGCGTGTTGTTGGGTCTGAGACTATTCGTTCAACTCTGGTAATTTGTGAAGTTGGAATCGCTCTCTTGGTGGTATGGGGATGACAGCTGGAATAGTGGAGTAAGCTGTTCCTATCGGTGGGTTTGGTGTACAAGTCAAATTGGAGTCGATTGTTGATGTCTTTTTGTACTAATGTGTCTAAAAAACTCACCTCTTTGTTGTCAATGTGTATGGTGAAACCTAGTTCAGGATAGATCTCATTAAGATAATTGTAGAATGAGTCTAGATCGGTTCTGGGTCCATCCCATATGATGAAAATGTCATCTATAAAGCGTAGCCATACTTTCGCATGATGTTGGTAAAGGGAATGTGTGTATACAAACTTCTTCTCAAAGTCAGTCATGTAGGTGTTTGCGTAAGGTGGCGCCATATTGGCCCCCATCGCGGTACCGCGTTTCTGCACGTAAAATTGGTCACCAAATAGAAAGTGGTTTTCATGGAGGACAAGTGACAAAAGTTGTATGCAGAATTCTTGTTCTGTTATGGAGAGTTGTGAGTGTGTCGTCAGGAGTGATTTGGTGGCCGCAATGCCTTTCTCATGTGAGATCGAGGTGTATAGGCTGTTGACATCCATGGTAGCAAGTAGAGTGTCTGGTGTCACTGTAATGTTTCGTAGTTTGGTGATGAAGTCATTTGTGTCTAGAATAAATGATTGGGCGGTTTTAGTGAGTGGTGTAAGTATACGATCAAGGAAGATAGATAATGGTGATAGAATAGAGTCAGTAGATGCTACAATTGGTCGTCCTGGGGGGTTCTGTAAGTTTTTATGAATTTTTGGGAGTATGTAGAAGACGGGGGTAATGGGATGTTGCTTAGTGAGGAAGGTTGCCGTATTGTCATCAATCGTATTGGTGGATTTATAGTGGTCAAGTACTTTTTGAATTTTGATGGAAATGGCTGTTGTGGGATTAGATTGTAAGGGTTCGTATGTTTGTTTGTCTGAAAGTTGTAACATCACCTCACTAAGGTACATGGACTTATCCATTACCACAATAGCACCGCCTTTGTCTGCTGGTTTATAAATAATTTCTTTATGGGTTTTAAGGGAATTAATTGCCATAATTTCTTCAGGGGACAAATTATTCGTGTGGCGAAATTGGCCTTGGTGGTGCATGTTGAGAGCTTCCTGGATGGATTTCTGTGTGAATGTGATGTATGTCTCAGCAGGGTGGTAGGATCTAGGTGGCATATATGTACTCTTAAGTTTGAGTCCCAGTGTGTGTAATGATAAGGGGTTTTGGGAGGGAGGATTGGTCTTAATCTGTTTTTCAGGATCTGAAAAGTGGGCTTTCAGTCTGATGGTTCTGTAGAACCTCTGCATCTCTTGTTCTAGGAGAAAAGTGTTTAGTGGACTGGAGGGGCAAAATGACAGGCCCTTTTGGAGTACTGTTATTTGTGCTGGTGAGAGTGTCACGGAGGAGATGTTAATCACTAGGTTATCTATTGTACCTGGGAGCGTGTTTGTATCCGTGCGTCCTCTTCTCTTTCTGCCGCCTCTGCGTGTCTTCTTCTGCCTGGTTTGTATCCGCCCCGTCCACGGCCTAAAAAACGAGGTGGTCTTGCTGATCTGTCACTTTCAGAGCCGGATGTACTTCCTCCTTGGGAGTGGTAGTGTTGTTGATAGCCTCTTGGTGCGACAAAATTGGGATCTCGCCACTTATAAACTTTGTTTAATCTATAGTCCTCGGCGTCTCTTATGAACTTGTATCTCTTTGTTTCTTCTGTGCGTTTTCTAAATTCTGATGTTAGTTTCGTAGTCTTGTCTTTGATTGATGTCCAATCTTCTGCGGGGAGAGTGGTCTGTAGTTGTTGTTCAGTTGTATGGATTTGTTTGGTTAATTCAGTGATGGTTTGATGTGATTTCTCGATTGTAAGGAGTATGAGATCTAGTGAACATTTGTTCAAGATCTGTTCAAATTTGTCGCAGAAGTCGTTGTCTTCTTTAAATAGTGTTGGTCTTAGGTGTGAACGTAGGCCCCTTGGGATGCGGCCACATTTGTGGTATTCTGTGAGGGTGCTGCAGTGTAGTTCTAGTGAGGTAAGCCGGCGTTGGTCACGAGAGAGGTCTCTGGTTTTCCACTCCTGTGCTGGAATCTGTAGGAAATCGCTTGGTAACTGTATCTGTGAAATAATATTTGATGAGGTTTCTTCATCGTAGAAGAAGGTATTGTGGGACATAGGGTGCTAGAGTAGCAGATAGTAGATAATAGAACAATTGTGTACTCTGCACACCTTGGATCCAGTGAGGGTGCCTGTGAGAGTGGTTTAGACAGTATAAGTTAAATCCACGGCACTCCGAGAGTTAATGCAAAAAGAGTAATCTCATTTAATTCTTAATAAACAGAATGCTGTTTGGTATACATCCAGTGCAAATTTATATACATCTAGTATTTATGCCATATCAGATACAGAAATATATAGAAATATATCCCGAACGTTTCGGTCTGTGCGACCTTCTTCAGCGGGATCTAAAGAGATATATAACATGCATAGACTGTAGTTACACAAATTTCTGAGTATAATAGACATGCTGTATAATTTAAGAAAAAATTGAGCAAAGCAGCGTTACATAATTTTAAGTCCTAATGGTGAGTCTAAAGGGATAGGGGGTGGAAAAGTACACAGAGTGAGGGTTAAAAAGCGAAAACCACAGTGGGCACAAGAGTCACCTATATAAATAGTAGTTTAGAAAGCTGAGTTAGCTTATAAGAAAGTCTTCTCTATGTTGCCATCATTCTATATTGCAGTACAAGGTAAGGAGGTCCTGACATACCTGAAGGCAAGGAGAGTATAGGCGTGCGCTGGATGTGAATACAGGGTGGATCTGGCGCCCTTTTTAATCCGTGTATGGGCGGCGCTCCATGGTGACGTGTGAGCGTCTGTGTGGAGTGAACGCACGCGCCGGAGTGACGTCGTCGAGCGCTTGGTGATGACGTATTCAATGTGGTGTGGCTTGCTGGAGCTAGTCTATCTCCCGTTCGGGAGGAGGAGCGTGCGTCCGGACGTGGTGCGTGCGCGCGCGCATGCGCATATTGACTCTTGGTTGTGGTGTGGGCAACGGAATGGGCAATGGTAAAACAGGAGTATCGTGGGGGCTAATAAGATTGTGGAGGCGGCTGTACATCACATGGGGGAGATATAGTCCAACTGAAATGGATGGTAGCATCTAGATATATCTCCATTTTGTGGTGGCTGCTCGGTCATACAATATAATCATCAGATAATAAATACTATTCTGTGGTAATCTTTATGTATACATTATATGTTCAGAAATCAAAGATCGAAATTCAGAGATCAAAATTCAAAGAATGTAAATAGCAATATATCATAAACATTTATAAATGTGTCATAGTGGTGCGGTATATAACCTTGATTGTATATACGAGCAGAGTGCCATAAAGGAGGAAATATCAAACAAGGTGGTTGCAGTTATGATGCATTAGGGAAAGGAAATATTAGTAATGCGGATACAGAAATATGGAAATCTGGGAAAAACTGCTAGCATGGGTTGAGATAGGAGGGGAAAGGAAGGGGTTAGGGAGGGAGGGGGGAAGGGGGAAAAAAGGGAAAGGAGGGTGGGGAAAAGGGGTAGTAATCTCACCCATGTTCGCCTAGTCCCCATCAACGATTCTAGAACAAGGAAATGAAATAAAAATGAGTTATCGTCATGATAATATACGAAAGTCACATTCCCTATTGAGACCTTTCGGTTCAAGTGTGTCCAGTTTGTGAATCCAGTATGATTCCCTTTGTTGTAGGAGTGCAATCCTGTTGCCCCCGCGTCTTGGTTGATGTACATGTTCGATGACCTGGAACCGAAGTTGTGTGATTTGGTGTTTATGCTTTTCAAAGTGTGCCGGTATGGGCAAAAGGAGTTGCTTTGTCCGTATAGTGGATTTATGTTTGCATATACGATCGCGGATGTGTTGGGTGGTTTCACCGACGTAGACGAGTCCGCACGGGCACTTGATCATGTAAACAACAAAGGATGAGTCACATGTAAAGTAATCCTTAATATGGAACTGTTTACCTGTGCGTGGATGTGTGATCAAATCACCTTTCAGAATATTCGAGCATTGTCCACAGTGCAGGCATGGAAATGTTCCATATTTGGGATTTTGCAAAAAACGTTGTTTAGGGATCTTCTGGATCCCGCCGAAGTCCGCTCGGATTAGTTTGTCTCTTATATTTGGTCCTCTTTTGTAGCATGTCCGTGGGGGTTTTTCGAATTCTTTGACCGATGGGTACGCATTTTGTAGGATCGACCAGTTTTGGCGCACTATACTGTGTATCTTAGGCATGAAGGGATGGTAAGTGGTGACACAGGGAATACGAGGTGTGTCTATCCTTGGTGTTTTGGGTGGCTTTTTATTTTGTTTAATTAGATCAGTTGGGTAACCCCTATTGGTGAATTTTGTACTCATTTCATTCACTCTCAATGAGCGTGTTGTTGGGTCTGAGACTATTCGTTCAACTCTGGTAATTTGTGAAGTTGGAATCGCTCTCTTGGTGGTATGGGGATGACAGCTGGAATAGTGGAGTAAGCTGTTCCTATCGGTGGGTTTGGTGTACAAGTCAAATTGGAGTCGATTGTTGATGTCTTTTTGTACTAATGTGTCTAAAAAACTCACCTCTTTGTTGTCAATGTGTATGGTGAAACCTAGTTCAGGATAGATCTCATTAAGATAATTGTAGAATGAGTCTAGATCGGTTCTGGGTCCATCCCATATGATGAAAATGTCATCTATAAAGCGTAGCCATACTTTCGCATGATGTTGGTAAAGGGAATGTGTGTATACAAACTTCTTCTCAAAGTCAGTCATGTAGGTGTTTGCGTAAGGTGGCGCCATATTGGCCCCCATAGCGGTACCGCGTTTCTGCACGTAAAATTGGTCACCAAATAGAAAGTGGTTTTCATGGAGGACAAGTGACAAAAGTTGTATGCAGAATTCTTGTTCTGTTATGGAGAGTTGTGAGTGTGTCGTCAGGAGTGATTTGGTGGCCGCAATGCCTTTCTCATGTGAGATCGAGGTGTATAGGCTGTTGACATCCATGGTAGCAAGTAGAGTGTCTGGTGTCACTGTAATGTTTCGTAGTTTGGTGATGAAGTCATTTGTGTCTAGAATAAATGATTGGGCGGTTTTAGTGAGTGGTGTAAGTATACGATCAAGGAAGATAGATAATGGTGATAGAATAGAGTCAGTAGATGCTACAATTGGTCGTCCTGGGGGGTTCTGTAAGTTTTTATGAATTTTTGGGAGTATGTAGAAGACGGGGGTAATGGGATGTTGCTTAGTGAGGAAGGTTGCCGTATTGTCATCAATCGTATTGGTGGATTTATAGTGGTCAAGTACTTTTTGAATTTTGATGGAAATGGCTGTTGTGGGATTAGATTGTAAGGGTTCGTATGTTTGTTTGTCTGAAAGTTGTAACATCACCTCACTAAGGTACATGGACTTATCCATTACCACAATAGCACCGCCTTTGTCTGCTGGTTTATAAATAATTTCTTTATGGGTTTTAAGGGAATTAATTGCCATAATTTCTTCAGGGGACAAATTATTCGTGTGGCGAAATTGGCCTTGGTGGTGCATGTTGAGAGCTTCCTGGATGGATTTCTGTGTGAATGTGATGTATGTCTCAGCAGGGTGGTAGGATCTAGGTGGCATATATGTACTCTTAAGTTTGAGTCCCAGTGTGTGTAATGATAAGGGGTTTTGGGAGGGAGGATTGGTCTTAATCTGTTTTTCAGGATCTGAAAAGTGGGCTTTCAGTCTGATGGTTCTGTAGAACCTCTGCATCTCTTGTTCTAGGAGAAAAGTGTTTAGTGGACTGGAGGGGCAAAATGACAGGCCCTTTTGGAGTACTGTTATTTGTGCTGGTGAGAGTGTCACGGAGGAGATGTTAATCACTAGGTTATCTATTGTACCTGGGAGCGTGTTTGTATCCGTGCGTCCTCTTCTCTTTCTGCCGCCTCTGCGTGTCTTCTTCTGCCTGGTTTGTATCCGCCCCGTCCACGGCCTAAAAAACGAGGTGGTCTTGCTGATCTGTCACTTTCAGAGCCGGATGTACTTCCTCCTTGGGAGTGGTAGTGTTGTTGATAGCCTCTTGGTGCGACAAAATTGGGATCTCGCCACTTATAAACTTTGTTTAATCTATAGTCCTCGGCGTCTCTTATGAACTTGTATCTCTTTGTTTCTTCTGTGCGTTTTCTAAATTCTGATGTTAGTTTCGTAGTCTTGTCTTTGATTGATGTCCAATCTTCTGCGGGGAGAGTGGTCTGTAGTTGTTGTTCAGTTGTATGGATTTGTTTGGTTAATTCAGTGATGGTTTGATGTGATTTCTCGATTGTAAGGAGTATGAGATCTAGTGAACATTTGTTCAAGATCTGTTCAAATTTGTCGCAGAAGTCGTTGTCTTCTTTAAATAGTGTTGGTCTTAGGTGTGAACGTAGGCCCCTTGGGATGCGGCCACATTTGTGGTATTCTGTGAGGGTGCTGCAGTGTAGTTCTAGTGAGGTAAGCCGGCGTTGGTCACGAGAGAGGTCTCTGGTTTTCCACTCCTGTGCTGGAATCTGTAGGAAATCGCTTGGTAACTGTATCTGTGAAATAATATTTGATGAGGTTTCTTCATCGTAGAAGAAGGTATTGTGGGACATAGGGTGCTAGAGTAGCAGATAGTAGATAATAGAACAATTGTGTACTCTGCACACCTTGGATCCAGTGAGGGTGCCTGTGAGAGTGGTTTAGACAGTATAAGTTAAATCCACGGCACTCCGAGAGTTAATGCAAAAAGAGTAATCTCATTTAATTCTTAATAAACAGAATGCTGTTTGGTATACATCCAGTGCAAATTTATATACATCTAGTATTTATGCCATATCAGATACAGAAATATATAGAAATATATCCCGAACGTTTCGGTCTGTGCGACCTTCTTCAGCGGGATCTAAAGAGATATATAACATGCATAGACTGTAGTTACACAAATTTCTGAGTATAATAGACATGCTGTATAATTTAAGAAAAAATTGAGCAAAGCAGCGTTACATAATTTTAAGTCCTAATGGTGAGTCTAAAGGGATAGGGGGTGGAAAAGTACACAGAGTGAGGGTTAAAAAGCGAAAACCACAGTGGGCACAAGAGTCACCTATATAAATAGTAGTTTAGAAAGCTGAGTTAGCTTATAAGAAAGTCTTCTCTATGTTGCCATCATTCTATATTGCAGTACAAGGTAAGGAGGTCCTGACATACCTGAAGGCAAGGAGAGTATAGGCGTGCGCTGGATGTGAATACAGGGTGGATCTGGCGCCCTTTTTAATCCGTGTATGGGCGGCGCTCCATGGTGACGTGTGAGCGTCTGTGTGGAGTGAACGCACGCGCCGGAGTGACGTCGTCGAGCGCTTGGTGATGACGTATTCAATGTGGTAGTAGGCTTGCTGGAGCTAGTCTATCTCCCGTTCGGGAGGAGGAGCGTGCGTCCGGACGTGGTGCGTGCGCGCGCGCATGCGCATATTGACTCTTGGTTGTGGTGTGGGCAACGGAATGGGCAATGGTAAAACAGGAGTATCGTGGGGGCTAATAAGATTGTGGAGGCGGCTGTACATCACATGGGGAGATATAGTCCAACTGAAATGGATGGTAGCATCTAGATATATCTCCATTTTGTGGTGGCTGCTCGGTCATACAATATAATCATCAGATAATAAAGTACTATTCTGTGGTAATCTTTATGTATACATTATATGTTCAGAAATCAAAGATCGAAAGTTCAGAGATCAAAATTCAAAGAATGTAATAGCAATATATCATAAACATTTATAAATGTGTCATAGTGGTGCGGTATATAACCTTGATTGTATATACGAGCAGAGTGCCATAAAGGAGGAAATATCAAACAAGGTGGTTGCAGTTATGATGCATTAGGGAAAGGAAATATTAGTAATGCGGATACAGAAATATGGAAATCTGGGAAAAACTGCTAGCATGGGTTGAGATAGGAGGGGAAAGGAAGGGGTTAGGGAGGGAGGGGGGAAGGGGGAAAAAAGGGAAAGGAGGGTGGGGAAAAGGGGTAGTAATCTCACCCATGTTCGCCTAGTCCCCATCAACGATTCTAGAACAAGGAAATGAAATAAAAATGAGTTATCGTCATGATAATATACGAAAGTCACATTCCCTATTGAGACCTTTCGGTTCAAGTGTGTCCAGTTTGTGAATCCAGTATGATTCCCTTTGTTGTAGGAGTGCAATCCTGTTGCCCCCGCGTCTTGGTTGATGTACATGTTCGATGACCTGGAACCGAAGTTGTGTGATTTGGTGTTTATGCTTTTCAAAGTGTGCCGGTATGGTTTTCGCTTTTTAACCCTCACTCTGTGTACTTTTCCACCCCCTATCCCTTTAGACTCACCATTAGGACTTAAAATTATGTAACGCTGCTTTGCTCAATTTTTTCTTAAATTATACAGCATGTCTATTATACTCAGAAATTTGTGTAACTACAGTCTATGCATGTTATATATCTCTTTAGATCCCGCTGAAGAAGGTCGCACAGACCGAAACGTTCGGGATATATTTCTATATATTTCTGTATCTGATATGGCATAAATACTAGATGTATATAAATTTGCACTGGATGTATACCAAACAGCATTCTGTTTATTAAGAATTAAATGAGATTACTCTTTTTGCATTAACTCTCGGAGTGCCGTGGATTTAACTTATACTGTCTAAACCACTCTCACAGGCACCCTCACTGGATCCAAGGTGTGCAGAGTACACAATTGTTCTATTATCTACTATCTGCTACTCTAGCACCCTATGTCCCACAATACCTTCTTCTACGATGAAGAAACCTCATCAAATATTATTTCACAGATACAGTTACCAAGCGATTTCCTACAGATTCCAGCACAGGAGTGGAAAACCAGAGACCTCTCTCGTGACCAACGCCGGCTTACCTCACTAGAACTACACTGCAGCACCCTCACAGAATACCACAAATGTGGCCGCATCCCAAGGGGCCTACGTTCACACCTAAGACCAACACTATTTAAAGAAGACAACGACTTCTGCGACAAATTTGAACAGATCTTGAACAAATGTTCACTAGATCTCATACTCCTTACAATCGAGAAATCACATCAAACCATCACTGAACTAACCAAACAAATCCATACAACTGAACAACAACTACAGACCACTCTCCCCGCAGAAGATTGGACATCAATCAAAGACAAGACTACGAAACTAACATCAGAATTTAGAAAACGCACAGAAGAAACAAAGAGATACAAGTTCATAAGAGACGCCGAGGACTATAGATTAAACAAAGTTTACAAGTGGCGAGATCCCAATTTTGTCGCACCAAGAGGCTATCAACAACACTACCACTCCCAAGGAGGAAGTACATCCGGCTCTGAAAGTGACAGATCAGCAAGACCACCTCGTTTTTTAGGCCGTGGACGGGGCGGATACAAACCAGGCAGAAGAAGACACGCAGAGGCGGCAGAAAGAGAAGAGGACGCACGGATACAAACACGCTCCCAGGTACAATAGATAACCTAGTGATTAACATCTCCTCCGTGACACTCTCACCAGCACAAATAACAGTACTCCAAAAGGGCCTGTCATTTTGCCCCTCCAGTCCACTAAACACTTTTCTCCTAGAACAAGAGATGCAGAGGTTCTACAGAACCATCAGACTGAAAGCCCACTTTTCAGATCCTGAAAAACAGATTAAGACCAATCCTCCCTCCCAAAACCCCTTATCATTACACACACTGGGACTCAAACTTAAGAGTACATATATGCCACCTAGATCCTACCACCCTGCTGAGACATACATCACATTCACACAGAAATCCATCCAGGAAGCTCTCAACATGCACCACCAAGGCCAATTTCGCCACACGAATAATTTGTCCCCTGAAGAAATTATGGCAATTAATTCCCTTAAAACCCATAAAGAAATTATTTATAAACCAGCAGACAAAGGCGGTGCTATTGTGGTAATGGATAAGTCCATGTACCTTAGTGAGGTGATGTTACAACTTTCAGACAAACAAACATACGAACCCTTACAATCTAATCCCACAACAGCCATTTCCATCAAAATTCAAAAAGTACTTGACCACTATAAATCCACCAATACGATTGATGACAATACGGCAACCTTCCTCACTAAGCAACATCCCATTACCCCCGTCTTCTACATACTCCCAAAAATTCATAAAAACTTACAGAACCCCCCAGGACGACCAATTGTAGCATCTACTGACTCTATTCTATCACCATTATCTATCTTCCTTGATCGTATACTTACACCACTCACTAAAACCGCCCAATCATTTATTCTAGACACAAATGACTTCATCACCAAACTACGAAACATTACAGTGACACCAGACACTCTACTTGCTACCATGGATGTCAACAGCCTATACACCTCGATCTCACATGAGAAAGGCATTGCGGCCACCAAATCACTCCTGACGACACACTCACAACTCTCCATAACAGAACAAGAATTCTGCATACAACTTTTGTCACTTGTCCTCCATGAAAACCACTTTCTATTTGGTGACCAATTTTACGTGCAGAAACGCGGTACCGCGATGGGGGCCAATATGGCGCCACCTTACGCAAACACCTACATGACTGACTTTGAGAAGAAGTTTGTATACACACATTCCCTTTACCAACATCATGCGAAAGTATGGCTACGCTTTATAGATGACATTTTCATCATATGGGATGGACCCAGAACCGATCTAGACTCATTCTACAATTATCTTAATGAGATCTATCCTGAACTAGGTTTCACCATACACATTGACAACAAAGAGGTGAGTTTTTTAGACACATTAGTACAAAAAGACATCAACAATCGACTCCAATTTGACTTGTACACCAAACCCACCGATAGGAACAGCTTACTCCACTATTCCAGCTGTCATCCCCATACCACCAAGAGAGCGATTCCAACTTCACAAATTACCAGAGTTGAACGAATAGTCTCAGACCCAACAACACGCTCATTGAGAGTGAATGAAATGAGTACAAAATTCACCAATAGGGGTTACCCAACTGATCTAATTAAACAAAATAAAAAGCCACCCAAAACACCAAGGATAGACACACCTCGTATTCCCTGTGTCACCACTTACCATCCCTTCATGCCTAAGATACACAGTATAGTGCGCCAAAACTGGTCGATCCTACAAAATGCGTACCCATCGGTCAAAGAATTCGAAAAACCCCCACGGACATGCTACAAAAGAGGACCAAATATAAGAGACAAACTAATCCGAGCGGACTTCGGCGGGATCCAGAAGATCCCTAAACAACGTTTTTTGCAAAATCCCAAATATGGAACATTTCCATGCCTGCACTGTGGACAATGCTCGAATATTCTGAAAGGTGATTTGATCACACATCCACGCACAGGTAAACAGTTCCATATTAAGGATTACTTTACATGTGACTCATCCTTTGTTGTTTACATGATCAAGTGCCCGTGCGGACTCGTCTACGTCGGTGAAACCACCCAACACATCCGCGATCGTATATGCAAACATAAATCCACTATACGGACAAAGCAACTCCTTTTGCCCATACCGGCACACTTTGAAAAGCATAAACACCAAATCACACAACTTCGGTTCCAGGTCATCGAACATGTACATCAACCAAGACGCGGGGGCAACAGGATTGCACTCCTACAACAAAGGGAATCATACTGGATTCACAAACTGGACACACTTGAACCGAAAGGTCTCAATAGGGAATGTGACTTTCGTATATTATCATGACGATAACTCATTTTTATTTCATTTCCTTGTTCTAGAATCGTTGATGGGGACTAGGCGAACATGGGTGAGATTACTACCCCTTTTCCCCACCCTCCTTTCCCTTTTTTCCCCCTTCCCCCCTCCCTCCCTAACCCCTTCCTTTCCCCTCCTATCTCAACCCATGCTAGCAGTTTTTCCCAGATTTCCATATTTCTGTATCCGCATTACTAATATTTCCTTTCCCTAATGCATCATAACTGCAACCACCTTGTTTGATATTTCCTCCTTTATGGCACTCTGCTCGTATATACAATCAAGGTTATATACCGCACCACTATGACACATTTATAAATGTTTATGATATATTGCTATTTACATTCTTTGAATTTTGATCTCTGAATTTCGATCTTTGATTTCTGAACATATAATGTATACATAAAGATTACCACAGAATAGTATTTATTATCTGATGATTATATTGTATGACCGAGCAGCCACCACAAAATGGAGATATATCTAGATGCTACCATCCATTTCAGTTGGACTATATCTCCCCCATGTGATGTACAGCCGCCTCCACAATCTTATTAGCCCCCACGATACTCCTGTTTTACCATTGCCCATTCCGTTGCCCACACCACAACCAAGAGTCAATATGCGCATGCGCGCGCGCACGCACCACGTCCGGACGCACGCTCCTCCTCCCGAACGGGAGATAGACTAGCTCCAGCAAGCCACACCACATTGAATACGTCATCACCAAGCGCTCGACGACGTCACTCCGGCGCGTGCGTTCACTCCACACAGACGCTCACACGTCACCATGGAGCGCCGCCCATACACGGATTAAAAAGGGCGCCAGATCCACCCTGTATTCACATCCAGCGCACGCCTATACTCTCCTTGCCTTCAGGTATGTCAGGACCTCCTTACCTTGTACTGCAATATAGAATGATGGCAACATAGAGAAGACTTTCTTATAAGCTAACTCAGCTTTCTAAACTACTATTTATATAGGTGACTCTTGTGCCCACTGTGGTTTTCGCTTTTTAACCCTCACTCTGTGTACTTTTCCACCCCCTATCCCTTTAGACTCACCATTAGGACTTAAAATTATGTAACGCTGCTTTGCTCAATTTTTTCTTAAATTATACAGCATGTCTATTATACTCAGAAATTTGTGTAACTACAGTCTATGCATGTTATATATCTCTTTAGATCCCGCTGAAGAAGGTCGCACAGACCGAAACGTTCGGGATATATTTCTATATATTTCTGTATCTGATATGGCATAAATACTAGATGTATATAAATTTGCACTGGATGTATACCAAACAGCATTCTGTTTATTAAGAATTAAATGAGATTACTCTTTTTGCATTAACTCTCGGAGTGCCGTGGATTTAACTTATACAGCCTACAGCTATCAGCCTACAGAAGGGCATGGTGGGAGTTGTAGTTTTGCAACAGCTGGAGGGCCGCAGGTTGAGCATCCCTGCTTTAAAGGTTCAGTGTCTGATGACGTTTTCTGTGCGGTCAATCGTACCGCTTTTTGTATAATAGCTCCACCTCTTCACTACCTTGTTCCAATCCTGGCAGCCTTACCTTCGTCCCAGGTGTCACCCTCTCCTCTACATCATGCCGCGATCTCATCCACGCCGGTACTCTGCACGGAGAGTTCGCGCATGCGCGCGGACTTAAAAGTCTGGATCTTTCATTTTACTACTGCGCATGACTGGGGACTTCATCCAGAATGCCTCTTATAGATTACACTGTGTTGCCGGAGATGCCCACATCTATCTGTATTCTTTTGGGGGGCATTTCTAATGAAAGAAAAATGAAAGAAGGGAGAAGAAGGAGGAAAATGGATAAAAAGGATTATATCTATACTAGTTGAAACATGAATTACCTATAAGCTATTTTGCCAATATATATGCTTTTTGGGGGGTGCTTCATCTGAATATATAATGCATACTATTTCTTCCATTTTAATTTATATTGTATATATATATATATATATATATATATATATATATATGTATATATATATATATATATATATATATATATATACACACACATACGCTCTTATTCCTCTCCCCATCATTAGCTCTCTATTTAGATTTTATATTTATTTTTGTATTTTTTATCTATACTACATTGTTTCCAAAGGGTCTTAAAACTATACATTATTTCTATATCTACATATAGGCAACTTTTACAGCCAGATAATTCATTATGGGTTTTTTTAAGTTTTTTTTTTTGGGGGGGGGGGGGGATTTTTAGATGTTATTTTCATACTTTATTGTTTTTATAAACCATAATGCTATATCCTTTATTTTTTTTAATGAAGGAATCGGATTGGTGTAATGAGATATGGTGCGTCTCTTCTTTCCAGAGATGTAAATTTGTTATACTTTTTATCAATATTTTTATGTTAATTATTCATATTTACTATCTTTTATGCATTGGTCCCCTATCTACCTAGCCTATTTTTTTAGTCTATTAATATTCTTAGCATGACTTTTTCAATTTTTTTAAAAATATATTATTTTTGTATGTTGGTCTTTATTTATACACTCAGGGAAATGACAAAAATGAGGCAAAAGTAAATCCCTCATTTATTCCTTCTGGCGAAAGAGATTTAAGGCGGTAGATCCACTTGGTCTCCTCTTGTTGTAGCTTCTTGTCAATATCCCCCTATCTGGGGCCTCTTCTGACTTTCTGTATCCTCCATATTTCTAAGTTTGAGGGATTCCCTTTATGCTGATTGATTATATGTTTGGACAGTGGTGTTTCTTCATTTGTATTTACACTACTCAAATGTTTCGAAATTCTTCTCCTCAGCTCTTGAGTTGTTTTCCCAATGTAGAGCTTAGGACAGCCACATTGGATCGCATATACCACTCCTGTGGTCCTACAATTGATGTAATCTTTTATTATATATATTTTTCCATCTGTCGGACCATATATTTATAGAAGGTACATCCTCCACAGGGGTACGATCCTTTTGTTGTCAACCAGGTTTCTACATGCTTTTGTCGTCGCTGAAAATGGCTATGTACCAGTGTTTCTTTAAAAAATTTTCCCTCTCCTATATGTTATTGCCAGGTTCCTTGGGATCACTTCTCTCAAATCTTGATCTGCCCACAGTATGTTCCAATGTCGTCTGAGGATTTTATACAATCTTTGATGTTCTACATCATAGGTGCCTATACAACGTACTGTTTTTTCATCTTTTTTCTGTTCTTTTTTATTTTGAAACAGACTATTTCTTTCTGTATTTTTTGCTCTGTTATAGGCTCGGTGTAATGTCTTCTTTGGATAGCCTCTAGTCAGAAACCTTCGATATAGAAGACTGCTCTCTTCCTCAAATGCTTGCTCATTACTACTGTTTCGTTTGGCTCTCAAATATTGTCCCACCGGGATACCCGCTTTAAGGGCCGGTGGGTGAAAGCTCTCCCAGTGAAGGAACCCGTTGGTGGATGTGGGCTTTCTGTACACTTCCGTCATGACACTGACATCAGACTTGAGGCTGATTTTTAGAAAATTCAAACTCTGTTTTTGAATTTCTGCGGCAAATGATAAACCTATATCATTTTTGTATTTTTGTTGAGGTTTCTAGTGAATTGAAGAAAATCAGACTCGGTGCCATCCCAAAATATTAAAATATCATATATGTATCTTTCCCAAAAAGAAATGTGATCAGTGTGTTGTGAATTGTGCTCTATGAAGACATATTTGTCCTCCCACCACCCTAAAAATAAATTTGCAAAACTCGGTGCACAAACCGTGCCCATTGCGGTGCCGTTTGTCTGTAAATAAAATTGTCCTTCAAAAGTGAAAAAATTGTTACAGATCTATTGTGACAAGGCCGTGTGAATAGGCCCTAAGGCTGGGTCTACATGGCAATATGTTGTGTGATATGAATATTGTGCAACATTGCATCTAATTATTGTCCATGATGTTGCAGTAAGACACACTACATGCTGTAACTGCGACGCAACAATCGCACATAATCCAACGCTTTTGGCCACAGGGCAAACGTGGCACTGGACTGTGCTATCACAGACCAGAATGCAAGTCACGTGTGACTGTGACTTATTTGTGACTTTTCTGCAATTTGGTTGTGTTTTTACAACAGCAATGCTGCACAGAAGCCTTACAAATGTTATACTGTCTTAGGGCACAGGCATACAAACGTGTGCCAGCTCAGCCCGTGCTGTGGACTGCAATTTGTATGGGCACCAACCGTAGGGCCACTGTATACAGACACAGGACCCATTCACTTTTTTTGTGGTGCGGATCCACGGAGAGAAAACCCGCAAAATCACTCCGTAGTGCTTCCATGGGGTTCAGTGTCTCCGCTCTGCACCTTCAGGATTGCAGAACCATTCAAGTGAATAGGACCACATCCATGATGTGGCGAGCACACGGCTGATGCCTGTATATTGCGGACCCACTGTTTGCGATCCGAACACTGACCGAATCACAGACCGAACAATAAGGGCTCATGCCCACCAGCCTACTGGCCATATTGCGGATCATAAATGGTCAGTCTGAAATATAAGGACACTGGCCATGTGCACTCCATAGTCTGGAATGCAGACCCATTCACTTGAATGTGTCCATAATCTACAACATACGACGAAGATAGGACTTTACCTATCTTTTGCGGAGAGGAGGCATGGATCGGAAGCCCACGGAAGAGCTTCTCATCCATGCCTCCGCAATGCAAAAAGATAGAACATGTTCTATTTTTGGCCATATGTTGCAGCCAAATGTGGTCAATGGGTCTTCATCTGCAAACGGAGTTCACATGGCCAGTGCCCATGCATTGCGGAACGCAGCATGGGTACAGGGCACTTACGCACCTGGGCATAACACTCTACATCTCCTAGCAATCATCAGTAAAAAAGATATTGCATCTGTATGCTGTCACGGATGAAGTTGCAGATAGCTGGAACTTATAAATAAACGACCGACTGGCTTGATCCCAAACTAGGGAGCATATTGGTGGGCCCTTTAAAACCCTAAAAGCTCTCCCTGACTGCTATGCACATGCAAGGGTCTCAATGGTAGACGATTGCATGCCCACGTACCTAAGACTGTGTGACACCTGAAAACCCTATAATAGTGAGGGGACACGACCACCGGCTCCCTGCACTTAATACGGACGGAGTCAAGGTCACCTAGAATCAAGCCAGCAAGGAAACACAATAAGGGAAAAGACTTATCTGAGCAAACAGCAGCAGCAGCAGCCTCCAGCAGTGAACACTTCATCCAGGAAGTAGTATAAACTGCAAAGTGAGGCAGTATGGGAGGGAATATAAAGGAAGACGATTAGTCTAAATAAGTGACACCTGGCAGAAGGAAAGGAGATGACAAAGTGAAACCAAAACAAAGAATGTCATACAAGAGGTAGAGAAGAACGTCTGCCAGACCTTCTCACAGAACTGGCGGTGACATATGCCCACCATTTTTAACGCGCACCCATTAATTTCTATGGGAGCCAGGTCTGTGTAAAAAGCCCATAATATAGGCTAATTTTACGCAAGCGAGTTTTCCACCTGGATGCAATGCGTGCAGCGAATGCAAAGCATCCAAACTGAATCCTGACCCATTCATTTCAATAGCTATGTGTATGCATCATCATGTTCTACATTGTGCATCAATCAATGCCTTAACTTGCATTTCTAAATTGTATGGCAAACTCTGGCTTGTTGGTGATGTCATGGAAAAGGGACATAAGAAAGGGCTGGGATGCATGAGGCTGGCGGAAAGGAATCAGAGTGGAATCAATAAGTACTGTATATTGCAAAGGGTTTTTCTCAGTCCAAATTCTTCAATTTATAAATCCCCATACACTTCTCACAAAAAGTTAGGGATATTTGGCTTGTGGGTGAAATTTCAGGATGAACCTAAAATGCACTTTACAGGTGAACTTAATGTGACCTTCTCTAAACTTCTGAATGCACAAGTCCCACTGTTCCGTGTTTCAGTACTTTTTGCACAACTTGCTGTTCTCTAACGGCAGCTTAATGGCAAACGGCAAAAAAGCTTAAAGGCAAAATTCACAGCAGGTGTTTGATCCATGAATCACCCAATAAATGTCCTGGTTCAACTAGAATTGGTATTTAGTAGAACTACAGGTGACAGCACACTGCTAATCAATTGCACAAAGAAATATGTGAATACTGAATAAAAATAGCGGCTTGGTGGCCATACTTACTGCAAACGCAGCTGGAAGCTCTTTGCGCATATAATTGATCAAAAATATGTCAAGCCCATCTTCCAGACGATAAGGTGGCTTCTAATCAGATGGGGCCTACTCTAACATGCCTCTCCTGGGCTTACAGCCTACAATCTGGGCCAAGTAGCACCCAGCTATATCCTATACATGCCTCTCCCAGGCTGTCAGCCTGCAATATGGGACAGGTAGGATACAGCTGTACAATCTATCTAATTAAAAGCACATGGTAAATGGGCAGGAGGTGCATGGTTCAAACTCACCACCAGGGGGCGCCCCCCCCCCAGTGGCAGTGACAATAGGGAAGAAAAAGAGACGAACCAGCACCTCCATAATAAGTAATTTGAGAATGCAGGTGCACGCTACCATGGCTGAAACACAATGTGATTAGTAGAACTACAGGTAACAGCACACTGCTAGAGTAGGCCCCATCTGATTAGAAGCCACCTTGTCGTTTGGTAGATGGGCTCGACATATTTTTTATCAATTATATGCGCAAAGAGCTTCTAGCTGCCTTTGCAGTAAGTATGGCCACCAAGCCGCTATTTTTATTCAGTATTCACGTATATCTTTGTGCAATTGATCTGCAGAGTGCTGTTACCTGTAGTTCTACTAATCCCATTGTATTTCAGCCATGGTAGCGTGCACCTGCATTCTCAAATTACTTATTATGGAGGTGCTGGTTTGTCGGTTTTTCTTCCCTCTGTTCACATTTTTACAGCAATTTTTTGTCTTTATTGCTTCTTTTAAAAAATGTTGTATGTTGTAGCTCTTGGCTTTTTTTGGGGCATATTGCCAACACCTTCTCTATGGGGGAAAACGCCATGAGTAAAACACAAGTGATAATACACACTGGTGTAAAGTAAAAGTGGCTTTGTTGCCCATAGCAACCAATCGGATTCCACCTTTCATTTTCCAAAGGAGCTCTAAAAAATGAAAGGCGGAGTATTATCTGAGAATGTGACAAAAATGTTTACATTTTTCCTGGTGTTCTTTGCTGGTAAAAAAAAAAAATGGCAGAGCTAAATTCATGTTCGTGAAAGCCCTAAATACTGGGGGTAATTTACGAACATTTTTTACGCCAGGTTTTAACATAAAAATGTTCCCAAGACCCCTTTTTGTGACTTTTTATACACATGTAAAAGTGTTTTTGTACTGTGCTCGCCAATTGGGAGAGGGGAGGGAGTGGCAGGGTATAGGCCAGGACTAGGCCAGGGCTGGAACTTCGGCTCTGGCAAATTTAACATCTTTTACACCTGGAAACAGGCATAAAAGGGGAGTAGAAACGACTCCAGTCACGGTCTAGAGTAGTTTTTACTCCAGGGGGTAGGGACTTCCAGAAATATGCTTAATTTATGACGAGGTGCACGTGCAGCAAGCCCCTGAGAAGCTGAAGCAGGGGATGGGAGTGGTAGTGACCCTGGTTGATGATTTGTCACAGTGTACTCCCTCAGGAGTGTCCTTGATGTTACATTTCTATGTGGTTGCAAGACAGCAGTGATCACTACACAGAGCAAATTATCCTCAGATGGCCAGCATGAGCTAAACATATACGTTTACAGCAATAGTCCTCAAATTACTCAATTACTCAGTCTCTTGCTACAGTCTCTAGTACTAGGATTTCTGGCTAGAAACCGTAATCTGTTACAATGTCTGCAATTCGCAAAGTGTCATGCAGTTCTAATAATACAACTGGCCAAAATAGTAGTTTGGAGTGTGTCTTAACTCATTATCCATCTACTGCAGCAAGGCCTGAAAATGCTGTATTGTGATCACTGGCGATCAAAGAATTTTCACATTACAAATTGAACCCGTCAAGGGTGCCCCCTTTCCTCCTCCTTATTCATATTAGACCTTGCTACAGGCTTTGAGACAACCCTCTTGTTAAGGGTTTGACGGTAGACAAAATAGAGCATAAATGTGCAGCTTTAGTGGACGATCTCCTCCTGCTCTTCACGAACCCCAAACAAGCATTCCCACAAATCTTGGAAATCTTTAGTGCATTTCGATCGCTGTCTAAATTTAAGATTAATTACACCAAGTCGGAAGCATGGCACAATTAATTTGCTTAAAGCATCCTTTCCCTTTAAATGGAACCTAAACTCATTGCCATACTTAGGAATTGTACTTACCAATAACCCTGTGAGCTTATATAGATCTAATTATCTCCTACTCCTGAAGAAGATTAAGACTCAATTACAGTCTTTATCTATACTGTTATAGAAATATTATTAGAAATCTGCTCTCATCAGACTTTGTGTAGGGACAGACAAATCTCTCAACCGCAGTCAGACAAAGGTGATTTCATGTTCAGTTCTGCTGAGCAACTGCCCTGCTCCCACCCAGTCTGTACACTTTTATTGTTTACTAACAAAAGGTGTAACAATAGAAAAGGGGCTGGCCCATCACCCGACCACTTACTTCATGTAACAAGGATGCAGGAAGTGATGACATACAGGAAGTGATGACATAGGAAGACAAGACACCATCATTTAGAATAACATAGCCAGCTAACAAAACACATGTATCCTATAACCACTGGAGTTAACTTTATCCAGCCTTGCTCAGTGATCAATGCCAGATAAAGTTACTATAATCCTCATGCATGTTTATTTACAGGACAACATCATTATCTCCAGCGGCTGATCAGGCGCACTAGAGACAACAAACGCACATTCCTTTCATATATTGTCCTCTTAACAAATGCATCCACGCCAAGCCAATAAATACGCGTCTTGCGCGGGGGCCCTAGCCGGCGTCCATACATCAGCCAACAAAACACTGCTCTGCTGAACACATCAGTCTCCCCCGGCCCACAGCCCAGTGCTTAGCACATGGAACATTCGCAACCGGAGACCTCTGCGCCCAGCAGCTGTGACAGGACATACACAGGAAGATATCCACTCCAATGGTTTACCCTGACACTGAGGGACATGATGACAATGCACAATATATTAGAAACACATCCTAATAAAATTTCCACAACAGTCCCTCCTCTTTGTCATATGCTCCCCAGTGTCCCTCGACGAATCTCGATCTTCTTCTTTGAAAAAGTCCTGAATCCATAAAACAAAACAGATGATGGAAAACAGAAAGTCAATCTTGACACGTAGCTCAAAAACAAATCTTGACTCTGAGATTCTTTTCTTCGGGAGCTGACTCAGGGGGTGGTGTTTCGCGCTGGTCGCTGGCTGGTTTGGAATCCTCTGCATCTGGTCCATGGTATGGTCTTCAGGTCATCTTGTCTGTTCGGGCTTTGGTAACTCAGTCGATTAGACATCAGGAACATCTCACTGCAGCATATAGAAGGAATGGAAACAAAAAAACATAAGTACATGTCCTATTTTCTTTTGCCCGGATCCAATGGAAAACCAGTGAGCCCCAAGTCCTATCAATCCTAAAAAGGATTCCAACCCTCACTGGTCATAGCTGCACCTCTGCCCTGCTCCTGTCAGTATGGGCCTGACTCTTATCAATGGTGTCTGCTAGCCAGGCATAACCATCATCTAATTCACAGAAATCCTCCTCTGGACGCTGTACTGATGTTTCTCTGTGATTTCTCTCACTGCCTCAATGGTTTCTTTGAACATCTCATCCACTATGGACGAGAAATTGTTCAATCGCTTCATAAGTCCAACTCCTCATCCCGTCCAGCCAGAAAACAAATCCCTTCCAGCTCTCCCTGCCCATCTTACCTCCTTCCACACCATCAGTTTCTCCCAATCAGCTGCAACGTAAGATACAGGGACAAGCTTTACCAGGACACATGAACCTCTGGCATTAGGGGGAATTACCTTATAAGTGGCTAACCCGCATAGGAAATAGTATGGACCCGTCAACTCACACAAGAACTTCTGACGGTCTTCCAGTAATAACTGATCGCTCCCTGAGTCTGAAAGTCACATCCTTCTTTCCAGCAGATATAATCTGGTCTATGGATGCTAGCAAAGAGATCAGGGGTTTCATTAGTAAGGTTTACCGTTATACCTTCCTCACAACTGGAGGATCCCACAAACTTATGACCTTTGCCACATCTACGGGCCGCCTAACTACCCGGACACCAATACAGGATTAACAAGCGAGGAGCAGGAGCCAGAGCTCATATTAAACCTATAGCTGATATTACCCTCTAGGTATGTGCTATCAACAAATGTCTCCTTGTGGCCCTGGCTAGTTTGAGGTGTGTTTCCCTCCCTAAAAATTTAAATAAACAAATAAACAAAAGTGATACTCTTCATTCTTTGACTTAGTTGAGCAGCTTCTTGCAAGGACCGGTGTGGATCCAGTTGTCTCGTCCCTCAAAATTCTGAGAGGTTAGCGTCATCAGCAGCACCTGGAATGGACCAAGATATCTCGGCTCTAGTCCCGTCCTCGGATATTTCTTTAGCACGACCCAATCACCTGGTTGACTAGAATGAACAATGGTTATTGAGTCTCGGGCCAGGAGAGACTCTAGAACCTGGTGGTGGACATCGGGTGATAACCCGTGGGGCTGCCTGGCGGCATCCCTGATGGAATAAGGGTTATAGCGAAGCATTCAGGCCATGGATCGGCTGTGATTTTTACTTTCTTTGCAAAAATCTGACCCAAGTACCGTCAAAGAAAAGGCAGCTGTGATGGTTCTCAACGTAATTCCCTAGTAGGTTAGAAATTGATTGACATTTGAGAGGTTAGAATGGTTAGTAAAAAGTTTGAAGATTGTTGTTTTAAGCAACACTCCCCCCCCCCCCCTCTCATCGTCCTTAAAACCAGGACAAAGAGAAGCTGGATTCAACATGGTGCATCGTCTCAAGGTTAGATGGAGAGGTGAGGAAGGGATGAGAGAGAGAAAGAGAAAAGCGCTTCTATTGGACTCCGTAGTTTTAGTTGGCCGGGAGTACATGACAGTGTTAGTTCGCACTGTCTGGGACTTTTGAATGCCCTGTTGCTGGAGATCGATGGATTTGTGCAGCCACAGTTCTGCTTTCTGGAGGGAACCATGGCTTTGGAGTCTAGTGGGGAATTCATGGACTAACTTTTTCCCAATCCAGACCTCAAAGGTCCCTTCTTTGGGGATGGTCCAGTCTGTACCTACAGTCTATTGGTGCCAATCTTTGAGGGGCTTAACAACTCCTCCTCCATAGATGGATTTCATGTGCTGCTTGGCTGTCCTATACTCGGAAGTGTGTACCCTTTTGTTCCCTAGATTCCCCTACACCCATGCTCGAGCCTTCTAAAAGTAGGTGCGTCCACTCACAGTGTCCTGCAACACAGGCCTGGACTGCTGCTACTCCCCTTTGTTCGCCTCTGAGTTGCCCTAAGGTTTCTGGCACCGACACACGAACTCTGTTCACCCTAGTTAGACCTGGAAAAGGAGTAGCAGTGTGAGGAAAAGGGCTCTCGTCGACACACCCCTCAGAGTCTCCTAATGAGATATACCAGCCTCGGTTTTGGCTCTGAATAGTGACCTGACCACAGGATAGGGCTTCCAATTGACCTGGAGTGGAATGTGCGCACAGGAAACATAGAGTACTCCTGTGGGGACGCGGTACACGCAGAGAACACATAGTACCTTCTGTGGGGATGAGGGGTGCACAGGAAAGAAACACAGAGTACTCCTGTGGGGAAAGGGGTTACTCACACAGCCATTGGTATGCCCGGGTGATATATATCACCTTGTCTCCTTAAAAAAAACTCATCAACTCACTTTCCTTTGCCTATATTATTCTATATAGTCAAGCTGAACAGCACACAAAGCCCTTTTTGCAGTGACTGATCAAAAACCTCTCGCTCAGCAGCAACCCTTGAATTCAGACAGTAGTTCCCACACAATATCATGATACCCCCAGAACTCCCAACCAAATCTACAGAGAAGAGAGAGAGAGAGAGAGAAAGAAAAAGAGAAAAAGAAAGAGAAAAGCGCCAAATATGAAAAAGGAAAAATTGAACAATAGAAAAACCTAAAAAATGGGCTAGTAAAAGGAAACATAGAAAATTTCAGTTACAGGAAGTCTTGCTATTTATATTGAGATTCAGTAAATGTTAACTTAAAACCAAACCTCACATACAAAAAACAAAAAACTAAAAAAAAAAATTTGGAAAACTGTATAGGACTGAATTAACAAATCAATGTCTTGGAGGGTTCATCTGAAATCGTGAGCAGGAGAATTTCTACCCACCCAGTCATTTAAAAAGTTAATTTGCCCAGCCCCAAACCAGATTCAGATTCATTTTACCAAAGAACACAGGATTTAACATTACAAGGTCCCAAAACAGTTTTTTTTGGGGGGAAGGGAAAAATCAATTTAAATTAGGTCTTAGAGTTAAAATGGTTTATAAAGACCTTAATTTACCCTTCTCTGGCACACAAAAATTAGAAACTCTACTGAATTCCAGGAACCGATCTCTTTCCTCTCTGAGCTTCACATTTTACCGTTCATATTGGGATTTAAAATCTGCTTAATTGATCAATAACCTTGGCTGTCCCTGGGTTCTCTGCCTTTGCAAAAAAACATGTCTAGGACCATTACCCTACCTTGCTGAATAAACCACTTTACTTCTAGGTGTGGTTCTGGGGTACTTAACAAACCTGTGTCTGTTGCCATTAGCAACGTCACAATATTGTGCAATGTGCCCAGATTTCCTGCATGAAAAACAATAAATAGCTTGTCTCCCTGCACAATACCTTGTCTGGGCACATGGTGATTTGACTTGGTGCACAACATTAACCATCCCAGCATGACTAGATCCCACACTACTATCTGCATTGAGTCCACTTACCATGGACTCATCTGAGGAATCTTCTGGCATTGTGTTAACACTTCCAATTCCAGGGTCAGACACATTGTCCATCTCCATCCCTGAGTCAGATCCACTATGTGACCCACAGTCCTCAGACTTCTCCATGCTTACAGCCCATACATTTCCTCTAATCCCAGACACATTACTCTCCAACAGTTGTCTCAATGACTCCGGCTGCACTAAGCACCAAGAATGTTCATCTTCTGTCCTCCTGCAGAGAGCAGACAATTCCCTTACAGCACCCAGTGCGTGCGTCAGGCTTTCAGATAACCATTCATTCTCTTTGCGCATCTCAGTATTACACCTCACAGTACATTCATAATTAGCGGTAGCTTCAGCTGCCTGCTGGACAATAGTTCTCAATTTAACAATTTGCACTTTGACATTTTCCACTTCTCCTTCCAAACTCAGCTTCAGCCTACAAGACTCCTGATATTTATCCGCTATCCACCCAGCAGCAAAAATCAGAGCATACTTGCCTTTCCTTTTGCGCTATTTTTTGGTATCGATCAGGTTTGCTGCACAATTCTGAGCCTGCAGCCATGGATCAGTAGATCCCTGCATAGCTTGAAGAATGGCCGCCGTGTCCTTCAACTTTGCAACTTCTTTAAAAATACTTTCCATTGCACAAGAAAACAAAACACTGGTACCAATTTCTAGGAGTTGTCCCAATACTTTTGGCATAGAACTACAAGCACCTCCTTCTACACTGTAGTACCCGTATTAATTATGCCAAACAAGTCTATAATTCAGTGTAACAGCCACAGATATAAAAACATTAAGCAGAATCATCAACTATAGGACAATTTCACCACTAAAACTGCCACTAAAGCTCACACAATGATTCCTGTATCAGACTGGTCACTGAGCTATACCATAACCGAACACTCAACTGATATCCAGCACAAAACTTACCAACACAAAATCAAACTGTACATAGAAAGGTTACAAAAAGACAAGATAACTATTCTGGACAAAACTGACATTTGAGGCAAAAACAACCAAATTGCTTTCCATAGACACCAAAACTAAAAATGAACCAGCTCAAACTTAAATGAATTCCTTGTTAAAACCTGCAGCACCAAACTAACCAAGATGGCCGACAAAACCTCATGTCGTCACACACACAAAGGAAAATAAAATGGCCCAACAAAACCACATGACCTTCACACAAAGGAAGACCTTCACACAAGATAGTATCTACAATATCCAGCAATAAGAAAACCAAACTAAACAAAACAGTTTCTATAGTCCCTGTTCCTCACCCCTGAAACCAGAGCAAACCTCCACTCTGCGGGTGATTTACAGGCTAACAATATAAATATACTCTTTAAATGCTGTCTCTAATGTACTGCTCAGCACACACATACTCAGATCCACCAAAAACTACACAACGGAAAAGCACTTACCTTATCCTTACACAAATAGAGTGAAAAACATTATTTTAACAAGCAGAAATTTTCTCTGATGCAGCAGACAAAACTACAGTTTACTTTTCTCTTCCATTTTACCTGCTGTGCAGAGAAAAAATCTGTTGAATCCTTCCAAGTTCGCCATCTGTTATAGAAATATTAACAGTAGAAATCTGCTCTCATCAGACTTTGTGTAAGGACAGGCAAATCTCTCAACCGCAGTCAGACAAAGGTGTTTTCATGTTCAGTTCTGCTGAGCAACTGCCCTGCTCTCGCCCATTCTGTACACTTTTATTGTTTACTCACAAAAGGTGTAACAATAGAAAAGTGGCTGGCCCATCACCCGACCACTTACTTCATGTAACAAGGATGCAGGAAGTGATGACATACAGGAAGTGATGACATAGGAAGACAAGACACCATCATTTAGAATAACATAGCCAGCTAACAAACACATGTATTCTATAACCACTGGAGTTAACTTTATCCAGCCTTGCTCAGTGATCAATGCCAGATAAAGTTACTATTATCCTCATGCATGTTTATTTAGAGGACAACATCATTATCTACAGCGGCTGATCAGGCGCACTAGAGACAACAAACGCACGTTCCTTTCATATATTGTTCTCTTAATAAATGCATCCACGCCAAGCCAATAAATCCGCGTCTTGTGCGGGGGCCCTAGCCGGCGTCCATACATCAGCCAACAAAACACTGCTCTGCTGAACACATCAGTCTCCCCCGGCCCACAGCCCAGTGATTAGCACATGGACCATTCGCAACCGGAGACCTCTGCGCCCAGCAGCTGTGATAGGACATACACAGGAAGATATCCACTCCAATGGTTTACCATGACACTGAGAGACATGATGGCAATACACAATATATTATAAACACATCCTAATAAAATTTCCACAACAATATCATGGGTGTCCTTGATGGGGCGGAAGAGCTTACTTCAGACTTACATTGTACCAAAATTAACCTATTTACTCCAGATGGTTCCCATACATCTCCCTGAAGTATTCTCCAAACAGGTCAGAAATATCTTTAAAACCTTCCTCTGGAAGGGCAAAAAAACGAGATTAGCGTATAATAAACTTATGAAGAGCCGGGCGGAGGGTGGTTTTGGACTACCTGATCTACAGACATATTACAAAGCTATACAATTAAAACGGTGGCTTCAATTATGTATCCTTAAATATAGAACATTAGGTTCTACCATTGAGTTAGCGCTAATGTCAGATAGACAATTTGCAGGGCTTTGGGGCTTAGATCAATCGATTGAAGCTCCGGAGGGTCTTACTAAAGGAATACATCTAGCTACACGCCTCTATACACGCTAAAACCCCCCTTTTCTCTGATCTCCGAGCAGACTTAATTCCATACCTAGTATATGCGCCCATGACCCCTATTCCCCAGTTTTGGAAACTCCTGACAAACATTCCTATCTCACTATGCTTGACACTTCTTAAAGGCCAAAAGGAAATACCCCTCATATGCACTCAAGCTATTGAGAAGGGCAATTTCCTAGCTAGACAGGAATTGGAGTGCTCATGCAAACTACAAGCCAACAAATATGATACAATTCCAACCCATCGTGGTTCGAGAAACTAGTAGTAATTAGTAATCTTCCGAGACATATTATTTCATTTTTATGCAAATCATTAAACTCCACCTCTGAGATAATTACACCTGCTTATATAAGATAATGGGAGCAAGACCTTGACAGGTCTTTTTCCACACAAGAAATAAGACAAATCCACCAAAAGTCTCACAGTTTCTTAAGATATGTCAAGATGCAAGAGCATTCTTACAAAACCATGACACATTGGTACAATGATCCGAGTAAGCTATTTAAAATGGGACTTACAGACTCAGACACATGTTGGAGATGTAAAACATATAAAGGCACCATGGGCCATATTATGTGGTCTTGCCCTCTATTGCACTCCTACTGGAGTCAAGTAGAACAAAAGAGAAATGAGATCTGCAAATCTTCCATCAAGCTTTCTCCTCAGTCAGTACTACTATGGCTACCTTCCACAAGCTGGCAACCTACACTGTCAGAATTGCCAACCCATCTTATTCAGGCAGCTAGACTGCTAATCCCACTTCGTTGGTTGAATACTGACCCTCCCACACTTGAGCAATGGTACGAAAAAGTCAACCAGTTATGCTTAATGGATGAACTGGCAAGCTGGGCAAATAGAACACATATCTTATTATGCTCACCTGTTGAAACCCTGGAAAATATTTTGTCATCCTCAATGAGCAATTATGGGTCTCACTGAGAGATTCTGGTAATATATACACTCTAGGTTTTCTCTTTTAGACTCCCAGGTATTTCTTCTACTAATAGGGTAATGAACCGTCTCAGGATTAGGAGACGACTAGGGAAACTGACCTTCTTACTGAAGTAATTAATATGGTACTTCAACCACTCAGCTTCAATTACTCTTGCTCTTATGTTCTGAAGGAAGAATTGTCCATGGCCATTTGACACTTTTAACTGTTACTGTCTATTGTTATAACTATTGTTTACTACCCCCAGATGGTGGTTGGGTATATTGACCAATATAGGAGATATGCTTGAGCATGTCCCATTGGGTGTATACATTGGTGGACATCTATACTTCATTCTTTTGATTATATACTTAATCTTACAAGAAGTATGTTATATGCATAACATTTAGCTGAAGGTGTCAATACACCAGTATTTACATCTTTGTGCATTCAACCACCCCTCCCCTACCCAGATCCCTGCCTCCCCCCTCCTGTGTGTGATTGCTATACAGTATGACATTGTGAAGATTACATGGCATCATTGTTCTTAATGTCATTATGTATGTGACTGGTACAATCTTAATAAAAAGAGATTTGTAAAAAATAAATAAAAACAAAGAGTCAGGAGCTGAAAAGGAAGCCTCAGGAACACATCCAGTCTTGACCTAAACAGAATTGCCAGGAGCTGAACAGGAAGACTCGGGAACACATCCAATCTTGACTCAAGCAGAAGAGCTAGAAGCTGAACAGAAGACTCGGGAACACATCCAGACTTGACGCGAGCTGAAGAGCCAGGAGCTGAACAGGAAGACTCTGGAACACATCCAGTTTTGACTCAAGCAGAAGAGCCAGGAGCTAAACAGGAAGACTCAGGAACACATCCAGTCTTGACTCAAGCAGAAGAGCCAGGAGCTGAACAGGAAGCCTCAGGAACACATCCAGCCTTGACTCAAGCAGAAGAGCCAGGAGCTGAACAGGAAGACTCGGGAACACATCCAGTCTTGACTCAAGCAGAAGAGCCAGGAGCTGAACAGGAAGACTAGGGAACACATCCAGTCTTGACTCAAGTAGAAGAGCCAGGAGCTGAACTGGAAGACTTGGGAACACATGCAGTCTTGACTTAAGCAGAAGAGCCAGGAGATGAACAGGAAGACTCTGGAACACATCTAGTCTTGACTCAAGCAGAAGAGCTGGGAGATGAAAAGGAAGGCTCAGGAACACATCCAGTCTTGACTCAAGCAGAAGAGCCGGGAGCTGAAAAGGGAGACTCAGGAACACATTTAGTCTTGACTCAAGCAGAAGAGCTCGGAGATGAACAGTAAGACTCAGGAACACATCCAGACATGACCCAAGCAGAAGAGCTAGAAGCTGAACAGAAGAATTGGGAACACATCCAGACTTGACCCAAGCTGAAGAGCCAGGAGCTGAACAGGAAGACTCAAGAACACATCCAGTCTTGACCTGAATGGAAGAGCCAGGAGCTGAACAGGAAGACATTGGAACATGCCCAGTCTTCACTTAAGCAGAAGAGCCAGGAGCTGAACAGGAAGACTCTGGAACACATCCAGTCTTGACTCAAGCAGAAGAGCCGGGAGATGAACAGGAAGACTCAGGAACACATCCAGTCTTGATTTAAGCAGAAGAGCCAGGAACTGAACAGGTAAGTCATGAAAAACTATCTTTCCTCCACACATGCTGGTATTTTATGAAAAGCCCGGAGAACCCTTTTAAGCAGAGTCAGATATATAGGTTTTGAATGCCTCATCATTGACGTGTATTTAGCTGTGGCAGGCTGCATGGTACTGGCGGAAAAATCCAGCATCAAACTATGAGAGTGAAACTTGATCCAACTAGTGATCCATGTTGATGCTGATAATTAGTGATGTCCCGAACTATTCGGCGGCGAACAGTTCACGGCGAACATGGCTTGTTCGCGTTCGCCTCGGCGGGCGAACATATGAGATGTTCGGTCCGCCCCCTATACATCATCATTGAGCAAACTTTGACCCTGTACCTCACAGTCAGCAGACACATTCCAGTCAATCAGCAGCAGATCCTCCCTCCCACCTCCTGGACAGCATCCATTTTAGATTCATTCGGAAGCTGCATTCTTAGTGAGAGGAGGGACAGTGCTGCTGCTGCTAATCTAAAAGGGAAAGCGTTAGCTAGGGCAGTGTTCTGTGTCCACAGACTCATCTGCTATAAGGACAGCGTCCTGACAGCACCCCAAAAAGCCCTTTTTAGGGCTGGTACATCAGTCTGCTTTTTTATGAGATGTTCGGTCCGCCCCCTATACATCATCATTGAGCAAACTTTGACCCTGTACCTCACAGTCAGCAGACACATTCCAGTCAATCAGCAGCAGATCCTCCCTCCCACCTCCTGGACAGCATCCATTTTAGATTCATTCGAAAGCTGCATTCTTAGTGAGAGGAGGGACAGTGCTGCTGCTGCTAATCTAAAAGGGAAAGCGTTAGCTAGGGCAGTGTTCTGTGTCCACAGACTCATCTGCTATAAGGACAGCGTCCTGACAGCACCCCAAAAAGCCCTTTTTAGGGCTGGTACATCAGTCTGCTTTTTTAATATATATATGAGAATTGAATTCTCCACCACCAACTAGGGTTCAAGCTGCAATGTTTTAGTCACCTTTCTGCCTGGAAAACATCAATGCCTAATGTGTACATGCCTAATTTTTCTGTCCTCTGGTGCTGCACTGTGGCTGCAAAAACAAAACAAAAAAAAAAGGCACATACAAGTGTCAATTTCCCTTCGTAATCGGTACCTTGTTGTGGTGAAGGGGCTTGCGTATCACAATGAAGCAATCATCACCTCTATGAGTGTGTTGGCAATGTTGCCACACCCCAGATGATAAGGCCATTGCTTCATTATGATCAGACCAAAAGCGATTGGCTGGATAATTTTTCATAGAAAAAAACATTCTTTTTATTTTTTTTAAGTTGTATGGGTTTTTAATACATAAAATAAAAAAATCATAATAAAGTCTCTTAATAGTTTATTAGAAATAATGCAGACAATTTAAAAAATCCCCATCAATTCCAATACAAAGCAAGTACAGAGCTCAGAACTAAATTATTTGAGGATGTCGTAATGGTTCGTTAATTCGACAATGGTTAATCAATTCGACACATGTCCCCGGATAGGGGACGTAACAGGGATTAAACTGATAGGAATAGTACTAGTTAAGACACCACTCATATAGGGTGTCACAGCACATTGCTCAGTGCACGCGCAGTGCCCCAACTTGGGAGTAAGAGGACCGACCAAGCAGCTTTTTCCATCTCCCGGTTCCTAAAATCAATTCAGTTTGGTGTATCAGAGTTTGGTCTGTCACTGTGAAGGCAGTCGAAGGTACCCGGCCAAATTTATTTTTCACAAAAGGCAATCCGTGATATGGGACGTAACACGGATTTAAATTGATAGGAATAGTACTAGTTGAGACACCACTCAAATTGGCAGTAACAAAAAGGACGCACACAGATAAATCACATTTCTGCAAGGAGTTTGTCAACTTTTAACAACTGTTTGCGGTTGTCTAAAATCCATTCAATACACGTCCTGATAGGGGACGTAACAGGGATTAAACTGATGAGAATAGTACTATAGAAAATACCACTCATATCGGGTGTGACAGTAAATTGCACGGCGCAGACGCAGTGACCGTGGATTAAAACAAAGGGGAGGGAGCCAGCGTTTTTTTAACCATCTCCCCGTTCGAAAAATCAATTCAATAAATGGACCCCAGATTGGGGACGTAACAGGGATTAAACTGATGAGAATAGTACTACAGAAAATACCACTCATATCAGGTGTGACAGTAAATTGCACGGCGCAGACGCAGTGACCGTGGATTAAAACAAAGGGGAGGGAGCCAGCGTTTTTTTAACCATCTCCCCGTTCGAAAAATCAATTCAATAAATGGACCCCAGATTGGGGACGTAATAGGGATTAAACTGATGAGAAGAGAACTACAAAAAAATAACACTCATATTGGGTGTGACAGTAAATTGCACGGCACAGACACAGTGACCGTGGATTCAAACAAAGGGGAGGGAGCCAGTGTTTTTTTAACCATCTCCCCGTTCGAAAAATCAATTCAATTCACCTTTCGGGGACCCTTGGTGTTGTATGTGGCTGGGTGGAGGAAGAAACCTTCAATGACATCAACGGGACATGGCTAGCTTGGTATCCAACCTTGTGCAAATGGGGAGTTTGCGGTTGGGCAAATGGACTGTTTGCGGTTGTTTGCGGTGCATTAAAAGGGGAGTTTGGTCTGTAAATGTCTGTGAAGCGGGCGTAACCCTTACACTACCTGATCGATACAACATCATACCTGATCGTATACACACACTAGATGTTTTAAACCACGTTGTTCAAAAAAAAAATTGGATTGTTAGGTGATTTATGCCCTTTATGGATTAAAATCCAACTCTGCGTCAACTATGTAATTTTCCATGGGAGTTTTGCCATGGATCCCCCTCCGGCATGCCACAGTCCAGGTGTTAGTCCCCTTGAAACAACTATTCCATCACTACTGTGGCTAGAAAGAGTCCCTGTGGGTCTTAAAATTTGCCTGCCTATTGAAGTCAATGGCGGTTCGCCCGTTCGCGAACGTTTGCAAAAATTTGCGTTCGCCGTTCGCGAATGGAAAATTTTATGTTCGCGACATCTCTACAGATAATATGTTGGTTGGCTCACACATCTTGACCAGCATAGACTGCGTACTTGCTTGGGACTGCTGTGTCTGAGGACAGCCGTTACGTTTTTTTTTTATTTGACATGGAATGAGTCAGGGAGTGTTCAGGGTAAAACTGCACATAAGTTTAACCAGTTTTGTCTGCAATTATGTTCAGTGTTTCAGTTTTTTCAGTGCAGATGCAATTAGTTTTTGATGCGTTTTTCATGAGCGTGCGAAGAAAAGCTGAAGAATAACTGTTGAGGGAAGTGTTGGATTTAAATATATATGTATATATGCCCTTTCATATATGCATATATATTGGCCCTTTTAAATGGGCCGGTCCAGGTGGTATGGGTGTATACATGGAGATGTATGTATGCCCCCTTGTCAGCATACATCTCTATGTACAATATATTCATATGCAGGTGGGCTTATTACTGCCCATTTATGCCCCAGAATTATATTGTGTATATATACATGCAGGTAGATGTGCCCCAAACATCTATATGGATGTATATACCTAAATGTGGGCCCAGTATATGGTATGTATATACATGTATCCCTAAGTGCCCCCAGGTTGGGTGGATATATATATATACTGATATTATCCCCAGGTTGTATGGTGGGTGTATATATATACAGTACAGACCAAAAGTTTGGATACACCTTCTCATTCAAAGAGTTTTCTTTATTTTCATGACTGAAAATAGTAGATTCACACTGAAGGCATCAAAACTATGAATTAACACATGTGGAATTATATACATAACAAAAAAAGTGTGAAACAACTGAAAATATGTCATATTCTAGGTTCTTCAAAGTAGCCACCTTTTGCTTTGATTACTGCTTTGAA
The DNA here is from genome assembly GCF_014858855.1 of Bufo gargarizans. NCBI lineage: Eukaryota > Metazoa > Chordata > Amphibia > Anura > Bufonidae > Bufo > Bufo gargarizans. The sequence goes on along the minus strand of NC_058084.1, from coordinate 179,956,046 downwards.
CACTCTTGGCATTCTCTTGATGAGCTTCAAGAGGTAGTCACCTGAAATGGTCTTCCAACAGTCTTGAAGGAATTCCCAGAGATGCTTAGCACTTGTTGGCCCTTTTGCCTTCACTCTGCGGTCCAGCTCACCCCAAACCATCTCGCTTGGGTTCAGGTCCGGTGACTGTGGAGGCCAGGTCATCTGGCGCAGCACCCCATCACTCTCCTTCATGGTCAAATAGCCCTTACACAGCCTGGAGGTGTGTTTGGGGTCATTGTCCTGTTAAAAAATAAATGATGGTCCAACTAAACGCAAACCGGATGGAATAGCATGCTGCTGCAAGATGCTGTGGTAGCCATGCTGGTTCAGTATGCCTTCAATTTTGAATAAATCCCCAACAGTGTCACCAGCAAAGCACCCCCACACCATCACACCTCCTCCTCCATGCTTCACGGTGGGAACCAGGCATGTAGAGTCCATCCGTTCACCTTTTCTGTGTCGCACAAAGACACGGTGGTTGGAACCAAAGATCTCAAATTTGGACTCATCAGACCAAAGCACAGATTTCCACTGGTCCAATGTCCATTCCTTGTGTTCTTTAACCCAAACAAGTCTCTTCTGCTTGTTGCCTGTCCTTAGCAGTGGTTTCCTAGCAGATATTCTACCATGAAGGCCTGATTCACACAGTCTCCTCTTAACAGTTGTTCTAGAGATGTGTCTGCTGCTAGAACTCTGTGTGGCATTGACCTGGTCTCTAATCTAAGCTGCTGTTAACCTGCGATTTCTGAGGCTGGTGACTCGGATGAACTTATCCTCCGCAGCAGAGGTGACTCTTGGTCTTCCTTTCCTGGGGCGGTCTGCATGTGAGCCAGTTTCTTTGTAGTGCTTGATGGTTTTTGGGACTGCACTTGGGGACACTTTCAAAGTTTTCCCAATTTTTCGGACTGACTGACCTTCATTTCTTAAAGTAATGATGGCCACTCGTTTTTCTTTACTTAGCTGCTTTTTTCTTGCCATAATACAAATTCTAACAGTCTATTCAGTAGGACTATCAGCTGTGTATCCACCTAACTTCTCTACAACGCAACTGATGGTCCCAACCCCATTTATAAGGCAAGAAATCCCACTTATTAAACCTGACAGGGCACACCTGTGAAATGAAAATCATTTCAGGTGACTACCTCTTGAAGCTCATCAAGAGAATGCCAAGAGTGCAAAGCAGTAATCAAAGCAAAAGGTGGCTACTTTGAAGAACCTAGAACAGTGATGGTGAACCTTTTAGAGACCGAGTGCCCAAACGGCAACCAAATACCCACTTATTTATCGCAAAGTGCCAACACGGCAATTTAACCTGAATACCAATATAGTATATCTTCCATGTACTTTATCATTTAGCTATAATAGCTTAATATCCTACATTCAATGCGCTGCCTGTGCTGTTCATAGTACGTCCTGTGCTGATGAATGGCAGGAAAAGTCTAAAGCATATTAGTACGCCATAGACTTTTTCCAAGGCGCGGGTGCCCACAGAAAGGGCTCTGAGTGCCGCCTCTGGCACCCGTGCCATAGGTTCGCCATCACTGACCTAGAATATGACATATTTTCAGTTGTTTCACACTTTTTGTTATGTGTATAATTCCACATGTGTTAATTCATAGATTTGATGCCTTCAGTGTGAATATACAATTTTCATAGTCATGAAAATAAAGAAAACTCTTTGAATGAGAAGGTGTGTCCAAACTTTTGGTCTGTACTGTATATATATATATATATATATATATATACATACATATATATATATATTGATCAGCCTGGTTCTGTTATGATGTGCGAGTGTGTGATGTTATGGTGTAGCAGCTGGGGGAGATGCTCTCAGTTACACCTTGGGCAGGAAGTCCTTTGTTTTAGTTCAAGCGTTCCATCACACGCCCACGATGATGTCATCACCCTCCTGTTGAAGGAGGAGGGGGCTGCTTTTGGGCTATATTAGACCAAGCAGGACAAAGGTGCGGGCTCTTGGAATTGGACTAGAAACAGACACACATGGGAGAGAGCAGCTCCATGACGTGCACCTGGATAAGGCCTAGTAATCCTGGAAGGACTAAGTATCTACCTGTCTAGCCCCTACCTATCCCTCACCTACCCCCTATATCCCCAACAATAGTAACCCCTTCCTTGCCACCAACACATCCCATTGCAATCCCTATCCCTGCAGGCCCTGTCCTCACCAACTATCTCCTAACTCTGGCTGCTGAACTCCTGCAGCATGAACCTCAGCCCTGTACCCTTGAGGCAGCCCCAGTTACCCCTGTAGCTGCCCTGTAATCCTTTACCCCTTCACGGCTGCCTGCTTACCCCAGCAGCAGCTGAGTGTGTGTTAACCCTTTGCCTCCCATAGGGATAGCTTAAAGCCAGGTTGGGTGGGCTGCTAATGAATGTATGTAAGTGTATTGTATAGCTAGTGTGTGGGGTGGAATTGGGAATTGTGTATTTTCTAGTGTAGTTAGGTTTGTATTGTGTTTTATTGTAGTGTTATTGCTGCACTGTGGTGTGTGCGTCTATATAGTAAGGCTGTTAACAGCCTGCATTTGTGGGAGGGGCGTCTGGCTATTTATCCCCCTACCTGCCGCTCAGCCAGGCGCCCGAGCCTCACGCTTCCTGAGGCATCACGCTCCGTTCCTCTCTGACCTGAGACCTCCCTTCCGGTTCTGCACCCACGCACCGCCGGCGTCTGAAATCTTCGCTCTCTCCTCCGGTCTTCAGGTAATCGAGGCGCCGCTGACGCAGTTTTATAAAAAAAAAAGAAGAGGGGTTGATAATAAAATTCCTTCTTGGGGGGGGGGGGGAATGATTCTTCACAGTCACACCGCCTTCATCTCTGCTTCAGCGTCACATAGCCACAATTTGCGCCGTGAAGTTGGTGATACATTACTGTTCAATTCAGCAGTTTTTTCTCACGCTGCTTCCGTCTCCATCACTTGTCTCTGGATTGCCCAGGTTGTCAGTGTTCCTGGATCACCCAGGTTGTCAGCGTTCCTGGATCGCCCAGGTTGTCAGTGTTCCTGGATCGCCCAGGTTGTCAGTGTCCCTGGATCGCCCAGGTTGTCGGTGTCCCTGGATCGCCCAGGTTGTCAGTGTCCCTGGATCGCCCAGGTTGTCGGTGTTCCTGGATCGCCCAGGTTGTCGGTGTCCCTGGATCGCCCAGGTTGTTAGTGTTCCTGGATCGCCCAGGTTGTCAGTGTTCCTGGATCGCCCAGGTTGTCAGCGTCCCTGGATCGCCCAGGTTGTCAGCGTCCCTGGATCGCCCAGGTTGTCAGCGTCCCTGGATCGCCCAGGTTGTCAGCGTCCCTGGATCGCCCAGGTTGTCAGCGTCCCTGGATCGCCCAGGTTGTCAGCGTCCCTGGATCGCCCAGGTTGTCAGCGTCCCTGGATTGCCCAGGTTGTCAGCGTCCCTGGATCGCCCAGGTTGTCAGCGTCCCTGGATCGCCCAGGTTGTCAGCGTCCCTGGATCACCCAGGTTGTCAGTGTTCCTGGATCGCCCAGGTTGTCAGTGTTCCTGGTTGTCAGTGTTCCTGGATCGCCCAGGTTGTCAGTGTTCCTGGATCGCCCAGGTTGTCAGTGTTCCTGGATCGCCCAGGTGGTCAGCGTCCCTGGATCGCCCAGGTGGTCAGCGTCCCTGGATCGCCCAGGTGGTCAGCGTCCCTGGATCGCCCAGGTTGTCAGCGTCCCTGGATCGCCCAGGTTGTCAGCGTCCCTGGATCGCCCAGGTGGTCAGCGTCCCTGGATCGCCCAGGTGGTCAGCGTCCCTGGATCGCTCAGGTTGTCAGCGTCCCTGGATCGCCCAGGTGGTCAGCGTCCCTGGATCGCCCAGGTGGTCAGCGTCCCTGGATCGCCCAGGTTGTCAGCGTCCCTGGATCGCCCAGGTTGTCAGCGTCCCTGGATCGCCCAGGTTGTCAGTGACCCTGGATCGCCCAGGCTGTCAGTGTCCCTGGATCGCCCAGGTTCTGTCCTCGTTTTCTAAAGCCACCCTTCGGGTTATTGAAAAGGAGGGGAAGGGGTCCGTGAGCCATAGGCAACCTGTGTCCGGTAAATTGTTCAGGGATCTTTCTTCGTCATTGGATGGTAATCCTTTTGGGCCCTTCACTAGCCTGTTTTTGAAAGCGGCCATGTATCTCACCTTTTATGGATTCCTCCGGCCCGGTGAGGTTCTGGCGGGTCCAAATCGCCATAACCATCCTCTGAAGCAGCATCTGTTATGGGGCCAGGGCCATTACACTCCCCTGCTACCTTCCACCAAAACCATTCAGACGGGAACCCCTTCCGAGGTTAAATTCTATCCCACGTTGAACGATTGGTGCCTAGTTCAGGTGCTGCATCAACTGCTAGCCCTCATCCAAGGTTCATCACCAGATAGCCCGCTCCTGCCACGCGCAGGCAAGCCTCTCAGCACCTCTCAGTTTATATCTTTCATCCGTGCCCTCGCCCAGGGTCTAGGCTATGACCCCAAGGTAATTTCGGGCCACTCATGTCGCATAGGGGCAGCCTCCGCTGCTTCTCGGCATCAGGTGCCAGCTCCTGTCATCCGGTCCATGGGCGGTGGCGGTCCTCCTGCTTTACAAGGTATATACCCAATCCTCAAGTAGAGATATCTCGTGCCTTTCGATCACTGGCTTTGTAGTTTGCAATAAAGTGTTGTACCTAACTGATGTTTTTGCCCCCTTTTTCACTGGTGTACCCGCGCCCGTGGCTCCCGGCACAATTCAGCCACTAGGTTCAGGGCAGGTTTCTCTGCGTGCGCCGACGTTGCCCTAGCCCTGACCATAAATAGTAAGGCTGTTAACAGCCTGCATTTGTGGGAGGGGCGTCTGGCTATTTATCCCCCTACCTGCCGCTCAGCCAGGCGCCCGAGCCTCACGCCCCTCCCTCCCGCCCTTTTTCTCAAAGCTCCCTTCAGGTATGCCCCCTTTTTCACTGGTGTACCCGCGCCCGTGGCTCCCGGCACAATTCAGCCACTATGTTCAGGGCAGGTTTCTCTGCGTGCGCCGACGTTGCCCTAGCCCTGACCATAAATGTATATATATTTATAACCATTGATCTATAAATATATATAGATATAGCGTATAATTAGACTTGTATTATTGTATTGTATAATAAATACTTTATTGTTCATATACAGCGTATAGTGTTTTTAGTAGTCTCCGCCGTAGTATAGTAGTAAGTCGCACGTAGTGTAGTTCAGTGGAGTGTATAGGTAACAGAGGTAACTAGTTAGGTAACCTAGCTAGTTATATATATATATATATATATATATATATGATTTAGGCATAAATAGGCGGAGTCATCACTAGACGACTCACGCCTATTTATAAATATTAATTATTGAGATTTGCATAAATATCAATAATTAATATCCTCTTTAACAATAACACTCCATATCTCCTAGTAGTCATCAGTAAAAACGCATTGTATCAGGATACCTTCTGGTTTTCATGCAAGCCCCATTCATTTCTAAAGACCAGGGCTGTGTAAAAAATACACAATATAGAGCATGCAGAGATTTTTCCTGCACACAGAGATGAGCAGTCTACACAGGCCAATTAAAGGGTTTCTACCACTTAGGTGTCACATATTTGGCTGTCAGACACTAGCGATCCGCTAGTGTCTGCTCTGGCCAACCATCCTAATATAATTGCTTTTGGGGCGGTGGTTTGGCTAAAAAAACTACTTTTATTAATATGCTAATGAGCCTCTAGGTGCTATGGGGGCGTCATTAGCACCTAGAGGCTCCGTCTACCTTCAGAAACTGCCGCCGCCGAGCGCGTCCCTCCAGCCCGCCCATCTCCTCCTGAATGCGATCCTCGTATGTATTCTGCGCATGCGCAGTGAATGTCTGACCGCTTCCTTGCTCAGACATCTCCACTGCGCCTGCGCGATGACGCCATAGTGCTCCGAGGAACAGGCGCAGTGGAGATGTCTGAGCAGGGAAGCTGTCAGACATTTACTGCGCATGCGCAGAATACATACGAGGATCGCATTCAGGAGGAGATGGGCGGGCTGGAGGGACGCGCTGGGGGCGGCAGTTTCTAAAGGTAGACGGAGCCTCTAGGTGCTAATGACGCCCCCATAGCACCTAGAGGCTCATTAGCATATTAATAAAAGTTGTTTTTTTAGCCAAACCACCGCCCCAAAAGCAATTATATTAGGATGGTTGGCCAGAGCAGACACTAGCGGATCGCTAGTGTCTGACAGCCAAATATGTGACGCCTAAGTGGTAGAAACCCTTTAAATGAATAGCTCAGGATTTTGTCTGGATGATGTCTGTTTGCAATACTAGTCGCATCTGTATGAAAAACTCGCTCATGTGAAAGAGGCCTTGACTGGAGGTGTCCCTGAAAACATTGCAAGCAGTGTGCCCCTGAAGAGAGATGCCACCAGTATCCACCAAGCTCTGTGCCTGGAATTGACTTTGTAACTGCAGTTTACTTATTGTGAAATATAACCATTTAAAGGGGCTCTCCGGAAATGATTTAAAATGGCTGCCAGCAACCTGTCCTAGAATATGAGCAGGACTGTTTGCCACCACTTGCAGAGCTGCCTAGTAAGGTGAGGGGGCAGGGCCTCACTACACTGCTGTACAATAGATGGTAATGATGTGATCCTGCCTATGATATGCAACCATGGCTGGGCAACCTGATACCGTGTTTCCCCGAAAATAAGACCGGGTCTTATATTAATTTTAGTCCCAAAAAACACACTAGGGCTTATTTTCAGGGTAGGGCTTATTTATTTACGGTATGTACATTAAACAACATTTATAAATACCGTACTGTATTAATACCGTATACGGTACACATAAAGTGCGCAAAAAGTCTCAAGTCTGTCTGGCTAGTTGTTGCTTTAAAAAATCCTGTTCCTTTAAAGCATGATAAACAACACAGTGTTTGTGCTGTGTCATTTATCATTTTTCTTAAAAACCTGTTAAAATCTGCGGTAAAAATTCTGTGTCCCGTCTTCCCCTCAGGTTTCCCCCCCCCCCCCCTTATCAGGTCAGGAGTTCGTTTTTTATATCATTAGGTATTTCTGGTACTGTATGAGGTTCAGTGTTGTTTTATATGGTACTTGTAAAAATACCTGTTTAACAGCGTTTACAGTACGGTATTCTTCTCTGAGGTGATGATTGGTACCGTACTGTACAGAGAGGTGCGGTGAGGTCAGCCAGCTCCGTGCAAAAGAGGGAGGGGGGCGCAGACGTCAGCGGGAGGAGAGCCGAGATTGCCGCTGACGTCAGTGCGCCGAAGACGGCTTCTGGAGGGAGGAGGGGAGGAAAGAAAATAGCCGAGATCCACGGCTGACGTCAGCGGCAATGAAACCGGAAAGCAGCAGCAGACATCAGACAGGAGAAGAGAACCTCCGGCGGGGCAGCAGTGAGCGAAAACTTACTTCTTTTAAATATAGCAGCAAACGGAGACACTAGGCAACATTTACAAAGTGTTTTTAAGGAGATTTACTAGGTCTTATTTTCGGGGTAGGGCTTATATTACAGCCCGTCCTGATAATCGAGATAGGGCTTATTTTCGGGGTAGGGCTTACTTTCGGGGAAACACGGTAGAAACACTTACCAATGTGTAGTATATGGGGTATATATATATATATATATAGTGGTGATTTGCTCTGGTAGAAAGGCTAGCGGACGCAGTACGGAGGCAACCACAAAGTCTTTAACTTAAATAGTTCAGTGTTTATTCACACATAAGGAGAAGGAAAACAAAAAGTAAATTTCAGGGAAAATAGTCACCTTGAGTCTGGTGTTTGTTCACACCATGCAGCAATGCAGAAGTCCTTGGACACGGCAGAAACCACCTGCTCTCACAGCAACAAGGTAGCAGGCCTTTACCCAGGCCCAAACTCCCAGGTCCCAACACAGAGACTGTCAGAGAGGAGTAAAATTCCTACCACCTGACAGTGCTGCCTGTGTTTTATAGCCCAAACCAAGACCTGGCCTGGAAAGTGGGGACATGCCACCCACCCTGCACTTTGGCTGCTCCCAGTAAGAGCCGGCCCGGATCAGCTTTGCAGCCATACTAAATAGCAAAACCATGTCAGCCAGCACTAGCTGCTGCTGACACATGAAATTACCGGCTCTTACCTCACTGAGGCCAGGAATCTCTTGGCACCTTCCTACATACCTCCCCCCTTTGTTCAACCCTGATGGGGTGAACACTTCCCAGACAGTGTACCTGGTACAGGGCATCTGCGTTTCCCTGTAAGCGGCCTGCCCTGTGTTCCACTGAGAACTTGAAGTTCTGTAACAACAAGAACCATCTGGTGACCAGAGCATTCCTCTCTTTGGCTTGGGTCATCCACTTGAGAGGGGAGTGGTCGGTTACCAGACGGAACTTTCTCCCCAACAGATAATAGCGACTCGAGTGCCCATTTGATGGCCAGGCACTCTCTCTCCACTATACTGTACCTAGTCTCAGCTGGGGTAAGCTTTTGGCTCAGGAAAACAGGATGTTCCTCCCTATTGATGTCCTAAGGGAGTACAGCTCCGAGGCCTACTTCTGAGGTATTGGTCTGTACCACAAATTCCCTCTTGAAGTCAGGTGTCGCCAATACGGGGACCCACACAGGGCAGACTTCAAAGCGGAGAAAGCCTTTTCCGCCTGTTCATTCCACTGAACTGTCACTGACCTGGGTCCTTTCAAAAGGCCTGTCAATGGTGCGGCGACTAGCAAAATTGGGGACAAACCTCATATAGTACCCCACCATACCCAGGGATCGACTTTACTTGCCGTGTAGTGACAGGTCGGGGCCATTTCTTAATTGCCTCGATTTTGTTCACCTGAGGTTTGATAATTCCGCGCCCAATTACATACCCCTGGTACTTGGTCTCTTCTAATCCTATTGCGCACTTTTTTGGGTTAGCGGTTAAGCCAGCCTTCCTAAGGGAGTTCACTACAGCCTGTACTTCAGGTAGGTGACTTTCCCAGCCGGTGCTATGAATAACGATATCGACAAGGTACGCCGAAGAGTACCGACAATGTGGGCGTAGTACAACGTCCATTAGCCTTTGAAACGTGGCAGGAGTGCCATGTAGACCAAATGGTAATACCTTGTACTGATACAGCCCCTCTGGTGTAATGAAAGCCGTTTTTTCCTTGCCAGCCTCCTTCAAATGTACCTGCCAGTACCCTTTGGTGAGATCCAACACAGAAAAATACCGGGCTTGGCCTAACTTCTCAATAAGCTCATCTACTCGAGGCATGGGATATGCACCAAACTTGGACACCTCATTCAGTTTGTGGAAGTCGTTACAGAACCAAAATGTCCCATCCGGCTTGGGTATTAAGACTATCGGACTGGCCCATTCACTTTTTGACTCCTCGATGACACCTAGCTGGAGCATTAGCTGCACTTCCTCCACGATCGCTTGTCGCCGAGCCTCGGGTACCCGGTACGGTTTTAACCATACTTTTGCCTGAGGCTCAGTGATAATGTCATGCCGGATTATGGACGTGTGTCCAGGGAGGTCCGAGAATACGTCCGTGTTCCGGCTAATGAACTCCCTGGCTTCCTGAGCCTGTTTAGAGGAGAGGCTGTCAGCAATTTTCACTGTGGCAGCCGCTTCCCTTGTTACAGACAGAGGGGCCGAAACCGCTTCCCCTAAGAACCCTGGTCGTGGGCTGTCTTCTGTACAGGTTTCCTTATCTCTCCATGGTTTGAGAAGATTCACATGGTACACCTGCTCCGGCTTTCGCCTCCATGGCTAGTGTACCTTGTAATCTACCTCTCCAATTTTTTCAAGTACCTCGTAGGGCCCCTGCCACCTAGCTAGGAACTTACTGTCTACAGTCGGTACCAGAACCAACACCTGATCACCCGGGTTAAAGTCCCGGACCCGAGCCTGCCGTTTATAGAACCTACTCTGGGCTCGCTGTGCTGCCTCCATATGCTGCCGTATAGCAGTTCGAAGGGCAAGAACTCAGTAGAGGCCTGGTGCACTTCTCACATTGCGAACATGAGATGAGGCAGATGAAGGTCCCAGTCCCTCCCATCCTTAAACACCGCTCTTTTTAACATTTTTTTTATGTTTGATTAAACCTCTCTACCGTAAATGTTTTATGTGGAGCAACTTAGAGTTCCCTCATGACCTTGGACATAAACAGGGTCCCTTGGTCAGTCAGAACCTTACTTAGGCAGACCCACTCGAGAAAACATCTCCATTAACTCCTTAGCTATGAGTTTGGCTGATGTATGATGCATCACTCCCCTTGAGAAAGCGGAGAGAAACGTGCGTCGGGGTGCTCTTCCTGCAGGTCCGGGTTTGATCTCTCATTTAAATCACTATACCAGGTATACGCTGCCATTGGGCTACACTTAGGTTAGATTATTTGCAAGTGGTTTCCTTGTCATTTTTCTTGCCTACTGGGTTTATGTAATTGTGGTGGTTTTACCTTAATGATTAGTTGGAGTGTAATTCCTTTTTGGAGGGGGTTCTTTATGTCCTTCTATGTATTAGGCTACTTTCACACTAGCGTTCGTCGGTCCGCTCGTGAGCTCCGTTTGAAGGGGCTCACGAGCGGACCCGAACGCAGCCGTCCAGCCCTGATGCAGTCTGAATGGAGCGGATCCGCTCAGACTGCATCAGTCTGGCGGCGTTCAGCCTCCGCTCCGCTCGCCTCCGCACGGACAGGCGGACAGCTGAACGCTGCTTGCAGCGTTGGGGTGTCCGCCTGGCCGTGCGGAGGCGTGCGGATCCGTGCGGATCCGCCCAGACTTACAATGTAAGTCAATGGGGACGGATCCGTTTGAAGATGCCACAATATGGCTCAATCTTCAGGCGGATCCGTCCCCCATTGACTTTACATTGAAAGTCTGGACGGATCCGTACAAGGCTATTTTCACACTTAGCTGTTATATGCTAAAAATAATGCAGACGGATCCGTTCTGAACGGAGCCTCCGTCTGCATTATTATGATCGGATCCGTTCAGAACGGATCCGATCGAACGCTAGTGTGAAAGTAGCCTAATACTGATGGACATATAGGTCTCTTCCTGGGGTGATCCATTATCCTTATGTACCTGCTGCGGAGCCACTTTTTCGCAGTGCTGACCGAATTGCTGCTACATACTTAATTATTTATTTATATGTTGTTTATAATTGATGGTATTCAATAAAATGTCATTGTAATACATGTGTGTCTTTTGGTGATATTATGCATTTCGTCACACATTAATTTTTATCTCATTGATGATTATATTGGTTGATGTATGACGCAGTGGCACCGCCTCCGGGTACCGAGTGGTGTAGTCGAGGATGACCAAGATGTGTTGGTGCCCTCTAGCGGACTTCGGTATTGGGCCTATGAGATCCATAGCGTTCCGCTGGAATGGAACCTCAATAATCGGGAGAGGTACCAGAGGACTACGGAAATGACGCTGGGGGCTGGTTATCTGGCAGGTTGGGCAAGACTTGCAATACTCTTCTACCTCTCTGAACACACTGGGCCAGTAGAACTGCTGTAGAATCCATTCCTGCGTTTTATGCTGGCCCAGTTGTCCCCCAAGGACATGTTGGTGGGCTAACTCCAACACGAGCTTGCAATACGTCTTGGGCACCACCAGCTGTTCAATATGCTCACCCCGTAGTTGATTTACCCGGTACAGCATCTCCTGTTGAACCATAAAACAAGGAAACATAGACTCGGCCCCCGGTTGTTGTCCCCTGTAGGAGGAAAAGGACCTGTGGTGACATCACTGAGCTCATCACATGGTCCGTCACATGATCCATCACCATGGTCCTTTTCCTCCTGGACATCAAAGAAGAAGACAGAAGAGAAGCCGGGCTGCGCGAACAAGTGGATGAGGTAAGTTAAATAAAAAAAATAATTTTTCAACCCCTCCATCCCTATTTTACTAAGCATTCTGTATTAAGAATGCTATTATTTTACCTCATGTTATAAGGGAAAATAATAAAATCTACACAACACCTAACCCAAACCTGAACTTCTGTAAAGAAGTTCGGGTTCGGGTTTGGGTACCAAACATGCCGATTTTCCTGGATTCCTGGACCTGGATTCTTCGAACTCTTCAGTATGCCCCTTAAGGCCCCATGCACACGGCCGTTGTTCACGGCCGTGTGCGGGCCGTGGAACCGCGGCCTGGATCCCTTCCTGTGAGCTGGAGCGCACGGCGTCACTGGTTGCTAGGACGCCGTGCGCCCCCTGCTGCCGGCACAGTACAGTAATACACTGGTATAGATCGTACCAGTGTATTACTGTTCTGTGCCGGCAGCAGGGAGCGCACGGCGTCATAGCAACCAGTGACGCCGTGCGCTCCTGCTCTCAGGAAGGGATCCAGGCCGCGGTTCCACGGCCCGCACACGGCCGTGAACAACGGCCGTGTGCATGGGGCCTAAGGTTGCTTTAATTGCTTGTGAAGCAAACAATGACCTGCTGTCTGGGTGTCTTAACATATGCTGGTGCTGTACCCCGGCCAAATATAACCTGAATGTCTTATGGGAAAGGCCTAGTTCTTTATGACAGTAGGCTAGAAAAGCCATGATGTATGTGGTTCTGTTGACGTTATTCCTGCGATGACGGTTTGTGAATTGGATGAAAGTATTCCGGCCAGTTTTGTAATTCCTAGCAGTGTTGAATGATAGGGATTTGTGGATGAGTGACTTGGCTGCTGAGATATGACTCATTAGTCCATTACCAGTGCTGTGAACGCTGGCGGGGATAGTCCAATCTGTTCCGCCTCTGGCATTGCCTGGAAGAAAGCGGGGAAATTAGAACGCAATAATGCATCCGCCGCCCGATTTTGTGCCCCCTGGATGTGCTTACATGAGAAATGGAAATGTTTGTGATTTGTGGAGACTTTGACCTGCCTTTGTGGAGAATGTCAACTACTGCTTGGTTGTCTGTGATGAAGGCGACTGGGGAGTTTGTCCAAAGCCTACCCCAGACCTGAGCTGCCACCACTATAGGATATATTTCTAGTAACGGGGAGGACTTTAAAGATTCTTTGACTAATGAAACTTATGGTGGCCATGAACCTTGGAAGCAAAATTTAACATATCAATAATGATTGCAGCTCCAACTTGGCGAGTGCTCTGGAAGTCGCTGATTTGGCTATGGTTTCTTTGATTCTAACTAACTTGTCTTCCGGAAGCCTGGCCTGCATTGCATCAGTTTCTAGGACAATGCCCAGAAAGGTTACCAAAGTGGAGGGACCCTCAACCTTTGTGGGTGCTACGGGAATGTTTAGCTCTGAGAAAATTGTTAAGAGGTTGTTGAGTTTGTCGGGACTATGGTCTGAATGTTCTATTAGTCGTCCAGATAATGGATAACCATGGAGCAGCCGGCATGATTAACTAAAATCCAGTGGAGGGCCTGGGAGAGCTGATCAAAGAGCCACGGGCTGCTTTTAAACCCAAATGGTAAACGATTTGCCAGGTAATAGCAACCCATCCATTCCGTAAAATTTCCATATCTGTGGGTGAATAGGTAGCAACTTGAAGGCTTCGGCAATATCATCTTTGGACAACCAGGTTCCCCTGCCCAAGTTGATGATAAGCTGAATGGCCTCGTCTCTGGAAGAGTATTGCATTGAGAATTCTTTGGAATGGATGAGGGAGTTGAGGCTGGGTGTATGAGAAGCATAGCGCTGAGAGATTGTATATTAGGCGTTTTTTATTTGTGATTTTTTTTGCTAACGAGCCCGATGGGACTGACCCTCCAGGAATCGAAGGGGGGAGCGGAAAAAGGACCTATAAGGAAGCCCTTTTGTAATTTGGATTGGATTAAGGTGTTGACCGAATCCGGGTCTCTGAGTGCCGAAAGGAGGTTGGGGCCCTCCCAGGTGGATTGAGGCAGAGCTACCAACCCTGTAAGGAAACCCTTCCTGAAGCCGGACACTAGGAACTGTACAAAATTTGGATCGTGATGGTCCTGTAAAACGACTGTCAACAGGTCCAAGTTGACCCCGCCTAGTCATGTATTTCTGGATGACCTTTGAGGACAGGTGGATTGAGGATGGGCCCTGAAACAGACCGAGCAGACATGGAGGGCCCTACATTTGTTGTAGTTGCAGATCGATAAGTTGTAGTTGTTGCATACCTGGGTTTTGCCAAGAAAGACTATGGGTCTGCCTAATTTGTCGACTGTTGGGACGGGTTTAGGCGGCCCGGGGGGATCAGAAAAATACCTATCTTGAGGGGCGGGACTCAGGTTGGGACACCAATCGGATGAATGAAGCATGGATTGACACGAGGCGCAGGCTGGGGCCTTAAGCTCTATGAAATGCCTGCAAAAGAGCTCCATATCTATGGTGGCCCAATTAATGACATGCTGAAACTGGGCCAATGCGGCGGCAGCTTTTGCGGAGAAGGAACGATGGTAATCGTAAAAAGCATGGCCACCGTATTTGTGCCCAGGTCTGTGACCCTGTATAGATAAGCATCCAGTTCCTCCCGTCTACCTGGCTGTGCTGAACATATGATGTCTAGGATGAGACAAAATGCCAGTACGAACTCTGTAATGGTGAGTTTCTTATTGAGACGGACATGCTTGGATTTAAGGACAATGGAAACGTTGCCGCAGGCGATGGTCCTGCTGTCTAGCGAGTCGTGGGTGGCGATAAGGATGGATGCAAGGTTTACATCCTTTCCCGCCAGGATGTCCCATTTAAGGTTGCCGGGAACTAAATGTGACGGGGCTATGTCGGGTGCCCCAGAGAACCTACCTAGGGAGACTGAACGGGAAGCGGAGGGACCTGGGATGGGTGAGGCTGAACAGCTGGAAGCGGGGGCCCAGCGAGCAGTCTGTTCTGTATGTCGGTGACCGAGCTGGATATTTTGTTAAAGGGTTTCTACCACTTAGGTGTCACATATTTGGCTGTCAGACACTAGCGATCCGCTAGTGTCTGCTCTGGCCAACCATCCTAATATAATTGCTTTTGGGGCGGTGGTTTGGCTAAAAAAACTACTTTTATTAATATGCTAATGAGCCTCTAGGTGCTATGGGGGCGTCATTAGCACCTAGAGGCTCCGTCTACCTTCAGAAACTGCCGCCGCCGAGCGCGTCCCTCCAGCCCGCCCATCTCCTCCTGAATGCGATCCTCGTATGTATTCTGCGCATGCGCAGTGAATGTCTGACCGCTTCCTTGCTCAGACATCTCCACTGCGCCTGCGCGATGACGCCATAGTGCTCCGAGGAACAGGCGCAGTGGAGATGTCTGAGCAGGGAAGCTGTCAGACATTTACTGCGCATGCGCAGAATACATACGAGGATCGCATTCAGGAGGAGATGGGCGGGCTGGAGGGACGCGCTGGGGGCGGCAGTTTCTAAAGGTAGACGGAGCCTCTAGGTGCTAATGACGCCCCCATAGCACCTAGAGGCTCATTAGCATATTAATAAAAGTTGTTTTTTTAGCCAAACCACCGCCCCAAAAGCAATTATATTAGGATGGTTGGCCAGAGCAGACACTAGCGGATCGCTAGTGTCTGACAGCCAAATATGTGACACCTAAGTGGTAGAAACCCTTTAATGTCAGCATGCAATTGCATCAGAGAAAGTTGTATTGTGGACATGGGAACCTGCTCAACCGCTGGAACGGGAGCCTGTACAACTCTGCCTTCCGGGCAGATGCTGGATGACGGATCCCTCTTCTGTTCAATGGGTTGTGAAACTGCTGTTTCTGGGACCGATAGCAAATCTTCGATGTCAGAAAATTGTGACATGATTACACTGTGGAACGAAGCCAAGCGATTATTGTAGAAAGAACCCGAAATGTCAAAGCACCAAAACGTGAACAGAAGAACGGAAAACCAGATTTTTTGACAGCGAGACGGCAGCGTGAAAAGGTGGTGAATTTGGTAGGACATGCCAGCGAGCATGCTCTGTGCATGAAGATGTATTAACCCTTTGAGTTTTTTTGTTTGTTTTTTTACCTGGGTCTGGATTGCCTAAACCTGAAAGCACGGATGCCGTAAGGGAAATGACTGTAAGCCTGAACGACTACGAACGTGGTCTGGATGTACCAGATGAGGTAACTGATCAGGAAGCCTGAGAAGTACATAACAGGAGAAAAAACATGACGTCATGAACCAAAACCCAGCCGACATGCATGACCCTGGTGAAAGATGTACCTGAGCCGGGGAACTAGGTGGATGGAACGTGATAGTGAAGTTAAATGACGGAAGGCTAGTAAAAGAGAAACATGGCTGCGTGAAGAAAGACGGGCCGAAGGAGGTGGTATGTCTGAGCGACGTGGGTCTGGAACGTGACTGGCTAGACATTGACATTAAAAACGGGTACTGGACAAAACCGTAAGCCTGGTGCATACCCGGCTGCAACGTGATTTAACCAGTGTAAGACTAGGACGCAACTGGCTGCGACATTTAAATTGACAAATGTAAGCCGGGAACGTACCTGGCTGCAACGTGATTTAACCAGTGTAAGACTAGGACGCAACTGGCTGCGACATTTAAATTGACAAATGTAATCCTGGAAACGGACCTGGCTGTAACATTAATTTTAAACAAACGTAAGCCTGGAAACGTACCCAGCTGCAACATTAAATTTACAAACGTAAGCCTGGAAACATACCCGGGTGCAACATAATTAAAAAAATGTAAGCCTGGAACGTACCCAGCTGCAACATTAATTTAACAACATTAATTTAACGAACATAAGCCTGGAAACATACCAGGATGCAACATTAATTTGACAAACGTAAGCCTGAAAATGTACCGGCTGCAACATTAATTTAAACAAACGTAAGCCTTGAAAAGTACCTGGTTGCAACATTAATTTAACAAACGTAAGCCAGAATACTAACCCGGCTGCCACATTTTTTTATTTTATTTTTTTAACAGATTTATTTAAATGGGTTTTAATTTATTTATTTAACTGATTTATTTTAATTTCATCGGGTAATCACAATCTTTTAGGAGGTTTAAAAATTCTTGTTTGTAGGTAGCAGATTGTGCTGTGTAATCACGATCTGCTGCCGGCAAACAGTGATTCAGTATGGAGGCGAGTGATAGCATTAGTGAGATTGCTGCATGAAATAGCCACTGTCTCCTCTTCCTTCCCGAAAACCGCCTGCTTCATCTGCAGGTGTAATAGGACCCTTAGCCTGTCAGCAAAGCTACTTTAAGGGCTCATGCACACGAACGTATTTTCTTTCCGTGTCCATTCCGTATTTTTTTTTTTTTGCGGAACCATTCACTTCAATGGGTCCGCAAAAAACCGGAATGGACACGGAAAAAATTCAGTTTCCGTATGTCCGTATTTCCGTTACGCAAAAAAATAGAACATGTCCTATTATTGTTCGCATTACGGACAAGGAAGGTACAGTTCTATGTAAGGCCAGCTGTTCCGTTCCGCAAAATACGTAATGCACACGGATTTCATCTGTATTTTTTGCAGATCCGTTTTTTTGCAGACCACAAAATACATACGGTCGTGTGCATGAGCCCTAGGGGTCTCTCTCTATATTCAGATTTTTTTTTTGCTATTGTGTAAAATAAAACTATTGAAATATATATATATATATATATATATATATATATATATGTGTGTGTGTATATATATATATATATATATATATATATATATTTATATATATATATATATAATATGTGTATATATATATATATATATATATGCAGGAAAAATGGATATTTCACAGAATGAACCAAAAGTGTCGCTCTTTCACCGTCCAAAAAGTTGAGAGGTATGCTGACATGTGAATTAGGCTTAAAGGGGTTGTCTCACTTTAGCAAGTGGCATTTCATATGTAGAGAAAGTAAATACAAGGCACTTACTAATGTAGTGTGATTCACCATATTACCTCCTTTGCTGGCTAGATTCATTTTTCCATTACATTATACACTGCTTGTTTCCATGGTTACGACCACCCTACAATCCATCAGTGGTGGTGGTCGTGCTCGCACACTATAGGAAAAAGCACTAGCCTATGTTAGGTCTTAAGTACCAACCACCAAATATGTAGGTCAGCACTTTTTCCTATAGTGTGCAAGCACGGCCACCACTGATGGATTTCAGGGTGGTCATAACCATGGAAAAAAAGCAGTGTATAATGTGATGGAAAAATGAGTCCAGAAATATGGATAATGACAATAAATTAGTAAGTGGTTTGTACTAACTTCCTCTACATAATAAATGCTATTTGCTGAAGTGAGACAACCCCTTTAAGATGACCGTGGTCAGCCCGGGAAATACAGAGAAAAAAGTATCCTATTAGACTATTAGAATAGTATACTATTTTGTTGCAACGTGCTGACATAGGAAGCCCCTTTCGTCTCTTAAACTCCTTAGATGCTACGGTTGCTATTGTTTGCAGCATCCAAGGCATTAAACAGCCAGGCCTGGAGCCTGGTTTTCAGTCAAAACTGGCCTCCCACAGCGACCACACAGGAACGACTTCTGCTATTATGTCAATTGGCTGGAACTACATAGTTCCCATGATGTAATAAAATTTCACAAGGGAGAAGGGGTTAACAAGTTATGGTAAGTCTGTATTCACACCTGTGTTGTGTTTTCTGTCTGAATATCTGGCAATATCAGCAGTTATATGAAAAGGTAACCAGTACATTGCTGCCACCTAGTGGAGGTGTGAAATACATTTTACTTACAAAGGAAAGAACGGCCCCATTTCCACCCTGGAGAAAGGCATCTACCGTAGCTACTAATGAGTGGAAATGACACCAGGCTATTGAGCCTTTCAGTGCAATCTTTTCAGGGAGCTGATCCCCTAACATGCTGAACCGACATGTCTGAATTCTGTTACCGTACAATCCTAAACGCTCTGAGCTCTATAAAGCCTCATTCACACGTCAGTGTTCCACGCATGTGCGCTGTACATGTTTTCCACGGACAGCTCACGTCCTCATTCATTTTAATGTGTGTTTTAGCACGGTCTGTGGGTCTATGTTTTCAGCACGGATAAAAGCTCTACTTTGTCCGTGTTCACAGATCCATCATGCCCATTATAGTCTATGTATCCGTGAAAACCACAAATGCAACACGGATCCATCAGTGTTTCACGGATCATTAAGAAGAGATGCTTTGAAAATTATTTTTCATCCTCTTGCTCCTCTATTGAATGAAAAGGACCTGCCGAAGGATCGGCGCTCAGAGTGATGACGTCATTTCACGCTCCCAGCGCGAAAGATCCTCTTTAATTCAAAAGAGGAGTTACTGTCTCTTTGTGTGTAAGTGGATGAGATGAGTATCACAATATATGCAATGGGCGGCCGCACCACTGGGCCCTCTATGCCGCGTCCCAGGTGTAGGAACGGCCGAGTGGTATAAGGTGGCCTAAAATGTCCCTTTTATATGAGGTGTAAGTGTCACGGTGCTCGTACCTGGATACGGCTGGATAGTTGAGGGATAAAAGAATAACTTGAGTCCAGATCTTGAGATGCAGTTCCAACTTTGCCTTGGTCCCAGCAGGCTTTAGCATTAAGACTGGCAGGCGAACTCATCACTGCTACATTTGTTATCAGGCTGGCTGTATTACTTTGCTTCTTCTTTATGCTGCACAATACTTAGTAGTCTGACTCTATGTTTGGCAAGGAAATACTCCTCCTGGCTCTTAAGGCTTCAAGCTTTGGCCTCCATGTCCAGCAGAGCTGAGGGTGCTCTGGATGGCTTGGCTTGGGCATGTCCAGGAGAGACGTGCCCAGCACACCCTCCCTTGGCAGGGGTTAAGCTGGAACTGACTCTCACTAATCCCCACCCTTCCTGCAGGAAGTGGGACTGGCCCACTCCTCCACCGAGGGGGTTTACAATGGAATGGAAAGCTCCATTCTACCTAACTATAGCTCTGCCGTATTTTGCTGCCACCTGCTGGTAAACCAGGCAAATTACATTTAAACACAACAGTTGCAAACATTAGAAAATAAATAAATACACAAGATGACATGATATTAGCACATTAGAGATAGTAGCGGGGTGAAGAAGTGGTAATGCCACTCTGGGGTGTTACATATACACTGCTCGGTACCATGGTTATGACCACCCTGTATTCCTCTCTGGTGACCAGGACTGTGGAAACTCACATAGGCTGGTGCTTTCTCCTATAGTGTGCAAGCAGGGCCACCACTGATGGTTTACAGGGTGGTCGTAACCATGGGAAAAAGCAGTGTATAATGTGATGGAAAAATGAATCCAGCCAGCAAAGGAGGCAATATGGACAATCACAATACATTAGTAAGTGCCTTGTATTAACTTTCTCTACATGATAAATACTATTTACTGAAGTGACACAATCCCTTTAAGGCCTCATGCACAGAGCTGTTGCCCGGCTGTGGCCATATTTCGTCCCGCAATCCAGAGCTGCGGGTTCATACATGTTCTGTTCACAGATCCATTCAAGTTGAATAGGTCTCGATTAGTCATGCCCGTGCATTAGGGACCGCAAATTGCAGTCCCCAATACACGGAACGACCACGCAACGGCCGTGTGCATGAGGCCTAAGGCTGAACCTGGCCTAACAGGCGCTCCAGCACTAAGATCCCGTTGGAGATTGCCACTGCTTAAAAAAAATCTCGATTTCTGTCACCTTTATATACTGCCCTCAGATAAGGCAGCACAAATAGGTGACAAACCCCCTTTAATTTCTACCTCTCCATGGCATAAAATGTAAAGATTATTTGGATTTCATTCACACTTGACATAAGTGCAGGAATTAGTCAAGATTAGTATTTGAAAAGAAAAAGTGATCAGGAAGGTAATGTCCCCTTTAACTCTGATGTTGACATCACCATGGCAACTGCAGTAAACAGACAGCTATTGGTCGGCTTGAATCTAAAAATCATCAGTTGGCTCCTTGGGAGATGAAACTGATTTTATGGTTAGTGATGAATTTTGGAGACACCCGGAGGAGCTGCTTTTGCGTCCACTGCTCACGGTGGGATTTCTGGGGTAAGATACTGAGACATATCTAACTGTTATATTCAGGTGCGGGATATCTCCGTATAAAACTGCTGTGTTTTTCGTAAGCTACAATAAATACAATAAAACAGGAAAAGATGGTTAGCGTTTTCCCTAAATTTGAACGGTTTATTATGTGTCTATGGAAAATAGGACTTTTGGTCAGGTCTACAACACTTGTGGTGAAGTTACCGAAAGAAAGGTGAAGTATAAAGAATGGCAGACACTGCAGATGATTGCATTAGGGCCTTATTCTCACAGTCAGTGTTTGGTCAGTGATTTTCATCAGTGATTTTGGGCCAAAACCAAGTGCGGGTCCAAAACACAGAACCGGTGCAGATCTTTCCCTTCTACCTTATGTCTGTGTAGGATCCACTCCTGGTTTTGGCTCACAATCACTGATGGAAATCACTGACCAAACACTGACTGTGTGAATGAAGCCTTAAAATGTGAAAATTCTTGGCGTCATTAAACTCATCTCATGTAGTTGCCTGTCAGTGAGGTTCTTCATATGCATTGCGGCTTTAGGCCTCATGCATTCACTTCAATGGGGCCGCAAAAGATGCGGACAGCACTCCGTGTGCTGTCCGCATCCGTGGCTACGTTACGCGGCCCCGCTAAAAAAAATATAACATGTCCTATTCTTGTCCGCACTTTGCGGACAAGAATAGGCATTTATATTGCCGGCGCAAATTGCGGAAGGCAACATGGACAGCTTCCGTTTTTTGCGGATCTGCGGTTTGCGGACCACAAAAAAACGGCACAGTCGTGTGCATGAGGCCTTAGCTTGTGAAACCAGCTTTTTTGGATTGAACCCTTAAATTCAAATCTTGCTCTATTACTACAGGCACAGTCATATAAATATCGGAAAAACCCTCCCAAAAAGGGTAATTTTTTTATTCAGATAGTTGGTTGGGCTGGTATGAGTTAATTTGCATACTCCCCTCCAAGCCTTAGGGTGCCGGTACACAGGTGTAGGGTAAGGAGCAGAAAGTCAGCACAGATTTCTGTACGGATTTCTGTGCGCTTCTGTAACAAAAACCGCATGAGCAGAGCGGGCGCGATATCCGCCAGGTGCCTTCTGTTTTAAACTGCAGGCACCGGGGACTAATGTAAACGTAATGACCAAGAATAAAAATAATAGGTCAGTTTTAATGCATAGGAAACAGTGTAAAAAAAATAAATAACTAATATAAAACTGTTGCAGAATTGTTTATTTTTTTATAATTCCACCCCATTTGAAACCCAAATTGCTGTTTTATGCTAAATAGGGTCTCAGTGCACGATTTGGGAATACTTTTTATACTTCTTTTTGCAACCCTTTAAGAATCTCCATTGGGCTGAGACTCCATGTACATTTTTTATATGATGACATCAACAAAATCACAGAAAGTGATAGAATGTTGGAAATTAGTGAGTATCAGAAGTTGCAGTTGTCCAGTTCACTTAGCAAATGAAAGGTGAGGTGTGACAAGTTACAGTGGACATCGGGGTCACTCGTTGTTTGATACTAGATTGAGACACGGGGTCCATCCTGATAGACACTATGGGCCAGATTTATCACGACTCTGACAGCTCACTCCACTTTCACATATGGCTAAAGTCAGTTTTAGCCAAGTCAGATTTATGATCGGCCCTTTAAGACTGTAATAAATGTGGTTTGACGGTAGCAGTTTATCCGTTAGTAAGCAGCTTTACAAAAGTCGCACATCTTTGCAAAAAAGTCGCACGTTTTTATGAAAAAGACGCGTGTGCTATTAAAGTCTCAATGGTAAGCATGGTCCTCACTGGAGTGAAATTGCCTTTTCTGCGACTTTTTAAATAGTCCCAATAGTAAATCTGTCTAGAGATTAATTTACATAAGAAAACACGCCCACTTTCAGAAAACTGGCGAGCATAGTGCAGAGCAGAAAAAAGTGGCAAATTTGTGCGCAGTTTTAGCGTTTGCGCATTTTTGGGGGACTTTTTCACTCCATTATTCTGACCTGAGCTAATGAAAAATCTGGCCCTATGTGTTAAAGAGTCCAACAACTGCTGGAATATTTATGTCATGTTTTCTTTTTAATTCAGACACAATCTTCATTCTCCGCAGTCTTCACAGAGAACCTTCTCGCGGACCACAGGAGAAAACATCAACAGGCATTACATATATTCTCAGTGTATAGTATATTCTTAAATAGCGTCTGTCAGCATGATCAACCCTATTAAACCAGGCCTGTTGCCTGGTAGGGTTGATCATGCCATTAAAATGATACCTTAGTATCTTTGTATTTAGCAGCATTCCTTAAATATCAGTTTTTTTATTATTATGCAAGTTCATTCTTCAGGTAAGTGTAATTTATATTGTGTCTGTGTATTGGGTAAGTGTAGTGTATTTTGTGTATGTATAAGGTAAATGTAGTGTATATAGATAATGTATAGGGTAAGTGTAGTCTATGTAGTATGTATTAGTGTATAAACAGTAAGTGTACTCTCTGTGTTGTGTTTATAGAATGTGTCAGCTTTATAGTTAGTCTGTATATAGGGTAAGTGTATATAGTGTATGAATAAGGTGTAGTGTAATAGTGTGTATATAGGATAACTGTAGTGTATATAGCGTATGTGTGTAGGAGAAGTGTAATCTATATAGTGTCTGTATATAGAGTAAGTGTAGTGTATATATATGGTAACTTTAATATATGTAGTGTATGTATAGGGTAAGTATTGTTTATAAACTTTCTATATATGGCAAAGGTAGTCTATACAGTGTGTACATAGGGGAAGTGTAGTCTACATAGTGTGTGTGTATATAAGGTAAGTGTAGTCTACATAGTGTGTGTGTATATAAGGTAAGTGTAGTCTACATAGTGTGTATATAAGGTAAGTGTAGTCTACATAGTGTGTGTATATAAGGTAAGTGTAGTATACATAGTGTGTGTATATAAGGTAAGTGTAGTATACATAGTGTGTGTATATAAGGGGAGTGTAGTCTATATAGTGTGTGTGTGTACATAAGGTAAGTGTAGTCTACATGTGCATAGGGTAAGTGTAGTGTATATATTGTATTATACGGTAAGCGCAACGATTTTAGTGTATGTGTAGGGTAAGTGTAGTCTATGTAGTGTGTATATAGGATTGTTGTAATCTGTAATGTGTCTGTATACGGAATAAGACTAGTGTATATAGTGTATGCGTAGTTAATATATTGGGTACACAGGGTAAGTGTAGTGAATAGAGTGTATTTGTAATGTAAGTGTAGTCTACATAGTGTGTACATAGGATAGGTGTAATCTATACAATGTGCTTATAGGATACACGTAATATATTTAATGTCTGCATATAAGGTAAGCGTAGTATATATAGCGTTTATATAGAATAATCAATCTATATAGTGTCTACATATAGGATAAATGTAGTGTATATAGTTTATGTATAGGTTAAGTGTATTGTATATAGCATATCTGCATAGTGTAGTCTATGTAGTATGTATATACTGTAGCATAAATGTAGCACTTATTTTCGTATATCTGATACGTGTAATCTTTATAACTAGTCTATATATTAGGTATGTGTAGAGTATATAGTAAATTTATAGTGTATATAGTGTTTGTACAGGGTAAGTGTTGTCTAAAGTATATATTATCTGTATATAGGGTATGTGTAGTGTGTGTGTATATATATATAAATATATATATCTTTATATATAGTAGAAAGAAACTCCACAGCACTTCCAAGGCGTAAAAATAAAGACGATTTTTATTCACCAGACAGCTTTTATATATATATATATATATATATATATATATATATATTTATTATGTGGGGTAAGTATAATGTGTATATTGTATGTATAGGATAAGAGTAATTTAGTTTCTGTATATGAGGTAAGTTTAGTGTATATAGTGTATGTATATGACATGTGTAGTCATTATAGTGTTACATGCGGTATGTGTAGTGTATATAGTGTGTGTGTATATAGGATAATTCATCTATAAAGTGCCTGTATATAAGGTAAGTGTAGTGTACATATATATAGTGTACATATAGTGTATATAGTGTGTGTATAGCGTAGGTGTGGTGTATACAGTTTATGTGTAAGGTAAGTGTAGTCTACATAGTGTTTACATAGGATAGGTGTAATCTATATAGTGTGCTTTTAGGATAAGTGTAATCTATTTAATGTCTGTAAAATAGGTGAGTGTAGTATATATAGTGTGCATATGGGATAAGTAATCTATATAGTGTCAGCATATAGGATTAATGTAGTGTATATAGTATATGTATAGTGTAGTCTCTGTAGTGTGTATATAGGTGTAATCTTTATACTTAGTCTGTATATTGAGTATGTGTAGAGTATATAGTGTGTATATATCATGTATATAGTGCTTGTATAGGGTAAGTGTCGTCAATATTTTGTGTATAAGGTATGTGTACAGTATATAGTGTATGTATAAGGCAAGTATAATATATATAGTGTATATTTAGGGTACATGTACTCTATGTAATGTGTATATATAGAGTAAGAATAGTCTAGTGTATATTTACGGTAAGTGTAGTCTATATAGTATGTATATCAGGTAAGTGTTATGTAGTATATATATACTGTGCATACACAAGGTAAGTGTAGTCTATATAGTGTATGTGAAAGGTAAGTGTAGTCTATGTATAGGGTAAATGTATGCAGTGTATATAGGATTAGTGTAATTTATATAGTGTCTGTATATAGGATAAGTGTAGTGTATATAGTGTATGATATCACTTCCTGCGTGATATCCATAAAATGTTACACAGTAATAGGAGAAAAGTTCTGTTCTAAATTTTACATTTTAGAAAAACCAAAGCTTGGCCTCCGCCACATAATGCACTAAAAACAAAAAAGCTTTTCCTCTGCAGTGACTGACTATACAAACATTGCATGGTGTACCAGTTGCAATCAATATTGTTATAACATTACATGGCTTGAATTCTATTTCATATATTAAATTCACATCTGTTTTGTTAGCCCTTTTGCAGTGCTTAATCCCTCCTTGTTTAGGTGGGTCCCTACACTAACACGTTATACATATAACAGGATATATTGAGTGTAACTGGTGTTATCACTTGCAGTGTGCTTTTACATTATTTTATATAAAGTAGTCAGTCATAGAGAAACACCAATATACTGCTTATCAGTTTGGCTTTTCAAATTAATAGTGCAAATCAGTGTAAATCATGTTATTAAAAAAAAAAAAAGAGTCTTAGTGTAGGGACCTATCTGAATGAGGTCGCCTTGACGTGGCAGATGGGCTCACACAATGTCATCAGATTGCGTGCTAAGAACCTCATATTTTTAAAAGTGTGGGTGACAAGAGTCTTCTGAGAGTTTTTGAGCTTCCATATGTTAAGGAATTAATCTGTTGTCCCTCTTGAAGCATAGATACGTTCATAGAGATAGATGGCATCATTTATTTTTATTAAGGCTACGCCATGAGTGGGCACCACGGTGGCTCACCGGTTGGTACTGGTGCCTTGCAGTGCTGGGGTGTCATGGTCTTACCTTCTCACTGTTCTCCTTCGTTTGACATGTGCTGGCGGCCATCTTGGTTTCTGGGTTTCTTGTAGCCTCCCACCCTGCGGCTCCTCCTTCCCACTGGGAGGAGCTGGATGCCTAGCTCATATATATAGAAGGTCTGTGGCTTCAGTTCCTTGCTTGGTCCTCCTGTGTGCACATGCTTCAAAGACTGCTGCTGCTTCTGGTTCCTGATCCTGGCCTCGTCTGACTACCCCGTTGGTTCCCGATCCTGGCTTCGTCTGACTACCCCGTTGGTTCCCGATCCTGGCTTCGTCTGACTACCCCGTTGGTTCCTGATCCTGGCTACGTCTGACTACCCCCCTGGTTCCTGACCTCCGTCTACGCAAGACCCTGCTTCAGTTTAGCCATCCGTTTGGACTTTAGCTACGGCTTGATTTTCAATAAAGCCTTCTTATTCCACCTATCTCTGTTGTACGTCTGGTTCATGGTTCCATGACATTAGGACCAAGCCATGAATTCTGACGGTACAGGGCCATCCTCGCTACCTACGCTGGTTGCCAGACTTGATCAGCAGGATCACCTGTTGGGTCGGTTCGCTGTGGCGTTACAAACCCTGCTTGAACGCACGGCTCATTTAGCTTCCGTTGCCGATGGGTCGGTTGTCGCTCCTGGGCCCGCTCCTACTGCCGCTCCGGTTGTTGCGCCAGAGTCTACCCCGACACCTGTTGCTGCACCTGCGGTGTTTCGGGGTATGACCGGTTCTGCCCCCCTTCCACAGCGCTTTGGGGGAGAGCCAACTCAGTGCCGAGGTTTCCTTAACCAGGTGGCCATTTATTTCGAGTTGCTGCCACATGCCTTTCCTACTGAGAGATCAAAGGTGGGCTTCTTGATCTCGCTGCTCTCGGACAAGGCCTTGGCCTGGGCCAGCCCTTTATGGGAGAACAACAATCCGGTGGTTGCCGAGTTTTCCGGTTTTGTTGCTTCTCTTCGGAAGGTATTCGATGTGCCGGCTCGTGCTGCCTCTGCTGCGAAGCTCCTTATGTCCATCAGACAGGGTTCACGATCCGTAGCTGAATACGCCATTGAGTTTCGTACCCTGGCAGCAGAGGTGGGCTGGAATAATGAGGCTCTGGTCGCTGCTTTCTCTCATGGTCTCTCGGATGCCTTGAAGGATGAGATTGCAGCCAAGGACCTACCAGTGGAGCTCGAGTCCCTTATTTCTTTCCTGATTTTGATTGACACCAGACTCAGGGAGAGACCTTCCTTTAAGGAGAGCCTGCGGAGGCCTTCTAACAGATTGGCGCCTACGTTTGCTGTCCCACCCGTGCCTCCCTCTCCTCCCACGCCTCCTGGGGATGACTGGTCTGGGGGTCAACCCATGCAGCTGGGGGTTGCTCGCCTGTCCGAGGGGGAGAGGGTACTCCGGAGACGCGAGGGCCGATGCATGTACTGTGGTCTCGGTGGGCATTTTCGGTTGGCATGCCCGAACCGTCCGGGAAACGCTCGCACCTGAGATCCTGTCGGGGGCAGATCTTGGGTGGAGTCTCCTCGTCCCCGGTTTCCCGTGTTGACAAACCACTGATTACTGTTGTCCTCTCCTGGGTCGGGGGCTCGGTGACGACCCAGGCGTTGGTGGACTCTGGTGCTGGTGGCTTGTTCATTGATAGTGTGTTCGCCGCCGCCAATTCCATTCCTCTGCAGCCTCGAGGTTCCCCACTGGCTCTTGAGGCGATAGACGGCAGACCCCTTCTGCCGCCACACGTGACTCAGGAGACCCTTCCAGTGGGGATGGCCATTGGTGCCGTTCACAGAGAGTCGGTCTGTCTCCAGGTTATTTAGTCTCCACACTACTCGGTGGTCTTGGGGTACCCCTGGCTCCAGAAGCATAATCCGACTTTCGATTGGAGATCGGCCGAGATCCTCTCGTGGTCACCGCAGTGTGGGGCTAGTTGCATCCATGGGCCTGTCAAGTTGCTGTGTACTTCCTCGGACTCTCTGTTGCCTCCTGAATACGAGGAGTACCGGGATGTATTCGATAAGGTGCGTGCGGTTGCCCTACCTCCGCACCGCCCATACGATTGTGCCATAGAGTTACAATCTGGTGCCGTTCCTCCTCGTGGCAAAGTCTATCCACTGTCGGTAGCGGAGAATGAGGCCATGGAGGAGTACGTGAGGGAGGCGCTTTCACGCGGACACATTCGCAAATCCTCGTCCCCGGCAGGGGCTGGATTTTTCTTTGTGAAAAAGAAGGGCGGTGAGTTGAGGCCTTGCATCGACTACAGGGGTCTCAATCGCATCACGATCAAGAACGCTTACCCGATACCCTTGATTTCCGAGCTGTTCGATCGCCTCAAAGGGGCCACGGTCTTTACCAAACTCGACCTGAGGGCGGCATATAACCTGGTAAGGATCAAGGCGGGCGATGAGTGGAAGACCGCGTTTAACACCAGGACCGGTCATTATGAATCCTTGGTTATGCCCTTTGGGTTGTGCAATGCGCCCGCAGTCTTCCAGGAATTCATCAACGATGTTTTCCGTGACCTGTTGCAGCAGTGTGTGGTGGTCTATTTGGATGACATCTTGGTATATTCTGCATCCATGGAGGCCCACATTCTGGATGTCAGACGAGTGTTGCAACGCTTACGAGAGAACAAGCTGTTCGGTAAGCTTGAGAAATGCGAATTTCACCGATCCCAGGTAACCTTCTTAGGTTACATCATTTCCGCTGAGGGGTTCTCCATGGATCCTGAGAAGGTTTCGGCTGTCTTACAGTGGCCCCAGCCCAGTGGGCTTCGTGCCCTGCAGCGCTTTTTGGGCTTCGCCAATTATTATCGGAAGTTCATCAGGGACTTTTCCATGCTAGCCAAGCCTCTCACGGATCTGACCAGGAAGGGCAGTAATCCTCAGGTCTGGCCGCTCGAGGCCATCCGAGCTTTTGAGGCTCTAAAGTCCGCCTTTGTGTCGGCTCCGATTCTGTCGCATCCCAACCCTGGGTTGCCTTTTGTCCTCGAGGTGGACGCGTCTGAGACGGGAGTAGGCGCCCTCCTGTCTCAGCGTAGAACACCAGAGGGTCCTCTGCTTCCTTGTGGGTTTTACTCCCGGAAACTGTCTTCCGCGGAGTGCAACTATCAGATTGGTGACAGGGAGTTATTGGCCATCGTGCAGGCCCTTAAAGAATGGAGGCACTTGCTCGAGGGCTCGGTGGTTCCGGTTCTCATCCTGACGGACCACAAGAATCTGACCTACCTCTCTGAGGCCAAGAGATTGACACCACGTCAGGCCAGATGGGCTCTGTTCTTGTCACGTTTTAATTACGTGGTCTCCTACCTACCCGGCTCCAAGAACATCAGAGCGGATGCCTTATCACGGCAGTACTCCGAGCTGTCCGGGGAGGAGTCGATTCCGACTACGGTCATACCCCCGAATCAGATCCTGGCTGCTATTCGCACCAGCCTGACCTCTCCTCTGGGTGAGCAGATTTTGGCGGCTCAATCTGGTGCTCCCTCTGGGAGACCCAACGGCAGATGTTTTGTGCCTGAGGAGTTGCGCACTCGGTTGTTGCGAACCTACCATAACTCCAAGGCCGCGGGGCACCCTGGAAAGAATCAGCTGTCCTGGGCGGTTTCACGTCTGTTCTGGTGGCCTTCTCTACGTTCCGACATCGCCGCATATGTAGCGGCATGCTCCGTTTGTGCCCAGAGTAAGTCCCCTCGGCACCTTCCGTTGGGCCTTTTGCAACCCATAGCCACCGGGGAGCGTCCATGGTCACACCTGGGGATGGATTTCATTGTGGACCTTCCTGCATCCCGAGGCCATACGGTCATTCTCATGATTGTGGATCGGTTTTCCAAAATGTGCCACTGTGTTCCTCTCAAGAAGTTACCCTCTGCACAAGAGTTGGCCTCGATTTTTGCAAGGGAGGTCTTCCGGTTGCACGGTTTGCCCAAGGAGATTGTGTCGGATCGGGGGAGTCAGTTTGTGTCCAGGTTCTGGCGCGCCTTTTGCTCCCAGTTGGGGATTCATCTCTCTTTCTCCTCGGCCTACCACCCTCAGTCCAATGGGGCCGCAGAACGATCCAATCAGGCCTTGGAGCAATTCCTTCGTTGCTATGTCTCCGATCACCAAGACAATTGGGTTGACCTCCTGCCTTGGGCTGAGTTTGCCAGGAACACGGCGGTGAACTCTTCCTCTGGGACGTCTCCCTTCATGGCCAATTATGGGTTCCAACCTGCCGTGTTACCGGAGGTATTCTCTCCCCAGGATACTCCGGCTGTGGAGGATCACCTTTCCGTCCTACGTACTTCTTGGGTACAGATCCAGAGGTCCCTTGAGGTCTCTGCGCAACGCCAGAGACTCCAGGCTAATCGCAGACGAGCGCCCGCTCCTTCCTACCAGGTCGGAGACCGTGTATGGTTGTCCACCCGCAACCTCAACCTTCGAGTGCCCACTCCCAAGCTGGCGCCTCGCTTTGTTGGTCCCTTCCGAGTGCTTCACAGGGTAAACCCGGTAGCCTATGCCCTTGCGCTTCCTCCTGGCATGCGGATCTCCAACGTGTTTCATGTCTCCCTGTTGAAGCCATTGGTGTGTAATCGTTTCACTTCCTCGGTTCCTCGGCCCCGTCCGGTCCAAGTGGGCAATCGTGAGGAATATGAGGTGAGCAATATCCTGGACTCACGCCTGGTCCGCGGTCGGTTGCAGTTTTTGGTCCATTGGCGTGGTTATGGTCCAGAGGAGCGTTCCTGGGTTCCCTCCACAGATGTCCATGCTCCTGCGTTGCTCCGAGCCTTCCACGCACGCTTCCCTCTGAAACCGTTCCTTACTCCGCGGAGGAGGGGCCCTTGAGGGGGAGGTACTGTCATGGTCTTACCTTCTCACTGTTCTCCTTCGTTTGACATGTGCTGGCGGCCATCTTGGTTTCTGGGTTTCTTGTAGCCTCCCACCCTGCGGCTCCTCCTTCCCACTGGGAGGAGCTGGATGCCTAGCTCATATATATAGAAGGTCTGTGGCTTCAGTTCCTTGCTTGGTCCTCCTGTGTGCACATGCTTCAAAGACTGCTGCTGCTTCTGGTTCCTGATCCTGGCCTCGTCTGACTACCCCGTTGGTTCCCGATCCTGGCTTCGTCTGACTACCCCGTTGGTTCCTGATCCTGGCTACGTCTGACTACCCCCCTGGTTCCTGACCTCCGTCTACGCAAGACCCTGCTTCAGTTTAGCCATCCGTTTGGACTTTAGCTACGGCTTGATTTTCAATAAAGCCTTCTTATTCCACCTATCTCTGTTGTACGTCTGGTTCATGGTTCCATGACATGGGGTCCTAGGTTCGGATCTGACCAATAACAACACCTGCATGGCATTTGTATGTTCTCCCTGTGCTTGTGTGGGTTTCCTCCAGGTACTCTAGTTTCCTCCTACACTCCAAAGACATACTGATAGGGAACTTAGATTGTGAGCCCCATTAGGGACAGTTGGATGCTAATGTCTGTAAAGAGCTGCGGTATATAGCAGCGCTATATAAGTGCATAAAATAAATAAATAAATTAGGTCTGGACACCATGGGAGACTTTTTGAAGAGTATGGGTTTCTACTGTAAAACACCAGAAATGCATTTTCATTCAGACATAAGGTGCAGCAAATAATGACTGTTGGGCTCCACGTTTACCCCTAACTTATATACAGGGTGGCCCACGAAAAAGTAGCCCACTTCCAGCGATAGTATGACAAGATGAATGAGCAAGTGGATTGTTACCCACAAGTCACAAAAGATGCTGAAAGTGGTCCCTGTTCCGGTCTAGGCATCTTTGGGCACATCGGATTATGTTGGCCGATACTGCTCGCAGCTCTATGTAACGCACCTAGTTGATCAGTTAGGATCTCAACTGCGGAAGCAATGGACATCCACTATTATCCTACCACCCTTGTGTTTGGCTGTGGGATTCGCGGTTACTCAGTATGTACCCCAGGCGTCACTCTCAGTCTTAGGCGGAGAGTTTGGGGTAACAAAATAATTTACCGCTATCCATCTAGTTAGTTTTACTGATGGTAAGGAGGGACTCTCAGAATTACAGGAGTCACGAGTTAGTATAAGCTTGTGCAACGTTCAGAGTTAGCATCTAGTATGCAATAGCTTCAGAGTTAGTATATAGCATGTCCTCAGTTTAGTATATAGTATGCCATAGGTTCAAGGTTAGTATATAGCATGTCCTCAGTTTAGTATATAGTATGCCATAGGTTCAGAGTTAATATAGCATGTCCATAGTTTAGTATACACTATGCAGTAGGTTCAGAGTTAATATAGCATGTCCTCAGTTTAGTATATAGCATGCTATAGGTTCAGTTAGTATAGCATGTCCACAGTTTGATATATACTATGCAGTAGGTTCAGAGTTTGTATAGCATGTCCACAGTTTGGTATATACTATGCAGTAGGTTCACTCTGAGTTCCAGGACATTAATCAGAGCAGGTAACAGGCATATATTTGCGGTTAGTTGGTCCTGGCTAGAAAGCCAGTGGCAAGAAGGTAGACAGTCCTTCACGATGTAGTTAGGCATCCAGGTTTGGATATGTGGACAGAGTCTTCAGATACCATGGAGCTAGCAGGGTGCGCACTCCATTAGTGGAACACCCTGCTTAGCACCTGTCTTCAATTTAAGGGCTGAATGGTAAGTGGGCGGAGTCACAGAAGGCCCAGCGGCCACTGCGTTCCACGCTGGAGCGCAAGCCAGTGTAACAACACAGGCGGTCGCTGTGTTCCACGCTGGAACGCAAGCCAGCGTATCATCGCAGACGGCCGGTGCGTTCCACGCTGGAGCGCAAGCCAGCATATCGTCACAGGGAGCCGCTGCGGTCCAGGCTGTATTGTTACACTCTACAGCAGTGATGCTGCAGAAACAAAAACGTCCTGCTCTTTCCAACAAGATGGGACAACATGCCGCACCTCACTGGCTCGGATTCATGAACTGTTGATGTAGGAGCAAACTGTGAGCAAGGGGTTATGGCCACCACGTTCCTCAGACTTGTCCTCGTGCAATTTTTATCTGTTGGGAACTTCAAAACAGAAAATGTCCGCTAACAATCCACATCCCTGGATGAACTCAAGGAAAATATCACAAACACTATCCGCAACATTACAAGTAGTATCAGCCGACATAATCCGACGTGCCCAAAAATGCATAGATGTGAATGGGGACCACTTTCTGCATCGTGTGGCATGTGGGTTATTAAAGAAACAATCCACTTGCTCATTCATTTTGTCATACTATTGCTGGAGACTGTCTACTTTTTCGTGGGCCACCCTGTATTACCCCTTCTCAACATAGAGAAGGGATACATGATGACCTTTCTATGTGTGTCATTCCTATGCAATGACCTATTTGCCTATATTCTCCTACTAGTGACATCACTGTGTGCATTATTGCTATTTTGTGACATAACTGTGTAAATTATCTACAATATGTACAATAAAGTGACTTCAACTTTTACATTATCCTTGTGCATCAGGGAGACCATAATAATCATAAAATTCATGTACTGGAATTGCTGCAGAAGGTGGACATGATAGAGTGGGGCCCAAGTCAATTTTGCTATGAAGCCCCACGGTTACTTGCTATGCCCCTGGAATGTACATTATATATAGATTCTGCAAGCAGCTACATTCGGTCAGGGAGCTGTCAGAATGGCTAGAGCTGCTGCACAGATTTAGGGGGTCATTTACTATACTGAAATACTCCTAAATTAGGGTTATTTCAGGCGCAGATGGCGGGTCAATGCTTAGTTGCTGTTTTTGGCGTAGAAAGTGGATGCGCTGAAGTTATGCAGAGGCATGCACCTCTTCATAACTTCGGCGGATACCCCGCTAGCTACAGGCTTTTATTATGACCGGCGTCTAAAACGCCGGTCCTAATAAATGTGCCCCTTAATTTCAACAGAACTTAAAGAGAACCTGTCACCTCACCACCTGGTGGCCAGGACTGTGGGAGTGCACATAGGCCAGTGCCTTTTCCTATATTGTGTAAGCACGACCACCGCTGCTGGATTACAGGGTGGTCGTAACCATGGAAATGAGCAGTGTAAAATGTGACTGAAAAATGAATCAAGCCAGTAAAGGAGGCAATATGGACAATAACAATACATTAGTATTGGATTTTTGTGCTTCAGGGTGTTAAACATTGATATTTTTAATTTAACATATATATATATTGCTATATCACATTTTTAATAAGAGGAGTTAATGAAAATGCTGGACCAATTGATGGGAGGAAGATGAAACCAGTCATGGAATGCCCAGTGTATAGGAGTCAAAGACACTCCTTTGTGAGTCCAGAAGACTGGAAAGCAACAAAATAGTCTCCCATTTAAAAGGCTGACCTTTCTCCCCTGGCAACTAGAGATAAGTGAATTTTAAAAAAAATTCTATTTGCCGTTTCGCCAATTTTTTTCGAAAAAATTTGGTTCGATCCGAATAAATTCCCAGCGAATTACGTTAAAAAACTGCTATTTCCTGGCTGCAGAGAGCCTTTATAGTGGTGTAGGACACTGTGCCTTGCAGTTACACACAGATGGAGTCTGCTGTGGTAGTGAAATAATACTGTGAGTTCGTATGACATGCAGATGACAGGCGTCACTCTTAGAATCACTGCACACTTCACTTATTTGGGCAGTTACGGGGCCAAAACTGACCAAATAACTCAAGTATGAACTCAGCTGTCCGCCTCCGTTGCTCTGTTCCGTAGACCTGCAAGAATGATATATTATGTCCTATTCTTGTCCGTTTTGCTGACAAGAATAGGCATTTCTATAAAGGACCATCCGTGTTTTTCGGATCTGCAATTTGAGGACCGCAAAACACGATACGTTTGTGTGAACAAGCCCTTAATCTGAAGATGTGCTAATAAATCAGAGGCCTTTGGCTAAAACTTCTGAAAGGGGTATTCCGGTAGGTGAAAGTTATCCTGCTCTATCCATTTCTATGGAAGTTCCGGAGATAGGCGAGTACAGTGCTTGGCTATCTCCGGAACACCCACAGAAATGAATGGAGCAGCATTATATAACTAAATTAGTACATACTGTATATCAACTAATGATTTAATACCTTGTGCAATCCATCTCTAAAAGGAGATGTTAGGATTAATATGCCTAATGCAGTTGTATATCTGATCATTCCAGTCTGGCTCAACATCTTCCTCCTTGAGTCAGCCTCCACACATTAAAGTGGTTTTCTGGGAGTTTTATACTGATGTCCTATCCTCTGGATAGGTCATCAATATCTGATCAGTGGTGGTCTGACATCCGGGACCCTCGCTGATCCGCTGTTTGAGAATGCAACAGACCTTCTCACAGTTTACCAATCAGAGCACTGTACATTGTATAGAGCTGCGCCTAGGCCATGTGACCAATGACTGTGATGTCACATGGCCTAGGGAAAGCTGTAGCACTACTGCCTTCTCAAACAGCTGATCGGCGGGGGTCCCGGGTGTAGTGATGGACGAACATCGGCCAGGACGGTTCGCGAACTGCAAGTTCGCGGCGGACCCCATTCACTTTAAAGACAGGCGAAGCTGAAATACCTCACAAATAGTCCCACAACATGGACAGTGACATACCAGATGTATTATTTGAATTTGCGATCTCTATTACAGAGGGAAAAATTTTTTCTCCCCACAGCATTTAAAGGGGTTGTCCCACAGAAAATATTCTACAGTTTTCAAACCAGCACCTGGGTCTGAATACTTTTGTATTCATATGTAAATAAAAAGTTAGCATAGCCACAGAGTTATTCAATGAAATGTATCAGTGTTGCGCCACCTGCTGTTTGCTTTTTTCTTATTTCTTTGACCTGCTCACTGAGATGGCCGCACATGCTCAGTTTCATCCTTCAACTGGCTCCTGAGCTGGGATAGGGAGAGCATAGACCAGTGATGGCTAACCTTGGCACTCCAGCTGTGGTGAAACTACGACTCCCAGCATGCTCCATTTATTTCTATAAAGTTCTAGGAGCAGCCAAGCATGGGGGGCATCTTGGGAGTTGTAGTTTTACCACAGCTGGAGTGCCAAGGTTAGCCATCACTGGCATAGACCATGCCCCCTTAGCTGCAGCAGAAAAGACACTTCCTTTGAGCTGCCTTCTTGATATCAGTCTAGCAAAGCATTGAATGGGGAGATCTCTGGATCCATGTGAGGTACAGGGCTGGTTCTAGCTTTGTTAGAAAGAGGTTGACATGTACTATGTGATGTCTGATTAGATTTTTTTACATTAGCCATGGGATTACCCCTTTAAGGATAAAACAGGGTCAGTGTCTACCTGCTTCCACCTCAGAGGATCACACACATGTATTTACAGTCACTCCAATAACTGTACAATGGTAGACCATGTCCTATTCTTGTCCGTTTTGTGGACAATGATTGGACATTTCTACAGAACTTAAAAAATAAATGGTGGCATGTACTCGGCAGGGATACGGCTTTTAGCATATCCACCATTTACAGACAATAAAACACGACCGTGTACATGAGCCCTAATATGTATATTTACTCATATTCCTATGTAGACCTACAGCCTGTCCACCTCATGCTGTGAGTAGAGACTTTATCTCTAGACCTCCATACATTTCCATGGGATTAAGTGACTTGCTTGTGTGAAGATTGGTGCTTATCTTATTAAACAATACCACAATGGCCCGGTTGACCCAACATCTGGTATTAGCATAATTTAATTGGATCAAAAAATAGATGTTCCTATCACCACACAGCCACCCAGATTCAGCGGAGCCGAAAGTCATCCTTTATCAAATACAGAAGGATCCGAACAATATGGGATACAACTCACACAATAAGATATATAATGCACGCTACAAGATAGGCCGGCTATCTATAGCAGGTCCGATTCTACCTAACTGGTCAGAAAATTCCATTCTGGATGAATAAACTCAACCCGAATTCAAAGTCCTCCAACTGTCCTGAAAATTCTTAGATGACACTCAAAATGAAAGTCATAGCTTACTTCAGTGTAAGTGGTCATAGGGGAAAACAGCAGGATACTTTTATTTGGGCTCCTTATCACATAGAGAAATAAACGTAAGACACGGTTATCCATTTCAAAATCATTTATTAAAACAAAATCCCTGCAGAGAAAAATTGTGATCCAGAAGAAGGCAAAAACCTGGACACATTTGGCCAGTTTGTGTCACAGGGAAAAAAGACGAAGACTGTTGTGATCTCTATTGACTCTTGGTTTCTCCATCTGGGACGCTGGTCTGGGGCTTGTATCCTGAAAGCTTCTTGAATTAACTATCAGCCTGGCGTCCACCGGCATGCCACGCAGATAGGAAGACTGTTGTAACCGTCTCCGTGTGGTTGGTGATTGAACCTGCTTGGTCGCTGCATCATAAAGTTTGGTGATGCTATGACTGCTGTGTGCTTAATCCATAAAGTGAAAGGAGAGAGCAGCACAACGTCGGCCACTTCCCCCTTTCCAGGCCGTGTGTGACAGGGTCCCTTTCTTGAGACAGCAGCAGGTGTCACTACCAGTTCTGGCTGCTATGGCATGGCCACATGGGGAAGATTGCCCAACATGGAAATTTGACTGCAGATTTTGCTGACATTCCACAGTGGATTTCGGTGCGGATTTACCAAAGATCTAACCCTACGCATTTCAAACAGTGAAATATACAGTGGAAATCTGTAGCATAAATGAAACCAATCAGATGCTATCTTTTATTTTGGACAGCTCCTTTGGAAAATGAAATGAGGAATCTGATTGGTTGCTATGGGCAACTAAGCCAGTTCTACTTTACACCAGTTTGATAAATGACCCCCTTAATTCTTCTCTGTACCAATCCTGATTCCTATTCGTTTTGAATGTGTACTCTTTGTGGAAGCTTCCATGCTAATTTTTCTTAGATTTCAAAGACAATGTATAAGAAACTGGTTATACTAAAATCTTCTCACTGTGATAGTTTGGTAGATCGCTACTTATTGGTACCAAAAGAAAAGTCCACCGGAATCTGTGTAAATTCTGATGTAGCAAATGGACTTGAGGGCATGGGTGGGCATATTACACCTCACATCTGTCATTACACTCCCTAACTTACTATTGTTAGGGCAGCTTTTAAGTGCCATAGTCATTAGGGGCCTTTCTAGTGACAAGTATATTGTAGTCTCCAGTCAGTCAAGAAAGGGTTAATACTTGG
This sequence comes from Bufo gargarizans, assembly GCF_014858855.1. Lineage (NCBI taxonomy): Eukaryota > Metazoa > Chordata > Amphibia > Anura > Bufonidae > Bufo > Bufo gargarizans. Next base: position 179,917,422 of record NC_058084.1, on the reverse strand, counting down.
GACCACTGTGGCTGACTTCACAGTTAAAGTGCATGAGGTAGGTATCAATAATAAGCCCCTGTAGTAACTATGGCAACTGTGCTGCTGATGTCATAGATGCATAAGTCTATGACATAAAGAGCCCACAGATGAAGGTTCCATAACAGAAGGACAAACGGCCATTTGCAGAGCAATGCTTGATGTGTCTGGAGACCTGGAGCTTCACCATCTGTAGAGGGAGGAAGGGGACGCCCGCCTAGCATGCATGCGCCATCCTCCCTGTTTTTTAAAGGGCAAGGATTTTGAAAGATGCGTACATTGCTTCTAAATACAGGGATGGTAGGGAAGACAAAGAATTTGAGCCATAATTTCGGAGCGACAGCTACTACTTTGCTCCTGCGGCAGGTGCTGTGGTATTCTAACATGACCTCTCCACTGTGGTGAAGTAAATAGGAGGCTGCTCAGATGCAGCTTGTTACCTAAAACTGCCCAAAACCAAACCAGCCCATTGGAGTCTACGGGTCCGTGAAAACCACTTCGTTCTCTCAGTGATATTCACTGACCATTGGTAGGAGCTTTGATTGAAACTTAATTTTCAGCCTATCAGTGTATATGGAATACAGATGACACCTGGAGGGCAAATAACGGACACACGGATCCTTCACAGACATTTTCACGGATGAAAGACTGACCAGCTTGTCACAGATGTCATCACGGACGTGTGAAAGAGATCTTATTGTTATTGGGGCATTTATATATCACGGGGCGGCCACCAGCTCTCATTTCTCTTTACCACTCTGATACTGTGCAATCAGTGAGGGCAGTGTTAGGCCTCATTCACACATCAGTGTTTGGTCAGTGATTTCCATCAGTGATTGTGAGCCAAAACCAGAAGTGGAGCCTCCACAGACATAAGGGAAAGATCTGCATCTGTTCTGTGGTTAGACCCACACCTGGTTTTGTCTCAAAATCACTGATAGAAATAACTGACCAAAATATTAGAGTGGCAAATGCAATGTAACGCGAGGTCTACCTTATCTTGCATGTCCATGCTCTGCTCTCACTGCACTCTCTCACTCTCTCTCACTGAGTTCATTTCATTGGTGCAGAAAACCTGGCTGAATCTGCGCTGAAACCACCTCCCATTGTATTCAAGTTCATGCAGCCGCCGAGGGTTATTGCCCCCCACAAAGCCGTACCCGGAGCCTACTAGAGCCTACTAATCCGCGCATTTGTATCATATTGTGCAGGATGTTTTTATCTTAGTTTTTTCTGTGATTTTATTTGTCTATGTAGTATTTGCTTGAGGGAGTGGCACCTTCAAGTATGAATGCGCACCTATTATCTTGTGAGTAGCATTCCTCTGCACTTTTGCCCCCCTCCCCTATCCAATAGAGCTCCTTAATTAGGTGGTACATATGGCTGTGCTTGCTCCTCCTCCCATTGGTTGCTTGATGCACATGGAGGTTACTAGGAGCAGCACACCATATGTGCGGTGTCTGCTCTCCTGTGCATAGGAGCCCAACGGCTTAGGTAAGGTTTAGCGTAGGACCCGCCTGACCTGAGACCACCTTGGCGTTCGGTAGGCGGGCTTAGATGTGTTTTGATCAAAATATATTGACTAAGTGTCTCAGATATTATCATATCAGAGTGAGGACTTTGTCCAAATATAGTGCTTGCATCTACTTTATTAAGTGCATTATTATCTTATTTCTGTGGTTTTCTTCAATAATATGGCCAGGGACATCCGCGCATTTGTATCATATCGTGCAGGATGTTTTTATCTTAGTTTTTTCTGTGATTTTTTTGCACTTACTAATGTATTGTGATTGTCTAGATTGCCTCCTTTGCTGGCTGGATTAATTTTTTTTTTACCACATTATACACTGCTCGTTTCCATGGTTACTGAAGGGTTCTATTACAGTCCAAAGTCTATTTTGTATAAGCTATAAATTCCATCACTATCTATACGTCAGTACATCACGTACACATAGGGGTAAAGAGTTCTTGGAAAACTATTTCATAAGAACTTGTTTTGCCCACATATAGCCTTGACTCTGGTAAAAGATAAGATAACCAGTGGCGTCGCCAGGGGGGGGGCCACGGCCCCCCCTACATCATGCTGTGCACCCCCATATGCCCCCCTAACTAAAATGCCCCCCACAAGTGAGCTGCCGCAGTCGGGCACAGGGAGATGAGCGCTTCTATTGCGCTCATCTCCATAGTCATCTGCCGGCCTGTGCTGCGGCGGTTCAGGGGAGGGAGAGGCGTGTCCCTTCCCCTTCCTCTGATAGGCTGCCAGCCTAGTGCCTGCAGCCTATCAGAGGCCGCCGGCGCAGGCTGAGCCATACAGCGCGGGACACAGGCCGGAAGAGGGCTGCATCGCATCGCTGACATGGAGGTAAGTACGAGTTTTTTTTTTTTACAACAGTGTTACTGGCAAATTGGGGGGGGGGCGGCGGCTTATTACTGGCACATTGGGGGGGCGGCTTATTACTGGCACATTGGGGGGGCAGCTTATTACTGGCACGTGATGGGGGGCTCTTGTTACTGGCACGTGATGGGGGGCTCTTGTTACTGGCACGTGATGGGGGGGCTCTTGTTACTGGCACGTGATGGGGGGGCTCTTGTTACTGGCACGTGATGGGGGGGCTCTTGTTACTGGCACGTGATGGGGGGGCTCTTGTTACTGGCACGTGATGGGGGGGCTCTTGTTACTGGCACGTGATGGGGGGGCTCTTGTTACTGGCACGTGATGGGGGGGCTCTTGTTACTGGCACGTGATAGGGGGGCTCTTGTTACTGGCACGTGATAGGGGGGCTCTTGTTACTGGCACGTGATAGGGGGGCTCTTGTTACTGGCACGTGATAGGGGGGCTCTTGTTACTGGCACGTGATAGGGGGGCTCTTGTTACTGGCACGTGATAGGGGGGCTCTTGTTACTGGCACGTGATAGGGGGGCTCTTGTTACTGGCACGTGATAGGGGGGCTCTTGTTACTGGCACGTGATAGGGGGGCTCTTGTTACTGGCACGTGATAGGGGGGCTCTTGTTACTGGCACGTGATAGGGGGGCTCTTGTTACTGGCACGTGATAGGGGGGCTCTTGTTACTGGCACGTGATAGGGGGGCTCTTGTTACTGGCACGTGATAGGGGGGCTCTTGTTACTGGCACGTGATAGGGGGGCTCTTGTTACTGGCACGTGATAGGGGGGCTCTTGTTACTGGCACGTGATAGGGGGGCTCTTGTTACTGGCACGTGATAGGGGGGCTCTTGTTACTGGCACGTGATAGGGGGGCTCTTGTTACTGGCACGTGATAGGGGGGCTCTTGTTACTGGCACGTGATAGGGGGGCTCTTGTTACTGGCACGTGATAGGGGGGCTCTTGTTACTGGCACGTGATAGGGGGGCTCTTGTTACTGGCACGTGATAGGGGGGCTCTTGTTACTGGCACGTGATAGGGGGGCTCTTGTTACTGGCACGTGATAGGGGGGCTCTTGTTACTGGCACGTGATAGGGGGGCTCTTGTTACTGGCACGTGATAGGGGGGCTCTTGTTACTGGCACGTGATAGGGGGGCTCTTGTTACTGGCACGTGATAGGGGGGCTCTTGTTACTGGCACGTGATAGGGGGGCTCTTGTTACTGGCACGTGATAGGGGGGCTCTTGTTACTGGCACGTGATAGGGGGGCTCTTGTTACTGGCACGTGATAGGGGGGCTCTTGTTACTGGCACGTGATAGGGGGGCTCTTGTTACTGGCACGTGATAGGGGGGCTCTTGTTACTGGCACGTGATAGGGGGGCTCTTGTTACTGGCACGTGATAGGGGGGGCTCTTGTTACTGGCACGTGATAGGGGGGCTCTTGTTACTGGCACGTGATGGGGGGGCTCTTGTTACTGGCACGTGATGGGGGGTCACTAGGAGGAAGGGGGGAGAGGAGCACTATGGGGGCATTTACTGGGGGCACTATACAGGGGTATTTTATACTGGCACATTATGGGGGACATTAGCTCAACTTGGGACATTACAAGGGGACATTATAAGGAGAATTTCTTCTACTGGGGGCATTATGGTGGGCTTTATTACTCCCCCATGGTATGACCCCCCTAGTAGCAGCACCAGCCTCTCCCTGCTCTGCTATCCCTCTGCCCCTCCTCCAAATCCTTATTATGAAAGCTTTCTCATTAGGATGAAACAGAACATCACTATATATGGACAAAGTGTGTGGCACAGTGTAGCGGTATACTGTACATTGTGTGGCACAGTGTAGCGTTATACTGTACATTGTGTGGCACAGTGTAGCATTATGGTGGGCTTTATTACTCCCCCATGGTATGACCCCCTAGTAGCAGCACCAGCCTCTCCCTGCTCTTCTATCCCTCTGCCCCTTCTCCAAATCCTTATTATGAAATCTTTCTCATTAGGATGAAACAGAACATCAGCTCCACCGAGCCCCCGGCCAATGTGGTGAAGTGGCATCCGAGATCCCCAAGGGCCAAGCCAAGTAACTAAGTTTTCATGTGAAATATGTTTGTAATACACATATAGCATACACTGTGCCACACAATGTACAGTATAACGCTACACTGTGCCACACAATGTACAGTATACCTCTACACTGTGTAGTCTGTTCTATAAGCACTATTGTTTTGTGGCGGCGGACAGAAAATAATCTGGAAGTGCCCCTCCCGAGACCAGGCTCTGGATCCGCCACTGGACCGCTCACAGGAGTGTACATTTCTTCTAAACTGTAAACCGTATCCTCTGAACCGGAAGAAATCAGCACTCGCTCGGTAACAACTAACAGGCAGTACCTGAAGGCTGTAGCCTGGCCCTGTTACCGAAGCTAGCCGAGTGGTGTAAGGTTAAGGTACTAGTAGAGATGAGCAGCCGCTGAATCCGGATTTAAAGTTACTGCAGGATATGGAGTACAGTTTAGAAATATCAAATGTACACTCCTGTGAGTGGCGGGGAGGGAGATCTGTGGATGACACTGTTATAGAGAGGGGGATCTGTAGATAACACTGTTATACAGGGGGAAATGAGGATGACACTGTCATGGGGTGGATCTGTGGATGACACATATAGCATAAGATGCTATATATGGTATGTCTCATCACAGATCCCCCCCCCATAGCAGTGTCATTCACAGATCCCCCCCCATAGCAGTGTCATCCACAGATCCCCCTCCCTATAAAAGTGTCATCCACAGGCAGCTAGGACATGTTGAAATCGGAGTGATTTTTTAAATTTATTTTTTAAACCACAGACAGCAGGACTTTTCTTCCCTGTTGCGGTTTTAGGTATTGGGTAAAGTATCGCAGCATTTCTAAGCGTACTTGTGTAAATGTATCATTGTTATAGCTGCCCCCCCCTACTTTTGTCCTGGCCCCCAGTATGCCCCCCCCCCCCAAAATTTTTAAGCTAGAGACGCCACTGAAGATAACTGAAATATGTAGCTGGCTAAGACGTGTGTTACTCTGTGATTGGTTAACTTAAATATAATGTCATTGGATTAGGACTATATACAGTACAGACCAAAAGTTTGGACACACCTTCTCATTCAAAGAGTTTTCTTTATTTTCAGGACTATGAAAATTGTAGATTCACACTGAAGGCATCAAAACTATGAATTAACACATGTGGAATTATATACATAACAATAGAGTGTGAAACAACTGAAAATATGTCATATTCTAGGTTCTTCAAAGTAGCCACCTTTTGCTTTGATTACTGCTTTGCACACTCTTGGCATTCTCTTGATGAGCTTCAAGAGGTAGTCACCTGAAATGGTCTTCCAACAGTCTTGAAGGAGTTCCCGGAGATGCTTAGCACTTGTTGGCCCTTTTGCCTTCACTCTGCAGTCCAGCTCACCCCAAACCATCTCGATTGGGTTCAGGTCCGGTGACTGTGGAGGCCAGGTCATCTGGCGCAGCACCCCATCACTCTCCTTCATGGTCAAATAGCCCTTACACAGCCTGGAGGTGTGTTTGGGGTCATTGTCCTGTTGAAAAATAAATGATGGTCCAACTAAACGCAAACTGGATGGAATAGCATGCCGCTGCAAGATGCGGTGGTAGCCATGCTGGTTCAGTATGCCTTCAATTTTGAATAAATCCCCAACAGTGTCACCAGCAAAGCACCCCCACACCATCACACCTCCTCCTCCATGCTTCACGGTGGGAACCAGGCATGTAGAGTCCATCCGTTCACCTTTTCTGCGTCGCACAAAGACACGGTGGTTGGAACCAAAGATCTCAAATTTGGACTCATCAGACCAAAGCACAGATTTCCACTGGTCTAATGTCCATTCCTTGTGTTCTTTAGCCCAAGCAAGTCTCTTCTGCTTGTTGCCTGTCCTTGGCAGTGGTTTCCTAGCAGATATTCTACCATGAAGGCCTGATTCACACAGTCTCCTCTTAACAGTTGTTCTAGAGATGTGTCTGCTGCTAAAACTCTGTGTGGCATTGACCTGGTCTCTAATCTGAGCTGCTGTTAACCTGCGATTTCTGAGGCTGGTGACTCAGATAAACTTATCCTCCGCAGCAGAGGTGACTCTTGGTCTTCCTTTCCTGGGGCGGTCCGCATGTGAGCCAGTTTCTTTGTAGCGCTTGATGGTTTTTGTGACTGCACTTGGGGATACTTTCAAAGTTTTCCCAATTTTTCGGACTGACTGACCTTAATTTCTTAAAGTAATGATGGCCACTCGTTTTTCTTTACTTAGAATTTGTATTATGGCAAGAAAAAAAGCAGCTAACAGTCTATTCAGTAGGACTATCAGCTGTGTATCCACCTGACTTCTCCACAACGCAACTGATGGGCCCAACCCCATTTATAAAGCCAAGAAATCCCACTTAGTAAACCTGACAGGGCACACCTGTGAAGTGAAAACCATTTCAGGTAACTAGCTCTTGAAGCTCATCAAGAGAATGCCAAGAGTGTGCAAAGCAGTAATCAAAGCAAAAGGTGGCTACTTTGAAGAACCTAGAATATGACATATGTTCAGTTGTTTCACACTTTTTTGTTATGTATATAATTCCACATGTGTTAATTGATAGTTTTGATGCCTTCAATGTGAATCTACAATTTTCATAGTCCTGAAAATAAAGAAAACTCTTTGAATGAGAAGGTGTGTCCAAACTTTTGATCTGTACTGTATGTCTTATGAGAGTGAATTAGAACGAGACACGTGTTTGATGTTCAATCTGATTTACCCTCCTGGTACCAGAAAAGGCTTAATCCAAGCTGATCACTGAGGTCTGGTGTCAGGGACACCATAGGCAAAGAGTCTAAATTGAATAGTGTGAGTTTATAGTGGCTCACCCTTCTGATTACCAGGTTAGGTGCTCTAACTATGATGTGTTTCACCCTAACCACATAAAGATTTAACAGTAAGGAAATATAAATTATAGTGAGCACTCAATATCTGTGGTCATATATCAGGTCTAATATAATAACTAATTTATTAGGTCATAAAATTATGCATACAATAAATAGGATAGAAATAGACAATATAAAATATATGGTATCTTAATCTATTAAAAATAAACAATATATAGAAACACAATTTGTTATACTAATAGGAGCAAATGTATCATTAAAAATTGGTATTATGTCCTTATGAAAGCTGCAACTTGGTCTTATGAGTGCTGCAACTTTGTTCCCAACGTTAAAGTCTCAATTATATCCTGCGGTAAGTGAGGATGGTAATTCACTGGTTTGTGCGATATATCCGTGAGTATATATATCCAGAGGTACTCACTGTTTGGGGTCCGGCTTGTGTGTAACTGTCCGTGGTGGCGTCCCACCGTGGGTCAGTGCACTCACCCGGTGTAGCGTTATGGGATATCTCCCGATGTTCAAGGTCCGCGATGTCGTTACGGTAATCCTGCTCCCAAGTAGCCGCTGTGCGTCCCACGTGTAGCTGGCGTCCTGCGCTTTTTGCCGACACTGCACGTGATCAGGGCGCCGGGGAAGTCTTTACCTGTAGTTGGTTCAAGACTCCTATGGTGAGTTAGGAATAATTTCGATCACCGTCTATGCGGTCGTGTCCGTAACTGCGTGTGCTGATCAGCTCCGATAGGTTAAGGTGTCTTGTCCTCTATAAGGGTCCCAACCGCTATACGCGTTTCAAGGTCTCTGACCTCTTCCTCAGTAGCTAGTTATGGGATCCAAAGATACTTCCTTATATACCCTAAACGGGTTACACCTTATTTGCTTAATTAGGGATCATTCCAAAATCTGGTTTGGAGTCAGGTGATTTAAAATCCCTCCTTGTGTTTTTAGATAAAGATATTCAACATTATATAATACTCCTTATACATTGACATTAGATAGACCTAACTAAAATTCATTATAAAATTCTCTGGACATTCATTATTTCACAATCCTTAATGTATTTTGCATAAATTCATATATATTTATAATCAGTACATGTTAAAATTAATAGAGATAAGAATAATAATAATTATAATAAAACTATACAATTGCGCTTCTCTGTATATAATGTTAGGATATTAAAAATATATATTAATATTAATTCGATTAAAATATTAATTTAATTAAAATCAGTATGAGTTCATCTGTGATTTCTTGTTTGTAGTGATGTAAAGGAGGTGGGGGCTCCCAACTAAGGGGAGATCGGGGTGCTGATTTTACAGCTATAACACCGATGTCTCGTCCATCGAGAGCACCCACCTCTTGATCTACAGAAAACCAAATATTTCAAAATCTGCATTAAGACCCTCAGGTACTAAGGTATTAAAATCGTATATACGTCTCGCCTCCTGTCTTGACATATTAGAGATATGATCACCTCCTCTCCAATGTATATCTATTTTTTCAAATGCCATAAACTTTAATAGGGAGGGATCCTGATTGTGGTGATATTTAAAATGCTTGGATAGTGAATGTTTCTCGTATCCTGTTCTAATCTTAGTCATGTGTTCTGCAATTCTGACTTTTAGTAATCTTTTCGTTCGCCCTATATATTGTTTTTTGCAGGGACATTCAATCATGTATAAAACGTTTGCTGTGTTGCATGATAAAAATGTATCAATAACATACGAAAATGAGTTTGATGTGGAAGAGATTAGATTAGTTTTTTTTGGAAATTTCGTGTTTCTACAATTGCTACAAGTGTTACACCTATAAAATCCCTTTAAGTTAAAATAATTTTTATGAACATTTTCCTTTTTATTTTTTACAGTTGGTGCTACTTTAATGGCCAAATTCGGTGCTTTTGTATATACTATTTGTGGGCCATTGGTCAAATATGGTCCTATTAGTTTGTCATTTGTGATATGATGCCAATGGTTTCGAATAATGGCTTCAATCTTCCTATATTGAGCATTATAGGGTAAGACAATCCTAATTTGATCCCCCATTTTGGAGTCAATTTCTATTCTGGTCCTTGTTTTTATGTCAAAGAAGGTTTTCCTATCCATGTTTTTTACTTCTACTAGGGCTTTCTCTACCTGTTGTGAAGGATATTTTTTTTATCAAGAATTGTCCCTTCATGGATATAGCTTCTTTCATATAGTCCTCTTCGTTTGTACAATTGCACCGTAGCCTCCTAAATTGTCCCTTAGGTATGTTTAGCAGCCATCTAGGTAGATGGCAGCTTGTATAAAGGATATAGCTATTTTTAGCTATCTCTTTTTGGTATGTTTGGCAAATTAATTTATTATCTTCCACCCTAATAGTCAGATCCAAAAACTCTATCTGTTCTTTATGTATCTTTGAACAGAATTTTATATTATTTTCATTCTGATTTATATAATTTAGAAATGACATTAGATCTTCCTCCGTTCCTCTCCAGATGAAAATCACATCATCAATGAACCTTCGCCAGAGCACCAGGTTCGTCCCCAGTGTGGGTGCTATGTATTGTTCCTCCCACTGTGCCATAAAAAGGTTGGCGTAACTGGGGGCGAACCTGGTGCCCATGGCGGTGCCCATCAACTGGAGAAAGAAATCAGAGTCGTACACAAAATAATTATGACTAAGAATATGTTGTACCCCTTTCACTATATATTCCACTTGATCCGGTAGATATTCCCCATATGATGTCAATTGTTGTGTTAAAGCTTCTAACCCCTGATCATGTTTTATTATGGTGTATAAGGAGTTGACATCAAGGGTTCCAAGAATCCAATTTGGTTCATATTCAAGATTTTCAATGATTTGGACTATTTGTGTAGTATCCCTAATATACGCAGCTGTCTTCCTTACTACTGGTTGTAGTAATCTGTCTAAATACTGGGATAGATTTGCTGTATATGATCCTATTCCGGAAATAATGGGTCTCCCCGGAGGGTCCAGTGGGTTTTTGTGGACCTTTGGAATAGTGTAGAAAACAGGTGTACGTTTAGGAGTGCTCATAATAAATTTTGATTCCTGTGTATTCAAAAATCCTTTCCCTAAGCCCTGTTCTACATATACTTCCAGAGATTCAACAAATCCTGTCATTGGGTCTTTTTGTAATTTTAAATATGTGTCTTTATCTTCCAATTGTCTTCTACATTCTGTGTTGTATTTCCATGTATCTAAAAATCACAATCGCCCCCCCTTTATCGGCTGGGCGTATAGTTATATTATCATTTTGTTGCAATTGTTTGATTGCATGAATCTCATGAGGTTTTAAGTTATTAAATTTCCTTGGGTCCTTTTTAATTTTCCTTATATCCGCCTCTACATTTTTCTTAAATGTGATAATATCCTGTCCCATTTCATGTCTTGGGTATGTCTTGCTTTTTACTTTAAGATCCGTATGTGCGTATATCCCTTGTGTTACCCCTATTGTATTTATAGGGTTCTTCAAAAAATATTTTTTTAAACATAATTTACGTACAAATTTTTCTATCCCTATATAAGTGTCAAATTTACTTAATGGTGCCGTAGGTGCAAATTTCAATCCTTTATTTAATAGTGCTTGTTGTGCCTTGGTTAAAGTGACCGAACTTTTTTTTTTTTTTTTTTTTAGCGTAGTAAACTTTATTAATGATGAGTGGCTACTAGAGGTGTTCCTTGGCTGTAATGTAAATACTGCCTTTTTTACTGGAAAAATTACATTAAAAAAAGCTTGCAGAGACATGTTGTGGTTCTGGTGACTATAGTGTCCCTTAATATTTATTTTTTTTTATAATTAAATTTTATTTATTGTGATACAAAAACTTAAATACATATTACATAATTAACATTCTAAAATCCATAAGTCCGCCAATTCTAATCTGTGAACGTGGTTAACAATAATTTCATATGAATATACATAATAGTGTCGACATTTGAACCTTCACATTCTACAACTATGGAATAAATGCTGAAAAGCCGGACATACAGCATTTTCCCCATCTCTTCCCACCAACCCGCCACCCCCCCCCACCCTGCAGGAAGAAAAAATAAATAAAAAATAAAAAAAAGAAGGGGATCCTAATTAATTAGCCGTGTCCCAATCTTTCCATAGACTATTCCACTTTGAGTAGGATCCTCTTTGTTTGTACAGGATCCTCTCATAGCTTTTCACTTTCTCCACCAAACCCAGCCAGTTCTTGCAATCTGGGGCAGAAGAGCAAAACCAGGATCTAGAAATCAGAAGCCTCGCCAAGAACATCACCTTGATCAACAAGTGACTTTTTATGGGTTGATGATTGACCTCAGATAAATCTCCCAGGACCCATATCCTAGGAGACAGAGGAACAACAATTTTAAGTTTACGCGTCAGATTTTTTTGGACCAGGCTCCAGTACCTCCTCACCATTGGGCAGTCCCAGAACAGATGTAGATGATCTGCCCCGGGATCGCCGCAGCGGGGGCAGTCAGAGGAGGTCCGGAGTCCTCTTCTGTATAGCCATATAGGTGTCGCATAAATTTTGTGCAGAATATTAAATTGAACAACAATGTGATTAGAATTGTGTGAAACCAATTTTAAGCTTTCCCCTATGTTCTCCCAGTTTGGGGGACCCTCCTCTGAAAGAAGAGAAGACCAGGCTTTCTGTCCTGGAGAAAGAACATCCCGAAAAAAATTATCCATTAAGTGTCTGTAACAGTAAGATAGTTTAATTCTCGTGGCAGTTTTCTTACAAATTAAATCCTGTAAAAATAAAGGAGTGTCTATAATAAAAAGGTGACTGTTCAAAGTGCTAAAGAGTGCTGACCTCAATTGAAAATATGCGAACCAGGCCACCTCACCTAATTTTGCCCTTAGTTCCATAAGGGGCAGAATTTGTCCACCGCTGACTACTTGATGTAAGTACTGCACATTTTTAGTCCTCCAGTACTGACTGCCACTTAAGTCGTTTAGATTAAGAAGTTTCGGATTGTGCCATAATGGGGTGCAGATAAGCGATGCCTTAACTGCGCACCAAGCCCTTATAACCGACCAGGTTTTTATAGCCATTCTGCAGAAAAGTGTGTACCCGCTCGGTATATTTAATAGGTAATCGGATTCCAGTACAGTGAAGAAAATCAGAAAAACCTGCCTCCTTCACCACTTTACTGCAGAAAGGACTATTTTCCCAGTCACTAAAAAGGCAGAGTTGGGAGGCAACAAAATAACCCCTAAAATATGGGAGATTAAGACCTCCCCGCCTATAGGGCATGGAAAAATAAAGTGCCTTCAGTCTCACACGCTTCCTCCCCCATAGTAAGTCATTAAGCATCCGCTCTATCAATCTGAAATGCTTGTCTGTAATCCATATAGGCGAGTTGCGCAGGACATAAAGAACCTGGGGCAGCACTACCATTTTTATTAATGAAATTCTATCCCCTCTTGCTTGCAGAATTTTCTGCCATATCTTAATTTTTGCTCTCAACTTCATCACCAAGGGGAACAGGTTAAGCTGTAGATATTCCTGAGGTTTAGCGGAAATTATTATCCCCAGGTACTTTATTGAATCAGAGATCGTTATCTGATCCAGCACAGGATCTCTGCAATGCTAGCTTTGACAAAGAATGGGAAGATCTGCTTAAGTCACAATCTATACTACTTGTGCAACTTATTATTAAGAGGAGGACAACAATACTAGAGGAAGTATCTGGTAAAATAGAAGTATTAAAAGAAATTGTTGATAAATTCCCAAAAAATGAAATATTCAAAAATTGGCATGATAGAATATGCAAACAGTTGGGCACAGTAGAACAAGAAATTATCTAAAAAAAAAAAAAAAAGTATAAAAATTCTGAATCTGTTAAAAAATGATAGACAGACTGACAGATATAATACAACAGAAGATCATCTGAATATTATTAGAACACCAAACCAGAGAGAAAGAGACATAAATGAAGAAAGACCGGTACAATATAATATCCCAATCACTAATAGATACGAGACACTTAATAATCCTCTTTTTTTAGATCGCACACCCCCACACCACAGGATCCGCACAAGGTCATTTCAACAATCACCCCGGGATCACCAGCACATGACACCAGCCACAGGACACAATTACAACTTAAGACACAGAGAGGATATACAGAAGAACAACCAAAATCAATATCCCCAGAGAGCACATCAAATAAGGAACCAATATGCACCTCACAACAACAGGGAGACTTATGTAGGGAAACACCACAAACATCAGCACAACCCAAATATAGAAACCAGAAGACACGAAGAGGTAAGAGAAGGAAGAGAGAGGACACATCACAGGAGACACTAGTAGAGGAGGATAACTCCATAATTAATTTAAGTTCGGTCACTTTAACCAAGGCACAACAAGCACTATTAAATAAAGGATTGAAATTTGCACCTACGGCACCATTAAGTAAATTTGACACTTATATAGGGATAGAAAAATTTGTACGTAAATTATGTTTAAAAAAATATTTTTTGAAGAACCCTATAAATACAATAGGGGTAACACAAGGGATATACGCACATACGGATCTTAAAGTAAAAAGCAAGACATACCCAAGACATGAAATGGGACAGGATATTATCACATTTAAGAAAAATGTAGAGGCGGATATAAGGAAAATTAAAAAGGACCCAAGGAAATTTAATAACTTAAAACCTCATGAGATTCATGCAATCAAACAATTGCAACAAAATGATAATATAACTATACGCCCAGCCGATAAAGGGGGGGCGATTGTGATTTTTAGATACATGGAAATACAACACAGAATGTAGAAGACAATTGGAAGATAAAGACACATTTAAAATTACAAAAAGACCCAAAGACAGGATTTGTTGAATCTCTGGAAGTATATGTAGAACAGGGCTTAGGGAAAGGATTTTTGAATACACAGGAATCAAAATTTATTATGAGCACTCCTAAACGTACACCTGTTTTCTACACTATTCCAAAAGGTCCACAAAAACCCACTGGACCCTCCGGGGAGACCCATTATTTCCGGAATAGGATCATATACAGCAAATCTATCCCAGTATTTAGACAGATTACTACAACCAGTAGTAAGGAAGACAGCTGCGTATATTAGGGATACTACACAAATAGTCCAAATCATTGAAAATCTTGAATATGAACCAAATTGGATTCTTGGAACCCTTGATGTCAACTCCTTATACACCATAATAAAACATGATCAGGGGTTAGAAGCTTTAACACAACAATTGACATCATATGGGGAATATCTACCGGATCAAGTGGAATATATAGTGAAAGGGGTACAACATATTCTTAGTCATAATTATTTTGTGTACGACTCTGATTTCTTTCTCCAGTTGATGGGCACCGCCATGGGCACCAGGTTCGCCCCCAGTTACGCCAACCTTTTTATGGCACAGTGGGAGGAACAATACATAGCACCCACACTGGGGACGAACCTGGTGCTCTGGCGAAGGTTCATTGATGATGTGATTTTCATCTGGAGAGGAACGGAGGAAGATCTAATGTCATTTCTAAATTATATAAATCAGAATGAAAATAATATAAAATTCTGTTCAAAGATACATAAAGAACAGATAGAGTTTTTGGATCTGACTATTAGGGTGGAAGATAATAAATTAATTTGCCAAACATACCAAAAAGAGATAGCTAAAAATAGCTATATCCTTTATACAAGCTGCCATCTACCTAGATGGCTGCTAAACATACCTAAGGGACAATTTAGGAGGCTACGGTGCAATTGTACAAACGAAGAGGACTATATGAAAGAAGCTATATCCATGAAGGGACAATTCTTGATAAAAAAAATATCCTTCACAACAGGTAGAGAAAGCCCTAGTAGAAGTAAAAAACATGGATAGGAAAACCTTCTTTGACATAAAAACAAGGACCAGAATAGAAATTGACTCCAAAATGGGGGATCAAATTAGGATTGTCTTACCCTATAATGCTCAATATAGGAAGATTGAAGCCATTATTCGAAACCATTGGCATCATATCACAAATGACAAACTAATAGGACCATATTTGACCAATGGCCCACAAATAGTATATACAAAAGCACCGAATTTGGCCATTAAAGTAGCACCAACTGTAAAAAATAAAAAGGAAAATGTTCATAAAAATTATTTTAACTTAAAGGGATTTTATAGGTGTAACACTTGTAGCAATTGTAGAAACACGAAATTTCCAAAAAAAACTAATCTAATCTCTTCCACATCAAACTCATTTTCGTATGTTATTGATACATTTTTATTATGCAACACAGCAAACGTTTTATACATGATTGAATGTCCCTGCAAAAAACAATATATAGGGCGAACGAAAAGATTACTAAAAGTCAGAATTGCAGAACACATGACTAAGATTAGAACAGGATACGAGAAACATTCACTATCCAAGCATTTTAAATATCACCACAATCAGGATCCCTCCCTATTAAAGTTTATGGCATTTGAAAAAATAGATATACATTGGAGAGGAGGTGATCATATCTCTAATATGTCAAGACAGGAGGCGAGACGTATATACGATTTTAATACCTTAGTACCTGAGGGTCTTAATGCAGATTTTGAAATATTTGGTTTTCTGTAGATCAAGAGGTGGGTGCTCTCGATGGACGAGACATCGGTGTTATAGCTGTAAAATCAGCACCCCGATCTCCCCTTAGTTGGGAGCCCCCACCTCCTTTACATCACTACAAACAAGAAATCACAGATGAACTCATACTGATTTTAATTAAATTAATATTTTAATCGAATTAATATTAATATATATTTTTAATATCCTAACATTATATACAGAGAAGCGCAATTGTATAGTTTTATTATAATTATTATTATTCTTATCTCTATTAATTTTAACATGTACTGATTATAAATATATATGAATTTATGCAAAATACATTAAGGATTGTGAAATAATGAATGTCCAGAGAATTTTATAATGAATTTTAGTTAGGTCTATCTAATGTCAATGTATAAGGAGTATTATATAATGTTGAATATCTTTATCTAAAAACACAAGGAGGGATTTTAAATCACCTGACTCCAAACCAGATTTTGGAATGATCCCTAATTAAGCAAATAAGGTGTAACCCGTTTAGGGTATATAAGGAAGTATCTTTGGATCCCATAACTAGCTACTGAGGAAGAGGTCAGAGACCTTGAAACGCATATAGCGGTTGGGACCCTTATAGAGGACAAGACACCTTAACCTATCGGAGCTGATCAGCACACGCAGTTACGGACACGACCGCATAGACGGTGATCGAAATTATTCCTAACTCACCATAGGAGTCTTGAACCAACTACAGGTAAAGACTTCCCCGGCGCCCTGATCACGTGCAGTGTCGGCAAAAAGCGCAGGACGCCAGCTACACGTGGGACGCACAGCGGCTACTTGGGAGCAGGATTACCGTAACGACATCGCGGACCTTGAACATCGGGAGATATCCCATAACGCTACACCGGGTGAGTGCACTGACCCACGGTGGGACGCCACCACGGACAGTTACACACAAGCCGGACCCCAAACAGTGAGTACCTCTGGATATATATACACTCACGGATATATCGCACAAACCAGTGAATTACCATCCTCACTTACCGCAGGATATAATTGAGACTTTAACGTTGGGAACAAAGTTGCAGCACTCATAAGACCAAGTTGCAGCTTTCATAAGGACATAATACCAATTTTTAATGATACATTTGCTCCTATTAGTATAACAAATTGTGTTTCTATATATTGTTTATTTTTAATAGATTAAGATACCATATATTTTATATTGTCTATTTCTATCCTATTTATTGTATGCATAATTTTATGACCTAATAAATTAGTTATTATATTAGACCTGATATATGACCACAGATATTGAGTGCTCACTATAATTTATATTTCCCTAAAGAGTCTAAATTGCCTTACAGCTTTGGGGGCTCGTGTCCGGGATCGAGAGGGTCATCCTCGGGTCCGCTGTGAAAGACATCAATTTTTGTCCTCCGTCTGATCCGAGGGCACTGGCCACGTCTCGACCCAAGTAAGTTGAACCATTTACTTAAGACTTCGGTAGGTTGCTGTGTCAGGGACACAGTCATAGGCTCAGGGAGCCAGAGGTGATTAAAAAAGGGACTCTGGGAGACCATATCACCGCAGATAGATATAAAGTGCACTTAAAAAAAAAAATGTTCAGGGAACAGAAGGTTACAAGCTCGGATTAACTCATATATAGATATATATAGTAAAAGTATCTTAGAAGTGATAAGATTATCTGTTTGTGTGAGATACTGACCGGGTGGTAAATTGTTTGTGTTGTGGAGGACTGCAAGACGCCCCATTTTTTGGGCTAAGATCTGTGATCTGATGACCCGGGAAAATATAAACGCAAGTGGCGGTCCAAAACAACAATAGTCGATAGGGGTCCAAAGAGTATAGAGAGACATTAAGATACGAATCAGCTGATCGGTTGACAGGTTTTGTCGGAGCCTTAACGGTTCAGTACAGCCAGTCCTGACAGCGATTGTCTCACTTATTCTTTGAACTATAAATACTAACATGGGAGGACAAGGGTCTAAAACTAAATTCCCTAAACCAGAACCAGGGTAACTTGCAAACTCTATGTAGCTCGTGTTAGTCCAACAAACTATTACCTGATCAACCCGTGGGTAGATAATCTAGCAGGCTGGACTGAGGTAATGGATGCTGCAGATCCATTCCCCAAGGACGGTGATAATAGTATTTATCATATGGATATGGTCAAAGCACTATGTCTAGGTGATAAAAACAGCCTGGCCTCATTTCGATGCTGATCCTTCCTGGGACATGGGAGTACTTGTCCAGGGGAGGAGAACAGTGGCTGGAAATAGCCCCCCACTGGTATGATACAGGTAATAGAAAAAAAAGAATAAGAATCTAAAAAGTCCCAAAAACGATAGGACTCTACATGAAATAGAACAGGAGGTAGGCACAAAGAAGAGAAGTCAGAAATCCCCTTCACCCTATAATAAATCCACCCCCACGGCACCTCTGTACCCAGTTCTGACTCAGGATGAGTAAGATGCTGTAACAGCGGTTATACCATTAAAACTAGAAAAAAAAAAATACCGACCCCCCCCCCCCCCCCCCCCACGCCAACATTTGGAAACCTAATGGAGCGTGGTTAAATTACTGGCACACCGCATACTAGTTATACTACACGCAGTATAAGTAAAATGAAAGATGAAACAGAACAGGGTGAATCAAAGGAGGGAGTCCAAAGTAATCGCTCCCTTTCTGACAGTGGGACAAAAAAGCCCATAGAAATAGAGGATTTCAACAAAATTATTAAATATTGTCCCAAACCTTCCATAGCCCCACTGGGGACTATTACATACCTAAAAACAGCCTGTAAAGGGCAAAACTATACACAGGAAGATTTAAGGCTTATCCTGGATGGTATTTTAGGAACACACACAATATGGGATTGGGAGTAGGTCAAATCCATATCTATTATTACACAACGCGGTGATGCTCCAGATTATATATGTAACACAGAAGAGGGTCAGAAAAGGATATGGGGGGAGATTGAGGACCATATGAATGAGGTATTCAAACAAAAATCTTCATTGCCCGTAGCAGTGGCCTGCAAACAGAAATCTACTGAAACAGTCACTGAATTCTGGAAAAGATTAATTGACTGCTGGAAGACTGAGGCCGGGCTACCTGTGCGTGACAATGATAGTTTGATTATCTCCACATTTGTGAACAATTTGTCAGACAACTTGATCTTAACTGTGAAACAAAATGTGTCCTCTTGTACCTCAGATACAACTGACGATTTTGATAAACATCTCTTTGAAAAATAATCATCTGGATGCTAAGGAAAGCAACACCTCCCCACACACGCATATACTAGTAGAGGCAGGGGGAGGAGGGATGGGAATAACAGCAGACCCTACAATGGAAGACATAACTCATTGCCAAATAATTGTTGTTATAACTGTAGAAAGGAAGGACATTGAGCACGTCAATGCCGCGCACCAAGGAGGGGTGGGGGGGTGGGGGTCAGGACTACAACACACAGAAACCTGACACTCAGTCACAAAGCAATCAAGTCAGATAAACCAAAGACAAGGTTCACAGGGCCAGCCTAGATTCTCACTAGACTGGCACCAACAAAACTCATACTGAGGATGCTCGGAGGGACAAGCCCCAACTTGCACACAGGTCACAACACATTGGAAGGACACACCAGTAATTCTACTCAGAATAGGAGGATGAAAAGTGGGGTTTATGGTAGACAGTGGAGCTACTTCTAGTGTGTTAAACAGCTCCATGTACAATGGGCCTTTAATGATGTGTGCGCCCTCTATGGGAATAAATGGGGTACTGACAAGGACATACAGAACAGATTCCTTACCAGTAGAAACCATTGATGGGGAATACATTACAGATCATGCTTTTAGCATCATACCTGAATGTCCTGTGAGTCTTCTGGGAAGAGACTTTTTCATTAAGTTAGAATTGCAAATCACTGTTGAGAACAATGGCATCAGTGTATACTCTGATGCTTTGCCCATAATAACCCCCACACCTCTGATCTTTGCAAACTTACAAGATCACTCAGAATTAGAGGATATAGACTCATCATTATGGGCAAAGGGGGACTATGACACAGGATTCCTTGACTGCACACCATACAAAGCAACCAAAGAAGGCAGTACACCTGTATATCAGAAACAATACCCACTGTCAAAAGAGAAACTTGATGGACTTAGGCCAATGATAGAAGAATTCCTACAAAAGGGAATCCTGGAAGAGGCGATTTCACCCTACAGCACGCCCGTGAATCCAGTGACAAAGACAGATGGTACTACCCGCTTTGTACAGGATTTAAGGGCAATAAATAATATCATTGTGCCTATTGTCCCAGATGTCACCTCACTTCTTTCTGCAATTCCTGCAGACGCTGTCTATTTCAGTGTGATAGATCTGAAGAATGCTTTCTTTTCTATCCCAGTTGATAAGGCAACCAGACTACTTTTTGCTTTTTCCTTTGACGGACGTCAACTGACCTGGTGCAGAATGCCCTAAGGATATGCTGATTCACCTGTAGTGTACAGCACAGTCCTCCAAGCCATGTTAAAACCATGGTACCCCCCCCCCCCCAAGGTTCTGTGCTGCTGCAATATGTCGATGATTTGTTACTGTGTAGCATGTCGGCGGAGGCCAGCATTCAGGATGGTTTATTACTGTTACAATGGTTGTCAGGAGGTGGTCACAAAGTGTCACTTAATAAAATGCAATGGTGTAAAATGCAGGTTAAATACTTGGGCTTTGTCCTCACAAAAGGTGAAAGGAGAATCAGCGCAGAAAGAGTCCAGTCTATTGCGGGTTTGGTCACCCTGCACACCAAGAAAGAAATGTTATCTTTTCTTGGTATGATAAACTACTGTAGACAATGGATTCCTAATTGCTCCTACTATGACAATGTTTTGAGGCAAGCCACTCTGGACGAAAATCCAGATTTGATTAAATGGTCTTCTGAAATGTACAATGCATTTGATTATCTGAAATGTTCACTCATGTCGAGTCCAGGGCTGGGCATCCCTGACTATAATATGCCCTTCCACATGTTTGCACGCCAAAATTGTAAAACCATGGCGGGGGTACTGACACAAGAACACGGAGGCAAGTTACGTCCTTGTGCGTTTTTCTCAAAGGTTATGCCCACCTCTGTTCAGGGGATGCCGGCATGTCTGCGTTCCCTTGCAGCCTGTGCAATGATGGAAGAATTAGCAACTACTTTCACCCTGGGACAGTTAACCTTCTTGTACACTACACATGATGTTGTAGGTATGCTCAGAGGTGTACATACACAACACATGTCAGCGCAAAGATTATCTGGATATGAGATCTTGTTGCTCAGTAATCCTTCACTCTAGATTAAATATGCATCCAATATTACAGGACCAGCACCTATTTTGAATGCATTACTAGGGCTGAAAGGAACAGAAGACGTCCTTCCTGACACACATGATTGCCTACAGGTGCTCAATCATGAGACGTCACCAAGGGCTGACTTATCAACTGTAACCATACCTGATGCACCAGAAGTTTTTGTTGATGGATCATGCTCTCGTTCCACTGACACTATATTCTGTGCAGCATATGCTATTGTCATGCTGCCAGATATAGTCTTGGAAACAAGCCCAATCTCCATCCAGTCTGCACAGGCAGCTGAACTCATTGCACTCACAAGGGCTTGCATACTACACACTAATAAACCTGTCACTATTTACACAGACAGCAGATATGCTCATGGTGTAGTATGGGATCATGGAATGATTTGGCAGAGGAGAGGATACACTGCAGCAGATGGTAAGAGAATCTCACATGCACAGCTAGTCATGGACCTCTTGGCCGCAATCAGATTGCCTTCAGATCTAGCTGTAGTACATTGCAGGGCACACACAAATGGAAAAGACAGAATTTCAAGAGGAAATGCACTTGCAGATAGTGTAGCTAAAAGACACAGCCAAGATAAATCCAAATAGAATGAATCATGACAATTGGGAAAAGGCAGTCTTACACCCACCCTCATCTGATTTGACGCACATGCTAACAGACCTACAAAAGGTATGCCACTGAAACAGAGGAGAAGGATTGGTGCTATCCAATCTTCCAGAAAAATCCAAAGTCTGGATTGATCTGCAAGGAGGGGAAGCCATGCATACCTCAGCATAGTGCATCCATCTTCATTGCACACTTTCATGGGGTAGGACACAACAGCATACAAACTACCCACATGTTGTTGAGCCAAAGTTTTTTACATCACTGATAGCAAACAGCTAGTCACAGACTACATACACATATGTATTACGTGCTTGAGAAGCAACCCTAACAACCCACTGAAAATACCTCACCAACACCTCGACTACCCCACTACACTATTCACCCACTTGCAAGTGGATTACACGCATATACCTAAAACAAAAGGGAAACAAGAGTATGCATTAGTAATAGTAGACATGTTCTCAGGGTGGCCAGAGGTATTCCCTACAAAGGCAGAAGATGCCAAGCCCACAGCAAGGATTATCATTCAGCATATAATTTTGAGATGGGGATGTCCCCTGGTCATTGAATCAGATCGGGGGCCAGCATTTACATCCAAGTTAAATAGAGAAATAGCCAGATTGCTACAGGTGGAATGGAGATTTCATATCCCGTATCACCCCCAAAGCTCCGGAATTGTAGAACGCATGAATCGAACAGTTAAAGACAAACTTAGGAAAGCCACAGCAGGTACTTTTGAGAAATGGAAACAAATCCTACCTATTATATTGGCAGAAATAAGAATGACTCCCAATAAGAGGTTAGGACTGTCACCCTTTGAAATCCTTATGGTAAGCTCTTTCCAACTCCTTGGGCAAGTCACCCCGTAGTGGTACAGGAAGGCGACATAGACCAGATTAGGGAAGAATATGTCACAAAACTGATTAAAGTTCTTAGCAAAACTGAAGAAAAAGTTGCTTGTAAGTCTCCCTCTCTTCCACAGGAACCAACGCACCCCTTCCGGGCTGGGGACACGGTGGTGGTCAGGGTACTACATAAAGGAAAAGATCCCAAGAAGCTGGCATTCGGACCCCCTACCACGGTGGTAGCAGTCACTAGAACAGCGATTCTCACAGAGGTGGCTCCGATCTGGATTCATGCTAGCAGAGTGAAAAGGGTCCCTGAGGCTTCTTCTCCGGTGTCCAACAAAGACAAAGAGGGTGAAGCAGGTGTGAAATCCCTAAACAAAGAGGGGAGCTCAGAAGATGCCTTGCCACAGGCTAAAGATGAAGACCCCACAATATTCTGGGAGATTTGTTTGTCTGCTGCTGATTATTAAGCTTTGTGTTTTCTTGCCAATCGGACTCATTACCACTTGTATTTATCATCCAGAGGAGATGAGTTTATTATGTGGTGCATCAAATAATCAGTGTCTCTAAAAGAGCTCAGGAGCAAGAACCTTTTGTTCCTGGCCCCTCTTATTCTGAACAGAATAGTGTATATGATTACATTGATGACACCTGTAAAAAGAATAGTAGACCTGCTAGCTCCCTGAATAATTCCATGAGTTGTAACAAAACCATTGTGACACCTAGTTTTATCTATAATATCATGCTCCCTAAGGGATGGTTTTTGTCTGGTGGTAACAGTATGTACAATTACACCCCTGCCAATGTTATTGGAGGTCCCTATGCATTATCCAGGCTGACTTTAGCCTTTCCCAGTCAACTCCCTATCAGGAGAGCTTATAGATCAGTTACCAAGACTTTATCAGAAGACTGACTCTACACTACCCCTTCTCAGTCATGCAGAATATATAAGTTTGGGTGTCTCCACAATAGGAGTGCCTGCACTGGCTATATATAATACTCGTACTATAAATTCTATTGCATGTAACCTGGACAAATCTCTGAATCATACCTCTATCGCCTTATCAGACATACTATTAGATCTACAAGGACTATGAGGAGCAGTGCTGGAAAACAGATTTGCTGTAGATTATTTGTTGCTGAAACAGAATGTAGGGTGTCAGGATTTTAAAGGAATGTGTTGCTTTAATTTATCTGATCATTCCAGATCAATTCAATCCCATATTCAATCGTTACATGACATAGCCAATAATATTAAGACGGATGTTGATTCATTCTCATGGTGGGACTGGTTATTGAGCTGGATGCCGGATTTGAGTTGGTTAAGAATATTATTTGTTAGTATTATAATCATAATTGCCTCTTTGATTATTATATGTGTAATGACCGGCAACATGCACAGGGAGGAAAACAGGGAAAGCCCTGCCCAAGGGAGAGGGAAAGGTGGTGACCCCTAACTCACCTTGCGGCTGGTACCTGGCTGCCCTGACGTCCCTAGACGGGTTCCTCACCCGTGCGGCGATCACGTGCCTAAACCCTGGCTTTCCCTGAAATGAGCCCTAGATAGTGAACGGGCCGGTGGGATCGCTAGTCCTCACCACTGCACTAAGAGGGAAACACCAGGGAGAGGACAGACAAACACAGACAAACACCCAGGTGGGCGACCACAGCAGTCCACAAAGGTCCAACAGGGATCCGGAGGGTAGCGTTCTGATGCAACAATCAGAGAACGCAGCAACACAGCTCCAGTGGGTCAGAATAGATGTCCAGGCAGGAAGCTCTATATCTGGCAACCAGAGAAGTGTGAGAGGGGAATATAAGGAGGATTGGGAGTGCTGGACAAGGAACAGCTGAGAGAAGGAGCTACGGATCCCTGAGTGAGCCAAAACGGTTTGCAAAGCAAACCCAGAAAGCTACAATAAGGAAACATCCCTATCTTACATAGAGCGTGCAGCCAACCGCTGCGACCTCCTGACCCCGGGTACAACGGAGTCAGGCGTGGCTCTTGACACCCTCGTGACAATATGTTGCTGTATCCAATGTATACCCTCATTAATTAATACATTTATGAGATGTAGGCAAGTGCCAGATACACAACAAGCTGCATACATTCAGATACCTAAAAAAAAAAAAAAAAAAAAAAACTGGGTCTCCAGAGGATTACCAACAATATTTACAGAAATATTTTGAAAGAAAAAACAAGAAAGAAACAAAATAAAAAAAAAAACACATTATATAGAAATATGTAGATGTTTTTTAAGAAGGGATTGAAGGATTCTATTACAGTCCAAAGTCTATTTTGTATAAGCTAGAAATTCCATCACTATCTATACGTCAGTACATCACGTACACAGGAACACATGGGGTAAAGAGTTCTTGGAAAACTATTTCATAAGAACTTGTTTTGCCCACATATAGCATTGACTCTGGTAAAAGATAAGATGGGGTGATGGGGACGCTTCAAGTTAGAATATACTAAAAGAACTGTGTACATGACTGCCCCCTGCTGCCAGGCAGCAGGGGGCAGACCGACCCCCCCCCCCCTGTTTTTAACTTATTGGTGGCCAGTGCGGGCGGCCCCCCTCCCTCCCCTGTTTTTAACTCATTGGTGGCCAGTGCGGCCGGCCCCCCCTAATAAAAATGACTGCCCCCCCCATCATTGGTGGCAGTGGAGAGTTCCAATCGGAGTCCCAGTTTAATCGCTGGGACTCTGATCGGTAACCATGGCAACCAGGGCACTACTGCATTCCTGGCTGCCATGGTTACGTAGCAATTTCAAGCATTATACTTACCTGCGATGTCTGTGATCGGCCCGGCGCTCCTCCTACTGGTAAGTGAAAGGTCTGTGCGTATAGTCAAATGGATCCATCCAGACTAACAATGCAAGTCAATGGGGACGGATCCATGTGACGTTGACACAATATGGTGCAATTGCAAACGGATCGGTCCCCTATTGACTTTCAATGTAAAGTCAGGAGTCCCTATTAATATACCATCAGATCAGAGTTTTCTTCAATCCAATGGTATATTTTAACATGAAGCATCACCATGGGAACGCCTCTATGTTAGAATATACCATCGGATTTGTGTTAGATCGTGAAACTCAGATCCGACAGTATATTCTATGGTGATGGGGACGCTTCAAGTTAGAATATACTAAAAGAACTGTACATGACTGCCCCCTGCTGCCTGGCAGGTGCTGCCAGGCAGCAGGGGGCAGACCACCCCCCCAATCACTGTCAAGCTGAGGAGGTGGCGACGTCGCAAGGGGCCTCCCTGCGACCCGTCGCCCACTCCAATGGATCACCCTATAAAAACGCACAGGGTGTGAATGCCAGAACTGAATAAATAGGAGATAAAATAAACATTAACATTTTATAGGAAAAACCATATAGATGTAATATATGGGTAGGTTCCGAACTATCATGGACCATGCTCCACATCTGCACCGGAGCTGCAGTCGGGCCATCATGACCGTGGATGAGGTCAAAAAGAACTGTGGGTAGCCACCTGGATCAATGATGTTCCCCTCACAACACAGAGCATCAGTCTTGGCCATGGTCGATATATAAATCTAAAAACAAAAGGAATAATTTTTTAAAGATCCAAAATAGAGTAACTTGATTGTTATGTACACTCAACCCACAGTAGAGGATGAGGGCCCATGCGTGACACGAGAGAGACAACACTAATCGACCCTAAAGTCAACATTCAGCCCATTGGGCTTCAACGTTTTTAGAGTGAAGATCCAGAATAGCTCTCGCTTTTTAAGGAGGGCTTGTCTATCCCCCCCACGCCTTCCCAATTCTATCTGTTCCAATATACGGAACCATAGATCTTTCTGTGTGTGTCCTGCTTCTTTAAAGTGTTTAGACACCGGTAGATCCATCTTTTCTTTTCTGATGGAGTACTGGTGTTGATTTAACCGTGTCTTCACGTCCCATGTGGTCTCCCCAACATACCACTTCCCACAGGGATATATCAGCTGGTAGACCACGTAGGACGAATCACACGTCAAATATTGGGTGATTTTGACCATTTTGTTAGTAGCCGGATTAAAGAACGTGTTCCCTTTTATCATGAGGTTACAATTAATGCAGTGATAACAAGGGTAGCAGCCAGTCCGCGTGGAGCCACACATTGCTCTCACACTGGTCTTGGCACTACCCCCGTCAGACTTCACCAATTTATTCCCCAAATTGCATCCTCTACGATAGGAGAATAAAGAAGGTGTCTCAAACTCCTTGACCTGAGGGAAACTATTTCCTATCATCTTCCAATGTTTCCAAATGACAGCCGCAATTTGCGGACTGTCAGCGGAAAACTGGGAGATGAAGGGAATACTTTTTTTTGGGGACCAATTTAGAATTGGTTGTAGTAACTTTATTATGCACTTGCTTAATGCTATCTCTGATCAATTTTTTTTGGGTATCCACGAGTGGCAAATCTCTGACCCATATATCTCTGGTGTGTTCATCCTTCACGATCCTCTGGACCCGGAGGAACTGACTGAAGGGTAATGACCGAATCATAGGGCGGGGATGATTGTCATAACGCAGCAGCGTATTTTTATCGGTAGGTTTCACAAACAGGTCAGTTCTCAACCCCCGTCCCATGATCCGGACCTCTGTATCAAGGAACTGTAACCTCTCAGTTGAGTGAACCACAGTGAATTTGACTGTTGGATCGATTTTGTTGGGCCTCCTCGCGTTCCACGCATTTCTCAACGTGTCGCCCGTCCACACCAGGAAGATATCGTCAATATAGCGCCACCACCCCAGAACATGTCGGAAGTGGTGGCTGCCATATATGGACGACTCCTCAAGGTGGGCCATATAGATGTTGGCATAAGTGGGCGCCACGTTGGACCCCATCGCCATCCCACGCATTTGCACATAAAAGTCATCCTGGAACAGAAAATAGTTTTTAGTTAAAACAAATCTCAATAGTGTTAGCATGAAAGTTTGACAAACCTCAGTATAATCAGATGTTTTAAGGCATGTTTCCACCGCTTGGAGGCCCAGCTCATGGTCAATCGACATGTTTAAACTACACACGTCGAATGATACCAGAGCAGCACCCACAGGTATGTCAAGATCACTTATCTTGGATAATAAAAAAAAAAAATACATAAATAAATATCACCTGTGTCTCTAATAAAAGACTTTGCAGAGATGGCATATTGGTGCAACATTTTATCCAGGAAAATAGCCACATTACAGAATAGTGACCCCCTCCCGGAAACGATTGGACGTCCGGGGGGACACACCAAGCTTTTGCGGATTTTGGGAAGGTGTATAAAATGGGCGTACACGGTTTGTCACAGTATAGATATGAAAAAAGTTTATCATCAATGATACCAGCCTCCAGGGCTTGGTTCAGAATATCACGTAATTCTCTAAGTAAGCTAAATTTAGGATCCTGTGTGACCCGCCTATACACCTGTGCATCATTTAGTTGATCATAGATCTTCCGGATGTACTCACTGGTGTCCATAACCACAACCCCACCACCCTTGTCGGCCGACTTGATAGTGAGGCTGTGGTTGGAGACTAGAGAGTCCACCGCAGTGATCTCCTCAGATGTAATGTTGCCATGTCTCAGGCCATTGTCATCAGAGGCATGTTTTATCACATCAATATCCCTCCGTATTGCTAAGAAAAAGGCAATAACCGCCGGGTGATCAATTACAGGGTTGAAATTGCTCTTAGTATATAACAGAGATAATTTTACATAGAGATAATTCAGTTAATCTAGCCCCTTAACATCTAGGGGTTTGGCATTGTGTGGAAAACCAAATTTTAAGTTTGATGTTACGTAGAAATCTATGCAAGTCCAACTCCATGCTGAACCAACCCATCTTGGACACCGGGCAAAAAGAAAGCCCCCTGTTCAATACGGATTGCTGTGCATAATTTAAAGGGAAGGAAGAAATATTTTTGTCCTTTTTGTTTGATGCCTTCTGGCGTTGGGGTCTGTGGTTTTTGGTTTTGTCCTCCCCGTTTGTGGTGGCGTTTCCCGCCCCTCCTGGTTCTGCTGCATCTGGACCCAGTCCTAAAAAAGGCTTTGGGAGTGTTGCTTGAAACTCAACCTCTCTTTGCTCCTGATTTTCATGGTCCTTGGATCTCGATCGCATGTTTCTTTTATCAGCAGAGAAATTCTGTCTCCTCCTCTAATATTTTTTGGATCACGTTGCCACACATGGATAAATCCACATGTATAGTCCTCCATATCCCGTAGCTATTTGTGTTGTTTCTTTTCCTGCAGGTCGACTTTCAATTTGTCAAACTGTGGTGCACATGAAGCAATATACGCAGCATATTCCTCAGTTGGCAGCAATTCTTTTAATAGTGTGGTATTTTTTTGAATAGCCTCTGGTACCACTACTATCTCTTTTTGTAAAAACTCAACATTGAGTAATATCATATCAAAAGCAAACTTTTTGCATATTTGTCTGAAATCCGTGCAAAAATCAGCATTATTGGGAAACAAATCTGGTCTTAATTGTGACCTCATGCCATGTGGTATTCTGTGGTTCTGATGGTACTCACACAGAGTATACAAATGGAGATCCAAATTGATAAAGCGTCTGGATTCATATTCAAATTATTTCTTAGTGTCCAATAATGTCGACTCTTCTTTCATATTTATATCGCATTGGACCTAGGTGCCGGTTCACACTGGCCTGATTTGCACCCGCAACTTACAGTGTGCTGCATCCTCATTTTTTCAAAGCATATATTTTTTTATTTTATTTTTTTGTGGTCACGGCTACGGCCAAGAGATATCCGAAGAACCCTAGGGAGAGAAACAACGGGAAAAACCTAACCCAGCTAGGCGTGTCTTAGCTAACCTGACTTAGGCTGGGTTCAGACCTGAGCGTTTTACAGCGCGTTCCTATGCGCTGTAAAACGCTCAACAGGCAAGAACCAATGATTCCCTATGGGAATGGTTCTCACCTGAGCGTTTTACAGAGCGTACGATCGCGCTGTAAAACGCCCAACGCCCCAAGAAGTACATGAGCTTCTTTGGGGCGTCTTGTCGCGCGTTCCCGTACATAGACTTTAGGGAATGAGCGACAATGGGCGTTCGCTTGTCTCTGTGTGCGCGATTGCAAACGCCGGTACAATCGCGCATACAGAGCGCGACATCCCGAACGCTCAGGTCTGAACCCAGCGTAAGGCTACTTTCACACTTGCATTCGGGGTTCCGCTTGTGAGTTCCGTTTGAAGGCTCTCACAAGCGGCCCCGAACGCATCAGTATGGCTCCGTTTGGCCTCCGTTCCGCTCAGCAGGCGGACACCCGAACGCAGCTTGCAGCGTTTTCGTGTCCGCCTGGCCGTGCAGAGCCAGACGGATCCGTCCAGACTTACAATGCGAGGCAATGGGGACGGATCCGTTTGACGTTGACACAATATGGTGCAATTGCAAACGGATCCGTCCCCCATTGACTTTCAATGTAAAGTCAGGAGTCCCTATTAATATACCATTAGATCGGAGTTTTCTCCAATCTGATGGTATATTTTAACTTGAGTCCTCATCACCATTGGAACGCCTCTATGTTAGAATATACTATCGGATTTGAGTTAGAACGTGAAAACTCAGATCCGACAGTATATTCTAACACAGAGGCGTTCCCATAGTGATGGGGACGCTTCAAATTAGAATATACTGAGAACTGTGTACATGACTGCCCCCTGCTGCCTGGCAGCACCCGATCTCTTACAGGGGGCTGTTATCAGCACAATTAAGGGGTTAATTGTGCGTATCATAGCCCCCTGTAAGAGATCAGGTGCTGCAGACCCCCCTCCCTCCCCATTATTAAATGTATTAGTGGCCAGTGCGGCCCCCCTCTCCCCCAATTAAAATCACCCTCCCCCATCATTGGTGGCAGCGGAGATTTCCGAGTTTAATCGCTGGGGCTCCGATCGGTTACCATGGCAGCCAGAACGCTACTGCAGTTCTGGCTGCCATGGTTACTTAGCAATTTTAGAAGCACTATGCTTACCTGCGCTGTCTGTGACCGGCCGGGCGCTCCTCCTACTGGTAAGTGAAAGGTCTGTGAGGCGCATTGCTTATAGCACAGACCTGTCACTTACCAGTAGGAGGAGCGTCCGGCCGGCCACAGACAGCGCAGGTAAGTATAATGCTTCTAAAATTCGGAACTCTCCGCTGCCACCAATGATTGGGGGGGGGGGGGGGGGCCGCACTGGCCACCAATTAATTTAATACTGGGGAGGGAGGTCTGGCCCCTGCTGACTGTCAGCACCTGATCTGTTACAGGGGGCTATGATACGCACAATTAACCCCTCAGGTACGGCACCTGAGGGGTTAATTGTGCTGATCACAGCCCCATGTAAGAGATTGGGTGCTGCCAGGCAGCAGTCATGTACACAGTTCTCAGTATATTCTAACTTGAAGCGTCCCCATCACTATGGGAACGCCTCTGTTAGAATATACTGTCGGATCTGAGTTTTCACGATGTGAAAACTTAGATCTGAAAAAGCTGTCTAATGCAGACGGATCCATTCTGAACGGATGCAAGCGTTTGCATTATAGGTGCGGATCCGTCTGTTCAGATACCAGATGGATCCGCACTGAACGCAAGTGTGAAAGTAGCCTAAATGGCTTGTTGTGTGCCCTAAGCCATGATCGTGGGTAGGCCTATAAGTGGGCAAAAACCAAGCCAAGTAGGGTAGAAAAGGAACTCGAATGGCATGTGCAAACTAATCCCCAAGCCAACTGCAAGGAGTCAGGGATCTAGAGCGAAAAATTTGGGGTGTATGAGGCAAGGCCAGAAGGAGACCTACAACCCATCTTGTGGATGACAAGGCCAGAGACATGATGCTCAATATTGCAGATACTGCCCCAAAGCGGAATGGAGCACCGGGAATACGTTGTGAAATGGATCATGAAAACCAACTGAACCTTGTATAGTTTTGGTTCTAGAGA
This sequence comes from Bufo gargarizans, assembly GCF_014858855.1. Classification (NCBI taxonomy): domain Eukaryota; kingdom Metazoa; phylum Chordata; class Amphibia; order Anura; family Bufonidae; genus Bufo; species Bufo gargarizans. The sequence goes on along the minus strand of NC_058084.1, from coordinate 179,885,740 downwards.
GTACTGTCAATGCCCTAGCCTCAGGAGATCGTGGGACTGAAACCTAACTGCCTAGACTATGCAGGAATTAGGGCCAAAAAGAACTATGTAGATAGGAAGAGAATCCTTGAATAGTTCCCCAGACAACAGCTATCTGCTAGCCGTGGTCCATGTGTTGTTCTACTGTGTGCCCCTGAGAATTGTTTTAAACGCTTGAGATGTGAAGACCAACCTACTGTCTGAATCTTCTACTGTGAGGAAATGCTGAACCTTGTCCAAAACCCGATTCAACGTGGTTGTAGGGAGTGTGAGGTTAGTGCAGAAGGAAGCTACAAAGCCATAATATACAAGATTCTGTCTATGACCTCCCATGAGTGAGGGAATGCATTTGCAATGAAGCTACCGGCGAAAAAGAATTCCTGGTCGTGGTAAAAAGGCAAAGACTTTGCGCGGGTACCTGGTTGACAAGATATGATCGACTACGATCAGAGACTGAGATGCTAGAGGAAATTACCCTACTTGTTCCTCCTCCGGCAGGACCTGAACGAAAACAAGACGAAATATCTGCACAAGACATGACAATGATGCTGTATGGCGAACTGGACCAGTTTGTGGTCAAAACATAAAGTGAGCGATCAACATAGATTATTAGGAAATTAGGGAAGCAGGTATATATGTGATACATAGGGGCCAAATCAGCCCAGATGCACAGCCAACCAGGCAATCAGCCCAGCAGGACCGAAAACAGTCATCGGGCCCCCGAAGCCATGGGGCTGAGTTTTTTTTTTAATCAAGAAATTATAACTATAGTAAGTGACCTGAATAAAGGTGCAGGTGAAATTAAACCATGAACCTGACTGATGTGGCAGGCGATACCCGAGATAAACTGCGTGGCCTGAATAACATGCAAGGCGAAATATCGTTAGGAATGAGACCTGACCGACGTGGAAGGTGACCCCCAACATGACTTCAACTGCATGACCTGAAAAGACGAAGGTAAATGTGACAGAAAAATTGAGATAACGGACATTAACTAAAATGAAACCTAAATAACAAGCTGGCAAGCAGGTAAAGATGTGAGTCATTCAAAACCAAAAGCATAGCTGCACAGGTGGACAGACAACCATTGGTCGGACCCCTGAAGCCATGGGGCCGAAGCAACCACCAGGGGCCCATGGTGCCGGGGCAGCCGCCGCGATGCGAACCTTAGAATTAAGGACGGCTCGGGAAAAGATTGGGGCTTAACCTGACGGGTTTAGTAATCAACCGGGACTAAATAACCTAGAAAGACAAAGACATGGGGTAAAGCTTCTTAATGAAATGAGGCTGAAATGAACAAAAGAAAACTTCTGAAAGGTGTGCCATGGAAAATAGTATCAGATGGGCGTATGACCGTACCAATGTCGATGACAATTGTGAAATCCTTTAAGCCAAGAGCTACTCCAGCGAGCCATGTGTGCGAGTCCCATATGGCAGGAGCCATGCGTGCGAGTCCCATATGGCGGAAAAAAAGTATCAAGTGTCGGTGCCAATCGTGAGGTCCTATAAGCGAAGAGCCACTCGGGCGAGCCCCTTATGTTTTTTTGTTAAACCACTTATGCAGCACCAGAATGCCTTGGGGACTCGCATAACCATGACCCCCTCCAACAGCAAACCTGGGACACTAAGCAGCCTACAACCATGTCGTACCCCTAACAAACAAAACATGAAAAACGGTCATGGGGCTCCCGGAGCCATGAGGCCGGATCAGTCATAGGGCCACCAAAGCCAGAGTAATGATGTTGCAGTGATGATAAGGGATTAAAACGTAAGCCGGACCTGATGGCATATGCAGAGACTTGAATGATTGGATTGGCTAGAAGGTGGCCTAAGGCAGTGTTTCCCAATCAGTGCGCCTCCAGCTGTTACAAAACTATAACTCCCAGCATGCCCGCACAGCCAAATGCTGTCCGGGCATGCTGGGAGTTGTAGTTTTGCAACAGCTGGAGGGACACTGGCCTAAGGAACATGACTGCCAACAGGCGTTAAAAATATAGACATTAGTAATCCGAAGCATGTGCATACATAAGACACTAACCACCGCAAACCATGAAACGTAAAAATGAAGTTGAAACAGAGATGGGAGAAAAACCAAGAGCCTGAGGCATTGCAAGTTCGCTAAGAGAAGTCTCTTATTGTGACAAACAAATGAACAGCTTGTGAAAACATAGCAGGAAACTTACTCCTATTGGCCGACTGACCTCCACTGAGGAGCTGTTTGGTGAACTGGGGCAGGAGACCAATCTGAGTGAATACAAACCAGAAGTAAAAGGAGACCAGTCTGAGTGAATATGAACTAGGATTAAAGAACCAAAGCGGTGGGTGCAAACTGCCCGTTGAGATTATTGAGTAAAACCATGACGTAGCAATGAACAGGAGAATGCAGCTTTGAGTGGGAGCAGAGTACAACACATGATGTAACAAATGGGTGAATGGAGCTTTGGATGTGAGTGGTACCTAAAAAACATGGTATGGGCGGAGCTCTGAGTATGGGTAGCGCATGACAAGCATGGTATAAAGCAGACGTATGAATGCAATCTGAAAGTGAGCAGAGTATTGACATGAAGCGAAAGCAGACACGTGAACGCAGCTCTAGTAGTGAAAGGAGTATAGGACAAGATGTAAAAGCAGACATGCGGACGCAGCTTTGGATGTGAACAGAATATTTACTTTATGTGACAGCAGACATGGAAAGCGGCTTTGGTGAGTGGGGTATATGACCTGGTGTAGCAGTAGAAGTGTGAACACAACTCTGGGTATAAGCAGAGCATGAAATTTGGTATAACAGCAGCTCTGGTTGTGAATGGAGCATAACAGATGTAACAAACATTAATGTGTAGTGTCCCATTAGGTAAAGGTGGGCACTACACAAGGGTCAATTTGGCCACGTTGTCCTCCTACTCCTAAGGGACAGTGGCAGTGTGTTTAACAGTCTGTTTTAATGTATTTTCATATGCGTTTATGTATATTCTCCCCTGTTAGCTGTGCAGCAGGCCTATTAGGGTGCAGTTATTCATCCTAGACACTAGAGGGAGATAGGGAGCCCCTTGTATATATATTCAGGCCCAGACAGGGAGGAGGAAGTCTGTATAGTTAGGAATCTGTGGAGACAGAAGTGAGAAGGCACCAGCCAGAGATAAGCTGAGGGCCTCCTCCTGACATGCAGCTAGACAGTCCAGGCTTCTAGTTGCCACCAGGAGGCTAGTGAAGGAGCATAGCCTGCCTAAAGTTTCTTGAGCCCATGTTAGCTCAGAAGAGTCACCCCAAGAGAAGAGTTTGCCTCCTGGGAGAAACCTGCAGTTCCCACAAGCCAAGCAGAGCCAGTGTTCCAGCTAGTCAAGTAAGCTGAAGGATTATTAATTTAAAGCAAGGATAAATACGGGAGGAAGATTTCTACCAAGGATAAAGCCAGCATTAGGGTATCCGGGCCTTGGGATAAGACCAGACAGGAGTTCTAAGGAACAGTGTACGCTATTTCTGAGGAGAAGGTACAGCCTGATCTGCGTGTGTTGTTGTTACCCTCTAAGTATCTTGCAAGGAACAGTATACCTGCCATTGATGTAAGAGCCTGCTTGTGAAGAGAACCTGCTATATGGAACTGTATTGACAACCAACTGTACAAAGTTGAACTGTTAGTAAAAGAAAAGTTTGGTTCACCACAACCTGTGTTCCTCACTTATTACTGCTAGAAATCAGTGTGCCACCGTTACAGGCACTGCCGTCACGTTTCTTAAAAGGACCTTGCCCCAGGCACATTAAACACCTGCAACATCCAGGGCACCTCAACCACCATGAGGCCTGGTCCCAAAATACAGAGTGTGCCCCAGAGGATCCCTGTGCCAGCCTCTCCTTCACTGCTGTACTTCTGCCCAGGGTTTTCCTACAAAACTGTGAGTGACCCTCGCTTGCCCATTAACCGTGACCTCACATCGCAATACCCTGCAGGGCGGCATACTGCAAATGCTGTTCTTGAAATGGGCAGGGAAAGAACCTGTAGTAGCATAGGTCGTGTGAACGCAGCTCTGGGTGTGAGTAAAGTAAACCTGATATACCGATAAACGCATGGATGCAACTCTGGTCAAGGGTGGAGTGCAAAAAATGATTTGACAGCGATGTGAATGCACCTCTGGGTGTGGCCAAGAATTAAATTGGTAGAACAGAAGCTCTAAATGTGAGTGGAGCAAAAACATGATGCAACAGTGAAAGTGAATGCAGCTCTGAAGCAAGCTTAGTATAAACATGTTGTGAAAGCGGACGTGTAAACACAGCTCTTACAGTGAGCAGAGCAAACATGGTATACCAGTCAACACATGAACGCAGCTCTGGTTGTGAGTGGATCAAGGTGAACACCAGGGTGGAGCGTCCCGAGAATAAAAATGGAGTAACAGTAGCAGCTATAGCTGTAAGCCGAGTATACAACATGTAATAACAGGCGTGTAATACGGATCCAGCTGGGTACGGAATGAGATGTAACAGCCAACAGGTGAACGCAGCTTGAATGTGAGACCAATCTGAGTGAATACAAACCAAGAGTAGAAAAGTGCAGGACAGTAAAGACGTGCGGATGCAGCATAAGACATGAAATAAAAGCCGAAAGTGTAAATGCCGCTCAGGATAACAGCAGAGCATGAAAGTGCGGCAGGGTTTTTAAGTACATGTGGCAGTGAAATACGTGAAGTCTAAAGATGGTGGTAGCGGGGGAGGGGGGGGGAACGTGGCAAGGAACAGCTACAGTAAGAGGCCTAAACAATAAACGCTGCGTCTAATCTCCAAACATGACGTCATGTGCAGCCCGGGTAACTCTTCCTTTACAGCAAACCGGCTGAAGTAACTTTTCATACGAGATGAACAAAGCGAAGTGAAACTTGTGAGATTTATAGGAACTAACTCCTATTACCAACAAACAAAGATGAAAAGAAATAGAAGTATTTAGGCCCAACGAGCAAACCTGAGGTAGCAGATTCTGAGGCAAAGCCTCCCGTTCGCTAGCAAAGTCGGATCCGACCGGCCTGGAGAGACGGCCCCGGCCCAACCTACTTACATAGCATGGCGCATGCGTGCTATGGTAGCAGAAGGCAAAATAACAAGCTCCATGCTGCAAAGAAAGACTCCTACCACCAGAGAAGCTGGTTTGCTAATGACACCCAGCGGCAGCTGTGCACCTGAAAACACAGGCCTGTGAGTGAGGGTGCGGCTCGTATATGAAGAGCCTCCGCCCCTCCCAGAAATGCAGGCTGACTAATCAGCCTTACCAACCTAACTGATTTATTTTAAACTTTTTATTTTTTGGAACGTATTCCCCTACATGTCTACTGGGTGGCAAAAGCGCTCCTTTTCTTTTTTAATTTTTTTTTAACAGAGAAGCATTCTGCACCACATCCACTGGGTGGCAATAGAGCCTCTGCCAAGCTTGCTGATGAGACGAGGCTCCGCCCTAGGATGTGCATGCAGCGGTGAGTGGCAGTACAAGGCTGCGGGAATGTGGGGACGTGGGCCGGGGTGCATGCAGGGACACAGCAGGGGAAGGGGCGCCTGGCATTACTGGAGGAAAGGGCCGGATGGAAAAACCTGTCCCCCGCTCCTTGCGGACAGCTGCGCCATGCAGGAAAGCGGGCAGCTGCCGCTACTGAGTCCTGGATCGGGGCGGTGTAGACACGCTGTGCCGGACTCTGGGAAGTTTCCCCGTGGAGAGGGACCGGGCCGGTGTTCTGCCAAAAGTCTATAGTTTGCCGAAAGTCTATAGTGGAAGTCACGTGGCGCGCTGCACAAGCGTACCTCCGCAAAACATGCACACACTTAAGAGTATAGATTTCTTAAAGTGACAGTCATCTCCATTAAAATACAGCTCCGCTGCCAGCGCTCATTAATCTACATTAATTTGTACCCACGCGGGCTCGCTTCGCTCGCCACGCATCGGGCACTAACTCTATACCGCCATTGATAGTAAAGAAGGAAATGGATGGTAAAGAAAGAGATGGATAGTCTATTTCTTTACCATCCATTTCCTTCTTTACTATCAATGGCGGCATAGAGTTAGTTTCACTAAATTCCGAGCGCAGCGAGGGTACAAATTAACGTAGAATCAGATGCTGTATTTTACTGGAGGTGACTGTCACCTTAAGACGATGATTCGGATGATTTGTGGAAGTGCGCTTGCGCAGCACACCACGTGACTTCCGCTATAGACTTTCAGGAAAGTTATAGAGATCTGGCAGAACACCGGCATCCAGCAACAGGGAGCAGACTGGCAGCACCACATGGGATGAGCTGGCGGCGAGTGTAGCCATACTTACCGTAGTGCTGTGGGCGGGCAGGCCGGCCGTGCTGTGAAGAGGAAGGGAAGTTACCCAAACAAACTCCTGAAGGCTTGACGCAGCGCACAGGGAATATAAAGCCCTTATGCCCCTCCCACAATTGTAGGCTGAGTATTCAGCCTTCCCTATATGTTTCTTTGGGGTCTTTTTTTTGTTGTTGTCTTATTTGCATTTTTTTTTTTTTCCAGGCGTTTCCTTTCCTACAGATAAGCCTATGAGAAACATCAGAAATAAAAAGTGACATACGCAGAGCATGCTGCAATTTTGGAAAAAAGTTATTAAAAACAATAGAAAAAAACTGCCGTGTTTTATAGGAGGTCTTAGGCGACATGCACTCGACAGTGAAAAAAAAGTCTATTTAAAAACGGATAAACTGTCCTGACTGTTTTTCACTGATGCCATTCTGAGAAACGGACTAATTCATTTGTATGGGGGGCAGTTGGTCAGCGAAAACCGGACGAGATAGAACATGTTCTATTTTTTTACGTCCGTTATTCGCTGGCTGTCAAAACAATTGCAGTGTGAATAACCTCATAGACTACCATTGGTCCATCATGTCCGTTTTTCACCGACGTGTGCATGTAGCCTTACAATTTTGTATCATCCAGCGTGGTGAGGTGAGGGAGCAGGCTTGTCCGTCATGGCGGTGTGTGTGACTGCAGCCCCCCTCCCCTGAGCCTGTCCTACCCACTTCTTCATCTGTGGATCACAGGGAGGGAAGACAAACTCAGCACCAAAGACAAAGGCTGTGAGGGGACGGCCATTTAGGGAAGTGGCTGCGCTCCTCAGAGCCAGGTGAAGGAGCACAAGCACCAGTGGACCCTGCTGTGGATGTTGCCCATATCTGTGCTCATGGTGACAGGGGAAGGAAGCTACGAATGGTGCCTGCTGTGTGCTAGCTGCTGAGGGAGATTTGTGCTTTGTCACCACAACACATATCGCGACTGGCCATATCATTAATACCACTGGCAGCTCTCTGTGGCACTGAGCCTCCCTCCTGTGTGTGGTGGTGACAGTGCGGGCTCCGGGCACAGAGAACGCGTTGCGGTAATTGGCCGGGTGTTTTGTCCCTGCCGGCTCTCGGTCGGTCGGGGAGATGGGAGAGAGCATGTCTAAACGGCTGAAGCTGCAGTTCGGCGGGGAGGCGGAGATGGAGGAGCGCTCCTTTAATAACTGCTACCCGGACTACCGGCCTGCCCCTGAGACGGTAGAGCCGGCGGAGGGAGAAGAAGAAGAAGACGAAGAAGCCGGCGCCGCCGCTGAGCACGGGGCACTGGACCTGCCCTTTGACAGAGATGGAAAGGTAGGGCCTGCTGTGACATTGCGCACTGTGCAGAACCTGCTCTCTCTCAGAGTGCCCCCTGGCGGTCATGTCCTCAGCGGCAGAATGCGGTCTCCACCTGGTGGCAGCTTGTGGGGGACACACTGCTCCCTGTATACCTGTCCTAGTGCCACCAGTCATGCTGGGTCACCTGTTAACCCCTTCTATCTGGGGTAACCAAGCACTCTTTTATTTTTGTCACATTACATTTACTGCTACAGCGCTATAACTTTACATTTTTCCATCGGCTTATTTTCTGCGGGACTAGTTAGAGTGGGTTCACACTAGCGTTAGGGATTCCGTTATAACACGGAAGGACGGATCCGTTCTTCTGCCCATAGACTTGTATTGTGACGGAATGCAAAACGGAAGCCTTTAAAAGTCATGCTTTCCGTCCTAATAGAAGTCTATGAGAATCAAAATGGATCCGTCTGGGTCCCGTTATGCAAGACGGAAAACAAAGTCCTGTCGACAGGACCCAGACGGATCCGTTATGCTTTCCCATAGACTTCTATTAGGACGGAAAACAAACGGAATGCCTTTTAAAGGCTTCCGTTTTGCATTCCGTCATAATACAAGTCTATGGGCAGAAGAACGGATCCGTCTTCAAATACTTTCAGTTCACTTGCGTTTTTCCGGATCCAGCGTGTAATTCCGGCAAATGGAGTACGCGACGGATCCGAACAACGCAAGTGTGAAAGAGCCCTTATGAATTCCGTTATTTTCATAACAAAATCCCTAACGCTAGTGTGAACCCACCCTTATAGTTTTTTTATGGCACCATTTTGGTGTACAGAGACCTTAATGGTTAACTTTTATTAACTCTTTGTGAGCTCTTACATTATTATAATTTATTTTTATTTTTTTTGTTTTACTAATTTTGCCCCCCCCCCCCCCAAAAAACCCTTTAAAAGAAAAAAGATAATCTTTCTGTATCACCACATCCCGAGACCCATAACATTTTTATTTTACTTTCTACGGAGCCATGTGAGGGCTTTGGTTTTTGTGGGCCAACGTGTAGTTTTTATTGGTATCGTTTTGGGGTATGTAACACTTTTTGATCGCTTGTTGTTCATTATTTTTTTTATTTTTTTTTTTTCATGGCAAATAAGAAAATAAGTAATTCTGCATTTTTTATGGTGTTGCGGATCCGCAAAACACAGATGTCGCCCATGTGCTGTCAGCATCCGTTGCTCTGTTCTTTTGGCCCCACAAAAAGTATGAGGCATGTCCTATTCCTGTCTGTTTTGCGGACAAGAGTAGGCATTTCTATAATAGGCCTCCTGTTCTGTTCCACAAATTGCGGAAGGCACACGGGCGGCATCTGTGTTTTGCGGACCGCAAGACACTGCACGGTCGTGTAAACAAGCCCTAACTTGGATATTTTTGTAGGTCCCTCACTGCCATGTGATCTCACTCGTGGGGTGTTTTTGCCTGACAGAGGGAGCTCCCTCGCTATTAACCGCTTAAATGCCATGGTTGCTATTGATGCGGCATCGAAGGGGTTAAGCGGCCCAGATTGGCGCTTTTGCAGATCCGGGCCATTAGATCAGGAGCAGCGCTTATTCTAGGATTGTGTTCATTTTCTTTTTCTGCTAATGTGCAGCATGGTCTGTGGGGCAAAAACCCACTATGTACAGGATTAGAAAACATGGCGGCTTTCTTCTAGAAACAGCGCCACTCCCTGAATTGCAGTATCACAGACAGCCTGTGGGCAGAGGTGGTGCTGTTTCTGCATAAAAGCAGCCCCCATTGCTAGGATATGTCCCCCTTGTCTGATTGGTGCGGGTCCGACCTCTGGGACCCGCACCTACACTGAGAACGGAGCGGGAAAGGTGGCAGCCGGAGGACCCCGGGTTTCCCGCAGTCTGGCCACCGCCAAGCACTCTCCCCATAGGATTAAATGGGAGCGCATCGCGCTTGCATGTCCACCGCTCCTATTCATTTCTATGGGTCTGATGGAAATAGCCGAGACGGCGCTCAGCTATTTTCGGCAGCCCCATAGAAATAAATGGAGGGTGGCTGCGCAGTGTGCGCCCTCTACAATCTTCAGGGGTCCGTTCTCGGTGTAGGTTCTGGTCCCAGAGCTGGGAGCCGCACCTATCCGACAATGAGGCATATCCTAGCGATATGCCCCCGTTGTCTGAGATGGGAATACCCCTGTCTATGGGCCCAAATCTGTGCTTTACACCAGTGATTCTGTGCAGATTTTGCGCCTGACGATGGATGACTATTTATTAACGTGTTACCCTGTGCATGGAGTCGGCTCTAGTAATCCTAATATTACTGAAGTGCTTGTATGCCTGACAAGAACCGCGCTGGCAGATGAAGATGTCTAGGGGATGACCGTCAGCTATAGACTGTGCCCACCAGCAGTGTTTCTCTTAAAGGGGTTGTCAGCTGGATAAAGATTTCTGAGAAAAGGAGCAGGAAGGTTTAAAAAAAAAAGTTGAGGCAATACTCCAGGCATGTCCAAAGTGCGGCCCTCCAGCTGTATAAAACTACAACTCCCAGCATGCCTGGATAGCTTACAGCTATTAGGGCATGCTGGGAGTTGTAGTTTTACAACAGCTGGAGGTCCGCAGTTTGGACATGCCTGCAATACTCCATCAGTCCCCCACTGCTGCTCCACCCCTAGTGCCTCGTGACACACAGGAAGTGAGAGCTCAGCCAATCACAGCTGAGGCAGGTCACCACTGCAGACACCGATTGGCTGGCTGGGGGTGGACCCGTGTCAGACCAGCAGGTGAGGTGGGTATTGCATGTTCAATTTTTAACTCATTCTGCCCCTTTTCTAAGAAATTTTATCCACTTTAACAATTGACATCTTGCGGATTTCAAAATTTCCACCACAGGACAATTTCCACACTGTGTACATGAGATTTTGGACATCTCATTTACTTGGCTTGTACTGTGCTATAGTGCGAATTTTATGCACAGAAACTCTCTGTCTAAGGGCTCATTCAGAAGGTAGTATGCTGGCCGCAAGTGTGTGTGTGTGTGTGTGTGTGTGTATATATATATATATATATATATATATATATAATTTCTTTTTTTTGCTGACAGCTCAGCATGTCCGCGAAAAACGGATTGTACTTCAATAGGCCATGTCCTGATTCTCACTGACAAGTATACGACATGTTTTATTTGTTTTGTGGAGCCGCAGAATGGAAGAAAAAGGCCCCATAGAAGTGAATAGGTCTACATCTAATCCGCAAAAAAAATGGACCTGCATTTTTGCGGACAGCATACGGCCGTCTGAATGAGCCCTAATACATACCCCTCACAATGCTGAGGGACATGTCCTTTCTCGGCACGGCCGTGGCTTTAGACCATCGCCCCGCGATCCTTAGTTCTGTCTCCCATTGAGCTGTATGGGAGGCAGAGAGGACACCGCCGCTGGCGGGTTTTCAGTGAAAAATTTCAGCTTAAAAAGCCGCCATGTGACTGTCCCCTTAGGGTTTACAGAAGAAGCCAAGTGGATGGAAACATTTCACCTCCATGCGGCATAATAAAGTCTGTGTGCCTCGTGGTGCAGATGTTACAGGGGTTGTCCCACCTGGGATAGCGATGGCATATCGATAGTGAGACCCGGGATAGCGATGGCATATCGATAGAGAGCATAATGGATTTGACATTTTTCTTTGTTTCAAGACTAAATAAAGTATTATGGATTTTGGCCTCATGTCCACATCCACGTGTCCGTTGCACAACAAGATACATGTCCTATTTTTAGCTGTAAAATGCGGACCACAGAGTGTGCAAAAAAAACCACAGATGCAACACAGATGTCATGCGTGTTGAGACTGCAAAACAGATACGGTCGTGTGTATGAAGCCTAGTGCTGAACAGGCACTACCGATTTTAATACATATGCAAATTAACCTGAGATGAGTCATCTCAGGGACAGGACTCATCTCAGGTTAAATTGCATATGTAGCAAATCGCTTTGTTAGTTTTTTACACAATAAAAGCACAGAGAGCTATGGGGACTGGATATTGCGGACGTGCTAGCGGCCATCTAGCAACCCATGTCCTCAGCTCTATACACAAACTCCCGGTGACAGGTTCCCTTTAAATAGCAGAGACCTGCGGCACATGTATGCGATCACCCATGAGGCTGATTGCATACATTTCCCTTTCAGATGCCGTGGTCAAACGTGACCATGTCATCTGAGCAGTCCGGAAGCAGAAGCCGCGCCCTTCCCCTCCGATAACGGCGTTCCCCAGCTGAGATCGGGGAACCTTTTACATTGCCCAAATAGACTGTAGCCTCAAGCAGGCTTCGGAGTCTATTAGAGAAATATACCAATACAGGACCACTAGGTGGCAGCCCTAGATTGTTATATTGAAAACTATAGCCATCAATTAACACAATGGGCAATCTAATGATCACCAGTTATTGTCACCCAGGGTGACTTAAAAAAAAGTTTTTACAAATATAAAAAATAATTAAAGTTCAAATCACCGCCCTAAAAATAAAAATACTTAACTAATAAAAAAAAACATTATGGGCATCGCCGCGTGTGAAAATGCACATACTATTAAAATATAACAATATTAATAGAAAATGGCGTAACGGGGAAAAAAATTAAAACAGCCAATTTGCCATTATTTGTCACTTCAACTCCCCAATATTTTTTTTGTGGTATTGTTGTAACCGTACTGACCTGGAGAATGAAGATAACAGGTCAATTTTACAGCATAGTGTACGGTGTAAAAAAAAAAAAAAAAAACTTTGTCAGAATTGCGTTATGAGTATGTCCCTTTAAATGGATTCTGTCACCCAGATTCTGCTTACAGAGCCGTGTATAGCGTCTGTCAGATCTCCTATAGCATGTCCACAATATACCTTTGTCATATATATGAATCCTATGAGACCAACAGTGTCCAGACCTAGTGACAACTCACCATTAAAATAAAACTGCGTCTGCCATACAGCTGTGACCAAAACATAATCCCATAGCAGGACCCACAGATTATGCAGAAAATCGATTTTATAAATATGTAAATTACCTCAGAAAATAGTCCAACCATGTCAAGCAAAGTGTGCCGACAGCTGGCGCATGCGCAGTCCGTTCCCTGAGGCTGATGCCAGCACAGAGATAGACCGCGCGGGCGCTTACTTGTGGTGTACAGGTGCATGCGCGAGATTACGACAATTCCGCTGATAGATGTCAGGGGAGCAAGGAGGGGACTTTGGGATGCGGGGCGGTGCGGACTCCTTTGAAATGGGCGCTGCTGGGCTCCATAGACATTAGGGACAGTCCCTTGGGCTCTTTTCAGAGGTAATTTACATATTTATAAAATCGATTTTCTGCATAATCTGTGGGTCCTGCTATGGGATTATGTTTTGGTCACAGCTGTATGGGGTACGCAGTTTTATTTTAATGGTGAGTTGTCACTAGGTCTGGACACTGTTGGTGTCATAGGATTCATATAGATGACAAAATTATTGTGGACATCCCATAGGAGATCTGACAGACGCTATAAACGGCTCTATAAGCAGAATCTGGGTGACAGAATCCATTTAAAAGGACATACTCAGACATCCCTCCATTTTTACCCAGGCAGCCCGCCTGACTTGAGCATCGGAGCAGTTCATGCTCCGATGCTCTCCTTTGCCCTGCGCTAAATCGCTCAGGGAAAAGGCATTTTCAGGAGTTCCGGTGACGTGGGGCTGCCAGGAAGCCCAGTGACGTCACCAGCACTGATGGGCGGGTTTTAGCGCTGCCCTAGCCTGTAAAACGGCTAAGGCAGCGCTAAAGCATGCCCATAAGAGCCGGTGACGTCACCGAACACACTGCCAAGCGGAGGTGTTATTATAAACAAAAGAGCCCTTGCCCTGCGCGATCCAGCGCAGGGGTACTGCCTGGGTGGAATTATGGGTATGTCCGGGTTCAGCTCTGAACCCGGTCAACCCCTTTAAGTCCCCGATGGGAACACCCCTTTAAATCCACAGCATATATGTCACCCTTTGCAAGGCAAGGGGTAAGTTTGCAGCAACACTTTTGAAGAAAAAAAATCAAGATCGAGGTGTTCATTACTGTGAACTATTAGGTAGGAGTTTCACGTTGAGGGTGTTGAGCGTTATTTTGTCAGCTGGCGCTCAGAGCTTTCCTGTCATGGTGTCAGGTCAGTCAGGCTGTTATCCTGGCATCATCGTAGCGGTCGATAGGATTCCAGGGACGCTCTCTGTGAAAGCCTCTGTCATCCTCCCAGGAGGCTTTCTACCTTTGTAGCTGTCTTTCCCCAGAAATGAACACCATCCTCTGCCCTCTCAGGGGATTTCTAACGCGTCCGCTGTAACGTGTGCTCAGAAGGAACATCTCCCGTATTAATATCCAGCAGAATGATAGCAGTGAGTCGATGAATTGACGTGTGCCCGGTGAAAAAATATCATAGGAAAGGAAAAACATTTATGGAGATGTTTAATAAAATTCACTAGTCTTACTTTTCATATAGAACAAACGTTTCTGGAAGAAGAAAATTCATATCGACACCTCATGGTCCAGCGTACATGTGGGCATGCCGCCAGGCAGTCTAGATAACAGCTGATATAATCCCACCGCAATACAGCGTCAAGACATCTGAAGAACAGACCCCTCTAAAGTGAGGCACCATTGACTGCTTACACCTGTATTGTTTCAGTAATCAACTAAACTGCCGACAGCACTAGGTAGGGGCTGGGGAGAGCAGTACAAACATATATTTTCTGGAGCTTTTATTGTCAGGAGTAGTGTGAATGAGGTTTTATTCTGCCAGCTTCTGTTCCTGCACTTGCACTGGATTCAGAGCTCTCTGGTCGCGGCCCCTCCTCTCTGCTCTGAGTGACAGCTATAGTGGGGTCCTGGTTGGATGCAGGAGCTGTCACTCGTAGAGAGGAAGGGCTGTGAAGCAGCTCAATACATAAAGCACTTCACAGTGCAGCCCGCCCTAGGCACTTGCCTAGCAGAATAAAACTTCATATTCACAATACTTCTGATAATAAAAGCTTCAAAAAAGGTACGTTTGTACTGCTCTCCCCAGGCCCTGCTGGCCGACTCGCTGACTAATGATCTGAATGATTGTTAGGTCTGCCTTACTAAATCCAGTTGGCTCTAATCAGGGGACGTTTGACTTTCTACAATGAATACTGTTTTTTCTTCTAAATATTTCTGGGTCACGTGGGGCAATGTAGATGCAAGCAATTGCCAGTATACAAACACTTTTCCATGGGCATCTCATTTCTTCAGACTGTATCTTTCTGTGTATTAATCTTATTGGTAATTGTATTTCATACAATTCTTATGTCTTTAGTTATGTTTATTGGAAACCCACATATTCTTCCTCCTTATAGATTACAGGAAGCTTTTCAAGACGCATCCAGGCGAAAATTAGTGACCTGCTGCAACAAATGGAGGAAGGTCTAAAGACTGCTGACCCACATGACTGCTCTACTTATACTGGGTATACAGGTGGGTGCTACATTGGGTACACACTGAATGGCCTCTTTATTAGAGACACTGACCCGCTCTGGGTACTGACCCGCTCTGAGCAGCCCATTCTACCTTGTGCCAGACATGTCTATAGGATTGGGATCTAGAATCTCAACTGTGAAGGCCAGGGAAGCAAGGAAAACTCTGTCATGTTCCTGGAATCTGTCCATGACCATCCAAACCTCGTGGCATGGTCCCAAAGGATTTATTTCAGGGTTATACACCCATCTACTGAATGCTAAATGTAAACTGGCTCCATTAAAGGTGATATCAAAATGGCAATCATTGATACTAGACCTTGCTGATGATGATATTGAGGATTTACTAGAATCTCCAGTGCTGGTTTCTCCAGCAATAAATAATATGTTTATACAGTTATGTATAATACACTAGGGGTACTTATCGCCTTTGCGTTTGTTTAACCACTTCAACCCCGCTAGCTGAAACCCCCTTAATGACCAGGCCACTTTTTACACTTCTGTACTACACTACTTTCACCGTTTTATTGCTCGGTCATGCAACTTACCACCCAAATGAATTTTACCTCCTTTTCTTCTCACTAATAGAGCTTTCATTTGGTGGTATTTCATTGCTGCTGACATTTTTACTTTTTTTGTTAATCGAAATTTAATGATTTTTTTTCAAAAAAAATGTCATTTTTCACTTTCAGTTGTAAAATTTTGCAAAAAAAACGACATCCATATATAAATTTTTCGCTAAATTTATTGTTCTACATGTCTTTGATTAAAAAAAAAAATGTTTGGGCAAAAAAAAAAAATGGTTTGGGTAAAAGTTATAGCGTTTACAAACTATGGTACAAAAATGTGAATTTCCGCTTTTTGAAGCAGCTCTGACTTTCTGAGCACCTGTCATGTTTCCTGAGGTTCTACAATGCCCAGACAGTAGAAAACCCCCACAAATGACCCCATTTCGGAAAGTAGACACCCTAAGGTATTCGCTGATAGGCATAGTGAGTTCATAGAACTTTTTATTTTTTGTCACAAGTTAGCGGAAAATGATGATTTTTTTTTTCTTACAAAGTCTCATATTCCACTAACTTGTGACAAAAAATAAAAACTTCCATGAACTCACTATGCCCATCACAAAATACCTTGGGGTGTCTTCTTTCCAAAATGCGGTCACTTGTGGCGTGGTTATACTGCCCTGGCAATTTAGGGGCCCATATGTGTGAGAAGTAGTTTGCCATCAAAATCTGTAAAAAATGACCGGTGAAATCCGAAAGGTGCTCTTTGGAATGTGGGTCCCTTTGCCCACCTAGGCTGCAAAAAAGTGTCACACATCTGGTATCGCCGTACTCAGGAGAAGTTGGGCAATGTGTTTTGGGGTGTCACTTTACATATACCCATGCTGGGTGAGAGAAATATCTTGGCAAAAGACAACTTTTCCCATTTTTTTTATACAAAGTTGGCATTTGACCAAGATATTATTTCGCCCAGCATGGGTATATGTAAAATGACACCCCAAAACACATTCCCCAACTTCTCCTGAGTACGGCGATACCGCATGTGCGACACTTTTTTGCAGCCTAGATGCGCAAAGCGGCCCAAATTCCTTTTAGGAGGGCATTTTTAGACATTTGGATCCCAGACTTCTTCTCACGCTTTCGGGCCCCTAAAAAGCCAGGGCAGTATAAATACCCCACATGTGACCCCATTTTGGAAAGAAGACACCCCAAGGTATTCAATGAGGGGCATGGCGAGTTCATAGAATTTTTTTATTTTTTTTTTGGCACAAGTTAGCGGAAATTGATATATATATTTTTTTTTTTCTCACAAAGTCTCCCTTTCCGCTAACTTGGGACAAAAATTTCAATCTTTCATGGACTCAATATGCCCCTCACGGAATACCTTGGGGTGTCTTCTTTCCAAAATGGGGTCACATGTGGGGTATTTATACTGCCCTGGCATTTTAGGGGCCCTAAAGCGTGAGAAGAAGTCTGGAATATAAATGTCTAAAAAATTTTACGCATTTGGATTCCGTGAGGGGTATGGTGAGTTCATGTGAGGTTTTATTTTTTGACACAAGTTAGTGGAATATGAGACTTAGTAAGAAAAAACAAAAACAAAAAAAAAACAATTTCCGCTAACTTGGGCCCAAAAAAATGTCTGAATGGAGCCTTACAGGGGGTGATCAATGACAGGGGGGTGATCAGGGAGTCTATATGGGGTGATCACCCCCCTGTCATTGATCACCCCCCTGTAAGGCTCCATTCAGACGTCTGTATGATTTTTACGGATCCACGGATACATGTATCGGATCCGCAAAACGCATACGGACGTCTGAATGGAGCCTTACAGGGGGGTGATCAATGACAGGGGGTGATCAGGGAGTGTATATGAGGTGATCACCCCCCTGTAAGGCTCCATTCAGACGTCCGTATGTGTTTTGCGGATCCGATCCATGTATCCGTGGATCCGTAAAAATCATACGGACATCTGAATGGAGCCTTACAGGGGGGTGATCAATGACAGGGGGGTGATCAATGACAGGGGGGCGATCAATGACAGGGGGTGATCAGGGAATCTATATGGGTGATCACCCGCCTGTCATTGATCACCCCCCTGTAAGGCTCCATTCAGACGTCCGTATGATTTTTACGGATCCACGGATCGGATCCGCAAAACACATACGGACGTCTGAATGGAGCCTTACAGGGGGGTGATCACCCATATAGACTCCCTGATCACCCCCCCCTGTCAGGCTCCATTCAGACGTCCGTATGATTTTTACGGATCCACGGATCAGATCCGCAAAACACAAACGGACGTCTGAATGGAGCCTTACAGGGGGGTGATCAATGACAGGGGGGTGATCAATGACAGGGGGTGATCAGGGAATCTATATGGGTGATCACCCGCCTGTCATTGATCACCCCCCTGTAAGGCTCCATTCAGACGTCCGTATGTGTTTTGCGGATCCGATCCATGTATCCGTGGATCCGTAAAAATCATACGGACATCTGAATGGAGCCTTACAGGGGGGTGATCAATGATAGGGGGGTGATCAGGGAATCTATATGGGTGATCACCCGCCTGTCATTGATCACCCCCCTGTAAGGCTCCATTCAGACGTCCGTATGTGTTTTGCGGATCCGATCCGTGAATCCGTAAAAATCATACGGACGTCTGAACGGAGCCTGACGGGCGGGTGATCAATGACAGGCGGGTGATCAATGACAGGAGGGGTGATCAGGTAGTCTATATGGGGTGATCAGGGGTTAATAAGTGACAGGGGGGGGTGTAGTGTAGTGTTTTGTGGTACTTTACACAGCTACCTGTGTCCTCTGGTGGTCGATCCAAACAAAAGGGACCACCAGAGGACCAGGTAGCAGGTATATTAGATGCTGTTATCAAAACAGCGTCTAATATACCTGTTAGGGGTTAAAAAGTCTCGGCTCGCGCGAGATGACGCGTATATGCGTCACTCTGCGCAGAGCTGCCGCCTCCGGACCGCAGATCTGCGTTAGGCGGTCTGGAGGCGGTTAAAATTGGTGCATTAACTCATTCTTGCTGTCATAGGTGCTCCATGGAAGGTGCTGACTTTTGGCATCTGATATGGATGTGCTCACACATTCAGAGGTTCTGGACAAAAATCACTGATTCTTGTGGGACGCCCAGTACCCATGGACCCCAAATTGTGCATCTTTGGTATTTTAGATGATGAGTTATGGGATCATTATGAGAAGATATTTTTGAGGGAGACCTTGTTTCTGTCACGGAAGGCAGTAGCAATTAGGTGGATGGGGGAGAAAGGACCCACATTGAATCAGTGGAAAAACTTAGTAAATACCATCATCCCATATGAGAATATTGTATACAAGAATAGAGGATGTGCCTCCAAGTCTGCTAAAGTGTGGGAAAGGTGGTGCTCTTCACCGCAGTCAATGTACACTAGACAGGATCTTTCTAATTCTTTAGCTGCTGTATCAAGACAATTGTGAACTCATGTACTGCATTGAATGTAATGAGAGCAATCATAACAATATATATGGAAATGTGTATTTGGTAACACGAATGGTCGACATGACATGGTACAGATTGTATTTGTGATTTTCGTACGGTACATACCGTTGTATGTACTTTATATAGCTTGTGTATTTTGTATGCTCAATAAAAAGAATAAAAATAAAAAAACTTGTGGCATGGTGCATTGTACTGCTAAGTGTCCTTGTGCCATAGGGTAAACGGCTGCCATGGAGGGATGAAATAGTTCAGCTACAACCATTAGGTGAGCTCTAGTGTCCATAATTATCAGAGAACCCAACATGTACCAAGAAAACATGAATCACTCCATTACTGCACTTCCACCAGCCTGAACTGTTGACGGGAAGGGTTCATTGTTTCACACTGCTTGTGCCATCAGCATGGTACAGCAGAGACCTGGATTCCTCTGACCAGGTGATTTCCACTTTTTAGGGATCCAGTTGTTTTGCCCTCTGGAGTCTTGCCTTTCCATTTCCCCTAGACAGTTATGGCGCTTAAACTGATCATCTGCTGTTATAGCCCATCGGTGCTAAGGAGCAACTAGTTGTACGGTCAGACATGTTAGTTGGTGCTCCAGTATTTGGCTGCAGTTTTCTTAATTTGCACTGCCTGTTTGTCAGAACAGATAAACGTGGAAAAAGGGGAACCTTGAATTGGCGCTGCTCCCCCAGGGATGAGTTATGAGAACTGGCATCTCTTCCATATGTTTATTCACCATGTACCGTTAACGCATTTGAGGACTGGACTAGTCCCTTCATCGGGTACAATGCCAGATGTTTATTAGAACAATTCTTGACGAGTAGTTTATGTCCACAGGATCCCCTTTCACTGGGTGTTTTTCCTCGATCACACCATTCTCTGAATGGAAACCCCCGGCTAGTCTAGGACCAATGACCATGGCTAGTATGAGGTTGCTCAGATCCACAGAAAACCTGGTCGTTCTATAGTACTCCACTCACGGATCGCATATAGAGAGACTCCAGTCATGAACAGAGCGGGTGTCTTCAGTAAAGTAACAGCTCAGGGAACCTGTCGGCATGAATATGCCATCCAGTCTACTGGCATCATAATATATAGCAGGGTGAGATGGCTGTAACATTTTATAGGAAATTTTTTAGTATAACTTATTGATTGGAATCCTTGATCTTTCCATGCTTTAGAGTCCAGTGGGTGGAGTCAGTGAGTAGGACCACCCACTAAACATAGAACGAGCAAGGCTTTCTGTCACTAAGCTACACGTTATACTGAATCATTTCCTATAAAAGTACACAGGTACAGTGCATCAATCTACTCAGCATATCCCACTCGGATCGGACTACATGTTTAACCTTACAGGACGTGGCCTGTTTTTTTATTTTCATTTTTTTTTCCACACCTTCCAAGAGTCCAAATTTTTTTCATTTTTTTTGTTCACATACCCGTTTAAAAGCTTCTTTTTCCAGGACAAGTTCTATTTTTTTAATGGCCCTGTTTATTTTACCACAGCTTGGATTGGAAAACGTGGAAAAAAGTTCTGTGCAGTAAAATTGGCGAAAAATTCCACCAAGGTTTTATAGCATGACCTTATTCTGCTGGTCAGTACAGTTACAGCAATTCCCAATTTATGTAGTTTTTATTATGTTTTGCTACTTTTTTTTTATAACTTTTAAAAAATGTTTTTCTTTGCCAGATTCTGACACCATAACCTTTTTTTATTTATCTGCAGAGCTGTATGGGGGCTTGGTTTTTGCGGGGTGTACAGTGGTTTTTAATAGTGTCATAAGACTAAGATCACATTTTATTCAAATTTTGGCTGGGGACAAGGCGACCATGAAGTTTTTTTTCTTTTTTTCCTTTACGGCATACACCACGCAGGAAAAGTATTTTTATATTTTAATAGTTCAGACGTTTTTTGGATGCAGTCTTACCTGTTATGTTGTTTTTTATTATTAGTTATGTTTATAAAATTGAGAAGGGAATTATTATTTATTTTTGTATTTTACGTTTTTAAACTTTTTTCTTTAATTTTTTGTCCCTTTAGAAGACTTGGACTTGGGATCTTCTGATCGCTTGTCCCAAACACCCCAGTAGAATAGTATTGTGGTTTATAGGGTTTCATTGCCGTTATTGCACTTGTTATATATCTGTAGGTAATGTGCAAGTATACACATAGGTGATGTTCATCATTGGGACTGCAGTAGATATAAGTAACCCTCTTTACTGCTCTTCTCTTGTAGGCACAGCCCTCCTCTACCTGCAGCTTCATCGCATCACTAAAGACCAGGCTCACTTACAGCGCTCTCTCGATTATGTGAAAAGAATTCTGCGCAACCTGAACGGCCGAAGAGTCTCATTCCTGTGCGGTGATGCCGGGCCTCTTGCTGTAGGTGCTGTTGCCCATCACAAGCAGCAAAATGAAACGGAATCCAAGGATTGTATTGCAAAGTAAGGACGTAGAGATCAGCAAAGTACAAACTGACACCACTTTTATCCAGTCAGTATTTAGTTAGTGTTTTGGTCAGTTTTTTTTAAGCCAAAGCCAGGGGGAAAAGATTTGGACTGTGTTTGGACCCACTCCTAGTACTGGCTTTGAAATATTGATGCAAAATATCAAACTACTGCTGTGTGATAGCCTGACATTCAGGTCCATCAAAGCAATATATTGTGTACAGTTGTGGCCAAAAGTTTTGAGAATGACACAAATATTAGTTTTCACAAAGTTTGCTGCTAAACTGCTTTTAGATCTTTGTTTCAGTTGTTTCTGTGATGTAGTGAAATTACACGCACTTTTATCGACAATTACATGACATTTATGCAAAGAGTCAGTATTTGCAGTGTTGGCCCTTCTTTTTCAGGACCTCTGCAATTCGACTGGGCATGCTCTCAATCAACTTCTGGGCCAATTCCTGACTGATAGCAACCCATTCTTTCATAATCACTTCTTGGCGTTTGTCAGAATTAGTGGGTTTTTGTTTGTCTACCTGCTTCTTGAGGATTGACCACAAGTTCTCAATGGGATTAAGATCTGGGGAGTTTCCAGGCCATGGACCCAAATGTCAACGTTTTGGTCGCCGAGCCACTTGGTTATCACTTTTGCCTTATGGCACGGTGCTCCATCGTGCTGGAAAATGCATTGTTCTTCACCAAACTGTTGTTGGATTGTTGGAAGAAGTTGCTGTTGGAGGGTGTTTCGGTACCATTCTTTATTCATGGCTGTGTTTTTGGGTAAAATTGTGAGTGAGCCCACTCCCTTGGATGAGAAGCAACCCCACACATGAATGGTCTCAGGATGCTTTACTGTTGGCATGACACAGGACTGATGGTAGCGCTCACCTTTTCTTCTCCGGACAAGCCTTTTTCCTGATGCCCCAAACAATCGGAAAGAGGCTTCATCAGAGAATATGACTTTGCCCCAGTCCTCAGCAGTCCATTCACCATATTTTCTGCAGAAGATCAATCTGTCCCTGATGGTTTTTTTTGGAGAGAAGTGGCTTCTTTGCTGCCCTTCTTGACACCAGGCCATCTTCCAAAAGTCTTCGCCTCACTGTGCGTGCAGATGCGCTCACACCTGCCTGCTGCCATTCCTGAGCAAGCTCTGCACCGGTGGCACTCTGATCCCGCAGCTGAATCCTCTTTAAGAGACGATCCTGGCACTTGCTGGACTTTCTTGGACGCCCTGAAGCCTTCTTAACAAGAATTGAACCTCTTTCCTTGAAGTTCTTGATGATCCTATAAATTGTTGATTGAGGTGCAATCTTAGTAGCCACAATATCCTTGCCTGTGAAGCCATTTTTATGCAACGCAATGATGGCTGCACTCGTTTCTTTGCAGGTCACCATGGTTAACAATGGAATGATTTCAAGCATCACCCTCCTTTTAACAGGTCAAGTCTGCCATTTTAACCCAATCAGCCTGACATAATGATCTCCAGCCTTGTGCTTGTCAACATTCTTACCTGAATTATCAAGACGATTACTGAAATGATCTCAGCAGGTCCTTTAATGACAGCAATGAAATGCAGTAGAAAGGTTTTTTGGGGATTAAGTTAATTTTCATGGCAAAGAAGGACTATGCAATTCATCTGATCACTCTTCATAACATTCTGGAGTATATGCAAATTGCTATTATAAAAACTTAAGCGGTAACTTTTCCAATTTCCAATATTTATGTAATTCTCAAAACTTTTGGCCACAACTGTACACTTACATAGATATCAAGCTGATCCTGCTGACACAAGCACATTGACCACTCACTGATGGATAATATATACCTACACACACACAGTCAAAAGTCTCAGGACACCCTTTTATTTCAGAAACGGAAGGTAAAAGGAAATATCTGAATACCCCAGCAAGTAATGGGTGAGGAGCCTATCTTTTAGGCTATGTCCGGAACATGGCCACCATATTGGATCAAGGGCAAATTTTTCCAATGTGAAGGAGGTCATGTAGTATATCAAAGACACATTTAACACATCAAATAGCTGTGCGTCACAGGGAACGTTCCCGGTTGTTGTTGCAACTTTCTGAGTTGATAACTTTTGAACCACGAGATATTGAAAATCTGATTGCAGCAATTGATTTCTGAGAAAATTCTTGTCTTCTTTAATATGCTACATGAACCCCTTCCTATTGGAAAAATTTGCTTTTTTGATCCAGTATGGCTGCTTTCAAGATGGTGGCCATGTTCCAGTTATAGCCTAAAAGATAGGCCCTCTCACCTCTCCTATTACTGAAGTTGTCCTTGTCTTATGTGGTAGTACGATGTCAGCAGCAGATCCTTTAAAGGGGTTTCCCCACAAAAAATATTTTTCCTTTTTTTAAACCAGTTCTTGGATCTGCAACTGCATGTAATTAGCAATTTACTAAAGCGACCGTCTGTATAGCGCCACCTGCTGTTTGCACTTTGTCTAAATACTTTGTCCAGCTCAACGAGGTTGACATACATGCTCAGTGCCATCCTCCCTCATCCCCGAAGCTGCCAACTTGAAATAAATCTAGCAGAGCAATTGCAACAATGAACAGACAGATCTCTGGATCCATGTGAGGTACAGGGCTGGTTTGGAGTTTGTTAGAAGGTGATTGTCACGTGTATGATGTCTGATATTCATTTTTTTTTTTTACAAAAGGCGGTGTTGCCAGTATGATATACTAGGCAGTGTTCTGCTAGTAGACCTTAGGTCTTGGGCATTCATGTGGATGGTACTGTGATATGTACCATCTACCTAAACCACACCTTACAACTTACAGAACTGAAAGGGCTTACCCCATGATTAATATAAGAAATCTGATAGCATATAACAATCTCTTTCTAACAAGGCTAGAACCTCATGGAGATCCAGAGCTTTCACCATTTCTCCAGCTGGTAGTTCGGGGAGGGGGATGTTCTTTCTCAGGGGCAGCTGTCTCCCTATCACAGCTTCAGGGTCCATTCACACGTCCGTGGTGTATTGCGGATCTGCAATACATCCAGCCGGCACCCCCCATAGAATTGCCTATTTGTGTCCGCTATTGCAGACAAGAATAGGACATGTTAATTTTTTTGCGGAGCCGCGACCCGAAAGTTTCGGGGCCGTGCTCTCCGCATCTATTCCTGCCCCATTGAGAATGAATGGGTCCGCACCCGTTTCCGATATTGCATAACTGATGCGGACCCATTTGCGGAACTGTGGAAAGACACGCCCTGAGGTTCCATTCTGCTACAGTTCTGTCACAGCTTTTAGCTACAGCTGGTGGCAGTTGAAGGATGGAACTCAGCATGTGTGTCCACCTGAGAAATGAGGAGAAGAACAAACAGCAGGTGACACTATGCAGACATTTTAATGACTAGCTCAGTGGCTATACTAAATGTTATTGCATAGAATTACAAAGTATTCACATCCAGGTGCTGATTTGAACAATACAGAAAGCTTTTTGTGGGATAACCTCCTTAAAGGTTCTGCTGCTAACCTCCTGGTGTCGGATACCAGAGGACACCTTCACAGGTCTTGTGGAGTCGATGCCTTGACAAGCATCTAAACAGTATTAATGTTATGGCTGATCAGTGTAATGTCTTTGTGTGGTTTTTAAGCCTTGTCATTACCATTGGTATTCTATGGGGGAATTATTGATTTTAGCATTACCAGATGACTAGAGCAATAGTCTGCATGTTCCTGCCCTTAACTGACGGAGCTTGTATTTTGTTGGTGGCGCTAATTATGTTTCTAAATTCATTCATTTCCCAAGTGATTCCCTTCCATGGAGATACATCCCATTTATATCCTTAATGCAAATCATTAGTTACATTAAAGCTAGTCCTTTAAAATAAAGTCTGATATTGGGTAAAGGCACAGTACATTTATTCAGGCTAATTTAAATGTGAGGAGAAGAATGCTTTTATATAAAGGACAGCCTGGTCCCTGTGGGAAGAGGGATTTCAGAACCTGGTCCTTATCGACATGTGGCACTGAGCCACTCAAAGTTTAACTAGTTCACTGCTTAAAGGATAGAATTGGGATTTCTTCCGGATTTTAATTTTTATATACAGTATATATGTACAATAAGGTGGGGAATAATCAAGCCCTGCACTACAGAATTCTAACTTCAAAAAGTTGAAAAATAGGGTTTTGAAACTTTTTTTAGTCACTTGCACAAAAATTTTGCATTTTACACCACTCACTACAGTGTTGAAAAGTGTGAATGCTTAGCCTGTGTGTTAACCATTTTAGAAATGTTAATCATAAATATATTTTATGTTCTATGAGTCACTGTTTTATCAAATACAGTGATAAGCTGGGTGTTCTAGTGGTGATGGAAAATTTGTTCTCACCTCTCCTGTGTTCTCTTCTCTACTACCAAAGTTTTTCAGTGAAGTCACGTGCGACTTAGTGAATAACTAACTTCCGCTCATTGGAGCCCATACATTTTAATACTATACTGAGACGGATCTCCGTACAGTATTAATCCGAAATTTTAAACAAAGACTTTGGATTTAGCATCCGAAGAGCTTTGCTCAACACTAGTGGTAGATAATCAGTTCTCCCCTCTCCCGTGGTCTCCCCTGTCCTTATACTATATATGTGATAAGCAGAGTGTTCTATTGGTGATATATAATCAGTTCCCACCTCTCCCGTCCCTTATACTGTAAACAGGGTGTTCTAGTGGTAATAGACAATCAGTTCTCACCTCTCTTGTGTTCTCTCCTGCCCCTTATACTATAATCGGTGATAAGCCGGATGTTCTAGTGATAATTGATAACCAGTTCTCGCCTCTCCTGTGTTCTCCCATGTACCTTTTATAGTATAATCAGTGATAAGCAGGGTGTTTTAGTGGTAATAGATAATCAGTTCTCACCTGTCTTGTATTCTCCCCTGTACCTTATACTATAATCTGTAATAAGCGGGGTGTTCTAGTGGTAATAATCGCAGTCACAGACTTCTTCGCAGACAACCGGATTTAATGTCCAAACTGGTGCTTTATTGTGGCACTTCAGCACCCACACAAACATAAGCATCAACATGAAATAAACACCTGCCCGTCTGGCCTCTAACTAATACACAGTCGTTTTCCCTGACTCACAGGTTACACACAGGGTCTCAGGCTCCTACCCTCTTTGTAGGGTCACTTCCTCTCCCCAGTCATACACAGAGGGTTGTCTTATCCCTGCTTGATTATAGCCCCGCTGACCTCACCTGTGATATCCTCCGCTAATGGGAATACCTGTAGTGGACTAGGAGTGTGGACTGAGAGACTCCCACTACCAACCTGTCTCCCAGTCCAAAGAAATCCAGCCCATACAACTCTAAACAAAACAATCTCCAGCAAGCTATGCCTTGCTGAAGCAGCACTATTTCTGAATTTCAGTTATCTCCCCCAGGTGAAATACACACCCCCACCATACCTCTACCGTGCACTTTGTCACAGTGGCCACTGTAAAAAGGTGTGTTGGTCCCTAAGGAGTTAACTGTATGACTCCAACCCCTATCAAGTTATATTATATCATTATTCTACATAGAAAATGCTGCTCATATGGGGGTGTCCACCAAAAGCAGAGACGTGTAGATGTACGGGGACCTGTAATGCTAGCTATACACTATTTGGCTTGTGCAGTCCATTTTTATTTTTTGCCAAGCTCATGGCAAGTATGAATATCCATCATATCAATTTCTTGTTGTGTCAGTGACTGGACACCGTGCCATGCCAGTAGAACAGAAGCTGTAAACTTCTCAAATACTCGGCAGATGGTAGATTATAGAAACTATAATGCACATATTTTCCCTTTTTACATGGTTCTGAAAATGCAATGTTCCTCCCATCCCTGATCTGTCTTTACTTGTAAATCAAGAAAGTGGAAAACCGCGCTGCTTGATACACCTCCTCCCTTCTTGGTTCGGGTTACAAAAGGCACGGGGAAGGATCTGAAAGAGGTATACCCAAGGCTCCCTCCTCTCTCCAACACTCCAGTGGGTAATTAAAGGTCGCAACAATAGTGAAGCCCAGACTGCCACCGTCACGTGCAACGATTTATTGTACTTACAACAGTATCTCTGATAAAATGCATAAAACATGCTCCGTACCAAGAAGGGGGGAGGTGTATCAAGCAGCGCGGTTTTCCACTTTCTTGATTTACTTGCTTCTGTGATCTTCCCACATCGCATTGAAAACCTGCAGCGCAAGATTACAGATACGTATATTAGTGACTTTTTTTTTTTACTAAAAACTTGTAACTCTCTATTGTGCAGTTCCTCTGTTATTCCTATCAGAAATGTATGTATAAATTGGCAACTGGGCATTACCCATTAGTTTAGGCCTGTCCCTACACAAGTTTAAAGCACTAATGTACTAGTGTGTGTGTGTGTGTGTATGTATATATATATATATATATATATATATATATATATATATATATATGCGTGCAGAAAGTGACGCACAGGAATGGTGCAAACAAAGGAGGAGGTGCTCTCAGTAAAAAAGGAATCACCCTTCCTTTTAAAAGTAAATGATATATGAATAAAATACTGGGCACTCTCCAAATATATGTACCTCACAGTTTATTGAAAATTAGAAGCAAACAATTCATAAAACACACATGATCTTATAATAATTAATAAAACATATAGATAAAAATATATATAAAAAAATTCGATAAATATAAATGAGTTATAAAAAATATGTCAAGAGCCCTGGGTATTGATATACTCCAATCTATGGGGATGAAATAGCTAGATATAGATGTCCATTCCACTTTGATGGTTAAAGTCTATACAGTCTTTGCAGGAAAACGAAATCCACAGTACTAATATCCTTTAAGCAGGAGACAGAAAAGCAGCTGGTGAATAGCAGTGATTGATACGTGCGGCGTCCCGCTGTTACTCACTGTTACGTTGCTATACAGGATTCTGCTGCTATGCCAAAGCCTTTAGGAGTTAATAATAGATAGGATCGGTATTTCATTCGGTCCTTTCCCCACACTGTCTTTTAAAACGCCGCTCTATAGATGTGAGCTCCGGCGCTTATTACGTTCATCGGCTCCTTTTTCAGCGCTGGACGAGCGTCATACGTCCCTCTGGTGAATCTATGTCGGATGCGCCTTGGATCTCCGATTTTGACAGGGTTAACTTGGGGTGTACGTGGTCCTTTGGCTGGCAAGTTCAATGTCCATAGGGGGGTTCTTTGCACCAAACGCGTTTCGGGGTCCTTTATCACCCCTTCCTCAGTGGTAGTGAGGCCCCCTTCTGACTTTCTTTTTATAGTTGTTGGTGATTAAATTATTGACATCTCCTGTGTGGTTTGGGCTTGCTTAGCAAAACTTGGTGTGGATTTCAAAACGCCCATTTTTCCGTGTTTTCTCTCTTTATTTACCCCATTAAACTCTTTTGTATGTGAAGTGAATCTTCTCCATTAGTTTACTGCACAGAGATCGTATTCATTATCAATTGTAATCATACTACATTTCATTTCAATGTATTTGTTTTGTAGCGGTTCATTTTAATACATATGGTTGCAAGTGTATCCTTTTTAACATGTTGCATCTGAACTTTAAAACCAACCGCTAGCTGTTTCCTGCAGCAATCAAGCGGTTTTATTTTAGTTCATTATTGGTGCAACAGATACATCTCCCCATATACATTGACCTACCCCAGATGTTTCGTCAATTTTACTTCTTTTGTTAAATTACATGCATATGTAATAAATGAACAACACAGGTTTAAACACTATAAAAAGGCATATATCATATAGAATAGAATAAAAATACCAGTGTGCGTATAAAAAATCATTCAGTAAATATTATTACCATTCTATTAACTCACCTATATAACCCCGGCTCAAGATTTATGCAGCCCAGATTTCGATCGGGAGTGGGATAATCTATTACAAGAGCAATCTATAGCTCTAACCCACTTGATAATTACAAGGCGGTGCACAATCCTGGAAGAAACCTCACAAAAAATTGCTGAAATAAAACTGATAACTGACAAATTCCCAAATAGTGAAGAAATAAATATACTACAAAACAGGTTATGCCACAATTTGGACAGGATAGAACGGGAAATAATGGATAAAAAGATAAAAAAAATCTTTTTTCGAAAGAAAAGAACAAAGCGTGGAACTAATAATGGTAGAAGGTAAGGGAGACACTCAATTAGGCACGAATATAGAAATAAGAGAAAAGGAAAGTAAAGATTTAAATAAACACTCCAATATTAATATCCCTGTACACAACAGATTTGAAATTTTTGAAGAAAGGGAGTCTTTTTTTAGATCGGACTCCCCCACATCATCGCATACGCACGAGAAATACGTCACCCCCAAGGAAATCACACATGCCCCGACACAACCCCCCAATAGATCACCACTACAACTTGAGGGACAGACCTCAACCACATTGGACACAGCAAGAATTTCACACACCGAGATCAGGGAGACATCACCAATATCCCAATCCACACAATCACAATGCACAATTCAGAAGACACCACGAAGAAGGAAGGAGAGAACAAGGAGAGGAAGGAGAAAGAGATCGGCACTATCCCAGATAAATGACACACGAGTGAATAACGATGCCATTATTAATTTAAGTTCCACCACATTAACAGAAGTTCAAAATCATCTTTTGAACAAAGGCCTAAAATTTGCCCCAACGGAAAAATTAAACAAATTCACAACCTTTATTGGGATAGAGAAATTTATAAGACGATTATGTCTGAAAAAATATTTTGCAAAAAACCCGCTAGTAAAAGAAGTAGACAGCAGAACAATAACATATACCCATACTAGCCTGAAAAATCGCTCAAAGAAATACCCAAGGAATGAAATCAGCCAAGAAATGGCAACCTTTAGGGAGAATGTTGAGAGAGATATACGCAAGATAAAAGATACTAACAGATATAAACGCCAAAACCTAACAAAAGGAGAAATTAGTACTTTGAAACAGCTACAAAAAGATAACAACATTATTATCCGCCCCGCCGACAAAGGGGGATCGATAGTAATACAAAATGTGGAGGATTATAACTCGGAGTGTCTCAGACAGCTGTCAGATACGAGTACTTATCAGAAATTGACCAAGGACCCCACAAGTGAGTTCTTTGAAGAACTCCTTAATTTATGTGAAGAGGGCAAAATGAAGGGCATTTTAAAGGAAGATGAATATAACTTTATTTTAAACAAACACCCAAGAATCCCGGTCTTTTACTGTATACCAAAGATTCACAAAGACATGACCAACCCACCAGGGCGCCCAATAGTGTCAGGGATAGACTCATTAACATGTAACCTGTCACAATATATTGATACTCTACTACAACCAAATGTCAAAAAAATTCCTTCCTATACAAAAGATTCAACAGAAGTAATTAAAACGGTAGAAAATATGGCATTTGAGGAAGGCTGGTGGATGGGTACTTTGGATGTTCACTCTCTGTACACAATTATTAGGCACGAACAGGGTAAGGAGGCAGTGAAAACCTTTTTAAAAAAAGAAGGTAGTTTAAAGGATAAACAAATTGAGTTTTTAATAGAGGGGATACACTTCATTTTAACACACAATTATTTTTATTATGAGGGCAGTTTTTACTTGCAAACCCAAGGCACGGCGATGGGCACCAGGTTCGCCCCCAGTTACGCCAACTTATTTATGGCTTTTTGGGAAGAGATGATTGTTGCTCCCCAACTGGGGACGAACCTGGTGCTCTGGAAAAGATACATCGACGACGTGTTTTTTATTTGGAAATCGGGTAGAAGCAGTTTAGAAGAATTTTTAAATAATATTAATACAAATGATTTTAACTTAAAATTACCTATAATATCAGTCAAGAATCTTTGGAATTTTTAGATCTAAAAATATATGTGGAGGATGATATGCTAAAAAACTGTACGTACATTAAACCCACATCCAGAAACAGCTACATTCTATATAGTAGCTGTCACCTCCCCAATTGGCTGATGAATATTCCACAGGGACAATTCCAACGAATAAAACGTAATTGTACAGTGGAAGAACAATTTGAGAAGGAGGCGATAACAATGACAGAAGCCTTTAGGGAAAAGGAATATCCGGAACATTTAATTAAAAGATCCCTTGATAAAGTAAGAGGAATGCATAGGAAAGATTTTTTCGAAAATAAAAAAGGGGAAGATATAGAGGCGAAAAAGGAACAAATAAGAATTATACTTCCATTCAATAACTGAGTACAGAAAAATTAAGGGAATAATAAGTAAACACTGGGATATATTAAAAAAAGAAAAAATAATAGGTCCCTTAATTCCACCTAACCCATGCATCACTTTACTAAAGCGCGCAATTTGGCAAATATTGTGGCACCAACAATAAAAAGGCAAAAAGAACACACATTGTCTGTACAAAATTGGATACACATGGAGGGATTCTATAGATGCGGGCAATGTAGAAACTGCAAGGTCACTGTATTCCCACGGAAGACAGTAGAAGTAATATCAACAGTGAATCAACACAAACATGCGATAAAAGAATTCCTATCCTGCAGTTCCGAAAACGTGATTTATGTGATAGAGTGCCCATGTGGGAAACAGTATATAGGGAGGACGAAGAGAACTCTAAAAAAGCGCATTTCCGAACATATAGCTAATATCAAAAAAGGTTTGGAAACACATGCTTTGTCAAAACACTTTAAGATGTTACACAATCAGGATCCATCAGGTCTCAAATTCGCCGCAATAGATAAGGTAATTAAAGAATGGAGGGGGGGAGACCACATCAGCAAGATGTCCAGATTGGAGACGCAGAGAATATATGAATTTAATACACTTATACCGGGAGGACTGAACGCGGAGTTCGAGCTCTTCGGATTCCTGTGAGATGGGTGGGGGCCCGCCGCGGGGGAGGGAATCCTTCCCAGTGAGTTTATTTCTGGGGGGGTCCGGTCCTTCGCGGCGGACTTCCACCGGTCCATCAGTCCTGTACCCGGTATATTCATGTAGGACCTGCAGATCCGTACCTTCCTCTATACCTTTTAAATAGAGCATAATTGGGAAATTTTATATATCATATTTTGTATTTACATGTCACTATTGTATTTCTATTCTGATTTCAATATATATTTTTTATTTTTTATTTTTACATTCTATTGAAATAAAAATCTTAAATCTATTATGTACCCGTATATTAGATTGGTAATAATTACTTATGGAATGATTTTTTATATGCCACTGGTATTTTAATTCAGTCGATATGATATATGCCTTTTTATAGTGTTAATACTGTGTAGTTCGTTTATCACATATGTATGCAATTTAACAAAAGAAGTAAAATTGACCAAATATTTGGGGTAGGTCAATGTATATGGGGAGATGTATCTGTTGCACCAATAATGAACTAAAATAAAACCGCTTGATTGCCGCAGGAAACAGCTAGCGGTGGGTTATAAAGTGCAGATGCAACACGAAAAAAGGATACATTTGTCATCATATGTAGTAAAATGAACTGCTACAAAACAAACACATCGAAATGAAATGTAGTATGATTTCAATTGATAATGAATATGATCTTTGTGCAGCAAACTAATGGATAAGATCCATTCCACACATAAAATAACTCGATGGGGTAAATAAAGAGAGAAAACGTGGAAAAATGGGCGTTCTGAAATCCACACCAAGTTTTGCTAAGCAAGCCCAAACCACACAGGAGATGTCAATAATTAAATCACCAACAACTATAAAAAGAAAGTCAGGAAGGGGGCCTCACTACCACTGAGGAAGGGGTGATAAAGGACCCCGAAACGCGTTTGGTGCAAAGAACCCCCCTATGGACATTGAACTTGCCAGCCAAAGGACCACGTACACCCCAAGTTAACCCTGTCAAAATCGGAGATCCAAGGCGCATCCGACATAGATTCACCAGAGGGACGTATGACGCTCGTCCAGCGCTGAAAAAGGAGCCGATGAACGTAATAAGCGCCGGAGCTCACATCTATAGAGCGGCGTTTTAAAAGACAGTGTGGGGAAAGGACCGAATGAAATACCGATCCTATCTATTAACTCCTAAAGGCTTTGGCATAGCAGCAGAATCCTGTATAGCAACGTAACAGTGAGTAACAGCGGGACGCCGCACGTATCAATCACTGCTATTCATCAGCTGCTTTTCTGTCTCCTGCTTAAAGGATATTAGTACTGTGGATTTCGTTTTCCTGCAAAGACTGTATAGACTTTAACCATCAAAGTGGAATGGACATCTATATCTAGCTATTTCATCCCCATAGATTGGAGTATATCAATACCCAGGGCTCTTGACATATTTTTTTATAACTCATTTATATTTATCGAATTTTTTTATATATATTTTTATCTATATGTTTTATTAATTATTATAAGATCATGTGTGTTTTATGAATTGTTTGCTTCTAATTTTCAATAAACTGTGAGGTACATATATTTGGAGAGTGCCCAGTATTTTATTCATATATATATATATATATATATATATATATATATATATATATATATATACGAAAAATGGCGGCACTGACTACAAATAGAAAAAATGGGTGCACGTTCCAGGGGAATCGACCTCTTACCCCAATCAATGGATCCAGAAAAAGGACGGCACTCCGGTCTTGAAAAAGTAAAATTATTCTTTAATCAACCTTGCGGTACAATGTTTCGGCTCCAATACTGAGCCTTTCTCAAGCACAAATGCAAATCAGGTGTCTGCAGTTATATAGGTGAGTTAATTGAATTACAAGTCATTTGATCACTACACGTCCCACCCCAAGGGGCGTGTTCAAAACTAACCAATACATAAACATGGTTACATATAATACATGTGCAAAAAATAAAGCAAATGTCAACAATTACATATATCTGATATTGATACAATGTAAGACATCAATCAAGTGCGTGCATCAGACATTTGCAAACTAATAGTGAAAAAAAGAGGAAGGAGGGCGGACCCATCGGCTGCACACTTGTACAAGTGCATAGTCGGTGGATGCGCCCAAAGCGTGTAAAACATACTGAGGGAGGAGCTGAGAGACGAATCAAAAGGACACTTTTGAAAAAATTGAAAGCCACAGCTATGCGATCGCTGGATCCTATGCAGATTGAAAGCCGCAGCTGTGCGATCGCTGGGTCCCGTGTATAACTCACTGTTGTATCGGCCTGACACCAGGAAGGGGATGGTATCTGTTGCCGGTCGCCATACGTCATCAAAGGCCGTCCTCCGCTACGTCACCACAGCGTCATTGCATCCGGCCTAGGTTCATCACGGCGCACGTCCCGTTCACGTCCCATCTCGGGACGCCATCTTGGAAACTGGAAAGATGCCCTTTACCCATATCTAGACACCCACATTGAGGTACATCAGGGTATAGCAGACGAGACCGGCACGGACAGCCCGGAAACCAGATTGTCCTCATGCCATACCTAGATTGGAGCCCACCATCACAACGATAAACGTTATGTATAGGGGGTTATCCATCACAGGTGTCCGGTCGCTTACATACCCAAGAGGGTTCTCCTCCGGTTTGTACCCAGGTGTTACAGGGAGCAAATCTAAACCAGATAGATGATGGAACAACCGTGACACCATGTCGGCCCAGCTGTAGTGCCCCTGGTGCGTGCCGGATCGAACAGTGAAAAATACCAATATAAAAACAAAATGAAAAAGAAAAAAGCATAGCTGTCAGAGGTATCAACCTCCTGTATATGATAATGTGTCAACTTCATCCTCGAGCTCCCCCCCTCCGCATGGTAAGTGCTGGTGATCTGTGAACAGAAAGAAGAAAAAAGAGGAAGAATCAAATTTACTGTTGATTCAACAGTTTTTAAATAAATACATATTCTGCGTGTACACAAACACACCTAGGCATAATCTACATGCCACAGAGGGCAAGTCACTCATCACAACACCTCTCCAAAGTTGAATTCTATGTTCAATCCATTGGGTTTAAGGCTGTTAAGCCTATGGATCCAGCAGAGTTCCCTATGTTTAAGTAGTTTAGACCTGTCACCGCCACGTCTGGGCTGGGGTACATGGTCGATGATCCAAACCATCAGATCACACTCCCTTTGCCCAGCCTCAGAAAAATGTTTAGAAACCGGTAAATCAAGGCGTTTCTTCCGAATGCTTAGGCGGTGATTATTTAGGCGGGTCTTCAGGTCAGTTGTCGTCTCACCCACATAGAGTAATTTGCAGGGACATGAAAGCACGTAAATGACGTAGCTAGAATTGCACGTAAGATGGAACAGTATACCGTGAGATTCACCTGTGCGAGGATGTATGAATGTTCTCCCTTTGCGGATGTACCTACAATTAACGCACCCCAAGCAGGGGAAACATCCCAGGCCCGGCTGCATTAATGTGGTTTGTCTGCAGGACCCCTTGGGGCCAATGTCGGCCCTGACCAATTGGTCACGAAGATTTCTTGACCGGTGGTAGGAGAATAAAGGTGGGCATTGAAACTCTGGTATCCCCTTGAAACAAGAACCAAGGAGATCCCAGTGTTTCCTGACAACCCTGTTAATAGATGGGCTGAGTTCATTATACACTGACACGAACGGAATCCTGGCTGATCTTTGCACAGTTTTCCGCTGGTTCAGCAATGTATCCCTCTCCATACTACGTGCCTTGGCCATGTGTTGATCTAACAGGCGTTTAGGGTATCCCCTTTCACGGAATCTCATTGCCAAGGACTCCAGGGATACCATCCCCTTCCTGGTGTCAGGCCGATACAACAGTGAGTTATACACGGGACCCAGCGATCGCACAGCTGCGGCTTTCAATCTGCATAGGATCCAGCGATCGCATAGCTGTGGCTTTCAATTTTTTCAAAAGTGTCCTTTTGATTCGTCTCTCAGCTCCTCCCTCAGTATGTTTTACACGCTATGGGCGCATCCACCGACTATGCACTTGTACAAGTGTGCAGCCGATGGGTCCGCCCTCCTTCCTCTTTTTTTCACTATTAGTTTGCAAATGTCTGATGCACGTACTTGATTGATGTCTTACGTTGTATCAATATCAGATATATGTAATTGTTGACATTTGCTTTATTTTTTGCACATGTATTTTATGTAACCATGTTTATGTATTGGTTAGTTTTGAACACGCCCCTTGGGGTGGGACGTGTAGTGATCAAATGACTTGTAATTCAATTAACTCACCTATATAACTGCAGACACCTGATTTGCATTTGTGCTTGAGAAAGGCTCAGTATTGGAGCCGAAACGTTGTACCGCAAGGTTGATTAAAGAATAATTTTACTTTTTCAAGACCGGAGTGCCGTCCTTTTTCTGGATCTATATATATATATATATATATATATATAATATTTTATTTATTATTATTATTTCATACATATGCTGCCTTTCTCCATATAATTTAGAGAAACAGGAGTGCAATTGGCTCCTTCAGGCTATATAAGTGTACTGTCTTGTACTGCATTATGTCATGAGTAAGGATCTGTATGCAATGACCCAAAACGCGTAGACGCTGTTGTCTCCTTGACCCTGACCGCATTGACTGGACAGTGTAAGAGTGTGCAGGGACACACTCCCAACTGGTAACACCAACCTGTCAATGTATTTGTACATTTCTAAGAAGAAGCAACAGCTACTTTTAGTGAGTGTAGTGTAGTGTATATATGCAGTTTTAGAGCTTTAACTTTATTTTTGCTGCATTTTTCCGCAAATAAAGTTTTGTAAAATTTTTATTATGGGGTCATTTATTAAGACTGGCATTTTAGATGCTGGTCTTAATAAGCCCTATATCTGGCAATGGATCGGCTGAAGTTATGAAGAGGCACAGGCCTCTCCATAACTTTTTGGCGCATCCAGCACCATTCCTTACATTTAGACCATTTTCTATGCCTAAAACAAGCGTAGAAATGATGACTGACCTGCCGGCATGTCCTCCCTTCCCTCCTACTTTTTTAGACCTGGCGTGAATGGGGAAAAGTCGCAGTTTAAATAAACGTTTCCCCGTAAATAAACTAATCCTTCACTGTTACTCCCCAGTGGGCTATCTTTCACATATTATCTGAGGAACAACAATGTTTACCTAGACGAGATAAAGCTTTATTGCACATTTGGGCAGCTGCTACCAGAAAGAGTCTTCTACATGGATGGTTAGATTCAGAAACGCCTTCTATCCCTTTTATCCAGACCTCTATAACCTTCCTATTTCATATGGACTGGATCTTCACTTCATCAGATAAAGAAAAACGGAGCAAACGGTTCTTTGAAAATGGTCTTTATTTATGAATACTCTTTCCATTATATTACATTTTGAGCACACCATGTGGTATTTGTATGAGTTTCTTCATGGACGCACTCCTCTTAATGCTTTGGCTAGCACTCGAGGTCTTCCCGAAGAGATATTTTCTTTGGGGTTAGCGCACGGGATTTGTGGGGGGGGGGGGGGGGGGGGTCATTGGGACATTTTTCCAATATTATTGTCTACTAATGTCTGTATTTCTCAGTATATATTGCCTTGATACTGGTTATGCTGCACTGTATTCGTTTGTTGAAATTAGGAGTGGGCGATATAAATGATATACAATATTATCGTCATAAATTTGGGCAACCATATAGATTTTAGCTATATTGCCGTATCGCGATAGATGACCATGGAGCGGTAGTGAATTGAAAAAGCTTCTTACTCATTTTCTGTGAAGGTTCTCATTTATCCAGGTCATGGTATATAAATCAAGGCAACTGGACGTACTGTAGATTTCTTAAAAACGTTTCACTCATTCTTCCAACGAGCTTTCTCAATTCTGAGTGATTGTACAAAAATTCTGTGAATAAATATGTAACTGAATCCACATCTGGTAATTATACCCAGCATTGGGTCAAAGGTGTTGATTCCATTATCCTAATTGGAGTCAGTAGGTGATAAAGACTTCCCAGAAAAAGGTGTCAAGAGAGCATTGTATGTGGCAGACAATAGATGTCTAACCCCCCCCACCTCTATTCAAGCTTGGCTTCTCCATTTTTACGTAGATGGCCTCCTTCACACCTCGTTTGTACCAATCGGCCTCCTTATCCAAAACACGTACTTGACTGTCTTCAAAGACAATAGATGTCTAACAGGGGGTTAGACATCTATTGTCTGCCACATACAATCCTGTCTTGACACCTTTTTCTGGGAAGTCTTTATCACCTACTGACTCCAATTAGGATAATGGAATTAACACCTTTGACCCAATGCTGGGTATAATTACCAGATGTGGATTCAGTTACATATTTATTCACAGAATTTTTGTACAATCACTCAGAATTGAGAAAGCTCGTTGGAAGAACGAGTGAAACGTTTTCAAGAATCTACAGTACGTCCAGTTGCCTTGATTTATTATTTACAGATATATTCTCACTCACTGCTCCGTGGCCTCCCGACTCTGCACCATGCTGCACTGGCCAGGTCAGGTCCCTCCCAGTGCATGCTGGGAAGAAGACGCGGTCCGTCTCCTGCGGACACCATCAGCCAGCCCTGCACCCTGCAGGAAAGGTAAGTATATTAGCAGGGGCCCGAATCTACCGGGGGGTGGATGGTTATGGCATGGGGGACATGGATGATGATGGTGGCAATGGCATGGGGCTGATGGCGCTGGCTGGGGTACATGGATGATGGCAAATGGCAATGGCATAGGGCTGATGGCGCTGGCTAGGGGACACTTCATCTTTACATTGTTTAGAGAAAGACCTGTTACACAATAAACATTTTAAACATTTCTTGAACCGTTTTGTAATTTGTTTACATACAGAAGAAAATAATATATTGCGATCGTTTAATATATTGCGATATCGTTATATCGCACATGCTTCAAATTATATTGCGATATAGATTTTAGGCCACGTCGCCCAGCCCTAGTTGAAATCCTAATAAAACAATAAGCGGATTTGCAAAAAACAAAACCAAATGAAAGCTGCTGCAGTATTGGTTGGGTTGGGCAACAAAGACGGTTTTTGTTTTCGACACTTTCAGAAATGCACCATAGGGTGTTATAATCCCAGTGAATACAGTTGCCGACTGGACAGAATTCGTGGTCTAATCTCTTTTGTAACCTTTGACATTTAGGTTATTGGCCTTGCATCGAGGGGTGGTCAGCACGGACTCTGAGCTCCCGGATGAACTGCTGTATGGAAGGGCTGGATATCTCTATGCGTTGCTGTATCTAAATGCTGAGATCGGTCCAGACACGGTGCCTCAAGCCACAATCAAAGAGGTTAGTCAT
Organism: Bufo gargarizans; assembly: GCF_014858855.1. Classification (NCBI taxonomy): domain Eukaryota; kingdom Metazoa; phylum Chordata; class Amphibia; order Anura; family Bufonidae; genus Bufo; species Bufo gargarizans. The sequence continues at coordinate 179,845,943 of NC_058084.1, read as the reverse complement.
CGACACGAAAAATGCTACGACAATGCTATGACCATGTTTATATCATCGACTATGGTTAAACATGGTCATAGCATTTTTCGTGTTTCATCACATTGATGTCAATGGTTGTCTGACCTTTCTCAAACATTTGCATGGTGACAGAAAGGTCACAGAACACTAGGAATAAATCAAATGTCTGTACAACTGGCTGCTGTTCCTGTTCTCTAGAGGCGCGTGAAAGCAGCTTTATACCCCGATGTAAATCCAAGGTCCTCAGCGGCTGAGCCTTCTGTCACGTTCGGAAAGCAGCTAGAGGAAAAACCCTGGAGGAACCCTGTAGGAACCCTGTAGTGACCTCTAACTGGACCTGGGGCTAATATGCCAGCACTGGAGATTTCTGAGTGGATGCTTGAAAAGAATGACTTAAAGTGCTTTCTCCCTCAATAGCTTGTGGATGCCATCATTGAGTCTGGGAAGAATTTGTCCAAAGAAGAGCACAAGACAGAACGCTGTCCTCTGCTGTATCAATGGCACAAGAAGCAGTACGTGGGAGCGGCCCATGGATTGGCTGGCATCTACTATATGCTGATGCAGGTAAAGCGTGAGTAGGTGAGGTGGATATTAGGTCTGCCATGTGATGCTAAACAACTTGAAACATGTGGACACTTACCTTTTTGACTTTATTCCAAAAGCAATGCACCAAATGACACTTTATTCCACTATGCTAGGGCTGCAGTAAACAATTATTTTAGTAATCGAGTATTCTATCGATTTTATTGTTTAATTAATCGAGTACTCTAAAAAGAAAAAATGAATTTATAGACTGTTTTCCTTTATAAAAACTCATAAGACCCCCTGACATCAGTCCCCAACACCCTTTGTTTCCCACTGTGTGATCAGCCCAAGTGCATCAGTTCCCCTCAGTGCCATCAGCTCCACTATCCCCCAGTGCCATGAGCTCCGTTCCCCCCAGTGCCATCAGCTCTATTCCCCCCCCCCCCCCCCCAGTGCCATCAGCTTTCCCCCGTGCTATCAGGTCCATTGCCCCAGTGCCATCAGCTCCACTCCCTCACCCCAGTGCCATCAGCTCCACTCCCTCACCCCAGTGCCATCAGCTCCACTCCCTCACCCCAGTGCCATCAGCTCCACTCCCTCACCCCAGTGCCATCAGCTCCACTCCCTCACCCCAGTGCCATCAGCTCCACTCCCCCACCCCAGTGCCATCAGCTCCACTCCCCCACCCCACTGCCATCAGCTCCACTCCCCCATCCCACTGCCATCAGCCCTCCCCCATTGTGCCATAGTCTCTGCTGCCCTGCTCCTCCTGACACCCGGATTGCACAGCGTCATTGGTTGCTATGACGCTATGCACTCCGACCTTAGTCGCGCCCCCTCCCCCTCGGTTTTACCAACTTACCTTTCCAGCAGGGGCTCCGCCGACACTCTATCGTTCCGCAACGTGCTGTGAAGTGTCCGGAGGCCCCCTGCTGGAAAGGTGAGTATTCCAAGTGCAGCGGGAGACCACAGAGTGGGAGTAATAGCAAGCGCTTCACTCCCGCTCCGTGGTCACATGACACAAACGAATCTTCGATGCAAAAAATTTGCATCGAGGATTTTTTGTGTCAAATTACTCAATTTAATCGAGTAATCGTTTCAGCCCTACACTATGCCAATTTAATGGCAAGTGCACGAAGGAGGTCCCATTTTTGCCAATTGTCCGACACCTCCCTTTTTTTTTCCCACATTGACAGTACCAAGCTTTTCGGATATCAATGGCACCCCAATTGAAATCTTGCGCAGGCGCCATTCAATCACTGGGTGCACAGACTATGTCAGTGGCGCATACTTGCAAGGCATGCATCTAGCCACGAACAGCAGGCTTCAAATGGGATACCAGTGACGTCAGAAAAGGCTGGTGCTGTCAATTAGGGCAAAGGGGCAAATGTTGGTTTACAAGTGAGACCTGGAGTACTTACAGGGTTCCTAGGGCACCTGCCACGTAACTTGAATAACAGGTTAAAGCTAGGAACAACCACAAAGGTATGTGTTCACAGATTTCTATGTCTCCTGCCAAGTGCTTGAGTCGTTTGGAAGGCATAATTCACCTTTAGCATTTCTGATGAAATGATCAAATATTCTGGATCTTTAGACATACCTGGAAATCAGTGGGAAATTTGGTCAACTTTGTGGAGTCATACGTTGTGAAGGCCCCACACACATTAGATGGCAAGCCAATACTGACAAAATTATTGGCTTCAGTTATCTTTTCTCTTATGTGTATGACCAGCTTTGCTCGTTTGCCTTTTGCCTGTTCATAAAGTGAGCCTTTGATTTGAAGTAGGTTTTTCTACTATGTTATTGGGGAACTCCACTTTCATCTCCAGGATATTAAATTGTTGGATTTCATTAGCTTGCCTGAAAAGATTAGATTAACTTAATATTCATTGACTGATTTCCTGTCTATAGATATCCATGATTGATTTCCTATGCTTCTGAGAAATTTTGTGTTAAGGTGTTTTTTATTTCAGCCTTTAGCAAAAGTAGACCAAGAAACCTTGACTGAGCTGGTGAAACCAAGTATTGACTACGTACGTCACAAGAAGTTCAGGTCTGGGAATTATCCGTCGTCTTTGAGCAATGAAACAGATCGGTTGGTACACTGGTGCCATGGAGCACCAGGAGTCATACACATGCTTCTTCAGGCCCACAAGGTACACATCAGCCAGTGTTTTCATATTCTTTATTAGTGTGTTGTAAATCTTCAAATATAATGTAAATTCTAGAAGGAGACTTAAATCTGTACATCACGTTGACACTGATAACCTATTCAAGTTGGTAAACCCTTTAAAGCACATTGATAATTATCTAGGGTTCAGGGCTTTAAAACTGAGATCAGTGAGAGTCCAATCATTAAAACCCTCAGTAATGTCTAAAATAAATGGGCCATGACTCGTTAGGGCAAGTATCACAGCCCTTTCATTCTGGGTAATTCCCAAGGTCAAAACGGTAGTATCTTCTATGGATTAGTGCCAATGGTAGGAAAATAACTTTAAAGAGGTTGGCCCATCTCGCTTGGATGTGCCACCAATGTCTGATAGGTGGGCGTCCCACGTCTGGGATCTGCACCTATCTCTAGAATGGAGCCCACAAAGTGAAGCAGAGTGATGTAAATAGCCACTCCATTCTAGAGTGATGTAAATAGCCAAGCGGCACGCTTTACTATTTTCGGAAGTCCCATAGATAAGAAATGGAAGCGCACCAAGCACGGCCACCACTCCATTCACTTAAATGGGGCTGATGGAAATAGCTGAGCCAGCTATTTCCACTGGCTCATATAAATGAATGGAGGGCGGGCCATGCATGCCTGATGCACTCTCCTTCATTTTGCAGGCTCCATTCTAGAGATGGGACCCACACCTTTCAGACATTGGTGGCATAGCCTAGGGATATGCCACCAATGTGTGAGATAGGCCAACCACTTTAAAAGGGGTTGTCCCAGTACAGACCACAGACACTTATTCCCTATCCACAGACAGCCGACCACTTGGGCCCCTGTTAACCACCTCAGCTCCCCTAGCTTAAACCCCCTTAATGACCAGACCACTTTTTACAATTCTGCACTACACTACTTTTACGGTTTATTTCTCGGTCATACAACTTACCACCCAAATTAATTTTACCTCCTTTTCTTCTCACTAATAGAGCTCTCATTTGGTGGTATTTCATTGCTGCTGACATATTTTTATTTTTTTTATATATTAATCGAAATTGACCGAAATTTTTGCCAAAAAATGACATTTTTCACTCTGTTGTAAAATTTTTCAAATAAAACTACATTTCTATATAAATTTTTCTCTAAATTTATTGATCTACATGTCTTTGATAAAAAAAATATGCAATAAGTGTATATTTATTGGCTTGGGTAAAAGTTATAGCGTTTACAAACTATGGTGCAAAAAAATGTATTTACGCACCTTGACTTTCTGAGCATCTGTCATGTTTCCTGAGGTTCTACAATGCCCAGACAGTAGAAACACCCCACAAATGACCCTATTTCGGAAAGTAGACACCCTAAGGTATTCGCTGATGGCCATAGTGAGTTCATGGAAGTTTTTATTTTTTGTCACAAGTTAGCGGAAATTTTTTTTTTCCTTTTTTTTTCTTTTTTTTTCTTTTTTTTTCTTTTTTTTTTCTTACAAAGTCTCATATTCCACTAACTTGTGACAAAAATATAAAATTTTACATGCCCCTCACGGAATACCTTGGGGTGTCTTCTTTCCAAAATGGGGTCACATGTGGGGTATTTATACTGCCCTTGCATTTTAGGGGCCCTAAAGCGTGAGAAGTAGTTTGGAATCCAAATGCGTAAAAAATGCCCTGTGAAATCCTAAAAGTACTCATTGGAATTTGGGCCCCTTTGCGCACCTAGGCTGCAAAAAAGTGTCACACATGTGGTATCGCCGAAATCAGGAGAAGTAGGGCAATGTGCTTTGGGGTGTATTTTTATATATACCCATACTGTGTGTGAGAAATATCTCTGTAAATGACTTTTTACATTTTTTTATACAAAGTTGTCATTTTACAGAGATATTTCTCTCACCCAGCATGGGTATATGTAAAACTACACCCACCCCAAACATGGCCCTACTTCTTTTGAGTACGGCGATACCACATGTGTGACACTTTTTTGCAGCCAAGATGCGCAAAGGGGCCCAAATTCCAATGAGTACCTTTTAGGAGGGCATTTTTAGGCATTTGGATTCCGTGAGGGGTATGGCGAGTTCATGTAAGATTTAATTTTTTGTCACAAGTTAGTGGAATATGAGACTTTGTAAGAAAAAACAAAACAATTTCCGCTAACTTGTGCCAAAAAAAAAAAATATTTCTATGAACTCGCCATGCCCCTCAAAAGTGATCTTTATAGCGCCGCAGTGATTTTATGGTGTTTTTGCAGTGATCAGAAAAAAAATAATTCGGTCACTGCGGTGGGGCGGACTGAACGCAAGTGTGCGCACAAGATCAGGCCTGATTGGGCGAACACTGCGTTTTTTGTAGAGCCTATATAACGTGTCCTATTCTTGTTCGCAATTGCGGACAAGAAAAGGCATTTTCTATATAGTTCTGGCAATGTGCGGATCCACAAAATGCGGAAAGCACATTGCCGGTGTCCGTGTTTTGCGGATCCGTGGATTTGCGGATCCGCAAAACACATACAGACGTCTGAATGGAGCTTTACAGGGGGGTGATCAATGACAGGGGGTGATCAGGGAGTCTATATGGGGTGATCGGGGGTTAATAAGGGGTTAATAAGTGACAGGGGGGGAGGGTGTAGTGTAGTGTGGTGATTGGTGCTACTTACAGAGCTGCCTGTGTCCTCTGGTGGTCGATCCAAGCAAAAGGGACCACCAGAGGACCAGGTAGCAGGTATATTAGACCTTTATTACCTTTTTGGAGTTAAAAAAATCGCATCTACAGCCTGCCAGCGAATGATCGCCGCTGGCAGGCTGTAGATCAACTTGTTTACCTCGCGATCCTGTGAGCGCGCGTTCACAGGAAATCTCGTGTCTCGCGAGATGACGTACCAATGCGTCCAGGAGGAATAAACCGGCCGCCCGCAGGACGCATCCCTGCGATAGGCGATCGGGAGGCGGTTAATCATGAGAACAGGGGCACTGTGTCATGTATATATGCATATATATATGTCAATATTACTTTATTATAAATATATTCCCAAATACCTTTCATTAGTTATAATGACTCGTTTTGTCTGGGGAGCAATGATTAGGAGAAATAAAATGTTCACTGTCCTATTAGTCCACACAAAACCTGTCCTAATCACACAGAAGGACAAGTTACTTCACACTGCGGTAATAAGCTGCCTGATCCTCCTCTCTTACTTGTCAGGGATTATGATCCTGAATACAGATAACAAGATCTTCAGCTGAATCTCTGTAGCAATGGAGTTCATGAGGAGACATGAAGTACAGACAGGACAGGTAATGTGGTAATGGAGACTGTATACAAGTGTTGCTGCTCATTAGCCACATCTGCTCATGAACTCCATTCCTACAAAGATTCAGCTGATGACCATATTAAACTGTATTTAGGATGATAATTCCTGACAGGCAGAGCGGAGAGGAAGATGAGGCACCTCTTTACCTCAGTATTGTGAAGTACGGTAACTTGTCCTCCTGTGTGATTAGGACAGGTTTTGTGTGTACTAATGGGACATTGGCCATTTTGTTTTTCCTAATGATCTCTCCTCAGACAAAAAGAGCCATTATAACTAATGTAAGGTATTTGGGAATATATTTCTAATAAAGTAATATTTAAGTATTTTAATTTTCTTAATTCCTGGAGAACCCCTTTAAAATGTTTGCTATGACATAACTAAGAAATGTTATTCAAGCATTTAACATCTCGCCAACAGATGCGGCACAGTTTGGCACATCTCGGCTTAGGCTATTTTTACACTAGCGTTAAAGTTTTCCAGTATTGAGTTCCGTCATAGGGGCTCAATACCGGGGAAAAAAACGCATTCGTTTTGTCCTATAGCATTCTGTTCAGTATGCATCAGGATGTCTTCTGTTCCGTCCGGAACACTTGCTGGATTGCCGGATTTCCATAAAAAATGTATTAATGCCGGATCCGGTACCAAGTGTTCAGGAAATTGGTGCATTGATGGATCTGGTTTTCCAGTCTGTGCATGCGCAGACCTTTATAAATGTGAAAAAATATATATATAACGGATCAGTTTTTTCCGGATGACACCGGTATTTCAATGCATTTGTCAAACGGATCTGGAAACAAATGCTATCATTCTGCATACGGATTTCTGGATCCAGCAGGCAGTTCCGTTGCCGGAACTGCCTGCTGAATTCTTCTAACGCTAGTGTGAAAGTACCATAACTGTGGTGGCAAGCAGAGGTTGACCCAGAGTTAGGTAACTGCTGCCATAAAGACTATAATATCTTGTCATCTTAATGGGCAGAAAGCAACCAAATCACATCATAAGAATAAAAACGCCAGTATGAAATAGGTCAGCAGGTCCTTGGTATTAGCAACAGGAATATATTATCGGAATATACTGTATAGCGGTATATCAGAAAGTGAAAAAGGCAGAGCCTGTTGTTCTCCTTCACATATGTCCATCTTCTAGTGGATTTTATTAAAGTGGGTCACTATGAAGTGATGGTAAGGGGGATAATGTAATTTTTATGTACTGTTCCAGGTTCATACGCAGGGGCGTAGCTAAAGGCTCATGGGCCCTGGTTCAGCATTCCCTCAGCGCTGGTGCACCTAGCTTCTCTGCTGCCTGAGGCAAAAATTGACCCCCCCCCCCATGCCGATCAGCTGTTTGAAGAGAGGGCAGCTCTCATACAAGAGCAGTTTTCTCTGCTCTGTTCACCTGCTTGCTGCAACATTTGCTTTGATGAGCAGGTAAAAAGAGCAGAGAAGGCAGCGCTCATACGAGAAAAAAAAATCCCCTTTAAAGACATACTTGGAAAACATTACATACAGCGCTACAGAACATACAGGGTAATACACCCCCACATACCTCTTACATCCAGTGACTTCTCTTCTCTGATGTAGATATTCTCTTTCCTCTACTTCTCCTGTCAGACCAGTCGTCTGGTGACTTCTTTCGTGCAGAGTTTAACAAACAGACATCTTATTTTCCTACTTTTCCATCATCCTCCCACCTTCTCAACACCCCATCCTACCACCCTCAATACTGTGTCCGCTGTGTCCCCCAATACCATCCTGCAGAAACAGTCCCCCTGAAAATACTGGTACCACACAAAAACACCCCTTTATATTGTGCGCCAGTACAAAAAAATACCCCCTTCTTTTCAGATCAGACCCCCATATAAAACCCTAAATAAGGCCCCCCATCTTAGACCAGATGCCCCTTTAGACCTCTGTCAGACCCCAGTTTTAAGACAAAAATTGGAAGGCACCCCGTCACAAAATAAGGGAATATATCCCCAAAGGAGGTGCTCAATGGAAAGGCTGTTATGCCACTATCAAATATCTATATGAATCCACGGCACTCTCAAATTTAGTAGATTTGAAAAATTAATATTTTATTTTATTATTGTGTCCAACACCATCATGGTTATTTGTATAACAGAAGCAGGGCCCTGCTTCTGTTATACAAATAACCGTGATGGTGTTGGACACAATAATAAAATAAAATATTAATTTTTCAAATCAGACCCCAGTTTTAGACCTAAGATCAGACTCCCATGTCAGACCCCGACCCAATATCAGACCTCAGATAAGACCCCCATCTCAGACCAGACCCCCATATCAGACGTCAGACCAGACCTTCAGACCTCAGACCAGACCTCCAGAGCCCCATTACACCTCAGACCAGACCCCAATTAGATCTCCGGACTCTCTCCAGACCCCCCAGTCAGACCTCTCCAGACTTCCCAGTCAGACCTCTCCAGAACCCCCCCATTAGACCTCTCCAGAACCCCCCCCATTAGACCTCTTCAGACCTCCCCCATTAGACCTCTCCAGAGCCCCAGTCAGACCTCAAGACCCCCCCATTAGACCACTCCAGACCCCGCACTAGACCTCTCCAGACCCCCAGTCAGACCTCAGATCAGAGTCAGACTGTAAATTAATAAGGTAACTTGCCTCTTCTGCTTCCACTCTCCCTGTCCTAGCTCTCTTCTGTTCTTGGGACCCGCGCTGTACAGTCACCTAACCTCCTGCAGCGCCAGGTCAGAATGCGCTGACGCTGCAGGCAGCCAGGACACAGGAGCGCGGGACTTAAGAACAGCAAGAAGGGAGGAGGGGGTAAGTACAGTACTCACAGTGCTTCACTCCCTCACCTACTGCATACTAGTGAATGCTTCCATTATGCACTGCATCTTATAAAGGGAAAAGTGCACTACCACTGGCAAGGGGGGCCTTCTGGGCCCCCTGGCTTAGAGGCCCGGTCGCTACTGCGACCGCTGCAACCCCTATAGTTACACCAGTGTTCACATATATATTAACTGCCTCCGGACCGCCTAACGCAGATGTGCGGTCCGGAGGCGGCAGCGCTGCACACAACGACGCATATACGCGTCATCTCGCGAGATGACGTGCTATGCGGCCCGCGCATACGCAGTTCGGGCCGGCATTTCGTAGAGGACCATTTCGTCATCAGCTTGCCAGCCAATGATCGCGGCTGGCAAGCTGATGATTTTCAAAAAATCCAATCACAGAGCCAGATAACAGATCATATTTGTAAATATGATCTGTTATATGGCTGCCTGCTCCTCTGCTGGTTCTTTTCGTCGGTTGGATCCAGCAGAGGAGCAGGCTACACAGTGAGTACACCAAACAGCACACTTTAGCCCCAGATCACCCCCCTGAACCCCAATTAACCCTTTGATCACCCCTTTGTCAATCACTAGTGAAAGGAAAAAAGTGATCAGTGTAAACTGTCACTTTTTTTTTTCACTGGTATTGACCGTTAGGTTTTAGGTATAGTTTAGGCCCCTTGGTTAGGTAGTTAGCGATCAGTTAGCGCCCAGCCCACCGCAGCGCAGTCCGTTATTCGCTGATTAGAGTATCGCTAATCAGCATTTGTACTTTTATAGTATCTGGAAGTGATCAAAACTGATCACGGTCAGATCTATAATTGTATTAGTGTCACTTTAGTTCGCCCTCCACCCAAAACGCAGTGTTTGCCCCGATCAGGCCTGATCGGTCGCCCACACGTGCGTTCACCCACGCCCGCCCCACCGCAGTGACAAAAAAAAATTTTTTTTTGATCACTGCACAATCACTTTACACGCACTGCGGCGATAAAAAAATCAGTTTTGATATTTTTTATCAACCGCAGCGGCCTCCGGTACTTCGCTAGCCTCCCCTTTGTAAGACAGGCTTGCTTTTTTTTTCTTGGGTAGTCTCAGGGAATACCCCTAAATTTAGTTGCCCAAAATGTCCAACAGGGGGTATTCCGCTGAAGAGGCCTACAGGCTTCTGACCCAGTCGGATGAGGAGTGGGAACCCTCATCTGATGAATCCAGCGGGTCAGAATACGAACCTGTAGAAAGCAGTGGCTCTCTGACCCAAAGTTCGGACGAGGAGGCTGAGGTCCCTGATACCACCAGGCGTACCCGGCCCCGTGTCGCTAGACCACAGGTTGCGCAGGATCCGCTTCAAGAGCAGCAGAGTGTGGCTGGTGCTGTCGGATTACGTGGTGAGGCATACACCAGCAGCCCAGCCCTCCCTGGACCTAGTACCAGCACTGCCGTACAACCTGGTGAAGTAGCGAGCACCAGAAGGGCAGTTGAAGCTGGTACGGTGGCACGTGCAGTAGTGACCCCGTCGCAGCCACCGCAAAGACGTGCCCGTAGAGCCCCTAGAATCCCTGAGGTGCTGGCAAACCCTGATTGGCAGTCCCCAACTTCAGCCGCACCTATAGTTTTCCCTTTCACTGCCCAGTCTGGAGTTCGGGTTGAGACAGCTCAGATCGGTTCGGCCCTGGGATTTTTTGAGCTGTTCTTGACTGTGGAGCTCTTAGACATAGTTGTGGCCGAAACAAACAGGTATGCCACACAATTTATCACCGCTAACCCGGGAAGCTTTTATGCCCAGCCTTTCCAGTGGAAACCAGTCCAAGTTTCCGAAATTAAAACTTTTCTGGGCCTCCTCCTCAACATGGGCCTGACAAAAAAGCATGAATTGCGGTCATATTGGTCCATGAACCCAATTCATCACATGCCCATGTTCTCTGCTGCTATGTCCAGGGCACGTTTTGAGGCCATCCTGCGTTTCCTGCACTTTAGTGACAACACCGCCTCCCGTCCCAGAGGCCACCCTGCTTTTGACCGGCTCCACAAAATTCGGCCCCTCATAGACCATTTCAACCTGAAATTTGCAGATTTGTATACCCCAGAGCAAAACATCTGCGTAGACGAGTCCCTGATACATTTTACCGGGCGCCTTGGCTTCAAACAATACATCCCAAGCAAGCGCGCCCGGTATGGGGTCAAATTGTATAAGCTCTGTGAAAGGGCCACAGGCTATACCCACAAATTTCGGATCTATGAGGGAAAAGATCAGACCCTGGAGCCGGTCGGTTGCCCTGACTACCTGGGGAGCAGTGGGAAGACAGTTTGGGACTTGGTGTCACCCTTATTCGGCAAGGGGTACCATCTTTATGTGGACAATTTTTACACAAGTGTGGCCCTCTTTAGGCATTTGTTTCTAGAACGGATTGGCGCCTGTGGTACCGCGCGAACTAGTCGCGCGGGCTTCCCCCAACGGCTCGTTACCACCCGTCTTGCAAGGGGGCAGAGGGCCGCACTGTGTAACGAAGAACTGCTCGCGGTGAAATGGAGAGACAAGCGTGACGTTTACATGCTCTCCTCCATTCACGCAGACACGACAATACAAATTGAGCGAGCAACCCGTGTCATTGAAAAGCCCCTCTCAGTCCACGACTATAACCTTCACATGGGAGGGGTGGACTTCAATGACCAGATGTTGTCTCCGTATTTAGTTTCCCGCAGAACCAGACGCTGGTATAAGAAGGTGTCTGTATATTTAATTCAATTGGCTCTGTATAATAGTTTTGTTCTCTACAGTAAGGCTGGGAGAACTGGATCCTTCCTCAAATTTCAGGAAGAGATCATCGAGAACCTCCTGTACCCAGGAGGTTCCGTGTCCCCATCCACCAGTGTAGTTAGCCGTCTACACGAGCGACATTTCCCCAATGTCGTTCCTGGTACCTCAACCCAACCGTCACCCCGAAAAAGATGTCGTGTCTGTAGCAGGAGTGGAATAAGGCGTGACACCCGCTATTTCTGTCCTGACTGTCCTGACCACCCTGCCCTATGCTTTGGAGAGTGTTTCCGGAAGTACCACTCACAGGTACACTATTAGCATAGGGATCATCTCACCAGGACAGGCACACAGGGCTATTAGGGTCCATTCACTCACACAGCTGCTGCAAACGTCTCCTTTCACATGGGACAAAGTGCATAACGCACTTCGCCACATCTTTGGGCGATTTGCGCTTTGCACATTGACCCATGGGGAAGGAGAGGTTTGTTCTATAAAGGTAAAAAAAAAAAAAAAAAAAAACACCAGTAAGCAAAAAGGTTAATGTTCAGTTAAAAAAGTTAAAGTTTATATGTTCTGTTGCAAAGTTAATAAAATTATTGCGTTGCGGCCTGTTTTTTTTTTTTTTTTTTTTACCTTCCAGGTGGACCAACCGATCGATTAGCTGCAGCACTGATGTGCATTCTGACAGAAGCATTGCGCTGCTGTCAGATTACACGCAAGTCGGTGTATGCGGCGCTGCAAGACGAGATTTTCTCCTCTGCAGTAACAGATACGTTTGCCGAGGCGGCGTTCCTATGCTTTGGCAAACACTTTGTATATATATAAAAAAAATAAAAAATCCCGGCAATGATTTATTCATCCACATCGATTGATGTGAATGGAGAAATCTGGTTTGCCAGGGCATACGAGCTAAGTGGGTTTGGATGTAGGGCGGAGCTCCTATGTCCTGGCAGACGCCTTTCCCCTCCATTTTTTTTTTTTGGCAGAGATTTTTTCATCCACATTGATCGATGCGAATGAAGAAATCTGTGCCGTTCATTTTTTTTCTTTCAGCCCAGAGGCTGAACGGAAAAAAAAATCTCATTACCTGTATGCTCAATATAAGGAGAATAGCAGAAACTCCTAATGCTGGCCATACATGTAATGATTGCGGAGACCCTCAAATGCCAGGGCAGTACAAACACCCCACAACTGACCCCATTTTGGAAAGAAGACACCCCAAGGTATTTGCTGAGGGGCATATTGAGTCCATGAAAGATTAAAATTTTTGTCCTAAGTTAGCGGAAAGTGAGACTTTGTGAGAAAAAAATAAAAAAAATCAATTTCCGCTAACTTATGCGAAAAAAAATAAATTCTATGAACTTGCCAGGCCCCTCATTGGATACCTTGGGGTGTCTTCTTTCCAAAGTGGGGTCACATGTGGGGTATTTATTCTGCCCTGGCTTTTTAGGGGCCCTAAAGCGTGAGAAGAAGTCTGGGATCCAAATGTCTAAAAATGCCCTCCTAAAAGGAATTTGGGCACCTTTGCGCATCTAGGCTGCAAAAAAGTGTCACACATCTGGTATCGCCGTACTCAGGAGAAGTTGGGGAATGTGTTTTGGGGTGTCATTTTACATATACCCATGCTGGGTGAGATAAACATCTTGGTCAAATGCCAACTTTGTATAAAAAAATGGGAAAAGTTGTCTTTTGCCAAGATATTTCTCTCACCCAGCATGGGTATATGTAAAATGACACCCCAAAACACATTCCCCAACTTCTCCTGAGTACGGCGATACCAGATGTGTCACACTTTTTTGCAGCCTAGGTGGGCAAAGGGACCCATATTCCAAAGTGCACCTTTTGCAATTTTTTTATTTTTTGTCGCAAGTTAGTGGAATATGAGACTTTGTAAGGAAAAAAGAGAAAAAAAAAAAATCATCATTTTCCGCTAACTTGTGACAAAAATAAATAAATTCTAGGAACTCGCAGTGCCCCTCACGGAATACCTTGGGGTGTCTTCTTTCCAAAATGGGGTCACTTGTGGCGTAGTTATACTGCCCTGGCAATTTAGGGGCCCAAATGTGTGAGAAGAACTTTGCAATCAAAATGTGTAAAAAATGGCCTGCGAAATCCGAAAGGTGCACTTTGGAATATGTGCCCCTTTGCCCACCTTGGCAGCAAAAAAGTGTGATACATCTGGTATCGCCGTACTCAGGAGAAGTTGGGGAATGTGTTTTGGGGTGTCATTTTACATATACCCATGCTGGGTGAGAAAAATATCTTGGTCAAATGCCAACTTTGTATAAAAAAATGGGAAAAGTTGTCTTTTGCCAAGATATTTCTCTCGCCCAGCATGGGTATATGTAAAATGACACCCCAAAACACATTCCCCAACTTCTCCTGAGTACGGCGATACCAGATGTGTGACACGTTTTTGCTGCCAAGGTGGGCAAAGGGGCACATATTCCAAAGTGCACCTTTCGGATTTCACCGGTAATTTTTTACACATTTTTATTGCAAAGTTCTTCTCACACATTTGGGCCCCTAAATTGCCAGGGCAGTATAACTACCCCACAAGTGACCCCATTTTGGAAAGAAGACACCCCAAGGTATTCTGTGAGGGGCATGGTGAGTTCCTAGAATTTTTTATTTTTTGTCGCAAGTTAGTGGAATATGAGACTTTGTAAGAAAAAAATAAAAATCATCATCATTTTCCGCTAACTTGTGACAAAAAATAAAAAGTTCTATGAACTCACTATGCCCATCAGCGAATACCTTAGGGTGTCTACTTTCCGAAATGGGGTCATTTGTGGGGTTTTTCTACTGTTTGGGCATTGTAGAACCTCAGGAAACATGACAGGTTCTCAGAAAGTCAGAGCTGCTTCAAAAAGCGGAAATTCAAATTTTTGTACCATAGTGTGTAAACGCTATAACTTTTACCCAAACCATTTTTTTTTTTTGCCCAAACATTTTTTTTTATCAAAGACATGTAGAACAATAAATTTGGCGAAAAATTTATATATGGATGTCGTTTTTTTTGCAAAATTTTACAGCTGAAAGTGAAAAATGTCATTTTTTTGCAAAAAAATCGTTACATTTTGATTAATAACAAAAAAAGTAAAAATGTCAGCAGCAATAAAATACCACCAAATGAAAGCTCTATTAGTGAGAAGAAAAGGAGGTAAAATTCATTTGGGTGGTAAGTTGCATGACCGAGCGATAAACGGTGAAAGGAGTGTAGTGCCGAAGTGTAAAAAGTGCTCTGGTCATGAAGGGGGTTTCAGCTAGCGGGGCTGAAGTGGTTAAAGGGGTTGTCTCAATTCAGTAAGTGGCATTTATCATGTAGATAAAGTTAATACAAGGCACTTACTAATGTATTGTTATGGCCCATATTGCTTCCTTTACTGGCTGGATTCATTTTTCCATCACATTATACACTGCTCGTTTCCATGGTTACAGACCACCCTGCAGTCCATCAGTGGTGGTCGTGCTTGCACAATATAGGAAAAAGCACTAGCCTATGTGCGCTACCATGGTCCCGGTCACCAGAGAGGCAGACACTTTTTCCTATAATGTGCAAGCACAACCACCACTAATGAAAGTTTGGGGTTTTTGTTATAACTTTTTTCCTCTTTTTAAAGCTATTCAAAGAAGATAAGTACTTGAAAGATGCCGTGGAGTGTGGTGATGTTATTTGGCAGAGAGGTCTTCTAAGAAAAGGATATAGCATCTGTCATGGAACTTCAGGAAACGGATATGCCTTCTTATCTCTCTACCATCACACTAAAGATAAAAAGTATCTCTACAGAGCCTGCAAGGTAAGGGGAACTGGAATTGGTGCCATTTAATAATCTGATCTTCATCTAAGTCACAACAATAGACAATCACAGTCTGCTTAACCCCTTCAACCCCGGGCCTGTTTGCACCTTCCTGCCCAGGCCATTTTTTGCAAATCTGACCAGTGTCACTTTATGTGGTAATAACTTTAAAACGCTTTTACTTATACAGGCCGTTCTGAGATTGTTTTCTCGTCACATATAAAAAAAAAGCTAATTTCTATTTCTCTACTTTTATAATGGATAGTAATACCTCCAAAAATAGTAATTACTTTAGGCTACTTTCACACTAGCGTTCGGGGCTCCGCTTGTGAGTTCCGTTTGAGGGCTCTCACAAGCGGCCCCGAACGGATCCGTACAGCCCCAATGCATTCTGAGTGGATGCGGATCCGCTCAGAATGCATCAGTTTGGCACCGTTTGGCCTCCGCTCCGCTCAGCAGGCAGACACCCGAACGCAGCTTGCAGCGTTTTCATGTCCGCCTGGCCGTGCGGAGCCAAACGGATCCGTCCAGACTTACAATGCAAGTCAATGGGGACGGATCCGTTTGACGTTGACACAATATGGTGCAATTTCAAACGGATCCGTCCCCCATTGACTTTCAATGTAAAGTCAGGAGTCCCTATTAATATACCATCAGATCAGAGTTTTCTCCGAGCCGATGGTATATTTTAACTTGAAGCGTCCCCATTACCATGGGAACGCCTCTATGTTAGAATATACCATCGGATTTGAGTTACATTGTAAACCTCAGATCCGACAGTATATTCTAACACAGAGGCGTTCCCATGGTGATGGGGACGCTTCATGTTAGAATATACTGAGAACTGTGTACATGACTGCCCCCTGCTGCCTGGCAGATGCTGCCAGGCAGCAGGGGGCAGACCCCCCTCCTCCTGTAATTAACTTATTGGTGGCCAGTGCGGCCCCCCCTCCCTCCCCAGTATCAATTGTAGCCAGTGCGGCCCCCCTCCCTCTATATTCATCGGTGGCCAGTGCGGATTCCCAGTATTAAATATGACCAGTGCAGCCTCCCCCTCCCTCCCCAGTATTAAATATTACCAGTGCGGCCTCCCTCTATATTTATTGGTGGCCAGTGCGGATTCCAAGTATTATGACCAGTGCGGCCTCCCCTCTCCCCCCCCCCCCCCCCCCCCCCCAATCAGTCTTGGCTGCCATGGTTACTTAGCAATAAATACAAGCATTATACTTACCTGAAGAGCTGCGATGTCTGACCGGCCGGGCGCTCCTCCTACTGGTAAGTGACAGGTCTGTGATATGGGCAATGCGCCGCACAGACCTTTCACTTACCAGTAGGAGGAGCTCCCGGCCGGACACAGACATCGCAGCTCTTCAGGTAAGTATAATGCTTGTATTTATTGCCAAGTAACCATGGCAGCCAAGACTGCAATAGCGTCAGCGATTTAAACTGGGACTCCGATCGGTACTCTCCGCTGCCACCAATGATGGGGGGGGTGATTTTAATTAGGGGGGGGAGAGGGGAGGCCGCACTGGTCACAATACTTGGAATCCGCACTGGCCGGCCACCAATGAATATAGAGGGAGGGGGGCCGCACTGGTCATATTTAATACTGGGGAGGCCGCACTGGTCATATTTAATACTGGGAATCCGCACTGGCCACCGATGAATATAGAGGGAGGGGGGGCCGCACTGGTTACAATTAATACTGGGGAGGGAGGGGGGGCGCACTGGCCACCAATAAGTTAAATACAGGAGGGGGGGGGGGGTCTCATGTACACAGTTCTCAGTATATTCTAACTTGAAGCGTCCCCATCACCATGGGAATGCTTCTGTGTTTAGAATATACTGTCGGATCTGAGTTTTCCGAAGTGAAAAATCAATTCTGAATTAAACAGTTATGCAAACGGATCCGTTCTGAACGGATGCAAGCGTTTGCATTATAGGAGCGGATCCGTCTGTGCAGACACCAGACTGATCCGCTCCTAACCCAAGTGTGAAAGTAGCCTTACATTCCTCATATGTCTACTTCATGTTTGGATCATTTTGAAAATGACATTTTATTTTTTCCTCTCCCCCATGACAGCACCTTAGAGAGAGATGGCTCCGCCCCAGGACAGGAAACCTGCAGCATAAAAAGGTGGAGCCGCTCTCCCACCTCAGTGAGGTTTCCTGTCTTGTTACGGGAGCCTGGAGTTGGTCGTCCTGACCTGGAAGTCCCGGTAGATGCCGGAGGGTCAGCGGCGGCGTGTTGTACCTGTCTGGTCATTCCTCACCCACAGGTGTCGGGTGGCAGGATGGTGGTGACGGAGATTCCGGTCCACAGGGGCAGAAGGTGCCGGTCCCTCAGGCGAGGAGGACTGCACCAACAGATTGAGTGTGACCAGAAGGCCCCAAGATGCTGCAGATCAGCCAGGACGCCACCGGATGTAGACGCTGGTTAATGGCGTCCAGGCAGGAAGTGCGTTCCACGGCCGTGCGCTTCCGGTCAGGTGACCGGAAGTTCGGCATCCTGGCAGTTTTAAAAAGCCCTATTCAGGTATGAGTGCTCTTGGGTTATTTGGATCCCCGGTGACTGAATTCAAAGTGCCAGAAGGTGGACCAGGTTCTGTTCCAGTGGTATCTGTGGCGTGGTGGGTCTGCAGGAAGCTGTGTATCTCTCAGGTGAGAGGAGCACTTGGTGGCAAAGGGTAACTTTGACAATGTTTCATCAGTGCAGGTTTACCTTCTATTATGGATGAAGAGAGGAGGTCTGAAAGTGCAGATATTGAGATCCTGCCGTCGGTATTGTGAGTCCTAATCTTGGTCCTTAAAGGGTTTAGGCTGTTTCCTTAGATTTGGGTATGTTCCTTTTTCTTAGACGGTGCCTAAGAAGGTGGTGGCCAAGAAAAAGAACAAGGAATGCCCTATCTGCAAGTGCTCGCTGTCTTCTTCTTACACTAAGAAGCTCTGTCAGCAGTGCATTGAGAAGACTGTGGCTGAGGAGACTCAGAGTCTTCTGAAAGATCTAAAATCTATTATGTCCGAAGTTAAAAATTCCCTGAAAGCCGGTAGGAAGAGAAGAGCGGTGAGGCAGGGGTCTGACGTGGAATCGGAAGATAGTGAATCTCTCTCTCTCCGGGGATGAGGACTCTAGATCCGGAAGTAAAGGTTTTTTGTTTAGATCAGCCACAGCTCGTGCGGGAAAACAGGGAAAGCAATGACGCCATGATCCCAGTAGGAGGAAGATTAAAATTCTTCCTTCCTGCTTGGGAAAAGTTGGCAGGGAAATGGTTGATAGGTCTTCTGCGGGAGGGTCTAAGATTGGAGTTCTTGAGATACCCCGCAGAAAGATTTATGATTTCAAGATCTTCTCTCATAATGCTGCAAGAAATAAAAAAAATTACAAGCAAAAAGGTGTTAATTCCTGTCCCAGAGTCAGAGCTAGGGAAAGGTTTCTATTCCACCCTGTTCCTAGTGAAGAAACCAGATGGGTCATACCGGACAATAATAAATCTCAGATACCTGAACAAGTTCCTGAAAGCCAGAAAATTCAAAATGGAAACTATCAGGTCAGCGATATATCTTTTATCTCCAGGCTGTCATATGGCGGTTCTGGATTTAAAAGATGCTTACCATCATATTCCGATTCATCCAGATCACCAGAGATTCGTCCGGGTGGCTGTAAGAACCAAGTCGGGTCTTCTTCACTATCAGTTTCAGGCACTTCCCTTTGGCTTTTCCATGGCGCCTCGGATCTTTACCAAGGTAGTGGCGGAGATGGCTTCCCTCATCAGAAGGGAGAACATCACGTTTTTGCCTTACCTGGACGATTTTCTGGTGGTGGCCCAATCTCAGGAGGCGTGTGTCAGGGCTCTGAATCGGGTGATGCAGGTACGTCAGTCCCTGGGGTAGCTGTTAAATGTCCAGAAGTCCAGGATGCAGCTGTCAACAAGCCAGGTTTTCTTGGGTCTGGTTTTAAATTCCAGGCTGGAAAAGACTTTCCTCACAGGTGTGTTCAATAAAAACATGATAACATTTAATTCTTTGTGTGTTATTAGTTTAAGCAGACTGTGATTGTCTATTGTTGTGACTTAGATGAAGATCAGATCACATTTTATGACCAATTTGTGCAGAAATCCATATCATTCCAAAGGGTTCACATACTTTTTCTTGCAATTGTATATACGATGGACTCTGTTCAGTGGACAGAGGCCAAAATAGTGTCTTTTGGGCCTTAGTAACCTTTTTTCTGTGTAGAAAAGCAGAGCAGATATAGCTTTTTTCTGGTGCAGCCTGCTGGTCAATGTTAGAATAGCATTGCCATTAAAATGCAATGCAGTATAGGGATAGTGCATTGCGTTTTAAAAGCAATCAAAAAGCTGTCTGTTATAGTCCCCTTGTGGGACTATTAAGTAGTAAAAAAAAACTCATTTATTTAATTTAAAGAAATCTATGAAAAAAATTGCAAAAAAATAATCTCCCCTATATGTTTGGTATTGCCGCGTCCGTAACGACCCGGACTACATAAATATCATGTAAATTATCCCCTACGGTGAACACCGTAAAAAAATAAAAATATGAATTGCTAATTTATTCTTAGTTGCCACCGAAAAAACATAAGTACAATCAATCAAAAAGCGCCATTTACTCCAAAATGATACCAATGAAAAATACAAGTCATTCCGCAAAAATCAAGCCCTCACAACTCCATAGAAAGAAAAATAAAAAAGTGTTTTATTGCAAAAAAAAGGATTAAAATGTAAAAAAGAAAAAATTTCTTTGGTATCACTGTAATCTTACTGACCCAGAGAATAAAGATATTATGTTATTTATACCAAAAAATTAACGCCGTAAAATTTATAACTTAAAAACGCAGAAATGTTAATAAAAGTTAATCAGAAAGTTATGTGCACCCCAAAATCGCACCATTAAAAACTACAACTTGTCACGCAAAAATCAAGCCCTCATAAAGCTATATAGACGGAAAAATAAAAAGTTATAGCTCTTGGAACACGGCGATGAAAAAAAGGAAGAAAAACGCTTGGTCACTAAGGGGTTAAGTCTCTTCTGTATTTTTACATTTTTCAAACCTTCATTCAGGAGTCAGGGAAATCTAAGTGACAACCGTAATCAAATCTTTAATGGCCGCCATTTGCTTTACTGGAATTTTAGAAAACCCAAAGTATAAAGCGTAAACTAGGAAACGCCTGAATAGAGTTTTTAGTAGACTGTGTTCTCGGTTTTGATGTTACAATTGCAGTAATTCCTTGGGTACTTGACCTATGATTTTTGGCCTTTAGAATACTCCAATTCCCACACTTGTAATGAGTATCTAAATGTTTAGCTGCTCGGAGGCTCTTTATGGCTGCCTGGCAGATGTAAATGGCATCTGAAGCTCATACAATATATTTTATGATCAAGGAAATAACTCTTAGGGGGAAATCCTGATCTTATGTGATGCATTTAGGTCTGAAAACTCCTGATTTAGTATTCGGTTTGTGAAATGGAGTTACATTGTGACACAGTGAGGGGTTGTGTCTGGCAAGGCAGGTATTTTCCTCCCAGCATGTGCAGCTGGGCTGGTTTCCAGCCAGGTGAGGTCAAATAACGGACCGGAATTTAGGTGCCGTTCCGGGTTCAGGCAGCACCTGGCTGTCCTTAAATAGGTAGCTGGGCTCAGCAAAGATGTCTCTGTTTTTGGGATCTGAGGCTTTGTGCCTTGCTGGAGGGCTGAGAGTCCCATGCTGGGGAAACACCCTCCTGTGGACTACTGGAGGCAGAACTGCCAGCAAGGTGACTTGTGTTTATATGAACTTTCCATTGTGTGTGAATTAACACCAAGACTGCAAATGTGCTGTTTTGTGCAATTGCCTTGTGTGAATAAACACAGAAATTTTGAGTTAAGAATTAGTATTTTGTCTCTGTACCGCGCCCTCTACCAGAGCGAAACCCCACAATTGGTGGAGGATGCGGATAATAGCAGTGAGGCAGGCGTGAACACCGATATTTTTGGTTTCTGCATTTTTCAGGCACGGTTGTACGTTGTACATTAAACCAGATGTATTACAACCAGTGCCCCACGACAAAATAGAGGCTGTTGTGAAGGCCCTCATGGAGGCTAATTTGCCGCAGCGAGAGACAGACCTGCAGCAATGCGAGGCTAATAAGCAGCAGCAGGAGACTAACCAGTTGCTGCTTCAACACATGATGGCTCTGCAGACAGCAGGAGCAACCCTGAGCGTCCACGATGCCCAGAAAGCAGTCCGTGACGCGATTCCTAAGATAACTACCGCAGACGACATCAAAACCTACCTGGCGATGTACGAGAAAGTGGCCATCAGGGAAAAGCTACCCCGTGACCAATGGCTGAGGTAGTCGCTCCATTCCTGGCATCCGATTCCCAGCGGGTCTATTTCGACTTGCCGGACAATCACAAGGCCAACTACCAAAAAGTAAAGGGTGAGATTTTGGCAAGACTGGGGGTGAATGTGTTGGTCCGGGCCTAGCGGGTAGATCAGTGGGGGTTTAAGCCGGCTGAGCCTGCGAGGACCCAGTATTATGACTTACTCTACCTCTTGCAAAAGTGGCTACAGCCTGATGTGCTGAGTCCCACGGCTATGCTGAATAGACTATTGGCTGATATGTTCTGGAGGGTTCTGCCACCCCCTCTCCAGCACTGGATCGGCCAGGTGTTTCCTGGAAACTCCCTAGAAATGCATATGGAGGCAGCTCAGCGAGCCCAGAGTCGGGTCTATAATCGGCAGGCTCGGGTCCGGATCTTTAACCTGGGTGATCGGGTTTTGGTTCTGGTGACGACCGTGGACCGTAAGTTCCTGGCTAGGTGGCAAGGGCTCAACGAGGTACTCGAGAAAATTGGAGATGTAAACTACAAGGTACACCAGCAAGGGCAGTGAAAGCCGGAGCAGGTTTACCATGGGAATTTACTCAAACCGTGGAAAGATAGGGAAACCTGTACAGAAGACAGCTCGTGGCCGGGTTTTATAGGAGAAGAGGTACCAGCCCCTCTGTCTGATGCAAGAGAGGAGGCTGCCACAGTAAAAATTGCTGACAGCCTCTCCTCTAAACAGACTCGGGAGGCCAGGGAGTTTGTTAGTCGGAACACGGATGTGTTCTCGGACCTCCCTGGACGCACTTAATCCAGCATGACATAATCCAGCATGACATTGTCGCTGAGCCTCAGGCAGAAGTCCGATTAAAACTATACCGGGTACACGAGGCTCGGCGACAAGCCATATCAGAGGAGGTGCAGCTAATGTTGCAGCTAGACGTCATTGAGGAGTCAAAAAGTGAGTCCTATAGTATTGATACCCAAGTAACGACTTCCGAAAACTTAACGAGGTTTCCAAATTCGATGCGTATCCCATTACCCTGGTTGATGAGCTCATCGAGAGGTTAGGACAAGACCAGTATTTTTCTGTTTTGGACCTCACTAAAGGGTACTGGCAGGTGCCCTTAACGGAGGCTGCCAAAGAGAAAACTGCCTTCATCACACCTGAGGGGCTGTATCAATATAAGGTCTTACTCTTTGGTCTGCATGGCGCCAGGCCACTTTTCAGCAACTAATGGTCATTGTGCTTCGTGCACATTGTCGGTATGCTTCGGCTTACCTGGACAATATTGTTGTCCACCGTATCGACTTGGTAAGTCACCTACCCAAAGTGCAGGCTGTAGTGGACTCCCTTCAGAAAGCTGGCCTAACTGCTAACCCCCCAAAAATGTGCGATAGGGTTAGAAGAGACTAAGTACCTGGGGTATGTCTTTGGGTGCGGAGTCATCAAACCCCAAGTGAACAAAATAGAGGCGATCCGGAATTGGCCCCGAACGGTCACCACTAGGCAAATAAAGTCACTTCTGGGAATGGTGGGCTATTACATGAGGTTTGTTCCCCACTTTGCTACTCTAGCCGCGCCCTTGACAGGGCTCTTTAAAGGGACGAAAATCAGTGATGGTTCGCTGGGATGATCAGGCGGAAGAGGCTTTTGCCGCTTTGAAGTCGGTCCTGTGTAGGTCACCGGTTTTGGTGACGCCCAACTTCAAGAGGGAGTTTGTATTACAAACGGATGCCTCCGAAATAGGCCTCAGTGCTGTACTGTCTCAGGAAGTCAACAGGGAGGAGCATCCCATTGTCTTCCTAAGCCACAAGCTCACCCCAGCTGAAACCAGATACAGTATAGTGGAGAGAGTGTGCCTGGCTATCAAGTGGGCACTCAAGTCTGTCCGCTACTATTTGTTGGGGCGAAAGTTCCGCCTGGTGACCAACCACTCCCCTCTCAAGTGGATGAGCCAGGCCAAAGACAGAAACGCCCGGGTCACCAGATGTTTTTTGTCTCTGCATGACTTTAAATTCTCAGTATAACAAAGAGCAGGCCGGTTGCAGGGAAACGCGGATGACCTGTCCTGGGTGCATTGTCTGGCGTGTGTCCACCCCCTCAGGGTTGAACAAAGAGGGGGGGGGGGGTTATGTGACACAGTGAGGGGTTGTGTCTGGCAAGGCAGGTATTTTTCTCCCAGCATGTGCGGCTGGGCTGGTTTCCAGCCAGGTGAGGTCAAATACTGGACCGGAGTTTAAGTGCCAGTCCGGGTTTTGGCAGCACCTGGCTGTCCTTAAATAGGCAGCTGGGCTCAGCAGAGATGTCTCTGTTTTTGGGATCTGAGGCTCAGATCTGAGGCTCAGAGCCGCACGCTGTGGAAACATTCTCCCTAAAGCCTGCTGTGGACTACTGGAGGCAGAACTGCCTGCAAGGTGACTTGTGTTATATGAACTTTCCATTGTGTGTGAATTAACGCCAAGACTGCAAAGTTACGTGCTGTTTTGTGCAATTGCCTCAAGTGTGAATAAACACTGACATTTTGAGTTAAGAACTTGTATTTTGCCTCTGTACTGTGCCTGCTTACCCTATCTACCAGAGCAAAACCCCACATAACCTATTCACAGCTAGCACCACGCTATTAAAAATGCAAGACATTTTCCTTCAGGTGCTGCCACTTCAAAGAAGAGACCTCATAAAAACGGACATTGTGATGGAAGAGAACCAGTTGCACAGTGGATTTGTGTGTTGATTACGTAGTTCGGTATAGTCTGGTTTTTGTCAGGCATTCAACGTGTTTCTTTGTTATCCTGCAGTACGTTTCACTTCCGTCACATATAGGAAATACACACAGTGCCTATGGAAGGGGAACATTAACATAGCGTTTCTGCAGGTTTTTTAAGGCTTCTTCTGATCGCTTTCAAGAAGTCCCTTGTGAATAAGTGTTATGCAGCAAAACATAAAGAAATTAGGCTCCCAAAACGAACAACTATTTAAAGTAGTATTACACAGCACTTATAACACCAATAGGCAACCGACCATGTTAGTATGTGGTCACACTACATCCTCCAAAACAAAAACCTCTCTTAGCAACAGCGTTCTGCCCTCATAGAGTCATCAAACGTTCTCTATGACATCTACTGATAGAATATTTGACCTGGGTTTTTTATGGGACAGCCATTTTTAAAGGGGTTGTATAAAATTAGAAAATATAGCTGCCTTCTTCTGTAAACGGCACCACACTTGTCCATGGGTTGTTGGTATTGCAGTTCACCCCCATTGAAGTGAATGGGGCTGCAATACTAAAACTATGGACAGATTGGGTGTGGCTTTTGGAAGAAACCAGCCATATTTCTCTAATCCTGGAAAATGTATGCCCTTGTGATCCCCTCAGGATAGGTCATCAATTTATCAGACTCCCAGATCAGCTGTCTGAAAAGTCTGCTGCGCTTCCTAGGCCATGTGATGTCATATTCTTCGGTCACATGGCCTAGGCGCAGCTCAACCCCATTCAAGTGAATAGTGCTGAGCTGCAATAACAAGCACAGTCGCTATCCAACTTACGGGTCTGTGCTTGGTAAGCAGTGAGGAGGCCGCATCACTCATCGGAGTGCTGCTACCTCCTCAAACAGCCGATCCTGATTGACGACCTATCCTTCTTCAGGATTTGTCAACAATCTGTAAATCCCAGAGAACCCTTTTAAAGTCCATCTCCTCTGAGATTTGCATAGTATATTACCTAAAGGGACACAAACATATTTCAATATCCCCAACCAGTCCCTTGACACCAATTTTATCTTAAATATTATTTTTTCAGATTTTTTTTACATGAATAGTGGTCTTTGCTGTATACTGTGTGGACAGTTGTGTGTTCCTTATCACTAACATGTGCATTTGTCTCTTCTTGTAAGTTTGCAGAATGGTGTTTAGATTATGGTGCACATGGATGCCGGATCCCTGATAGACCCTATTCTCTCTTTGAAGGTAACCCATTCAGCATTGTCCAAGCTTGGACAGGTTGTCTCGTGAAGACGTCTCCTGTTCATGTGCTTGAGTACATGCATATCGTACAAGAGGGTCCACTCTCTATGAGCCAGAACCGAGAGTCAATCTGTAAGAGCTGTTCCTGTTGTAACAAACACGAGCTGTCCATGTATTAAATGGTCACTATGTAATACTACATTTCTCAGGTGCAATTGATGCAGAGGAAATGCTATGGCTTCTCCTGGCAAAACCAGGGTCTCCATGTGACGAATCCTTTAGTGAGTCACATGCTGCCTATATTTTTTTTTAAATGTGATGGTCATGGGCTGTAGAAACACTTCAACTGCATTACTGTGCAAAGGTTTTAGGCAGATGTGAAAAAAGGCTGCAAAGTAAGAATGGTTTCAAAAATAGAAGTGTTAATAGTTTATTGTTATCAATTAACAAAATGCAAAGTGAGTGAACAAAAGTGAGATCTAAATCAAATCAACATTTGCTGAGACCGCCATTGTCTATCAAAGCAGCATCAGTTCTTCTACGTACACTTGCACACAGCTTTTGAAGGAACTCCGCAGGGAGGTTGTTCCAAACATCTTGGAGAACTAACCCTAGATCTGCTGTGGATGTAGGCTTGCTCAAACTGTCTCTTCATATAATGCCAGACAGACTCGATGTTGAGATCAGGGCTCTGTGGAGGCCATATCATCACTTCCAGGACTCCTTGTTCTTCTTTAGGGCCCATTCAGACAGCCGTAGTGCTTTGCGGATCCGCAAAACACTGATACCGCCCGTGTGAGTTCCGCAATTTGCGGGCCGCAAGCATAGTAGAAAATGCCTATTCTTGACTGCTATTGCGGACAAGAATAGGACAACCTCTATCTTTTCCATGGAACGGAACCACGGATGCGGACAGCACACAGGGTGTTGTCCGCATCTTTTGCAGCCCCATTGAAATGAAAATGAAAATCTGCAAAATTGCAAAACGGATGCAGACTCATTCATACGGTGGTCTGAATGAGCCCTCACACTGAAGATAGTTCTTAATGACATTGGCTGTATGTTTGAGATTGTTGTCCTGCTGCAGAATATATATTGGAGCCAATCAGATGCCTCCCTGATGATATCACATGATGGATAAGTATCTGCCTGTATTTAACAGCATTGAGTACACCATCAAAGGGGTATTCCCATCTCAGACAAAGGAGGCCGCCTGCCGAAAATAGCAGAGCGCTGGCTCGGTTATTTCTGTTGGTCCCATAGAAATGAATGGAGGGTGGCCTTGCATGCGCCCTTCTTCATTTTGCCGGCTCAGTATACAAGATAGATGCGAGTCCCAGAGGAGGGATCCGCACCTGTCAGACAATGGGGGCATATCCTAGCATTTACCCCTTTTAATATTTCTGTTACAGCCAAATATTATTGGCTTATGACATTTTTCTTCACCCCAGTTCCTATGTTTTTGTGCATAGTTGAGTCTCTTGGCCTCGTTTCCACATAAAAGGTATCTGGCTGTAACAGAAGGCAGTTTGTTAACTGGAGGGCGGTGCAGTGGTGTCTGCAGGCAACAGTGAAGCATGGCGGAGGTTCCTTGCAAGTTCGGGGCTGCATTCCATCAAATTGAGTTGAGGGGTTTGGTCAGGAATAATGGTGTCTTCAAAGCTAAAAACAACCTCCCTGCCAGGTTCCTTTAAAAACTGTGTGCAAGTGTACCTAGAAGAAATGATGCTGTTGGAAAGTAAAGGGCAGTCACAATAAATGTTGATTTGGTTTAGATCTCACTTTTGTTCATTCACTTTGCATTTTGTTAATTGATAAAAAATAAACTATAAACACATCTTTTTTTTAAAGCATTCTTACTTTGCAGCCTTTTTTCCCTATGCCTGCCTAAAACTTTTGCACAGTGCTGTGTATCTGCCAGTCTTTTTTATATCATTAAATTTACCTTGAGAATCAAGGTATGTAATAATTTTGATTTATATTACACCTGTATCAAATAACTTACATAAAACAAATACACTATATTTGTAGACCTTTCCAGAAATGCAGAATTCTCATTAGATCTCCTCTACCTTTCTGCAGGAATGGCTGGAACGGTTCATTTCTTGTCAGACGTGATGACACCAGAGACTTCACGCTTTCCTGCATTTGAACTTTGATTGGCTGGCAAGAGACTATGAGGAGGAATATCTTTTGGCAGTCTGAGAAGATAAAGAGCTCACACATGTTACGTTTGGTACCTCCACCTCATTTTGCCAACCTAGACTTGTCACCTCTTTTTACAGAAGAGCAGTCACAATGTTCTGTGAAGACACCACGGGGCTATCCTGAAATACGACATTCATCCTGTGATATGTTTGTATGTTTGGTCGAACATGAAGATGCTTTGTTCTATCTTTTATGTTATCAACTTTTGATGAAGGGTCATTTGACCCTTTGAAAGATAATCTAATTTCATTTGTTGTGTATATTATAATCCTGAATTAACATCAAAGTGAGCAGTAAATTTGGCTCTTGGAGTACTTGCAGAATAGTCCATAGACAATAGAAGTAACCTCCTGCTATGTGCATTTCCAGTAGGATTAACTTGGACCAGGCAAGTAATACATTTTGATGGGTAACATCTCTGTATGACCCACCACTTATTACGTTATGTAGCAATCATTGGTAAAAACTTTTTCAGAGCGGTTTCATATGCATCTGCCATAAAAGTGGACTGATACTATTTTTAAAAAGTTGCTTTGATGCCAACTGGTTTATTAGAATTAAAATCTCATAAAAGTATACAGTTTGGTACTGCGCCAGTGTCTTCCTCAGTCCATGTTAGGTTTTTGGCCTGGAGAAGGTACTTGTCCAGTCCCCAAGCACATACCTTCTATGTTCTATGCTTTTATATGGTTTTCCTTCCAATAAACCAGTTGTCTTCACAGCCAGGTTTTTCAAACTGGTTGCCATCAACTTGTATGTAAGATATGGTGGTGCTCTGAAAGAGAAGCTGTTTCCACTGATGGTTGCACTTCACTGACACACTGTCCCTACAAAGGAGTGTCAATGTTACCTACTTCTGGAACTGGCACAACCTTTAATCGTTCAGAGTCCAGCTGACTTGATGTACCTACTATAGAGCACAACCCACTGGGTGAGCTGCATTCCTATATGACCTCAGCATTATACAATATGACTTTATCTTCTTTTTCCATTCCCGCTTTTTTTCCGCCATTGATTTTGTAGTCAGAGCAGACAAAATCTCCTGTGTGTTGAATGGGTCATTTTGGATGAGAAGATGATATGGTATAAAAACTGCATGTTCGGTAAATGTGTATGTAAGGATCATCTGCATGCATTATGGGTGGGATGTAGAATGCACCTTCATTCCATGGCAGATCAGAATAATATATACGTGTCTTATGCGTTCATAGTGGCACAAGTTAGTATCCAGGGGGCTTGCAGGGTGATAACTGCCCAAAGTGTTGGAGGAGACTTGCTGTCCAGAAAATTACACAACCATAGACTGCCCCATTTATCTCAAGCCTTGAAAAACAGTGTTCCATCTATCATTAAGCAGTCAGCACCTTCAATCATTTGGACAGAAAATCCAGTGATGTCTGACATGCACAAATTACCTAAAATTTCATTAGAAAACCCCCTTGAAATCTGAGCTGCAAGTATTTATTTTCATGATCTGTGTGTACAGTAGCTGGTCTGCAGAAAGATGCGTTCTGCTCTACTTTATTCCGATTACTTAAGGCGTTCCAGAACATTGAGATGTGAAGCACGACATGGATAACTGATAAAAATTATTCAGTGGGTTTCTCCAGCCTAACTGCTCACCGTCGTGCCAAAAATTACTCCGAAGATGTCACTGCATGCACCATTTGTACTGAGCTTGTATAGAAAGGGGGCTTTGTCTTCATGTGTTTACTGGTGGTTATATCATATGCGGCTCCTCAGGCCTGTGTAGGCCTGGTACGTGAGGATTCAGCATAGTTTGATTTGGAGTATTTGTGCTACTTAGAATTTCCATAATTGTCCTTGCATTACATATGACATGACACAGATCAAATGTGTCATGGCTACGTGCACAAATGTTGTGGGGGCAATTTTCATGTAGATACTTGGTTAGCCATCACTTGGTACTTTGAATGAAAGAGCACACCCTTTGACTATGATGAGAGATCTTAACTTTGTAACGTCTAATTATGAAATCTATTGATTTCTGCAATGTAAGTCATTACCAAACTTCATGGCTTTAACTAGTTGGGATTGGTTGTTGTCTGTCTGTTTTTGGGATATGTGTGCATCTGTGGTGCTTGGTATGTACCTAAAATGTTAAATGTTAATTACCTGCAATACTGTCTTTTACATGTTCACGTGTTCCGTGTTTTTACGTATGTGACCCTTAATGCTGCCGTCAGAATGAATAAAAAGCTGATGGCAATTGCCTATGACTTTTACTTCAAATCTTCTGCACCAACACACTAAAATCTATTAATATTGGTCATTTTATTTTGTTTAGAAAATTGTCCACAGGTGGATGTGGAGGAGCATGGATATTCTGACCAGTCTGCAGCTCCGCAGCCCATTGCACAGCAAGCTGTGATGCTTTTTGTCTTCAAACCTTTTTGTACATCATTAAAAATACCCAAAAGGAGGTGAAAAGGTTGCTCGCCACAGTACAAGACCCTTATTACAAATCACTCAATGGTGAAAAAGTACAAAATTGCTATATGTAATGCCAACGATCCTGAACGGGAGCAAAGGAGTGGGTGGGGGAGGGAGACTGGGTCTCTCTTCCCTATTGATACCTCCCTATATGTCTACACCTCCTAGGCTGCGCCATGTGATTGCCCGGTTTTGTCAGAGAGGGGAGTAAGCGAGGGAACTATGTTGGCACACTCAGGGATATACTAAAAATAAGCCCACAATAGCAAGCAAAATACAGGCCAATGAAACGCATGGGGAGTGTGTTTTTGGGATATAGCTGTATTTTGCTTGCTATTCTGGGCTCATTTATAGTATATCCCTGAGTGTGCCAACATGGTTCCCTCGCTTGCTCCCCTCTCTGACAAAACTGGGCAGTCACATGGTGCAGTGTAGGGACACCTAGGGACAACTTAGGAGGTGTAGACATATAGGGAGGGATCAATAGGAGAAAGTGACCCAGTCTCCCTTCCCACTCCTTTGCTCCCATTTTTGGCACTACATATAGCAATTTTGTACTTTTTCACCATTGAGTGATTTTTATTTTTTTATTTTTTTTCCACTCTTATTTTTGCCACTGTCATTGCCTTTTCATTACATCAGATGTTTTCATTCCCAATTGCCCCAAATCTGCAACCAGGCTACCTTTTTCCCTGCAGTTTGGGCGAGGATATGTTCATATTGCTTAACCCTGTTCATCTGTTTCTTCCACTCTTGAAGACTGGGATATTTCCTAGAGCCCCAATACTTAACTATTATTATTTTGGCCAGGGCAATGCCCCGAAGCCAAAGTATCTGATCAATTTTGTTTTTATCTGTTTCTGGGAGAGTGCCCAGAATAGCGTATTCAAGACACGTTGCATATTTCATGGGCGAGCTATCCCGTAGTTTCCGAAATATTTTGGTCCAGTAATCTTTTATCCCTGGGCATTCCCACAACAGGTGTTTATAATCTCCTCTACCTTTACTGCATTTATAACAATTCTGTTCTCTATCCTTGTAAATGGTATGTAGTAATACCGGAGTGTAATAAAGACGGTGTATGATTTTCAAAAGGATCCATGCATGAGCGGGAGAGACCGTCGATCTTGTAATATTTCTGTAAACGATATTCCACGAAATAGGTTCCCCTTTTTGCAAATCCTTTTCCCATTTAGCCTCACCTCTAAATGTGATTTTTTTGGTGTATTCAAGTTTAAACTTTGCATAAATGTGTGATATAGATGTGTTACCGGTCATATCCTGACAAAGATCCAAAAACGTGTTCCGTGCAATATTCAAATAATTCTTATTCTCTGTGTAGTGTATAGCGTGTCGTAATTGTTCATATCGGAATTTATCCATAAATCCTAATGTAATGTCTGGTAGGATTTCATTAAGGGGCTTAATCTGTCCCTTCTGAAAAACCTGTGAAATTAAGTTTATCCCATATTTCTCCCAATATTCCCCATCACCCAGTAACATAACTTGTGAAAGATGTACATTCCCCCATAATGGGGTATATTGGACTGCTTGGGAGACTCCAACCATCAATCTAACTTGTTGCCAGATATACCCAAGCATTCTACCGAATGGGTTCCGTGTTCTTCTCTTCTCCATACTACCAGCTTCAAGGATATGGAAAAGATCCTCCCAAGGTCTACAATACTTCCCAAAAATAAGCCGAATGCATTTATTCTTTCGATTCCTCACACACCATCTCAGTTGGGAAGCTATATAATATCCTTTAAGAAAGGGGATAGAAATTCCACCTTCTTTATATAAATATTGTATCTTGATTCTGACTCGTTTGCGCCCCCATATTAGTTCGTTGAATAGAGTCTCTAATTTATTAAAGAACTTATCTTCTATCGTGATTGGGCTGGCATTAATTATGTATAGTAACATTGGTAATAGCGTAATTTTTATAAGTGCTATGCGATTAATTTGTGACAGGGGGAGTTTTAGCCATGTTTTAATTTTTTCCTTAACTCTATCCATTATTGGCAGTACATTTAACTCCATATAGTGCTCCAGTCTGGTCCCTATCTGGATACCCAGATATGATAGGGAGTCTACTGGGGTCAATATGTTAACGTGGGATTTATAGTCAGACAGGACCGGACGTTTTAATGGGAGAAATTTTTATTTTTCCCAGTTTATCTCGTATCCAGATAGGGATCCAAATTCGTCCAGGCTGTCCATAACCCTGGGCAGGTTCATATATCCTCTCCCCAGGAACAGTAGCATGTCGTCCGCATATAGACTTATTTTGTCCACCTCTCCCTCGCACCCAAAACCTGGTATTTCCCTATCTGCTCTAATTTTACATGCCATTGGCTCCAAAAACAGAGAGAAGAGTAGGGGGGAAAGGGGACATCCTTGACGTGTTCCTCGGGTCAAGGGGAAGGGGACTGAGTGTTCACCGTTGATTCGGACCCTGGATACTGGACTTTGATACAGAATACGAACCCATCTTGAAAAATATTCGCCTATTTTAACCCGGGACAGTACTCTCCAGAGGAAGGGCCACTCCACCCTATCGAAGGCCTTAGCGGCGTCCAATGACAAGATGGAGCAGTCCTCCCCCTCCCCCATCTGGACGTTCAAGAAGGCCCTCCTCACGTTGTCCTGTATATTCCTTTTAGGGATAAACCCGGTTTGGTCTGCGTGTACGACTTTATGGATAACTGTTTTTAATCTGTTTACCAGTAACTTGGCGAGAATTTTATAATCTGTATTCAACAGAGAAACGGGTCGGTAAGATGTAACTAATAGCGGGTCTTGTCCTTTTTTGGGGATTAATGTGATGGTAGCTTCCATCCATGAAGGGGGTAGGGAGCCAATTATCCACGATTGGTTCAGTACCTCCAACATTAGGGGGAGCACAGTCCCCTCGTGTTTCCGATACAGTTCAAATGGGAAACCATCCACCCCAGGGGATGTATTACCCTTAATAGAGTGCAACGTATTTTGTAGTTCCGTCAATTGGATAGGTCTATTCAGCCAGTCAATATCTTGTTGATCAAATTCAGGGATCTTAATATTATATAGATATTGATCTATTTTTCCCGCCTGGTTTTTAGACCCAGCTTGATATATTGACGAGAAATGTCGGGTGAATTCCCTTAAAATATCGTCAGGCTCCCGTAGAATGTTTCCTGCCTCTGTCCTAATTCCGGAAATGTTATTGCTCCCCCTTTGATTTTTAACTATCATAGAAAACAGTCTACTTGGTTTACCGGACTCGCTAAAAGTCCTCAACCCTGAAAAAAACATTTTATTCTGTGCTTTTTTATATACAGACGTGGACAAAATTGTTGGTACCCTTTGGTCAATGAAAGAAAAAGTCACAATGGTCACAGAAATAACTTTAATCTGACAAAAGTAATAATAAATTAAAATTCTATAAATGTTAACCAATGAAAGTCAGACATTGTTTTTCAACCATGCTTCAACAGAATTATGTAAAAAAATAAACTCATGAAACAGGCATGGACAAAAATGATGGTACCCCTAGAAAACACAGAACATAATGTGACCAAAGGGACATGTTAATTCAAGGTGTGTCCACTAATTAGCATCACAGGTGTCTACAACCTTGTAATCAGCCATTGGGCCTATATATATGGCTCCAGGTAATCACTGTGTTGTTTGGTGATATGGTGTGTACCACACTCGACATGGACCAGAGGAAGCAAAGGAAAGAGCTGTCTCAAGAGATCAGAAAGAAAATTATAGACAAGCATGTTAAAGGTAAAGGCTATAAGACCATCTCCAAGCAACTAGATGTTCCTGTGAGTACAGTTGCACATATTATTCATAAGTTTAAGATCCATGGGACTGTAGCCAACCTCCCTGGACGTGGCCGCAGGAGGAAAATTGATGACAAATCTAAGAGACGGATAATCCGAATGGTAACAAAAGAGCCTAGAAAGACTTCTAAAGAGATTCAAGGTGAACTTCATGCTCAAGGAACATCAGTGTCAGATCGCACCATCCGTCGTTGTTTGAGCCAAAGTGGACTACATGGGAGACGACCAAGGAGGACACCATTGTTGAAAACGAATCATAAAAAAGCAAGACTGGAATATGCCAAACTACATGTTGACAAGCCACAAAGCTTCTGGGAGAATGTCCTGTGGACAGATGAGACAAAAATCGAAGTTTTTGCCAAGGCACATCAGCTGTATGTTCACAGACGAAAAAATGAAGCATATCAAGAAAAGAACACTGTCCCTACTGTGAAACATGGAGGAGGCTCTGTTATGTTCTGGGGCTGCTTTGCTGCGTCTGGCACAGGGTGTCTTGAATCTGTGCAGGGTACAATGAAATCTCAAGACTATCAAGGAATTCTAGAGAGAAATGTACTAGCCAGTGTCAGAAAGCTTGGTCTCAGTCGCAGGTCATGGGTCTTGCAACAGGACAATGACCCAAAACACACCGCTAAAAACACCCAAGAATGGCTAAGAGGAAAAAATTGGACTATTCTAAAGTGGCCTTCTATGAGCCCTGACCTCAATCCTATTGAGCATCTTTGGAAGGAGCTGAAACATGCAGTCTGGAAAAGGCACCCTTCAAACCGGACACAACTGGAGCAGTTTGCTCATGAGGAGTGGGCCAAAATACCTGCTGAGAGGTGCAGATGTCTCATTGACAGTTACAGGAAGCGTTTGATTGCAGTGATTGCCTCAAAAGGTTGCGCAACAAAATATTAAGTTAGGGGTACCATCATTTTTGTCCATGCCTGTTTCATGAGTTTATTTTTTTACATAATTCTGTTGAAGCATGGTTGAAAAACAATGTCTGACTTTCATTGGTTAACATTTATAGAATTTTAATTTATTATTACTTTTGTCAGATTAAAGTTATTTCTGTGACCATTGTGACTTTTTCTTTCATTGACCAAAGGGTACCAACAATTTTGTCCACGTCTGTAGATATTGCTTATACTCCTCCTGCACTTTTTTAAGTTGAAGTCGTTTTTCTGGGGTGTTTACAGCGATAATCTCATTCATTATCTGGCCGAGCAAATCTTCTAATTCCTTTTGAGTTTGAGCAAAGGCGATTTTCTGTTTTCTGATTCGTTGTGAATATATACCTCGGAGGTATGCCTTAAGCGCGTCCCAGACCATGTGGATATGTGTTGAGTTAACATTGTCGCTCCAAAAGAGCTCTATTTCCTCATTAATCTTATCCAAATCCCTTATTAACGTCATCCAATGGGGATTGAGTTTAAAAATCTTGTTTTGTTTTGATTTGGTGTAGCTATCCAATATTACCATAACAGGGCTGTGATCAGAAACACCGTGGCGTTCATAATTCATTTTTTTTACCCTATTTATGAGCCCGGGGCTGGCGAGGGCCAGATCAACTCGCGACATGGACCTATATGTATTGCTGAAACATGAATATACTTGCTTATTTCCATAAAGCGATCGCCATATGTCAATCAACGCCATTTCTTTACACATTCTGGATAGTAAAGTACTTGCGGCAGGGTTTATTTCATATTTAGTTATTGTAGAGGTCCTATCTTTTTTAATGTCCATGACTGAGTTGAAGTCGCCCATCACCAGCACCGGGCACTCCTCTCGTGCTGAAATATAATCCATCAATGTACATAATACCGTTGTCATGAAGGGAGGTGGAATATATATAAAAGCGATAATACTCCTTTGCCCCTGCCAATAACAGTGAAGAAATATGTACCGTCCCTCTTGATCAATTAGCTGTTCTATTGGTTCATAATCTACCTGTCTATGAACATAAACGCTAACTCCCCTGGAGTATACAGAGTAGCAAGAGTGGTATTCGTGGGAGGCCCATCTCCTTCCGCCGAACGCAGCCACTTTTTCATCCGTAAGGTGTGTTTCTAGCAGGGCCACAATTGCTGGTAAATGTCTAGAGACCAGATCGAACACTGCACACCTCTTAATTTTATCTGCAAAACCTCGGATATTCCAGCTCATTATTCTTGACATTTATTTTTTCCTCTTCTTCTTTTTTTTTTTTTTTAATTTTAATTAAACCTGCCTAACCTTAAAGCAGCACTGGGTAGATGGGCAAGAGCACCCTTAATACCTTGACAGTTCCCCCGCAGAAAAGAAAAAAAAATATTTATCTAACTGTGTCCTTACAGTGCCCCCTGTATGTACCAATAGATTTTCTATTGGGGATTTTGGGGGCCATTTTTTTTTTTTTTTTCTCTTTCTTTTTCTTCTTATCCCCTTCCCTCTTTCCTTCCCTTCTCCCCCCTCCTTCTTTCCCTCTTCTGCGCGGTTGCTTTCAGAGTAAAAAAATAATAATATCCTGTAACACAGAACGGTAATCGAAAAGGGTCTTACATATCCTCGATCTCCTTGATTCTTGCGCCCTTAGTTTTCCTGGGCGCCGGAGAACTTCAGAGTTGGTATCTCCCGATATCTTCGGCACGATCTTCAACGGCCCTCCAACAGCTAAATGGATCATGTATATTCGGGGATCCGGAGCTCAAAGAGATGACAGAGCGGTTTTCAATACATAAATCATACAATGCAAAGTCCAGAAACAGTACAGAGATGGCACTAATATCTACTAGTATAGCGCCCAGGGCAAAGCGTCACAGCTGTATAGCAATCAAAGCAGCTCCACAAGAGTATCCACTGCGATCTGTTAAGTGGCTTATAGTGAAACGGTGGAGAATTAACGGGGAGCAGTGTTAATAGCGGATAGCTACCTTTCATAGTCCGCCAACCCCCCAACTCTTCACAACAGCCCAGCAGGCGG
Source organism: Bufo gargarizans (assembly GCF_014858855.1). Lineage (NCBI taxonomy): Eukaryota > Metazoa > Chordata > Amphibia > Anura > Bufonidae > Bufo > Bufo gargarizans. The sequence continues at coordinate 179,808,850 of NC_058084.1, read as the reverse complement.
AGCAGACCCGACGGACAAAGCAGCACCCAGACGACCACTCCACAGACGACCGCTCCCAGCTGACGGCACAGAGCAAACAGGGTACCCAAAGACAGAGGAGCAAAAAGGACGACCACTCACTGTTCGATTTCACAGCACATGTGAAGCGTGTGGAGCCTGGAACAACATGGAGCAAGTATGGACCCGGACGACCAGCATCTGGTATCGGCTCAATGAACGGAGCCGCAGTGCCCTGTACAGCATAGGGCCAAACCGGCGTGGTGGAGCGATAAACACTTTGGTGCTCGGCGTCCGGCGTTTAGCAGAGGGGAGGTGAGCTCAGCGGTAGCTCAGCGACGGCATCGAGGGTCAGAGCTGGAGCCAGCGTTTGGGGGCGGGGTGGACCGCTGCACGTACGTTGCCTACCCCATTGAGTGATTTGTAATAAGTGTCTTGTACTGTGGCGAGCGACCTTTTCACCTCCTTTTGGGTATTTTTAATGATGTATTAAAAGGTAAGTCTTATTTGAAGTTACCCACCAGTTCTGTTCATTTTGTGTCTTTACAATTGGGTACCCATTTCTTTGGTTATCATTAGTGACCATTATACTCCTGTGGTTAATTTTATAATTTTATATTGACACCTTTCATAGCAGGTATTAACTTTTTCAGCAATTTTTTTTTTTTTCTTATTGCTACAGTGGCTCTTCTCTGGGATCCAACCAGATAAGCTAGCCTCTGCTCTCATGATATCAGTGAGTGTTGGGCTCCCATGACAGATGGGAATGTAGTATTACACAAGTATTCAAATTAATGGCCAACCATGTAAAAGGAGGCCAGGCCATGTCTACCAGAGAGAGAGAGCGCTGCTCTTTGTTAGTGGCTCTCTGCTAATGGAGTAAGTTCTGAGCAGGGACCTGCTTCTGTAATGTTCATTTATCCAGTAATGAGTATGAAATGGGGTTCAATTATTGAGACAACTCATCTTATTACATTTAGCATAAACCTTTGGATGGCTAGACATTGTTTATAAACAATGAGAAATGCCCACATTACGTTAGACATTTTAGGATGAGATGTGGTGGGGAGTTTTCTATAAGCATACAGATCCGGAGTTACAATATTGAGTTTCTGAACTTAAAATACTATCAACATCACAGTGGTATTAGACATCTAGATGGAGCAGAATACTTCCATTGGCCTAAAACTTCAAAAATATTAAAGTTCCAAGAATCAGAAATCCAAAGGAGATGGCATCAAATTTAAATGTCTTCAGTGATGGGAAATATCCATCATTTCAGCACCAAGGCAGGTTTATTTTATTCTTCTAATCTCAGCCAAAAGAAAAATTGGCTCTTGTAGGTCGTAGAATGCTGGATTTAGTAACATGGACAGAACTACCACAAGTTTAGGCTTCCACAAAATAGAAAACACAGTGGCACCACTATGTAAAAGCTTTCAATGAATGGGTTGAAAATAGATTGTTATAGGTTAAAGCAACAGCACTGGGATACTTGCTCAAAACACAATACACAAAATGTAGTCCTTACAGATTAGAGATATTTGGCCTCCCCTTTTTCAAGGAACAGTTGATTTATAGCAGGTAAAATATGTGCATATAACCTAATATGGTGTATGGTCTTCTACATTGAACAGGGTAACACACACTAACCCTTTAATGTCTAAACCCATAGCTCTACACCTTGTACAGTGCCTTGAAAATGTATCCATAACCCTTGAACAAGGGATGAGCGAATCGACTTCGGATGATACATCCGAAGTCGATTCGCATAAAACTTAGTTTCAATACTGTACAGAGCAAGCACTCCGTACAGTAATAGAATGTATTGGCTCCGAAGAGCCAAAGTTATTACTTTGCGAAGTCTCGTGAGACTTCGCGTAATAACTTCATAAATTGATTTCTACTGTAAAAAAAAAACATTTTCTGAACTCAGGTTCAGTTCCAATCCAGTGTGACCTACTTGCCTTCAGAAGTCACCTAATTGGTAAATAGAGTCCACTTGTGTGTAATTTATTTTCAGTATAACTACAGCTGTTCCATGAAGGCCTCAGAGGTTTGTTGGAGTACATTAGTGATCAAACTGCATCATGAAAACCGGACAAGACAGGGATAAAGTTGTGGAGATGTGTAAAGCAGGGTTAGGTTATAAAAAAATATATCCCTGGGGGCGGAGCTTGGCCGCTGTGGAAGATGGACGTCTGATTCCAAGCTCTCCTACATACTGATGCTTAAACTGTGTCTCACAGCACCTTAGACCTGCCTCAGCACCTGCAAAAGGCAATACAGCAACCTCCTACATGGGCTGGTAACTACTGGACTGGCAGTTAGCCATCTACACAGCATCACCGGCACGATCAACTCTCCGCCAACCTTCAGCTGCCTCACCGCACTGTGGGTTCCGCGGGACACAGGAACGGCGGTATTTCTCAGGCGCCGTCCTCTCGAAGTCATACCTCCTGCACACCGCCTTTGATCCCTCAGCACCGAGGAACACCCTGGCAGCGCGGACCCAGCGTGGAAAGGAGGTACATTCAGTGCCTGCCTCCCGGGCACAGCGGCCATATTGGTTACGCATATTTTAGCTGCGTGATTATGGGCCGCTGGCCTCTCACATCTGGGGAGCCTTCCCCTCATAATACCTGTCTGCCAGCCCAGTTTTCCACTGCCAAGATGGCAATTATGTGCCACCACTGAGGTACAATGACCAAACGCAGGGTAAAGCCCTCTGCGTCCAAGAGGTTGACAGACTTTTTTGGGGCGGGAGATACCGTCATGTCTGCACAGAATGACTCGGCTCCTGACTCGCCACGTCCCCTGAGTCCAGCATCTCAGCCTGCGGACAGTCAAGAAGCGAGGGATCCTACCCTGCACGGCAACCCTGGCACTGCTAGAGGATAGGGAAGAGAAGGTCAGTAACATCGCCTTCAGCTTCCCCCAATAGTAAAGGCCCAGCCCATAAAAAAATTTAACACCCAAGATGACACTGAAAACAGCTAACTCAGTTTTGCTACAGTGTGATATATCGCAATTTCCAGCCTCCTCTGCTCCAGAAACATTGGACACTTTAAAAGTTACCAAAGTACTGAGGGACAACTACATTAAATACAGGTGGGGGTTTCCAATTAAACTTCTGATTTCACACAATGGAGTATCCACAGTTGTCTCATCCGTAGAAGAAGGTATGAAGATTCTGGAAAAGTGGAATCTCCAAGATGACCGAGCATCACCCCAGCGTACACAACATAATCCTCTTCCACCGATTGCTGCGGATTGGTCTTCAGTTCCCGTTATCCAATCAAAGGGTTGAGAGCTGCTCAGGAATAGATCACATTTACTTCTGGTGATGGCAGCAGCAAGATTATTTTCATTCGTACAACTCACTATGTTCTGAGCATCATTGTGTAACTATTTTGTCTCCCCCGGTATGTTGCGGTATATTCACAGGTTGAACCTGAGAGTGACCCATCATGCTAACCGCTTCTCATACAAAGTTTCTAATCTTTGTTAACTGCATTTTTCAAATTATGTTTTTTTTGTTTGTTTTTTTACTTTTTGGCATTCACCCTTATGCACCTTACAGCTTATTGGTACGAATAATGGGTACGGCAGTTCTTATACGGAGTGAAGATATTCCACACTTACTTAGCCATTATGGTAGTGACTAGAGCTTCCCTAAATGTTAACTTCGTAGCGGTAATTCCGAGTGTAGGTCAGGGTCACATCACACTGCAAGCAGTGTTAACCCCGAGCCACACTTGGGACCACCATGAGTTCATTTGAATGGCGCAGGGATGGATGCGGACAGCACACAGCGTGCTTACCGCATTTCCGGAGCGCGGTGCGAACTTCCGGCCGCAGCTTCGGAAGTTTGTACCGCTCCGGTTACAAAATTAATGAAGATATCATACCGCCAGGGAGGTTAAAGGGCTTAACAGCCTTTATAAACGCAGTATGGTTTGGAAAGAAGCTAGAAACCTTCATTGAGAGATACTGTTACAAACATAAATCTTCAAAATTTTTCAATAAGAGGTTCCCTCACATATTTGTATCTTCCTGCTCCGCTAAACGCAAAGGTGTAGCAATAGCAATTAAGAATTCAGTAGCTTTTTCACTACACAATACAATTGTAGACCCACAGGGTCAATATATGGGTGTGATCTGTGATATTAATAATGTTATATACACTCTCTTTAATGTATACTTTCTCAACAGGTATCAACCTAGATTTTGGGTTCACTTCAGTCCAGGATAGAGTCGGCGAGCAAAGGGATCTTAGTTATAGGAGTCGACCTTAACACCATTTTGGATGCAAAATTGGACACCACTAGCCCTGGGAGATACCTTCCCTACCTTGCGAAATCGCTGTTAGAAGAAGGTCTTTATGACGTGTGGCGTTGTGAGCATGGAGGTGAGAGGGACTATACCTTTTTCTCATCACCCTGACAGTCATATTCCCATATTGATTTTTTTCTAGTCAAGAAAACCTCATTACTCCAGTTTCCTCTAGCATTAAAACCATCACCTGGTCTGACCACGCCCCAATTACACTCACTTTAGCAGAACAGTTCTCGACTCCACTCCCATCTCAATCGCGCCTGAATGATTCTATCCTAAATCATCCGGATTGCAAACATAGGTTACAAGAGGCCCTCTCCTCATATTTTGTATTAAATTCCACACCCAACATGGGTCCCCAAACTTTGTGGAGTGCACATAAGGCAGTCATGAGAGGCAACCTTATTCAATGCTGCGCACATTTGAAGAAGGCACGGAATAATGAAATTATGGAATTACTCACTTCCATTAAACGCTTAGAGACATTAAACAAAGCCTCAGTTTCTGCCATTCATTCCGCAACTCTTCGTGATCTAAGACTGCACCTTCAGCCAATATGGTCATCCAAACATGCCTTTTTTTCTTAAAAGGTTCAAGATGCAATGTTATGTACATAATAATAATAATTTTTTTGTGAAAATCAATACTTTTATTCATGCAATCAGCTGTACACAAACAACTGCAGTGCCACCTCCGGGTACACAGAATGAAACCCATCCATGGGATTTCACCTTATATTATTACACAGGTTATATTACAACTAAATAATTAAGAAAGCATTTTGCTTACAATTTTGAAACATTACAGCTCATGTAATGCTTATAATCAGATATTAAAATATTTGCATTCCTGAGTGGTGAAATGGCACATAGTGCCATTTACAGAGGTTATACATATTACCAAGTTCAAGGATCAACATGGTAACCAATTAAAAAGAAAAACAAAATACGTCCTATCTAGGACACATGTAAAGAAATAACATAGTGGGCCTCATTTCTCAAAACTCTCGTGTTACCTGGAACAACCAACTCTAGAGCAGCTTTGGTTTTTCAAGATCAGTTTAAGAAATGAAAGCTGAGCTCTGATTGGTTTCTGTGGTCACCAAAGCAACTTCTACTAAGAAAATTGTGATAAATTAAGCCGTACATCCACTTGACCTCGTACATGTTAGTTACAAAGATTAAACAAAAAAAATAAAATAAGTAGACACATTTAGGCCACATTCACATAGCAGTGAAAAACAGATATGTGACATACAATTTTTAATAGCCGTCACATTTCTGTTTTAAAGACAATGGACTATAGAGTTATTTGCCATTTTTTAGACTCCCATTTTTTTATGTCCATTATTCACTGGAACATGTTCTACTTTGTCCACTTTCACAGACTAACAGGCCCCATACAATTCAAGGAGACCGATTTTAACACCTGTTTCTCAGAAAGGTGTCAGTGAAAAGAACATCTGTTATAAACTTACCATTTTGGAGTTTTTAGTTAGACTTTTTTCACTGTCATGTGAATGCAGCCTTGGCCATATAGAACATTAATTTCTCTACCAAAACCACTTGAAGCTTTACGGTACTTTCACACTTGCGGCAGAGGATTCCGTCAGGCAGTTCCGTCGACCCGGCAATCTGGACGCAAAAGGATGCATCTGTGAGACGGATCCGTCTCACAAATGCATTGTAATATCTGATCCAGTATTTTTTTTCTCCCTAGATTTAATGGTCTGCGCATGCGCGGACAGAAAGACTGGATCCGTTTTGCTGGAACACTTGGGGCCAGATCCGGCATCAATTCATTTCAATAAAAATGAATGCCGAATCCGGCATTCTGGCAAGTGTTCAGGATTTTTGGCTGGAGAGAAAACCGCAGCATGCTGCGGTATTCTCTCCGGCCAAAAAAAGGTAAGAGGGACTGAACTGATGCATCCCCATACATACCGAATGGAATGCTCTCCATTCAGAATGCACTAGGATAAAACCGATCAGTTGTTTTCCACTATTGAGCCCCTACGACGGAACTCAATACCGGAAAACAAAAAGGCTAGTGTGAAAGTACCCCTAGCGTTACTGCCATCTGCAATTATATTTTGACAATGATATTAAAGGCAAGTAGAAGGTTTCTAGATAAAGTGTCAATCCCGTCACTGGATAATAACCAACCACTGGATTTGCACTCAGGTTCTGATACAATATGTATCAACTTGTCAATTGATCTGTGGCAATTTTTTAGGTTGTTTTCCCATGACAGGTATGTCATTATGTTTGTTATAGCTCTATATAGCTAAGTACAGTATAGACTTACATTGTGATCCACTAAAAAGGCAAGTCAAATACAAACCCTAAGTAGCATATAAGAAATAAACTAAATAGTCCTGAATTGTAAAATATTTTCTAATAGTAGCTCCTAGAAGCGATAACTCCATCTTGTGTAATTACATCACACAAAAATCTGAGTTCAGGAGGACTTTAGAAAGCATTCCAATCCTGAACTGAATCCTGGACAGTGCATGTAAATAAAAGGCACTTCTGTGTCAGACATACATATGGTCAAAGAATGGCTCTATAGTTAGAGAAACACTATATTGTAAGATAATGCAGGGATTCTCTTTTTGGTGGTGCACATCTTAGGCCCTGTTATAAATACTGTGTTTTCCCAAAGTATTCCTTTAAGGCCTCTTGTACACGACAGCGCGTCCCCTGCGGCCGTATCGCGACCTGCATACGGCGAGTCCACAATAAACGGGACTCCGGTAGTGTGCATTCTGCATTCCCACTCGAATGGGTCCCCAAATCCGCAGATGCGTTGCGGAACGGAACTAGGGAACGGAAGCACTATGGAGTGCTTTCGTGGGGTTCCGTTACGTGCTTCCGTTCCGCAAAAAGATAGAACTTTCTTTTTGCGGAACGGACAGATCGTGGACCCCATTCGAGTGCGGCTGGCCCGCGGTAGGTGCCCATGCACTGCGCAACGCAATCTGCGGTCCGCAGCACGGGCACAGGCAGCACACATGTGCGTGTTCGTGTGCAAGAGGCCTAAGAAAGACCTGACGATACCACAGCCCAGTTAACTTGCTTCGGAAACATATAATGTTTCTTTTTGGCTAAAATATTTCAGTATATAAACATTTAAAACTATCCAAAAAAATTGTCAGATATACCTATATTCAATAAAAAAAAAACTCTCAAGTCACAGTTGTTGAACATATATTCTAATCAGGAATTGAAGTATTGTGTAGCCTTTCTTTTAGTAAATTGTTTTTTCAGTCATTTCTTAAAAATAAGAAAATGCATGACCACTGCCATGTCTGTTTTAGTATATACTTGCACTTCCCATGAAATAATGGCTCTGGAGCATCTTGTCTTAGAACTCTGTGTTGTGCAGTTCCTCCTTTACTCTAGTGGTACACCACAAAGCTCTAAAAAAGATGGTGTAGTATTGGAGAATGCAAATATTTATTAAAATAGTCAGGAGAGGTGACAGGGCTTCTTTGAAGGGGTGGTAACCTCTCATGAAGTGATGGCATATCCTAGTGAGAATGGAACACCACTTTAAAGTGGAACTTCCACAGTGTAAACAGAGCCACAAAATCAGTCCTGAGGACACTAATGCATTGTTTTTTGAACAGTTATTTCAAGTACTAATAATAAACAGTGTGGGGAAGACCTATCAAAACTAGTGTAAAGGAAAACTGGCCTAGTTGTCCACAGCAACCAGAATCAGATTCCACCCCCCACCTTCCAAATGAGCTCTGAGAACTTAAAGGCTGGATCTGACTGGTTGCTATGGGCAACTAAACCAATTTACACCAGTCCCGACAAATCTCCCTCAATGGCTCTACATCCCACATTAAGGGGTTTTCCAGTAAAACTTTTTTTTTTTTTTTAAAGTTCCTACAGCATACCCCCTGGTTCAAGATGCAATGTTATGTACATAATATTAAGGCAGGTGCGTTTCTAGCCAAAATGCTTAAACAATCCACGACTCACCCCCGGATAGAATTTTTATATGATAAACATGGTAACAAGATCATCGACCCCCGACTCATAGCAAACCAGTTCAAACTGTTTTATAAGTCCCTGTACAACCTGAAAAGATGATGTCCAAACATTATGCCCTACTGTGGAGGCAATCAACTCCTTTCTTGAAGCCATCCATCTGCTCAAGTTATCACTAGATCAGGTTCAGTCATTATCCACTCCATTCACTACAGAGGAGATCACGCAAGCGATCAAGTCACTGCCATTACATAAAGCCTCAGGCCCAGATGGTTTTTCTAACGTTTACTATAAACAGTATGCCGCAACATTAGCACCCTATTTAGGTTATTTAACAAGGCCGCAGCCGAGGGCAGCTTACCTGAGGAGATGCTCATGGCTCACTTTATAAACTCTCCCTCAACCGGGCAAAGACCGACAACGCCAGCGAACTTCCATCCTATTTTTCTCTTGAACTCTGATGTGAAAGTTTACGCAAAGATAATAGCAACACGATTGGTGAAATATATCCCACTACTGGTCCATTCAGATCAAGTTGGATTCGTGGCAGGGAGACAAGCACCAGATGGCACTAGAAGATTCATAGACCTGGTTCAATTGGCTGAAAGCACTCGAGCACCTTCTCTGTTTCTAGCTCTGGAGGCAGAGAAGGCCCTCGATCGAGTGTACTGGGGCTATTTATCGGCCACTTTAGATAAGTTTGGATTTCAGGGCCTCATCAAATCAACTATATTGGCTCTATACTCCACACCTTCGGCCCGAGTGTTTGTGTCATTTTTTTTATTGGATCATTTTATTATAACCAACGGCACCAGACAAGGCTGCCCATTATCCCCCATTGTATTTGCCTTAGTCATGGAGCCTTTTGCAGAAACAGTCAGAAAATCCCCCATCATTTCAGGAGTCTCAGTGAAGGGTGAGCCTCACAAACTGGGCCTCTATGCTGACGACATCATACTGTCACTAACAGGTCCGGAGATATCCCTCCCGGGGTTACAGGATGTTAGAAATAAGTTCCAAAACATATCCTACTATAAACTGAATGTATCAAAAACCCAGGCATTTACTGTGGGGGTAGACAGCACCATGAGAGCAAACTTGTTTTCTAAATATCCCGTTAGTCGGCAGGAGAAGGGCTTCACTTACTTGGGTATCACTCTTACTAAATCTGGCAAAGATCTCTATTCAGCTAATTATCAACCCCTATTAAAGAAAACTGCTCATATGATTCTGAAATATTGTCATTCCTTATTATCATGGGCCTGCAGAGTGGCTGTTATTAAAATGATCAATGAATACAGGAGAATGTCGCACTAGAATGGGGGGGAAATCCAGCAGAGGTGCGCCCACTAACAGACAACACCCAGTCTGTTAAAAGTGAGTATAATAAATGAATAAATAGTAATAATAATCGTGAAAGGTAGGCGATCATAAATATTCTATAATCCTATTTGATGGTAATATTCAATGCAAGTTCTTCGATAAATAATATTCGATAATTAGAATTTCTGGAAATGAGAGGAAGTCACAAATAGGAATAATCGATCTCTACCGAAAATTCAAGATAGATGCCAACTCGTGACCAGTTCTCAACACACATTGATTTTAGTGACCAAGATTCGAATCGCAGATGGAAGTTGGCAATGTATAAGACGACGTTCCACCTGCTTATACAGACAGCGGCGTCCCGCTGTATTTGGCTGGAAGGCGATCGATTAGTTTTAAATGGAATATGCACAGTCTTACCAGGAGGTCTTTTAACTGGACTGTAGGCCCTCGACTTGGTCTGCTTTCTTTGAAGGTTAAGGTTCCGGTCTCAAGGGCTATTTGATCAGGTTTGAATTTAGCGCCAAAAGAACTGCTGGATACACGTGGTCTTGTGTTTGGGACCAGATATCTTTCGTGTAATGGTAGTTTCTTTCTTTGGCAATTCAATATTTATATGATAATATCCAAGCCTCCTAAGTCTGGCAATGTCCTTCTTCCAAGTAGGGGGGTTAATACCAGACACGTTTCGGGGTTTTAGAGCAGTGACCCCTTCATCAGTGGTTGACATCCCCCTGTTCATACCCCACCTTTATAGTGGGTAAAGTGTGTGTGGAAACCTGGTCTGGAATACGATTTTTGGGGGATTGAAATCTCTGAATGTCAGATTATCAAAAATTCACATATCTCTACATATAAGAATATTGCTCTTCTTACCGATCATACATCACTGATCATACATAAATTAACCATCTTATTACTTCTAAAGAATAGGAGACACATTTCAAAATTAAATAATAAACATGAATAAAAGCATATATAAAAAAAATATAAAAACATTGAAAATAGATATTTGCAATTAATTAGACAAAAAACCTTTCATGTGATTACTCAACATCTCCTTCGGGATCATATGGTATAAAAAACGCACCCGTATCGCATGCGGTTTGAATGCGGTTCCAGTGCGTTTTTATCTAAAAATTGAAAGAAAATTTAAAGGAGGGATCAGTTCTCATGATCTCATCAGCTTTATAGTAGTATAGAAGATGATACACAATAAAAAATGTAATATACCGTATATACTCGAGTATAAGCCGACCCGAGTATAAGCCGAGGCCCCTAATTTTACCCCCAAAAATGGGAAAAATTTGTGACTCGAGTATAAGACTAGGGTGGGAAATGCAGCTATAATGCAGAGTGTATGTGTATATAATGCACACACTCTACATTATATACACACATCTGCAAGAGGGTGACTCAGATTGATGGGAGTCTGACTCTGACTCCCTGTATTTAATGCAGAGTGTGTGCATTATATACACACACACTCTGCATTAAATACAGGGAGCCATCCACAGATCTCCCCCCTAAACAGTGCCATCCACAGATTCCCCCCTAAACAGTGCCATCCACAGATTCCCCCCTAAACAGTGCCATCCACAGATCCCCCTCCCCTAAACAGTGCCAGGATGGCACTGTTTAGGGGAGGGGGGGATCTGTGGATGGCACTGTAGGGGGATCTGTGGATGGCACTGCCATCCACAGATCCCCCTACAGTGCCATCCACAGATCCCCCTCCCCGACGCTCACAGCAGTATATTTATAAAGTAGTATTCATCAGTATTCTTTAACTTTGGATATCTTACTTTGTCTTTACTCCGGTAATAGCAGCCGCAGGCAGTGCGGGGAGCGGCGCTCACTCACTGACGTCACGCGCCTGCTCCCACTAGGCGGCGCAGGCGCGTGACGTCAGTGAGTGAGCGCCGCCCCCCGCACTGCCTGCATTACCGGAGCAAAGACAAAGTAAGATAGTAGACTCGAGTATAAGACGAGGGGGCTTTTTGAGCACAAAAATTTGTGCCCAAAAACTCGTCTTATACTCGAGTATATACGGTACAATAAAAAAAATTTAAAAAGATGATATACAATAAAAAAGTTCTTTAGAACTGTACACTGGATACAGAATTTGAAAAGGAAACCATGACGGACCAATTTCTTGATAAAAAATACCCTATAGAAATTCTTAATGTAGCTCTTAATAAGGTAAAAGAAATGGACAGGAAGGAGTTTTTTATTGGAAAAAAGGGTAAAGAAGTGAATACAGTGGATTCTAACTTACGTCTGATCTTGCCCTTTAATGGGGACTTTAGGGAAATTCAGTTTATTATTAACAAACACTGGCACCTACTGAAAAAAGACAAGATATTAAGCACATTGATACCATCTAAACCCAGAATTAAATTCACTAAAGCCCCCAATTTGAGCATTAAAATAGCACCCACTGTTCAGAAGAAGAGGATTAATACCCCCTCCGTCAAATCTTGGGCAAGCATTCAGGGTTTCTTCCGTTGTGGTAGATGCAACAACTGCAAATTAACTTTGTTTCCTAAAAAAAAACAATAGAAATAAGGTCAACTACAAACAATCTGTGAATTTTTTACGTGGTAGCACGGAGGATGTAATATACGTGATAGAATGCTCATGTAAATTTCAATATGTAGGGAGAACAAAAAGATCGTTGAAAAAACGTATTGCAGAGCATGTCGGCAATATAAAGAAAGGATTTGAAAATCATTCATTGTCATATCATTTTAAAACAACACATAACCAAGACCCTTCATGTCTAAGATTTGCAGCTATTGATAAAGTACACAAGGACTAGAGAGGTGGGAACCATGTAGAGAAAATGTCGCGTTTGGAAACAAAACAAATTTTTGAACTAAACACATTGCAACCGTCAGGTCTAAATGCAGACTTCGAATTATTTGTTTTTTTTATAGGATGGGCGCCGTCTGTCGATGATTAACTGGACGATATTTTAATATTTCCAGTTTCTCCTCTACATTTAGCCCCCATCCAATAACTTTACAATCAGCATAAAGCATACAATAAGAACAAAATGACATGCTATATATAGCTGGCGCTGGCCTATATAGAGAAAAAAATTTCTTCTAAAAAACTTTTTTATTGCATATCATCTTTAAAAAAAAATTATTGTATATTCAATTTTTTATTGTGTATGATCTTCTAGACTACTATAAAGCTGATGAGATCATGAGAACTGATCCCTCCTTTAAATTTTTTTTTCAATTTTTAGGAACCGCATTGAAACCGTATTCGATACTGGTGCGTTTTTTATACCATATGATCCCGAAGGAAATGTTGAGTAATCACATGAAAGGTTTTTTTATCTAATTAATTGCAAATAGCTATTTTCAATGTTTTTATATATTTTTTTTTATATATGCTTTTATTCATGTTTATTATTTAATTTTGAAATGTGTTGCCTATTCTTTAGAAGTAATAAGATGGTTAATTTATGTATGATTAGTGATGTATGATCGGTAAGAAGAGCAATATTCTTATATGCAGAGATATGTGAATTTTTGATAAATGTCAAGGAACCATGAACCAGACGTACAACAAGAGATACGTGGAAATAAGAAGGCTTTATTGCAAATCAAGCTGTAAGCAAAAGTCCAAACGGATGGCTAAACCGGAGCAGGGTCTTGCAAAGCCAGAGGTCAGGAGCCAGAAGGGTAGTCAGACGAAGCCAGGATCAGGAACCAGAAGGGTAGTCAGACGAAGCCAGGATCAGGAACCAGCGGGGTAGTCAGACGAGGCCAGGATCAGGAACCAGAAGCAGCAGCAGTCTTAGAAGCATGTGCACACAGGAGGACCAAGCAAGGAACTGAAGCCACAGACCTCCTATATATATGAGCTAGGCATCCAGCTCCTCCCAGTGGGAAGGAGAAGCCGCAGGGTGGGAGGCTACAAGAAACCCAGAAACCAAGATGGCCGCCAGCACATGTCAAACGAAGGAGAACAGCAAGAAGGTAAGACCATGACAGTACCTCAAGGGCCCCTCCTCCGCGGAGTAAGGAACGGTTTCTGAGGGAAGCGTGCGTGGAAGGCTCGGAGCAAGGCAGGAGCATGGACATCTGCGGAGGGAACCCAGGAACGCTCCTCTGGACCATAACCACGCCAATGGACCAAAAACTGCAACCGACCGCGGACCAGGCGTGAGTCCAGGATATTGCTCACCTCATACTCCTCACGATTGCCCACTTGGACCGGACGAGGCCGAGGAACCGAGGAAGTGAAACGATTACACACCAATGGCTTCAACAGGGAGACATGAAACACGTTGGAGATCCGCATGCCAGGAGGAAGCGCAAGGGCATAGGCTACCGGGTTTACCCTGCGAAGCACTCGGAAGGGACCAACAAAGCGAGGCGCCAGCTTGGGAGTGGGCACTCGAAGGTTGAGGTTGCGGGTGGACAACCATACACGGTCTCCGACCTGGTAGGAAGGAGCGGGCGCTCGTCTGCGATCAGCCTGGAGTCTCTGGCGCTGCGCAGAGACCTCAAGGGACCTCTGGATCTGTACCCAAGAAGCACGTAGGACGGAAAGGTGATCCTCCACAGCCGGAATATCCTGGGGAGAGAATACCTCCGGTAACACGGCAGGTTGGAACCCATAATTGGCCATGAAGGGAGACGTCCCAGAGGAAGAGTTCACCGCCGTGTTCCTGGCAAACTCAGCCCAAGGCAGGAGGTCAACCCAATTGTCTTGGTGATCGGAGACATAGCAACGAAGGAATTGCTCCAAGGCCTGATTGGATCGTTCTGCGGCCCCATTGGACTGAGGGTGGTAGGCCGAGGAGAAAGAGAGATGAATCCCCAACTGGGAGCAAAAGGCGCGCCAGAACCTGGACACAAACTGACTCCCCCGATCCGACACAATCTCCTTGGGCAAACCGTGCAACCGGAAGACCTCCCTGGCGAAAATCGTGGCCAACTCTTGTGCAGAGGGTAACTTCTTGAGAGGAACACAGTGGCACATTTTGGAAAACCGATCCACAATCATGAGAATGACCGTATGGCCCCGGGATGCAGGGAGGTCCACAATGAAATCCATCCCCAGGTGTGACCATGGGCGCTCCCCGGTGGCTATGGGTTGCAAAAGGCCCAACGGAAGGTGCCGAGGGGACTTACTCTGGGCACAAACGGAGCATGCCGCTACATATGCGGCGATGTCGGAACGTAGAGAAGGCCACCAGAACAGACGTGAAACAGCCCAGGACAGCTGATTCTTTCCAGGATGCCCCGCGGCCTTGGAGTTATGGTAGGTTCGCAACAACCGAGTGCGCAACTTCTCAGGCACAAAACATCTGCCGTTGGGTCTCCCAGAGGGAGCACCAGATTGAGCCGCCAAAATCTGCTCACCCAGGGGAGAGGTCAGGCTGGTGCGAATGGCGGCCAGGATCTGATTCGGAGGTATGACCGAAGTCGGAATCGACTCCTCCCCGGACAGCTCGGAGTACTGCCGTGATAAGGCATCCGCTCTGATGTTCTTGGAACCGGGTAGGTAGGAGACCACGTAATTAAAACGTGACAAGAACAGAGCCTATCTGTCCTGACGTGGTGTCAATCTCTTGGCCTCAGAAAGGTAGGTCAGATTCTTGTGGTCCGTCAGGATGAGAACCGGAACCACCGAACCCTCGAGCAAGTGCCTCCATTCTTTAAGGGCCTGCACGATGGCCAATAACTCCCTGTCACCAATCTGATAGTTGCACTCCGCGGAAGACAGTTTCCGGGAGTAAAACCCACAAGGAAGCAGAGGACCCTCTGGTGTTCTACGCTGAGACAGAAGGGCGCCTACTCCCGTCTCAGACGCGTCCACCTCGAGGACAAAGGGCAACCCAGGGTTGGGATGCGACAGAATCGGAGCCGACACAAAGGCGGACTTTAGAGCCTCAAAAGCTCGGATGGCCTCGAGCGGCCAGACCTGGAAATTACTGCCCTTCCTGGTCAGATCCGTGAGAGGCTTGGCTAGCATAGAAAAGTCCCTGATGAACTTCCGATAATAATTGGCGAAGCCCAAAAAGCGCTGCAGGGCACGAAGACCACTGGGCTGGGGCCACTGTAAGACAGCCGAAACCTTCTCAGGATCCATGGAGAACCCCTCAGCGGAAATGATGTAACCTAAGAAGGTTACCTGGGATCGGTGAAATTCGCATTTCTCAAGCTTACCGAACAGCCTGTTCTCTCGTAACCGTTGCAACACTCGTCTGACATCCATAATGTGGGCCTCCATGGGATTCAGAATATACCAAGATGTCATCCAAATAGACCACCACACACTGCTGCAACAGGTCACGGAAAACATCGTTGATGAATTCCTGGAAGACTGCGGGCGCATTGCACAACCCAAAGGGCATAACCAAGGATTCATAATGACCTGGTCCTGGTGTTAAACGCGGTCTTCCACTCATCGCCCGCCTTGATCCTTACCAGGTTATATGCCGCCCTCAGGTCGAGTTTGGTAAAGACCGTGGCCCCTTTGAGGCGATCGAACAGCTCGGAAATCAAGGGTATCGGGTAAGCGTTCTTGATCGTGATGCGATTGAGACCTCTGTAATCGATGCAAGGCCTCAACTCACCGCCCTTCTTTTTCACAAAGAAAAATCCAGCCCCTGCCGGGGACGAGGATTTGCGGATGTGTCCGCGTGAAAGCGCCTCCCTCACGTACTCCTCCATGGCCTCATTCTCCGCTACCGACAGTGGATAGACCTTGCCACGAGGAGGAACGGCACCAGATTGTAACTCTATGGCACAATCGTATGGGCGGTGCGGAGGTAGGGCAACCTGCGCGCACCTTATCGAATACATCCCGGTACTCTTCGTATTCAGGAGGCAACAGAGAGTCCGAGGAAGTACACAGCAACTTGACAGGCCCATGGATGCAACTAGCCCCACACTGCGGTGACCACGAGAGGATCTCGGCCGATCTCCAATCGAAAGTCGGATTATGCTTCTGGAGCCAGGGGTACCCCAAGACCACCGAGTAGTGTGGAGACGAAATAACCTGGAGACAGACCGACTCTCTGTGAACGGCACCAATGGCTATCCCCACTGGAAGGGTCTCATGAGTCACGTGTGGCGGCAGAAGGGGTCTGCCGTCTATCGCCTCAAGAGCCAGTGGGGAACCTCGAGGCTGCAGAGGAATGGAATTGGCGGCAGCGAACACACTATCAATGAACAAACCACCAGCACCAGAGTCCACCAACGCCTGGGTCGTCACCGAGCCCCCGACCCAGGAGAGGACAACAGTGATCAGTGGTTTGTCAACACGGGAAACCGGGGACGAGGAGACTCCACCCAAGATCTGCCCCCGACAGGATCTCAGGTGCGAGCGTTTCCCGGACGGTTCGGACATGCCAACCGAAAATGCCCACCGAGACCACAGTACATGCATCGGCCCTCGCGTCTCCGGAGTACCCTCTCCCCCTCGGACAGGCGAGCAAACCCCAGCTGCATGGGTTCACCCCCAGACAAGTCATCCCCAGGAGGCGTGGGAGGAGAGGGAGGCACGGGTGGGACAGCAAACGTAGGCGCCAATCTGTTAGAAGACCTCCGCAGGCTCTCCTTAAAGGAAGGTCTCTCCCTGAGTCTGGTGTCAATCAAAATCAGGAAAGAAATAAGAGACTCGAGCTCCACTGGTAGGTCCTTAGCTGCAACCTCATCCTTCAAGGCATCCGAGAGACCATGAGAGAAAGCAGCGACCAGAGCCTCATTATTCCAGCCCACCTCTGCTGCCAGGGTACGAAACTCAATGGCGTATTCAGCTACGGATCGTGAACCCTGTCTGATGGACATAAGGAGCTTCGCAGCAGAGGCAGCACGAGCCGGCACATCGAATACCTTCCGAAGAGAAGCAACAAAACCGGAAAACTCGGCAACCACCGGATTGTTGTTCTCCCATAAAGGGCTGGCCCAGGCCAAGGCCTTGTCCGAGAGCAGCGAGATCAAGAAGCCCACCTTTGATCTCTCAGTAGGAAAGGCATGTGGCAGCAACTCGAAATAAATGCCCACCTGGTTAAGGAAACCTCGGCACTGAGTTGGCTCTCCCCCAAAGCGCTGTGGAAGGGGGGCAGAACCGGTCATACCCCGAGACACCGCAGGCGCAGCAACAGGTGTCGGGGTAGACTCTGGCGCAACAACCGGAGCGGCAGTAGGAGCGGGCCCAGGAGCGACAACCGACCCATCGGCAACGGAAGCGAAATGAGCCGTGCGTTCAAGCAGGGTTTGCAACGCCACAGCGAACCGACCCAACAGGTGATCCTGCTGATCAAGTCTGGCAACCAGCGTAGGTAGCGAGGATGGCCCTGTACCGTCAGAATTCATGGCTTGGTCCTAATGTCAAGGAACCATGAACCAGACGTACAACAAGAGATACGTGGAAATAAGAAGGCTTTATTGCAAATCAAGCTGTAAGCAAAAGTCCAAACGGATGGCTAAACCGGAGCAGGGTCTTGCGAAGCCAGAGGTCAGGAGCCAGAAGGGTAGTCAGACGAAGCCAGGATCAGGAACCAGAAGGGTAGTCAGACGAAGCCAGGATCAGGAACCAGCGGGGTAGTCAGACGAGGCCAGGATCAGGAACCAGAAGCAGCAGCAGTCTTAGAAGCATGTGCACACAGGAGGACCAAGCAAGGAACTGAAGCCACAGACCTCCTATATATATGAGCTAGGCATCCAGCTCCTCCCAGTGGGAAGGAGAAGCCGCAGGGTGGGAGGCTACAAGAAACCCAGAAACCAAGATGGCCGCCAGCACATGTCAAACGAAGGAGAACAGCAAGAAGGTAAGACCATGACAATAATCTGACATTCAGAGATTTCAATCCCCAAAAAATCGTATTCCAGACCAGGTTTCCACACACACTTTACCCACTATAAAGGTGGGGTATGAACAGGGGGATGTCAACCACTAATGAAGGGGTCACTGCTCTAAAACCCCGAAACGCGTCTGGTATTAACCCCCCTACTTGGAAGAAGGACATTGCCAGACTTAGGAGGCTTGGATATTATCATATTAATATTGAATTGCCAAAGAAAGAAACTACCATTACACGAAAGATATCTGGTCCCAAACACAAGACCACGTGTATCAAGCAGTTCTTTTGGCGCTAAATTCAAACCTGATCAAATAGCCCTTGAGACCAGAACCTTAACCTTCAAAGAAAGCAGACCAAGTCGAGGGCCTACAGTCCAGTTAAAAGACCTCCTGGTAAGACTGTGCATATTCCATTTAAAACTAATCGATCGCCTTCCAGCCAAATACAGCGGGACGCCACTGTCTGTATAAGCAGGTGGAACGTCGTCTTATACATTGCCAACTTCCATCTGCACTTCGAATCTTGGTCACTAAAATCAATGTGTGTTGAGAACTGGTCACAAGTCGGCATCTATCTTGAATTTTCGGTAGAGATCGATTATTCCTATTTGTGACTTCCTCTCATTTCCAGTAATTCTTATTATCGAATATTATTTATCGAAGAACTTGCATCGAATATTACCATCAAATATTATTATCGAATATTTATGATCGCCTACCTTTCACGATTATTATTACATTTATGATCGGAGACCTTGCTTTATTGGCTTTTAGAAGTTATTTGATTATTGGGATCTGTATATAAATGTATGATTTTATTGTTTTAGGTTTTATAACATTACCGAGTTCAATATTACTACCAACTATTGCTGACATTTTATTACTATTTATGTGATATTTATTGCCAATTTTATTTTATTCAATAAAGATCCCTTTACTAATAGAGAGTGGCCCACTACTATTTATTCTGTTATTAAAATGATGCTGCTCCCAATTATTTTATGCACCTTTTGCACTGTGGTGATACCGGTACCTGCCGCTTTTTTTAAGTCTGCAAAAATTGCTCGCTGACTTTGTCTGGGCTGGTAGAAAACCCAAAATTCGGTTCTCTACAATGACCAGACCATGGGCTAGGGGGAGTATGAGTATCCTGGATATTAGGAAATATTACTGGGCCTGTGTCCTTATGCAAATCAAGGAATGGTGGTCATACGCCAGCAACAAGAGATGGGTGACCTTGGAAAAAGCGATTTTCCCCACCCCCCTTATTGCACAGTTTAATTTGCATCACCAAAAAACTCTGGGATCTCCTGCCTCTCTGGCTAGTATAAAGGCTTCAACTACGGTATGGAAAAGCCATCTCCCATATTTAGCTACTCTACCTAAAACTACTATTCAGAACCTACCCTTATTATACTTGAATGTCTGGATTCCAGATCTGCAATTAGAGAATTGGTTGGTGGTAGGGATCACTAAAATTGCCCATCTGTTCAAGGGGACAACCCTGGACTGTTTTGAAAGTCTAACCTGCAAATTTAACATTCCACAGAGAGATTTCTATAAATACCTGAGGATAAGGCATGCTGGATTTTCCTATTACAATCCTAACCTTTCTCTCATCCTCCTGTGGGTCTATTAGAGGCATCTCTTTCTTTTACAACATTTTGATATCTCCAAATACAACTGTGAAACCTCCCTTTGTCCTTAAATGGGAATATGAATTAGGGGTGGAACATCCGATGGAGGATTGGTATCTAACCTTTTCTATAGTGAAACAGATATCTTCAGGGGCTACACATTGGGAGACTGCATTTAAAATACTTCTCCGTTGGTATCAAACACCTCGTATTCACAAGCTTAATCACACATACCCCTCTTATCAGGGGCGTAGCTAAAGGCTCATGGGCCCTGGTGCAAGAGTTCAGCTTGGGCCCCCCTTCCCTCAGTGCTCTGTGGCCAGGGGCAGGGGAGCACATAGCCTTCATGTTGCCTGAGGCCAAAATTTAAAAGGCACACCCCCAAGCTAAATTCTCAATCTAACCCCTTCCCTTCAGCCAGAGATGTGACAAGCTATAATACTGCTACCTCTGCACCCCCTATAGCTACGCCCCTGCGCCTTATTATTGGAAGAATTGCGGCCTCATAGGCACATAAAATCATGTATGGTGGGACAGCCCACTGATATCTAAGTTCTGGGATTCAGTGTTCCTTCTGCAGAAAGTGGTAGGATTGCAAATCCCCAAATCGCCATCTCTAGCCCTTTGCTTTGTGGGTCTCATAGACCTTACCTCACAGATTAGGATAGTTTGTGGTCAGATCATTTTAGCATCCAGGGCGATGATTGCCAAATCCTGGAAATCCAGCTCCCCGTTGACCATCAAGGAACTAATCTCTATGGTTCAACTACACTTTGAGCTAGAAAAAATGTATGCCCCCCAGTCAAACAGACAGTCCAAGTTATTGAAATGTTGGGATCCTTGGATCCAATTTCCCAAACCGTAGCTGCTACTCGCAACGCCTGTAACAAACCAGCTCTCCATTTTTTCCAGGATAATACTTATCAAGACAAGAGGTGCCATTTTGTCTTTGTTTTTGATTGTTATTTTACTGTTTCTGTTCTTACTTTTCTGTTGTACATTAAGAAAAATGTTCCTGAGACTTGCTTTAATTTTCCTGCTTGGACCACTTTCACTGTGTTTTGAAGCAAGGTCCCCTCACACTGCAAAATGTAACACATCTCTTAAAAAAAATTAAAGTAAAAAAATATATATATATCCCAAGCTCTGAACATATCAGGGAGCACTGTTTAATCCATCATCCAAATATAATGGGGGTATGGCACAACTGCAAACCTACCAAGACATAGCCGTCCAAATAAACTGACAGCCCAGACAAGGAGAGCACTAATTAGAGAAGCAGCCAAGAGGCCCATGGTAACTCCAGAGAAGCTACAGAGATCCACAGCTCAGGTAGGAAAACCTGTCCACAGAAAAACTATTAGTCCTGTGCTCCACAAATCTGGCCTTTATGGGAGAGTGGCAAGAAGAAAGGCATTTTTGAAAGCAAGCTATAAGAAGTCCCATTTGCAGTTTGCCACAAGCCATGTAGGGGACGCAGCAAACGTGTGGAAGAAGGTGTTCTGGTCAGTTGAGACCAAAGTTGAACTTTTGGGCATAAATGCAAAATGCTGTGTGGCGGAAAACTAGCACTGCACATCAGCCTGAAAACGCCATACTCACCATGAAACATGGTGGTGGCAGCATTATGCTGTGAGGATTCTTTTCTTCAGCAGGTACAATCCTGGAGGAAAATCTGGTAGAGGCTGCAAAAGACTTGAGACTGGGGCAAAGGTTCACTTTCCAGTAGGGTAACAACCCTAAACATTACAGCCAGAGCTACAATGGAATTGTTTGGATCAAAGCATATTCATGTGTTGGAATGGCCCAGTCAAAGTCCAGACCTAAGTCCCATTGAGAATCTGAGGCAAGACTTCAAAATTGCTGTTCACAGACGCTCTCCATACAATCTGAGCTTAAGCTATCTTGCAAAGAATAATGGGCCAAAAAAGTCAGATGTGCAAAGCTGGTAGAGACCTACCCCAAAAGACTTACAGTTGTAATTGCAGTGGTCCTACAAAGTATTGACTCAGAGGGCCTAATACAAATGCACACCACACTTTTCCGATTTTATTTTTTTAAAAGACTTTTGAAAACCATATATCATTTTCTTTTCACTTCACACATACTTGCTACTTTGTGTTGGTCTATCACTAGTGTTGGGCGAGCATGCTCGGTTGAACACCATTTTGACTCGAGCATCGTGATGCTTGGCACATCGCTGTGTTCGGCCGAATACAGTGTGTGCTTGAGCGCGATGCTTGAGTCTCCACCCTGCATGTTTGTTGGCTGGTACGCAGCCAATAAACGTGCAGGTAAGTACTGCCATTCACTGTAATGCCGTAGCCATGTTGGCTGCTGGCATTACAGTGATTGGCTGGCTGGAACACGTCATGGGGTGCTATATAGCACGTGTTCGGCTCAGTCTTAGTCAGGGAGAGCAGAAGGGAGAGATAGTGTAGGGATTGAAATAGCAATGTGTAATACTTGTTATAGACCCAAAAGTCCTTTTAAGGACTATTGTGTGTGGCAGCAATATATATTTTTAGTGCAACCTGCACTAAATTGCTAAAACTTGTTATTGACCCAAAAGTCCTTTTAAGGACTATAGTTGTATCTGGCAGCAATATATATTTTCAGCGCTAAATAGCTTTCAATTGTTTGGCCGCTGCAGACAGCGACATTATCTGTGCTACATCTCCTGTCTAACGTGTGCACAGCTGAAAAATATCTGTAACATCCAGTGTACTTTTTCTGTGGACAGTGTCTGCTGCGGACAGTTACATTACCTGCGCTACATCTCCTGTATAACGTTTGCATATCCGTATATTAATTCAGTGTACCGTATTTTTTGCCCTATAAGACGCACCGGCCCATAAGATGCAAACAAAGGTTTTTGAGGAGGAAAATTAAGAAAAAAATATTTTGAACCAATAGGTGTGCTTTTGGTGGGTTTTAAACTAATTGTGGTCTGTGGATGGCGCACTGTTATGGGGGATCTGTGGATGGCAAACTGTTATGGGGGATCTGTGGGTGACGCACTGATATGGGGGATCTGTGGGTGACTCACTAATATGGGGGATCTGTGGGTGGCTCTTATTGGGGTCTCTGGATGGCACTGTTATGGGGATCTGTGTATGACATTTATGGGGGGATCTGTGGATGACACATATATAGCATCATATGCTATGTGTCATCCACAGATCCCCTCCATAACAGTGTCCCTGTAGTGAATGACCCTCAATACAAGGGGTGGGGGTCGCATCTGCTTTTATAATGACAGTGGGGCCCGTGCAGTGACTGTATTCTACTTCACAGGCCCCGCTCACTGTATAATCGTATCTGTATTCTGTAATAGTTAATTATGTATATACCGGTAATCGCATAATCAGCGCTACTTACAACTACAAGCGCTCGGTACGTAGCAGAGAGGAGGGAGGATGCAGGCCAGGAGGACGGGCGCTGGCAGCGTGAGTCACTACGTCATGCGCCCACGCCGCCTGCTTCATTCATAAAGTGGGCAGCGCAGGCGCGTGACGTAGTGAGTGACGCGCCGCCCGCCCATCCTCCCGGCCTGCCTCCTCCCTCCTCTCTGCTACCTACCGAGCGCTTGTAGTTGTAAGTAGCGCTGATTATGCGATTACCGGTATATACACAATTAACTATTACAGAACACAGATACGATTATACAGTGAGCGGGGCCCGTGTAGTAGAATACAGTCACTGCACCGGCCCTGCTGTCATTATAAATGAGGACGTCGGCCCCCAGCCCCTCCTCCCTCACAGCTGATACACCCGCTGCGCGGCATCGCGGCGGGTGTGTCATTGAAAATACGGCAAAATCAGCAGCAGTCGACCCATAAGACGCACTGCTATTTCCCCCCCACACACTTTTGGGGGGAAAAAGTGTGTCTTATAGGGCGAAAAATACGGTAATTTTTTATTAGCCGCTGGTGACAGCAACATTACTTGCGCTAAACCTCCTGTTTAACGTGTGTGCATCCTAAATATCAGTGACATTAATTTAGTGTAATTTTTTATTAGGCGGTGGTGACAGCGACATTACTTACGCTATAGCTCCTGTTTAACGTGTGCGCATCCTAAAAATATCTGACATTCTGTGTACTTTATTTGCACATACACTTACAAAACCTGCGCTACTGTACATGTGACTTACTTGCAAGCATATATACCATTTAATATGCGCAAGGCGAGCAGTAAGGGATGGGGAAGTAGCCATGCTGCTGATGGTGCACGCAGAGGCTGTGGCCCTGGGCGCGGTGAAACTGTGCCTGCTGACAGAGCACAAGAAACACACTCATCCACGATACCTACCTTCATGTCCCAGTTTGCAGGGCGGCGCAGGACACCACTCTTGAAGTCAGACCAGTGCGACCAGGTGGTCGGTTGGATTGCAGCAGATAATGCTTCCAGTCGGTTAAGCACAACCCTGTCTTCCACAAAGTCCAGTCTCAGTAGCCAAGAGTCTGGTCAACAGAATCCTCACCCTGATACTCCTTCCACCCACCATGGAGAGTCTTGGCAAACAAGTGATCCCACACTCGGATATTCCGAGTTGCTGTTTTCATCGCCATTCCTTAATTTGGGCCTCTCGCCAAAGCCCGCTTGAAGAGGGACATGAGGAGATCTTGTGCCCTGATTCCCAAACTCTGGAGCATCCACAGTCAGAAGAAGATGACGGTGGGGAACGGCAATTAGTGTTTCACTAGGTCGATGATGATGATGATGAGGCACAGTTGCCAATAAGTCAACCGCAATTAGTGTTTCAAGAGGTTCATGATGAAGATGAGACACAGTTGTCAATAACTGAGGTTGTTGTTAGGTGAACAAGTCAGGAGGGTGACCAGAGTAAGGAAGTGGAAGAGGAGGTGCTGGACGAGGAAGTCACTGACCCAACCTGGGAAGGTGACAAGCCGCAACAGGCTGGAAGAGACAGTGGGGTGGCAAAAGGGAGAAGGCGGGCAACACCGAACAGGCCTGCAACTGTTCCCAGAACCACCTCCTTGCGGCAATCTCCCTTGCCAAGGGGTAGATGTTCCGCAGTTTGGCACTGTTTTGAGGAAAGTGCGGACAATAAAAGAATTGTCATTTGCAACCTGTGCCATACCAAAATGAGCAGGGGCGTAAACACTAGCAACCTCACCACCACCAGCATGATCTGCCACATGGCATCAAAGCACCCTAATAGGTGGGCCGAACGCCTGGTCCACAACCAGTGTCTGCGGGTCACACCACTGCCTCCTCTTCCCCTGTATTACATGCTGGCCAAACCCCTGTCCAAGATGCAGGCCCGGATGCCTCCCGCCATGCACCTAGACCTTCACAAGTACCATCAGCTTGCTCATTCACTTCTGTGTCCCAGTGCAGCGTACAGATGTCTATACCCCAGGCCTTTGAAAGTGCAAATATCCAGCCACCCACCCACAGACCATAGCACTAAATGCGCACCTTTCCAAATTGCTGGCCCTGGAATTTTGGCCACTTAGGCTTGTGGACACTGAGGCTTTCCGCAGCCTGCCGGCCGCGGCTGTCCCGCGGTACTCTGTCCCCAGCCGCCAACATTTTTCACGGTGCACAGTCCCAGCCTTACACCAGCATGTGTCCCGTAACATCACCCATGCCCTGACCAACACAGTTATTGGGAAGGTCCACTTAACGACTGACACATGGACAAGTGCTTTTGACAAGGCACACTGGGTGAATATTGTGACGGCCGGGAGCAAGTTGTACCCTGGGATGGCACAGGTGCTACAGACGCCAGGGATTGTGGGCCCTACTTCCGTCAGGGTCTCACGGCCTCGGTGTGTGCCGTGACATTTTCGCCGCGCATGCTGGTTGCTGGTGGCAACTTGTTTTTATGCATGTGTGTGCGCTTTCCCTGCTTTGGTGTGCACGGGGTTAAGGTGTGCTTGGTAGGTGTGGTGGGTGTGACCTCAGGCCTCCTATATGTTGGTGTGGTGGAGCCTGAGTGTCAGTTTGGTTTGTTTGTCAGCTAGGTGTGAAGCTCTGCTCCTGGGCTGAATGATACTGTCTGTCTGAGCTATCCTTATTTGTTATTTTGTATTTATGGCTTTGTCTGTTGTCGCCTCCGGTGTGTTTCTGTCATTCCTCCCCCCACCTGGTGTATGTAGTTATGGTGCGGGTTTTGTTTTGAGGTTTGATTGTTTTATGAGGCTCCCGAAGGGGCGGGCTTTCCCAGAGGGGTTTAAGCGAAGACTCTCCTGTGGGCTTTTCCAGCTTGGAGCCACCTTCCATCATGGCCACGGCAGGTAAGTGAGGATTGCATAGTTATGTTACTGTGTAACTTACCTGCCATACTGTTTAGCCCATGGCCTTCTATTCTGCTTGCCACTGGGCCGTTTGAGACACCATTTATCCGTTGTGTTGGATGAATGGGTGGTCTCTGCCCTCTCATTAGGCCTAGGGCTTTGTAGGGATAGCAGGATCCTAGGTTGGTGAGCATGAGCCCCCTTACTTTCTGAGGCGGCTCATGCGCTAGGAGTCTAGGGAGAGCTCAGAGTTACATTAGGAGGTGACCTGCTCCCTGTTCCTTGCTATCTGGCGTTGCAGCCACAGCTATTGCACTGTGGGGGGTTTTCCCCACTCCCCGTCTTGACATAATAACAAATAATGACATCAGTCAGTAGCTGGAAGCAGTGTAGCACTGCAGTGGGGAAGCTGCAACAGGCTGTGCTTAAACTGTTCTACTTAGGTGACAAACAGCACACCGCCACAGAGCTGTGGCAGGGGATAAGGGACCAGACTGAGCTATGGCTCTCGACACTCAACCTAGAACCAGGCATGGTTGCGTCTGATAATAGCCTTAACTTGGTGGCGGCTTTGGAGCTCGGCAAGCTCACACACATACCATGCTTAGCCCACGTGTTCAACCTAGTGATTCAGCGATTTCTCAAAACCTACCCCAATTTGCCTGAGCTACTGGTGAAGGTGTGCCGTGTGTGTGCCCATTTCCGCAAGTCATCGACAGCTTCCGCCGGTCTGGCAATGCTGCAGCAGCGCTTGCAATTGCTAGGTCACCGACTGTTGTGCGACGTGAGCACGTGCTGGAACTCCACGTTCCATGGTCATCACCTTTCCAGTCAGCTTCCGCTCTTCACAAGCGATGAGTGGGCATTGATGTCTGATCTCTGTGAAGTTCTACGCAACTTTGAGGAATCAACACAGATGGTGAGCGGCGATAACGCTATTATCAGCGTAACCCTCCCACTTCTGTGTCTACTCAAACGCTCTCTGCTCACAATTAAGGCAGATGCTTTGCATGTGGAAGAAGTGGAAATGGGGAAAGAAAGTACACAGGGTTATAGCCAGACCACCCTCAGTTTGTCGTGTCAGCGCAAATTGGATGATGAGGAGGAGCAGGAGACGGTTGCCTCAGCTACAGAGGGTAGTACCTATGGAAGGTTTATTCCATCTGTTCATAGTGAATGGGTAGAAGAGGAGAGGGGAGGATGAGGAGATTAAGAGTCATCCTTCTGATGAGGACAGTGAAGTCTTTTCTGCTGCGACTCTGGCACACATGGCTGACTTTATGTTATGTTTTTGGCCAACACCGATTACTAGTGGTTCACCCTTCTCAACCCCCGCTACAAAGAGAACTTATCATCTCTCATTCTTGTGGTGGAGAGGACGAGCAAAATGGTGCAATACCAGAAGGTCCTTGTGGCCTAGTGTCACAAGGAGCGAAATTTAAGATGGTCAATGAGTACATAGCAGACCGTGTCAGCGTCCTCAGTGATCCCTCTTTGCCTTACAACTATTGGGTGTCCAAGCTGAACACGTGGCACGAACTGGCGCTCTATGCCTTGGAGGTGCTGGCCTGGCCCGCCACCAGCTTGTATATAGTGCTGCTGGGGGCATAATAACTGATAAGCGCATCCGCCTGTCAACTAAAAATGCTGACCGTTTGATTCCTCTAAAAATGAATAAGTCATGGATTGCCCCTGACTTCTCTACTCCACCAGAGGAATGCAGTTGAACATAAAGGCACTCTAAATGTGGCTTCTATGGTGCATTGAATACACTGTATTCCCATGCACCCCTTCCACCACTAAAAAGGGTATATGGTTCAATCTCCCTTTTCTCGTCCTCCTTTTCCATCATATCAACATGCTTATTAGGCTTCCCTGGCTCATAATGTATTAGAGGGTCAGCTCAGCAGCGGGCCCTCACCCATAATGTTTTAGAGGGTCACCAGCAGGCCCTCACTCATAAGGTGTTTGAGGGTCACCAGCAGGCCCTAGATGGTCAGCTCGGCAGCAGGCCCTCACCCCTAATGTTTTAGATGGTCAGCTCAGCAGCAGACACTCACCCCTAATGTTTTAGATGGTCAGATCAGCAGCAGGCCCTCGCCCCTAATGTTTTAGAGGGTCACCAGCAGGCCCTTGCTCCTAATGTTTTTGAGGGTCACCAGCAGGCCATCAATGATAATTTTTCAAGGGTGTGTATGATGCCCTCCTTTATGTGTAAAAAAATGGTATATTAGAGTGCCGATTCCTTGTAATTTTTGGCAGCCCTTTCCCTTAGTACATAGGCTTTATAAGTGTAGGGGTCCCACTACCTGAACAATTGTACCACAATGTGAATGAGGCCCTCCATTATGTGACATACAGGTTGTATCGGAGTGCCTCTTCTTTGTAATTTTTGGCAGCACCTGCACTTTATATACAAGTAAATAGTGTTTCCTAACAATTTTTCCTCTAAAATCAATTTTATTTTCGGTTTTGTGCGTATTATTGTTAGTCTGTAAAATTGGCGTACTACTCAGACAACTTTGTTCCCAGCAGCGACCTGGGAGTCCAAGATGCATCCAGACATCCTCCCCATGCTGTTCCCGAACCATTTCAGTGGTATTTCCATCAATTTCTGTCCTTTTACTATGAACCAGACACCCTCCCCTCTACAGTGAAGGGGTTGCCTGGTTTAATGCTCGGGTTCTCCTATTGACTTCCATTGAGCACCCGAGCATCCCGAGGGGTTCTACTTGAGCACCCAAGCACTTTGGTGCTCGACCAACCCTATCTATCACATAAAATCCCAATAAAATACATTTAAGTTTCTAGTGTAACGTGAAACAATGTGGACAAGTTCACAATACATTTTCAAGGCACT
The DNA here is from genome assembly GCF_014858855.1 of Bufo gargarizans. Taxonomy (NCBI): domain Eukaryota; kingdom Metazoa; phylum Chordata; class Amphibia; order Anura; family Bufonidae; genus Bufo; species Bufo gargarizans. The sequence continues at coordinate 179,779,587 of NC_058084.1, read as the reverse complement.
GTATATATGAAGAAACTTAAAGGCACAGCTTTATGCAGCCGATTAGAAGAGTTGAATCGAAAATAATCCAAATCAAGCTCTTGGCAAGGCAATTACCTTATCTGTTAATAGACCTTTATTAATTGTAGAATTTTTTTTCCAATTCTAGACTTTTGTTTCATAATTATGTTTACACAGAAGAAAACGTCAACCCCCAATATATTTTTGTCATTGTAGATCACATTACACTGTCTCCAATTTGTATTAAGACAAAAAGTATGCTTGAAAATAATGTAGAGCTGAGAACATGTACACTGGGTATGGACCCTCTTTATAATTGTAGTTGTATAACATTGTTAATAGATTCTACATATAGAGAAACCATTTTTTTTTTCTGCTGGATTTCAATATACATCTGGTATAAGGGGTCTGGTGGATTCCATGTGTTTGCAATGCATCTAGGGGTAGATACTTTTGTACATACCTGTGCATGCCTCCATCTGCAGTGGGAGGCATATGGAGGTACAGTAGAGGGTTTCATACCTGCCAACTTTTGAAAATCATAAAGAGAGACAATATTTGCGGCGCGCATCACGTTATGGTCTAATATACAGGTAGAAACCATACAGATAGTTTAGTAAGGATCAATTTAGTAATCATATTAATGCTCACTTATGCATTAATTCCCCAGGTCGAAAAGAGGGACATTTAAGGATCAAAGAGGGAAAGAGGGATGTGGGTCAAAAAGAGGGACTGTCCCACCAAAAGAGGGACACTTGGAAGGTAATGGGGTTTATGGGCTTCTGTGGAAGCCCTATTAAGGCTCCATGCAAATCAGCGCTAGTCTAGCTTGAGTGGAGCAGCTTTTGAGCCATGGTGTCTCAAGGGCTCCACAGAGGGGCCAGATGTACTATAAAAGGCCAGTGCACTGGGTTATAATGCTGTTTTATGATAGCTGCACAATAATGGTATGAATAAATCAAGTTTTCTTACTGTAAAAATTAAACTTGTATAAAGTATATAGATCCTATAAAGGTGGAACACAGTGCACTCAATTACACTTGATGGTTGGGAGGCAGTGTGTATTTTTTGGGGCTAATGTGCATGAAATGTACACCTCTACTTCTGTGAGTTAAGCTGGCCACACAGTCAGATTACTACTGATTCATCGATACACATGTATGAGGGGAGTAAGCCACTGCTAGACACCTCTGGTGGTGGCCTATCTCCCCAAGAACAAAAGAATGGGGCATACTGAAAACCCAGACGTCTAATGTTTTTTCTTTAGGGTATAGTCGGAATGCTCCACCAAAATTCACCCAGCATTAATTTAATTTATATAGCTAAGTTATCACTTGCTACATCTGTACTGTATGGGTCCATATATAAGTGCCAATGTTATGTATCAGTACAATCCACAATAGGGTCATGTGCTTGATGCCTTAAACTGCACAAGTGAAAGTTTACTAAGACTTTCATTTAAAGGGTAACTGTTATTTTTTTTATTTATTTGCTAGTTTATTAGAGCTAGGCATGTATATTTGAGTTAGTCTGTCAATGATTGTCGAAAAATCTGTAATTACCTTATAATAACAGCTTTCATTAATGTACCCTGTCCCTTTCCACTGCTCTCTTAAAAGACCATTGCTAGGCCTTGTCTGTCTCTGGCTAAGAAGACAGGAAATGATAAAAAAATATGCTGGAATCGCACTCACCAGAACTTGAGGTCAACCGGTATGCAGCAGCCTACCTGGAGTCCAAGATTCATCAGGGCTCCTTCATGATAAGTCCAAGAAAAGAGATGGAGGCAGCATGACCGGTAGAAAAGTCCCTTTAATGGGAACAGCCAAGTGAACAAACGTGCAGCAGTTGTGACGTTTCGGCTGCTTCACAGCCTTTATCAAACACAATGTGAAATCTAAAAGTACCTTTTCTACCGGTCATGCTGCCTCCATCTCTTTTCTTGGACTTAAGAAGACAGGAAGACGGAGGGGCGGTCCTTCACACTGCATGTCTGCATTAGGCTTCAGAGTGAGGAGGTGTGTCTCTCAGTAATCCAATCTGATTGGCTGGCAGGGAGCTGCTGGCTACAGCAAGTGTGTAGGGAAGTGAAGGAAAGCAGTTTTGGCCTCAGAAGAGCCCCCTTGAGAAGGTCCTCATGTTGTAAATGTTTAAACTGCCACAACTAAGGGGAAAACTCAATGAAAACTGTGGTATGTGAAGAAACTAAAGATTGCCTTATGCATGATGCTGCTGCAACAGTTACCCTTTAATAAAGTTACCCTTTAATAAAGACTAAAAACATATCAGACAACATATTCTTCAAACCACCGATAATCAGATACTCATGTCCTACCCTGAGGATAGGCCATCACATAAAGAATTTGACAATCCCTTCAAGAGTAAAGCCACATATAGTGGCTGATACTCATCACCCCCTTTATTTCATTGGGATAGATCTTGCTAATTGCCAAAATTTTTGAAATATTTGGCACAGTTTTTAATGGAAAAACCATGCTGACATTAGGCAGGTCAAGGAAAGCCCATTTCCCCTCCTTCATTACCAGACACATTTATGTTTTTCTAACACATCTATAAAGTTTCCTCTTGTTTAATTATTGAAGTAATTTGTGTGTTTTTTTTATTTGACACAGGGAGAATTACCAGAAGAGGAACTTTTAAAGTCTGTTTTGCAAGTGACTGTTGTAATTTTAACCAAATTTATCAAATGTGGCATGATTTTTGATAAATTTGTCCCTACACACAAATTTTGTCTGTTGTTTTTGTACCACTAAAAAGCACCAGCACATATTTTTTGGACCAACTGATTTTTGCTGCGATTTTGTGGTGGTTTTTTTTTCCGGAGATTTTATTTTGCAAACTGTGTTCTCTCATTAGAATTTTTTTCATGGGTTTTTTTCCCCTATAGTGAAGGTGATGTGAAAATGCCAAAAAGACAATAAAAACACTAGTCTGCAAAAAACTAATGTATGAAAGCAGTCCTACACTTCTATCTTGAAATGTTACCCACTTTACCCCTTTCCATGGATTGAGAGTGCAACAATCTTTGCAAGCTTTGTGTTTTCTTATTTATTTAATATCTAAACTGACCAAAAATATAAATGCAACACTTTCGGTTTTGCTCCCATTTTGCATGAGCTGAACTCAAAGATCTGAAACATTTTCTACATACACAAAAGACCCATTACTCTCAAATATTGTTCACAAATCTGTCTAATTCTGTGTTAATGAGTAATTCCTTTGCCGAGATAATCCATCCCACCTCACAGGTGTGGCATATCAAGGTGCTGATTAGACAGCATGAATATTGCCTTAGACTGCCCACAATAAAAGGCCACACTGAAATGTGCACAGTTTTGCCTTATCCAGAGCATTCCAAACATGCTCAATGGGTGACATGTCCGGTGAGTATGCTAGCCATGCAAGAACTGGGATGTTTTCAGTTTCCAGGAATTGTGCACAGATCCTTGCAATATGGGGCCGTGCATTATCATGCTGCAACATGAGGTGATGGTCATGGATGAATGGCACAACAATGGGCCTCAGGATCCCATCATGGTATCTCTGTGCATTTAAAATGCCATAACTAAAATGCACCTGTGTTCGTTGTCCATAACATATGCCTGCCCATACCATAACCTCACCACCACCATGGGCCACTCGATCCACAACGTTGACATCACTAAACTGCTCGCCCACACGACACCACACACGCTGTCTGCCATCTGCCCTGAACAGTGAAAACCGGGACTCATCCATGAACAGAACGCCTCTCCAATGTGCCAGATGCCATCGAATGTGAGCATTTGCCTACTCAAGTCGGTTATGACAACGAACTGCAGTCAGGTCCATACTTCCAGTCAGGTCCATACTTCGATGAGGACGAGCTAACATGCAGATGAGCTTCCGTGAGACGGTTTCTGGAAGTTTGTGTATAAATTTTTTGGTTATGCAAACCGATTGTTGCTGCAGCTGTCCGGGTGGCTGGTCTCAGACGATCATGGAGGTGAACATGCTGGATGTGGAGGTCCTGGGCTGGTGTGGTTACACATGGTCTGCGGTTGTGAGGCAGGTTGGATGTACTGCCAAATTCTCTGAAACGCCTTTGGAGGCTTATGATAGAGAAATGAGCATTTATTGCACGGGCAACAGCTCTAATATATTAGTCCTCACACAGTTATGTCATCAGAAAAATAAAAATTGGCGCTTGGAATGCAGTGGCATAAAACCTGATTATTTTATTTAAAAAAACAATGTTTTTTTTATGCAAGTAGTATAACATAATAAAAACTACCGTACATAATTTGGAATCATCATTATTGTAATGACCCACAGAATAACTTTATCATATTAGGGTACTTTCACACTTGCCGCAGGACGGAACCGACAGGCTGTTCACCCTATCGGATCTGTCCTTCCGCTATTTCGCCGTGCTGCCGGACCGCCGCTCCGTCCGCATTGACTATAATGGGGACGGGGCGGAGCTGAGAGGCCGCCGGACTAAAAAGTCGGACATGCAGGACTTTTAGTCCGGTGGCCTTTAGCCGTGCACTGCCGTACTACGCCGAAGCTCCTCTCCGTCCCCATTATAGTCAATGGGGACGGACCGGCGGCACAGTGAAATAGCGGAAGGATGGATCCGACAGAGTGAATAGCCTGTCGGATACGTCCTGCCGTAAGTGTGAAAGTAGCCTTATTTAGATCACACAGTAAACGCCATAAACATATAATAATAAAAGTTATTTAATACACTATAGGTATTCCAAAATAATAAAAAAAAAATGCTCTATTTAAGAGAGATTGCCTTTGCTTCAATATAATGTAGTTCAGTCTGTATAATTAGGTATACATCCTGTTACTGAGCTGCACCAACAGTTTACACATGGTCACTTTCATCCCTCAACTGCCAATAGACAGGGCACTGATACAGAGTGATCTGCTTCTGTAAACTGTGACCGATACAGGGGGAGCACTGCAGCAGAGAGGACACACCCCATGAGCTGCCAACCTGAAGAAAATCTAGCAGAGAAATTAGAGCAGTGAATGGGTCGATCTCTGGATCCACATGAAGTACAGGGCTGGTTCTGGCTCTCTTAGAAAAATACTGTCCTGTACTATATGTCTTATGATTTTCATTTTTAGCGTAATCATGTGAAATTTTTCCCTGCAAGTGGGGCTGACAAATGTTAGGCGGAAAAAGAACACTGCACACCAAAAAAAAATTCTCATCCCATTTCCAACTATGAAGCATGGTTTGGGGCTACTTTGCCGTGTCAGGGTCTGGGCATCTTGCAGTCATTGAGGGAACAATGACTTCTAAGGTATATCAAAACATTTTTAAGGAGAATGTAAGGACAGCAGTCCATGACCTCAAACTAAGGAGAAAAGTGATATAACAAGACAATAACCCAAAGCACACACGTAAGTCATTTGAAGAAAACTTTTTGTGTCTTGGAATGGCTAAGTCAGAGTTCTGATCTTAACCCTTATGGAGATGCTCTGGCATGACCCAAAGTGATCTGTGTATGCAAGATATCCCACAAATATTGATGAACTGAAAATTTTTTACAATTAGGAATGGCCCAAAATTTCTCCTTAAAGGGATTCTGTCACCAGTTTTTGACCCCCACATTCAAAAATATGGTTATGCGCATGGAGCTCTTGTGATTCCTAATGTGGTCTTATAAGCTAAATCTGTAGGCTCATTTAGTGTAAAAAACGTTTTATCTAACCTGTCATTCATCTCAGTAAGGTGCCCAGGGGGATGCTCATGTCTTCCAGATGCCGCCCGCACCCGCCGCCGTTGGTGCCCAGCTCCTCCTTTGCTGTCATCAGCGCTGCCTCAGAATCATTTGCTACTCCTCCGGCTCTCCCTCACTCCCCAATCCTTCTTCTCTAACATCCCGAGCGTACGCACAGGCCTGTGCCTGATGCGCCCGTGCAGACTTCTCCGTTCGGCTTCATTGAGCGAAGTGCGCATGCGCTGGCACTTCGCTCAACCTCCCAATGACGGCAGCCTTCAGGTTGATTTTTAGCTCAAAATAAGTACAATGCGATAATTAAAAAAAAGCCTTTAATGTTGCTGAAATCTTATTTGCAACTTTTACAACTACAGGAAACATTTGTGGAGGTGATTGCTGCTAAAGGGGGATCTGCAGGTTATTAAATTCATGCATTCCCTTACTTTTTCTCCCTACAATGTGTATGCTTGCTCAAGGTGCTCAATAAAAGACGTAAATGGTGCAATTGTTTCTGTTATTAGTTTCGTTAGATTGTGTGTCTGTAAATATGTCTTAGATAAGAAACGGAACAAATTTTCTTAGTAATCAATGTATAAAACTAAGTAACTGCATAGGGTTCACTTACTTTTCTTCCAACCGCACATGTGGCCTTACCCTGAAGGTGTATCCCAATGAAATAATTTAGAAATTAATTAAGTTAAACATCATTTTTGTAAAATGTCCCACATAAGAGACCTCCCCCATTCCATGTGCACCATCACAGCATGTTTTTGACCTTCTTGCCTTCTTGTCTATTGTCAGGTCGCATTTTTGTTTTTTTATATTATTTCTTACATTTTGATGAAAAACACAAATTATCCGACATAGTTTCCATGAACAGCATGCCTTTTATTGTAGATACTGCAAAATCTGCTAGCACTCTGAAGAGTAATAGGCAAACTAGGCAACGATATGTAGTGTACGCTACCAGCATAGATACAATGAAAGAGCTACAATACAGTACTAGGAACGCGTAGAAAAGAAATAAATTAACGGAAAAACTGCCTTTCCAGCAATGGAGAAGTGCATTTATCCATCAAACCCCATGCTAGTGCCGAGAGGGGAACATAAACTGTAATTCTGAAAAAATGTCATGACTTCAATCCAGTTCCAAGAAGAGCTTTTCCCTCTGAACAGACCTGATCTTCCAATGATTCATACCAAGAGAGCAATCGTCACGCCAAGGGAGCGTCCTCATCATCGTGAATTTGTAAAAAGTCAGATATAAGAAAAACATTGCCAAGTGCAAAAATTGCTTCATTTGCAAGATTTCACCACTTGCTCGTAGGGTGGTGGAGGTGTGTTGTAGTAGGATGGGGGAGGTGGGAAAGCTGGGTTTCCTTGAGGGGAGTTTGGCTGCATGTGAAATGAAGGTGTGGCTAGGTTTCCCCCTGGATCAGAATAATATGGCATTCCTGGCTGCTGAGGTCCTGAAATAGAGAAGTCAACACATCAGATGACCAATCAATGTTTTTTGAAGTCCAGGCAGTGGACACATTTTAAATATGTTAGTGGCTATCTTGAGTTTCACTAAGGCTACTTTCACACTAGAGTTTTTACTGGATCCGGCAGGATTCAGAAAAAACGCTTCCGTTACTGATAACACAACCATCTTCAGCCATTATGAACGGGTCCGGTTGTATTATCTTTAACATTGCCATCTGTCATGAACTCCATTGAAAGTCAATGGGGGACAGATCCGTTTTCTATTGTGTCAGAGAAAACGGATCCGTCCCCATTGACCTGCATCCGTATCCCAGGACGGAAAGCAAACTACAACATGTTGCGGTTTGCTCTCCAGTATGGGAACAGAACAGAATGTATTTTGGAGCATTCCGTTCTGTTCAGTTTTGTCCCTATTGCCAATCAATGGGGACAAAACTGAAGCGTTTTTTTTTTCCAGTATTGAGCCCCTATGACGGATCTCAATACCGGAAAACGAAAATGCTAATGTGAAAGTAGCTTGACAGATCCAACACTCTGTTTTTCCAATTAAGAGTTTCTCTTACTCTGATGTAACCCAAAAATGGAAGCATTCACAGAAATGTGAAAAGACTAATCTTCATTTCGTCATAGCCAGAATATTATCTTTTAAGGGAACCTGTCATCAACTTTATGCTGTCTATACTAAGAGCAGAATAAAGTAGACAGGCGGGTTGATTTCAGCGGTCTGTCATTTAAAATGTAAAAGTAAGGGCGGGTTTAGATGAGCGTTATGGATTCCGTTTTTTTTCCGTTATAACAAAAAATAACGGAATCCATCAGACGGAAGTCAAAACGAAACCCTTTAAGAGGCATACCGTTTTGATCCGTCATAATAGAAGTCTATGGGAATCATAACGGATCCGTCTGGTTCCCGTTATACAAGACGGAAAACAAAGTCCTGTCGACAGAACTTTTTTTTCCGTCTTGCATAACGGGAACCAGACAGATCTGTTATGATTCCCATAGACTTCTAATATGACAATGGTAAATCAAAACGGAATGCCTTTTAAAGACTTCCGTTTTGCCTTCCGTCTTATTGATTCCGTTATTTTCCGTTATAACGGAAAACAGTGACTGAATCTATAACATTGATGTAGACAAGCCCTAAGTGGTTGCCGAGAACCAACATCACGATCATTGCAGACTGGACCTGGAAGAGTCACGGCCACCTGAGAAGAGTCTTGGTTATTCATGAATTCCTGCTCTCCCTGCCCACCTGCCGATGACTGACAGTCTTCTACCTCATTTTCTTCCTTTCTCTCTAGGAGAGAACTGCCAATCATCAGCAGATGGTTGGGGAGAGCAGGAGATTATGAATAACCAGGACTCTTCTCAGGTAGATTTGACTCTTTTCCAGGCCTGGGCTGCAATGATTATGATGCTGGTTCTCAGCAACTACTTTTAGCTCATGAGTGACACACCACTGAAATCAGCATTTCTGTCACTATTTTATGCTGCCCTCAGTGAGGTCAGCATAAAGTTGATGACAGGTTCCCTTTATGGATGAGATCATAAGAGGCAGCCCGGGGTGGCTGGAGTTCCAGAAACAGCTTCTATGGCGGCTTTCTTTCAGCTTGTGTGTGGTATTGCAGCTCAGCTCCATTGAAGTGCGAGATGCTGAGCTGCAATACCACACACAACCTGTGGAGTTTTCGAAGAAGGCAGCCATGTTTTTCTAATCCAATATAACCCCTTGAAATACACCTGTCTAGAAAGGTGTACTAAGGGAGCCTGCACATGATGCATATTACGTGCTGTTTTTCCGTTCTGATTTTCATGCAGAAAAACTGCAGCGCAATACAGTACCAGCAAAGTGTATGAGATTAGACCAATCTTCTGTAAACTTAGCTTTTTTATTAGGTGTGAAGATTGACCTGCTGTACAGATTTTACAATTGTTGTGGAGTTTTTTTTTTGTATGTTTGACCCTTTTCAATGGACAGGGGAGATCTGTGGAAAATCCACACCAAAAATGCTTAAAAACCATCGACACCAAAAACATTTTTTATGCGTTTTTGGTGTGGATTTCATAGGGACTTTCAGCACATAGGTCTCTGAGATTTCAGCCAACCAGAAAGAACATTATTATCTCCAAATGAAACAGAAGTGGCCAGCCTGCTCATCTGGGAAGTCACATCAAGGGAGACATTAAGGCTTTTTGATGATTGGGGTCCTGTTTCATCTAATGTAAAGCTGACACTGCATTCCACCATAAGAACATCATATCAACTGTAAAACATGGTGATGGTGCTGAGATGGTGCAGGGATGCTTTACTAATTCAGGGTTTGAGAAACTCAAAATTCTAAAAAGAATGTCTTGTTATTAATCCACAATTTAATCCCTTCCTGACATCTGCCATATATGTACGACAGATGTTGGGTCTTTAACCCCTTCAGGACACAGCCATTTTTCACCTTCAGGGTGCAGCCAAATTTTGCAAATCTGACATGTGTCATTTTATATGGTAATAACTTTAAAACGCTTTTACTTATCCAGGACATTCTGAGATTGTTTTCTTGTCACATACTGTACTTCATGACAGTGGAAAAATGGAGTCAAAATATTTCATTTTTATAAAAAAAAAAGTGGAAAGATTTCCAAATTTCAATTTCTCAACTTTTTTAATAGATACTAATACCTCCAAAAATAGTTATTACTTTACATTTCCCATATGTCTACTTCATGTCTGTATCATTTTGAAAATTACATTTTATTTTTTGGGATGTTAGAAGGCGTAAAAGTTTAGAAGCAAATCTTAAAATTTTTAAGAACATTTCCAAAACCAAATTTTTCAGGACTAGTTCAGTTATGAAGTCACTTTGTGGGGCTTACATATTAGAAACCACCCATAAATCACCACATTTTAGAAACTACACAAAACTGATTTTACAAACTTTGTTAACCCTTTAGGTATTCCACAAGAATTAAAGGAAAATGTATATGAAATTTCAGAATTTCACTTTTTGGCAGATTTTCCATTCTAATAATTTTTTTCCAGTAACAAAGCAAGGGTTAACAGCCAAACAAAACTAATATTTATTGCCCTGTAGTTTACAGAAACACCCCATATGTGGTCTTAAACTGATGTACGGGCACACGGCAGGGCGCAGAAGGAAAGGAACGCCATATCGTTTTTGGAAGACTTCACTGGGATAATTTTAAGTTGCCATGTCCCATTTGAAGACCACCTGATGCACCACTAGAGTAGAAACTCCCCCAAAAATGACCTCATTTTGGAAACTACAGGATAAGGTGGCAGTTTTGTTGGTACTATTTTAGGGTACATATGATATTTGGTTGCTCTATATTACACTTTTTCTGAGGCAAGGTAAAAAAAAAAAGCAATTTTTGCACCGTTTTTTATTTATTTTATTTACAATGTTCATCAGACAGGTTAGATCATGTGGTATTTTTATAGAGCAGGTTGTTACTGACACGGCAATACCCAATATAACTTTTTTGGTTGTTTGTTTCAGTTTTACACAATAAAGCATTTTTGAAAAAAAAAGATTTTTTAGTGTCTCCATATTCTGAGAGCCATAGTTTTTTTTATTTTTGGGGCGACTATGTAGTGGCTCATTTTTTTGGGTATGAGATGACGGCTTGATTGGTACCATTTTTGAAACAAAAAAAATCATGTTTTAGCGTCTCCATATTCTGAGAGCCATAGTTTTTTTTATTTTTTGGGCGATTGTCCTAGGTAGAGTCTCATTTTTTTTGCGGGATGAGATAATTGATTGGTATGATTTTGGGGTGCGTATGACTTTTTATTGCTTGGTATTACACTTTTTGCGATGTAAGGTGACAAAAAGGATGGCTTTTTTTTATGGTGTTCATTTATCGTTCATTTTTAATCTTCGTGATTGTTGCCTAATAAACTTTATTCACTAGACCAGGGTTTCTCAACTCCGGTCCTCGGGACCCACCTACCAGTCATGTTTACAGGATTTCTTTTGTATTGAGCAGGTGATATAATTAGTGTCAATGCATCAGAATTTACCACAGGTATTCATTTTTTGGGATATTCTCAAATCCTGACCAGTAGGTGGATCCCGAGGACTGGAGTTGAGAAACCCTGCACTAGACTCTTGAGAACCCATTCAAGAGCCCATTTTATTGTACAAGTACCTCCAAAGTATTCAACATTCTACCTCCTGTTCAAGCAATGGTAATGCGTCATCACTCATTATTAATATTTAATCCATTTTTATTATTGATGTTCAGCTTTTAACATGCTAGTATTTAAGTGCTGTGTTGTCATATGACATTTGCTTGAACCATTGGTACACACCATCTAATACTGGCCAGAATATAAAGAGAGTGTAGTGCACACCGATGTACCCTGATGTACACCTGACGTATTTCACTGTCACTTTTATGGTGGTGAAAGTGACAGAGAACTTTAGTAAATCTTTTACAACTATTACTGCAGAAAACTGGTGTAATTCCAGTGATACATATGCCCCAATGTGTAGACTTTTCTTACAATGACTCATAAAGATATATGTAAAGTGTTTCTCAGACTCGGACAGACCTGGTGGAGGCCCAGGTGTTTGCCTTGTATATGATACATTAAATGTTGGTTCTTCTACAAGCAATGGTGGATACATTCGCCGTCTAATGAAAAATCCTGCTCCGCAACAAAACAGAACTCCCATCATCAGTAGAAACCTAGAGAATAAGATCAGAATATGTTATTTTGTCATAGAACCATGACCTTAGATGTTTTCCTGATCTGTTCTACTCCCCAACTACAATTGGTTGCAGATATAGGTGACCCACCCCATGGTCCTGCATTAGATTTTGAATGCTTGAAAAGTATAATGGTCACAATGAAATGCAATTTTACCTTATAGGACTAGAACAGGCACAACAATTAGTTTGTCATTTTAGGGCTTAAATAGTCCTATGAACAATAGTCAGTTTCTATATATATACAAAAAATGTATCGGAAAACAAGACATTTTTTGACTGATTAAGAGAAAGTATAAGAATAATTTTTTATTCATAAGTGGTCATTAACGGCTTTAAAAGGTTGTCTTATCAGAGACGATGGGGGCATATCGCTAGGATATGCCCCCATTGTCTTATAGGTGTGAGTCCCAGCGGGAACAGCACCTATATCGAGAACAGAGCCCCGAAAGTGGTGGAGAGCGAACTGCGCGTGCGCAGCCACCTTCCATTCATTTTCTATGGGCCCATCGAAAATTTCCGTCAGGACCCATAGATGTTAATGGTAACGCTGGTCAGTCATGCGCGGTGCGCTCCCATTCACTTCTATGGGGAGAGCGTTTGGTGGTGGCTGGACCGGAGCCCTCTAGCCACCACCTTGCAGGGCTCTGTTCCTGATATAGGTGCGGTTCGCAGAGGTGGGACCCCCGCCTATAAGACAATGGAAGCATATCCTAGCGATATTCCCCCATTGTCTGAGATGAGACAAGCCCTTTAATTTTCAAGCAATAATTCTGTAGCATTGTCATGTCCCTCAGAGTTTCCATTTTTACCTTCTATATAGTTAGTTGCTTGTTGTGTATACCTCTTTACATATCGTTCTTCTTGTACAGATTTACATAAATGGCATGACTACCCATGTGGGATCTCAGGATCGATGGGAAACACTTGAATTAACCTTGGCAAGTAAGCTGGGCCCCTCTAGTCTACCTTTTTCCTGGATTCTAACTTTAAAGGAGTTTGCCCATCTCAGATGGCATATCGTTAAGATATCAGACATGGTGTGGGTCTCACCTCTGGGACCTGCTCCTATCCAGAGAATGGGGCCCATGAAGTGAAATAAAGCACACTGCACATGCACAGTGTGCTCTTCACTCATTGCTATGGGAGTTTTGAAAAGAGCCAAATGAGTGCTCTCAGCTATTTTCAGAAGTCCCATAGCACTGAGAGGAGAGTGCACCATGCAAGCATGGCCACCTCTCCATTCACTGCTATGGGACTGTCAGAAATATAAAATCGTCTGTTTTCAGAACTCCCATAGTGGTGAACAGAGAGTGGCCGCGTATGTGCAGCTCACTTTGGAGGTTCATTCTGGAGATAGCAGCAGGTGCCCAGACATGAGACCACACCCATCTGACACTGATGGCATATTTTAGCGATATGCCATCAATGTCCTAGAGAACGGCCCTTTAAACTTGTGGTGTTGGAGATCACTGCTAATTACTCTGTCTCACCATTGCTTTATCCATAATTGGACGGATAATAATGCACTACTGAATGTGTGATGATGCCCGGACATTTTGTCTGCTTCCTTTTTTATGACTTTATTGTTATACTTCTTGGGTAAAAATTATTTAGGTAATAATTATCTTTAATGCTCCTTAAAAGTGATAAGAAAATGATGAAGATGTTACAGAATAAGTGATACTAATATTGCAGAATTATTTCTTTAAACTTTATATTTTTTTTCTACACTATCAAAGCACATAATTGGAACCCTCCCTCCCCTGAGACCACCCAACATTGTTTGTATGACGGAGAACAGAGATCAGTTCTCCTTGGGTTTTCTGTAAGAGAAATGCAGGTGCTGACCACAGCAGTATTTATTCTAACCAATTTTAGACCATAATCTAATGGTGGAGAATGGATACATCTAGTGTTTTTATTTTATTTTATTTTTTGCTTTTGAGCCGGGCACACCTGAGGGAGGGAAGCTGGCCATTTGGGGCACTGATCTATTTATTAGAGTGAAGAGCTGTCACAACGAGCATCTTATCTGTGTGGTGCTGTAGGGAAATTTAATACTTGCTGCCATGTTTTCATCGGGGATTCCAGAAGCAAGACACTCTGTGATCAGAACTCAGTAGACAACCCCATAAAGTCTGCATAGACATATACATTAATATACATACATATTATCTGCATGAGAATTATCAGCCTATAGCTTAACATGCGTATTGATTAGTGTCCTTCAGTGCAGCTTCAAGGCATAATGTAACCTACCAGAAATACCATAACCGCTGGATAGAGAGTGCCCGTACACAGCATCTTGATCCACAGCAGTCCTCATATGCCCGACATCTACAAATAACAATATATAATTTATTTTCAGCAATATAGTTATTATATTACAGTTTTTAAAAGAGAAATAAGAATATAATAAATTATATTAAACTAAAAGAAAAAGAATTGACATCTTGATTGAACCAAGTCGACCATTGATATAGGTGATGTGGGCGGTGCGATATGTGGGTGTGGCTTGAGGGTGGGCGGGGACACAGGGGCCCCATAATCTCCTATTGCCTGGGGGCCCCATGAGTTGTCAGTCCGCCCCTGCATAGGTTATATCCTGGAAAATGTAATTAATCATATGCTAATTTTGCATAGAACAATAATGTATCCACTGTCCATGCCATACTTACATTTTCCAATTTATTCAAGAATCCTACCCAAAATTTGCCATGCTAAAATGACACATACCCAAGAATAGAGATGAGCAAATCGAAGCTGACGAAGTGGAATTCGATCCGAATTTCAGGAATTATTCGATTCGCACCGAATTTCCTCATGCTTCGTGGTTACGAATCATTGGAGCAAGGAACTCTGGGAATGTGGGATAATCTACAATGCCATGCATGCAGCCAATCAGCAGCCAGCCAGCCCCTGTGATGTCACAGCCCTATAAATAGCCTCAGCTATCTTGGATTCTGCCATTTTCCATTGGTCTTATTAGCCCTTGTGCGGTGCAGTTATATATGTTCTAAAGCCTTTTTTGTTGTGTTTTAGTGGGGGGGAGGGGCTTATTAGCCGTTGTATGTTGAAGTGAGAAAATTACAGCCCTTTTTCGCGTGTATTAGTGGCAAAAAAAAAACGTTATTTGCCGAAGGCACCGGCCTAAATGTTTCTGGCGCAGGCACAGGACACAGCAGAGTAGGGGGCGTGGCAGCAGGGGTCACTTCGTGAGGCCTGAGCTCCCAGTGTCAGCTAGCGGTCGTGTCTTGACCAGCAACCCAGAGGTTCTTGAATGGTTGACTCGATCTTCGACTTCGTCGCAAGTGACATCAGACACCCCCAGCCAAGAGTCGGTGGGTTCGTCACACACAACTCTTAGTTGGCATGGTCCGGGAGCAGGCCCTGTGCTCTCACCCGTCCTCAACCTGCCTCTGTCCTTTTCTGTTCCATCAGCCAGAGAAGTACTATATGCTGTGGGCTCAGCTCCACTATACAGCGAGGACAAGCTACTAGGGGACAGTCAGTAGCTACTGCCCAGCCAAGATCCAGAGGAGACATCCACCGCTTCCTCCAGTAGGTAGGCAAGTAGTGATGAGGAAAGTGGCGTGAGAGCTGGTGTTGCGAGTGGTCAGGCTCCTGGCTCAGAGACTGTTGAGGAGGACATCAGTGACATGCAGACAGTACTTGATGATAATGTAGCCAATCGCAATTGGGAGTCGGCTGACGAAGGGGCTTTATCATCATTGGGAGAAGAGGGTGGCAGCTTGCGCGTGAGGCAGCGGCGGAGCCAGCAAGTCGGTAGCGTGGCAGGGAGTCTGCAGGGTGGTTGCAGCGGGAGCTCGGCAGCCAAACATGTTTGGAGTAGACCACTTGCTTCGCAGGAGCCTGCTGGCTGGGAAAGTAGCGGTGCAGGGGTTCGCGGCTGTAGTGGCGGTAGCAGTCAGTCAGTGCGGTGTGTGGGGGTAAAATCACTTACTCGGCGGTGTGGCAGTTAAGCCGTCGGGGAGGTGAACATGGCCATTTGTCGAATCTGTGGGCAGATGGTCAAGCGTGGCCACGGTCCTATGTCAACATATGCAGCATCACCATAAAGTGGTCTGAGAGAACCGTGGCTCCAATGTGATGGTCCAACCTGCTGCAGCAACCACTGCATCACCCAGTGGCACGCACCCGATTTCAGGCAGTCAAGGCTCCACCACCTCAGCCGAAGGAAGCTGTCTGTTCTTTCCATCATCTGCTGGTTTTGATGCTCCTGCTCCTCCTCCTAGTCAGTCATTCCATCCGCAATTGATGCCAAGAAACAACAGTATGCGTGTACTCATCCAACAGCGCAGAAGTTGAACGTGCTCCTGGCCAAGTTGCTGGTTCTGTGGTCACTCCCTTTCCAAGTGGTGGACTCTGTACCTTTCATAGAACTGATGGCTTGTGCCGAGCCGAGGTGGAGAGTCCAAAGCCGTCATTTCTTTGCCAAAAAGGCAGTACCAGCCCTGCACAAACATGTAGAACAGAAGGTGGGCCAGTCCTTGAGCCTGTCGGTGTCCGCCAAAGGGCACGGCAGCGCCGACGGTGGAGCTGTAACACCAGCAACTTGGCCAGATGACGCCGCTTCCGCCTTCACGTTCTCATGCCGTTGGTCCTGCGATAATGTCCGCCTCTGCCTCCTCATCCTCCAACTTGTCCTCAGCCTCCACTGCAAGGACAATTCACAGGGCCCCACCAGCATACCACATGTGCAGGGCATGGAGGTGTCACGCTGTTCTGCACCTAGTTTGTCTGGGCGAACAGAGTCACACATGGGAGGAAATGCTCTGCGTCCTTCATCAAGAAATCGAATCCTGGCTTTCTCTGCGACAACTCAAAATCGGAACCATGGTGACCACCAATAGGAAGAACAAGATGTCGGCGTTCCGTCAAGGAGGGCTGAGCCATGTGCCCTGCATCGTGCATGTGTTCAATCTGGTTGTCAAGCATTTTCTGAAGTCTTCCACCCATCTGCAAGACATCCTAAAAATGGCCAGGAAACTTTGCATGCACTTCAGCCACTCGTACACCACCAAGCACACCCTCCTTGAGCTACAGCGGCAGAATGGCGTCCCCCCAACATAGTCTGATATGCAACGTTTCTACCCGTTGGAATTCCGCCCTCCATATGTTGGACCGACTGTACAAACAGAGAAAGGCCATAAACGATTTCTTGATAATACAGGCAGACAGAGGTATTCCCCTTTGTAACTTCGATGTTAGCCAGTGGCAGCTCATGCGTGACACCTGCCGTTTGCTCGTGCCCTTTGAGGAAGCCATTTTATTTGTCAGTCGCCAGGACTTCGGGATGAACAACATCATTCCACTGATTCATATACTGGAAAATATGCTGGTATATCTGGCTGGTCAGGGCCTGGAGACGTGGTGCCTATATCTAACGGCCACATGAGCCCTGTGGGCTGAACTGGAGGAGGAGGACATTGGAGCACAAGCAATGTGTAGCAAAATGGGCAGTTTGTCTATACAGGTGACAGGAGAGGAGGAGCAGCTGGAGGAGCAGGATGGAGATGAGGAAGACGAGGCAGATGACCCAGACACACCATGGCAGTATGCAGTGGAGGCAGGGAGTCCCCCCGAGTAACTTGTGCAAATTTGCACGATGCATGCTCTCTTGCTTGTGTAGTGACAGCCGAATTGTCACCATTCGGAAGAGGGATGACTACTGGGTATCCACTATATTAGACCCTCGCTACCGGGGCCTTTTTTACACCAGTTGATAGGGAGGACAAACTGAACTACTATAGAGACATCCTATGTAGTCAGTTGGCCGCTGCCTATTTGCGCCATCGTCCATCCTCTCGCAGGTCTGACCGGGGGGCCCTCTGCGCTCACGTTTCACTGCCATGGCTGCTGGGAGTGTGGGGAGGGTCAGCCTGAGTCTAGAGTCGCTGATAAGTAGCTTTCTTCACCCACATAGTGAAGAAACTACTTACCAGCAGCGAGACATAGAGCACAACCTGAACCAGCAGGTGGTGGCATACTTGGAGTGCACCTGTGGCCGTCATTGAAGATCCGCTGGACCAGCTGTCCCCAACCGCCGGGCTGCGGCACAGGACCGGGTCCTGGAAGATGGTTTGCCGGGCCGCGGCGATCAGGGCAGTCTTTAACTCTGTACTAATGAAGCTCTTCCATTATGGAAGCGCTTCATTAGTACAGAAGGACCAGGAAGCGGTGAAGGATCTGTACTCACCGCTTCCTGGTCCACGGCTCAGCTATCGGCTGTGCAGGGCTGCGCACAGCGTCAGGTCGCTCTGTGACCTCATACTGTGTGCCGCTATACACAGCCAGCTGACAGCAGAATGAAGAGGATCGCGATGGTGACCAGGAGCAGGAGAGGTAAGTGGTCGGCTGATGGCTGACCTGGGGGGCATATGGCTGACATGAGGGGCTGACATGAGGGGCAGACATGAGGGGCTGACATATGGCTGACATGAGGGGCTGAAATATGGGGGGCTGACATATGGCTGACATGGGGGCTGACATATGGCTGACATGGGGGCTGACATATGGCTGACATGGATGCTGACATGGGGGTTTATGGCTGACATGGGGGGCTTATGGCTGACATTGGTGGGGCTTATGGCTGACATTGGGGGGGCTTATGGCTGACATTGGAGGGGCTTATGGCTGACATTGGGGGTGCTTATGGCTGACATGGGGGCTGATAGATGGCTAAAGGTTTGGGGGTTGATCTGAGCCATTGGGGGTCTGATCTGAGGTCTGATTAACATTGGGGGTCTGATTGCTGGTCTGACCTGAGGTGTAATGAAAAATATTGTTTTCTTATTGTTCTCCTCTAAAACCTAGGTGCATCTTATAGGGCGAAAAATACGGTACAGTGCAGCAGAGACCAGTGTAGCATAGACCATAATCAGTTTATATAGTCGTTATATAGTGTTATATATTTTAATATGCACCTTGTGTTTTGTTATGCACGTGAATCAGTCAGTCCCCCCTACCCCATAAGCCCCAAAAAATCGACAAGGTAATGATCGCAAATTTTCGTAATGCGAATTTTTAGCGCAAATTTTTCAATTTCCGAGCAAAAACATGATTGCTCCCTGCTTCTTGCTTGTGGGCCAATGAGTCATAGCACTATATCGAATATATTAGTTTTTCGAATATTCGTAATATTCTAAAACAAGAATATATAGCAATATAGCGAATATTCGGGGAAAAAAACGAATATAGAGCAATTTAGCTAATATAGTGCTATAATCATTTTTTTCAATAGTTGAAATTTTTTTCCAATCTGAAGTTCAGATGAGAAAAAAATTACAACTATTAGGCAAAGAAGATTATAGCACTATATTAGCTACAAAGTAAATTGCTCTATATTAGTTTTTTTTTCGAACATTCGCTATATTGCTATATATATTTTTTTAAAATATTACGAATATTCAAAAAAACTAATATATTCGATATAGTGCAATATATTAGTTTTTTTAGAATATTCATAATTTTTCCCATTTAAACTTATGATTCCTCCCTACTTCTTGCTTGTGGGCCAATGAGTCCACAAGCAAGAAGCAGGGAGGAGTCATGTTTTTACTCGGCAATTGAAAAATTTGCAATGAAAATTCGCATTACGAAAATTCGCTATAAAAGATTCTCGAATATTTGACGAATATATATCACTATATTCTAAATATTCGTGAATTTTCTAAGTACCTATATTCGTGATAAAAATTTGCAATTCGAATATTCATGATTAACACTAGCTGCCACCCGCCTGATGCCACACATCTGATGCCAAGTGCTCCTTCTTACACCCACCATTGTCAGTGGGTGCTGCCACCCACCTTCCCACTCTGTCACCGGGTCACTCTGTGGTCTACTGATGTTGCTGCACCTCCACACTATGTCACCTTGCCACTCTGTGGTCTCCTGATGCTACTGCTACCTCCACACTATGTCACATTGCCACTCTGTGGCCTCCTTATGCTGCTGCTGTTACCTCCACACTCTATCATTGTGCCACTCTGTGGTCTCCTGATGCTGCTGCTACCTCCACACTATGTCACCTTGCCACTCTGAGGCCTCCTCATGCTGCTGCTGCCACCTCCACACTCTGTTATTGTGCCACTCTGTGGTCTCCTGATGCTGCTGCCACCCCCACACTATGCCACCTTGCCACTCTGTGGTGTCCTAATGCTGCTGCCACCTTCACACTCTGTTGGTGTGCCACTCTGTGGTCTCCTAATGCTGCTGCCACCTCCACACTCTGTCAGTGTGCCACTCTGTGGTCTCCTGATGCTGCTGCTAACTCAACACTATGTCACCTTGCCAATTTGCGGCCTCCTCATACTGTTGCTGCTGCCACCTCCACACTCTGTCATTGTGCCACTCTGTGGTCTTCTGATGCTGCTGCTACCCCCACACTATGTCACCTTGCCACTCTGTAGCCTCCTCATGCTGCTAATGCCACCTCCACACTCTGTCATTGTGCCACTCTGTGGCCTCCTCATGCTGCTGCTGCACACCATGTCACTTTGCCCCTCTGTGGTCTCCTGATGCTGCTGCCACCTCCACACTATGTCACCTTGCCACTCTGTGGTCTTCTGATGCTGCTGACACCTCCACACTATGTCATTGGGCCACTCTGTGGACTTCTCGTGCTGTTCCCACCCTCCCCACTCCATGACTGGGCCACAATTTTTTGGCCTGGTTGACATAATCATTTATTTGACCCTCCTTCTGATCTGTCAGAAGGAAGGAAAAATTAGACACATAACAGATCCTGTCTGTGTAGCAGCTGTAAGGCCTGTATGGTCCCATCAGAATTGGCTTATGATTTGGTAGCCAAAAGCAGGAGTGGGTACAAAACGCAGAACATATACAAATATTCCATTCACGTGTCATCTCTGTTTTGGATCCACTCCTGTATTCTTGGCATTAGCAATACTGATTAATTACAGACCAAATGCTGGCCGAGTGAAGGCGGATGCTCAACAGACAGGGTCCTTTTTTTGGGGGTTATTGTTCTGATGGATCAGAGGAAGGGCAAAATAATCAGTGACGTCAACACAAACTTACTGCTGACAACCACTTCACTCTGTCAGGGGGGCTCTACTTGTATAAGCGCTTAATAGAACAGGTTGTGTAGACATCTATGTGGAATCAGCTGACGACGGTGTAAAAGAAGTGTGCTCTTTCACGCTATGGTAGGATTTTGGGCCTCTGCACGGTTCTTTATACCTGACGCTAACATCGACCTGTAAGGCGGAGTTCACACTTTAGTTATTTGCTCAGTTTTGGCCCTGTAACTGCCCAAATACGTGAAGTCTGCAGTTATTCTAAGAGCGACGCCTGCCATGTACATGTCATACGAACTCACAGTATTATTTCACTAGCACAGCGGACTCACTATGCGTGGTGCTGCAAGGCACAGTGTTCTACACCACTATACAGGCTCTCTGTAGCCAGGAAATAGCCTCTTTTTAACGTGATTCGCCACAAATTCATTAGGATCGAATAGTTTTGGAAAATTCGTCCAAATAGAATTTTTGAGAAATTCGCTCATCTCTACCCAAGACTAATGCTTGGGTCATGCTCCGTGGTTCTATACATATAGGACTATCTTTTGATTGCAATGTAAACATAATAGGGATGTAATTGGCAGCATCCACCTATCATAGAAAGTTACATCACATTTACATGGAAGGTTTATACTGATAAACAGGTTGTTCAGAGATGCAGAATATGGCAGAGCTGAAATCTGAAACTTTGGGGCACACTGCTATATAAAGCATTCGAACTCATTACGGCAAAGCATTTTGCTCCTGGACAACTGGTTAAATTGTATCAGCCTACATTAATCATATTTTGGATTACATTAAACTGCAATCTAATAACTTCAATAAAAACATAATTTAAGCAAAGCCTTAAAAGTGAGCTAGTACAGCTTATAAGGAACTTCACACAAAATAACTAATACCAAAACAGATTTTAGCCTAGGCATGGCAAAAAAATCCCAAATAAACCCTTGTAGCTTTTATCTGCCACTTGTGAATTGGAGTTTGTAAAATCGTACCGATTTCTGATGATGCCCTTAACGTAAACTGATGCCTTGATAAGAGAACTCTTCTGCAGAAATATAGAAAATATGGCATTTACACGAGCATAATGCCTGGTAGAGTTGATCATGCTGAGTAAAATGATACCTGTCTTTTGTCTTTACAGTGAACTGTTGCTAAGATGTATTACTTTTATGCAGATAACCTATTTCAAGCACCAAGGAGTTGGCTGTAGCACTTGGAACACCACTAATGCAATGCCCCTGTGCTCTGTGCGCTCCCCTTTGATTGACAGAGCTAGACATCTAAAATAGCCCTGTGTTCTTGCTCCAAGTTGGTTCAGTGACTTGGCACTTACGGAGTGAATCAGATGCTGCTTCCCGAGCTTGGGAGGCAGCATTAATTCCATTGCGCAAGCGCCAAGTTGGCTCTGTGACTCGGCACCTGCGCAGTGGATCTAATGAGCTTGAAAAGCATGATCTGATCCACTGCTCGATGATCAAAGCACACATCTATTAACTGGCTTCCTCGCCTAGATTCGTTCCCTGCTCCACCTCAGGAACACTTGCATCAATATAGGTATACAATTAGACAGCACTCCAAAACTGAAGGTGAGATAATCGGTGATTTTATAGATGCAATCGTGTGGACGCCGGCGCACACGATTGTGCCTATACACCTGGCCTGAATTTATTACACACCATTACGTCCGGCTGAATAAAAATCACTGATTATCTTACCTTCAGTTTTGGAGTGTTGTCTAATTGTATATCTATACTGATCCACTGCTCAAGCGCTGAGTCACTGGGCCGATTATGACTTCTAGGACTGAAGACGAGAATTAAATTTGGAGGTCAGTCTTACTATAAAGGCCTTGACAATGGGGGAAGGGGGTCCTGCTGCAGCCTCATGCCTGGCAGCCACATAGATATGAGAGGGGATGATGAGAGTAAAAGAAAGGCAAATAAGCCCAACCACTTGTGGAGGGGGGACGTTAGGTCAGTAAGGGGCAGGAAATCAGCGGCAGGAAATACTATACTGCATACATACAGCATATCAATCATCCCAAGCAAGCAATAAGGGCTATCCCATTAGGTGAAATGATAAGAGCCAGAAGACATTGCAGTCAGCAATCTAACTTTCACAAAGAAATTACAGAAATTCATAATGGACTCCATAAAGGGATGCTGAATAGAGCTGTCAGTATTTCTACTGATAAATTGAGGGAGATTTTGCATTTCAAATCCCAAGAGTTGATTTCACAAAATACACCCACTTTGGTCCTGGAATATACCAAAGTGGGTGTATTTTGTGGGATTTGAAAAATGTGTGGATGAGAAATTAGAATATATTCTATCTCAGGGTTGCAGAATTGTGTATAGGAGACCCCCAAACACATACTACATTGCACTGGTTTTATAAATGTGGTTTGCAACTTTGCATCCATGAAAGATGTGCTCTAAGTTTATACAGATTCCAAAGACAATAAGAAATTTGCTATCAAACAAAACATTCATTGCCATTCGTGTCTGTAGTTTAGATGATCAGATGTTTGCTGCGCAAAAAGAGTTGTGAGGTCTGCGCATCTAAAAAAAGCTCAAAATAAGTATACTGGAACATTTAAGAGATATTAAGAATCCAACAAACTACAACATATGTAATGTAGCAAAACATGTCTCCTCGTCATGGTGTAAAGGCTGAGTCTTATCAAGCATTCCTCAAGAGGAGGCAATATTAAAGGTCGCCAATGAGGGCTCTATGCAGTGGCGTACATAGAGACGTAAGGGCCCCATATCAAGGATCAAACCAGCCCCCCCCCCCCCCCCCCCCCCACAGGATAGAAGGGTTTCCGCCTAAACCCTTTCCAATGACCCTTGGGCCATTTTTCCACTGCCTCATTTGCTAAAGGTTGTTCCTTTCGAAGGTAAAGTCCTGACCAAGTTTTCACCTCCAGTAGAAGAGGAGATAATCCTAACTAAGACTGGGCCCCCTCTTGCCCTGGACCCCATAGCAGTTGGATGGTCGTCCGCTATGGTAGTTACACCCCTGGCTCTATGTGTGTAAGGGTATGTCCTGCATGCAGTTTTGGAAACCAAAATCAGGAGTGAATTTAAAATAATAGAAGTCATATCTGTCCTTTATATTTTCCATCCTTTTATGATTCATTACTGATTTTGGCTTCCAAAACTGCATGGAGAAATCTGGCCGTGGGGCACCACACATAGCTGTTTTTCTCCCCTTGAATATGTATGTACAAATCGGTTAGTATAAGAGCAGCTGTTTTAAAGGTACCTATGCTAAATAGGTGGTGGGTGTCGCTTACGCCTTGCTATGATTAAGACCGCATGTAGGGAGGAACATTGTAATGTTATTTGAATAAAGCTTACTATTTTCACTGCATCGCCTACATTTAGTAGTAAGGACACTGTGACAAGGGATGGATCCTCTGCGTAGCTAAGACAGTATTTATGGTGAGCTGGCTTTATTCCCTATAGCTAGACCTATACACCTTGGATGGCGAACCTGCCAATTGGCAATGTATATGGTGGCATAGACCAGCAGATGGATTTCACCTTTCTGATCTTGAGGTGTCTGCCAGCATCCTTGTCCCCTTTCTATATAGCGTGACTGAGCCAAGCATGCATGAGAGGAGATGTCTGATGTGTATGGCCGGCCACATGAACAAGGTTAATAGGCCCAACCTCTTGGGGGGGTTACGTCAGATTAAAGATGTGGGCAGTTTTCTTATGTTCCTTTTGATCCTGGTATTTTTCTTGATTTCTCCTTGGTGACTAGTCTTGAGTACCTCGGCATCTTGACATGGTTTTGTTTCATAAATGGTCATTATTGTGTTTTCTGAGCTTCTTTATTTAATCAAGTAACATTGAAATGCCTCCCAGTATATTTGAACCTGATAACCTTTTGATACCTTAAAGGGATTGTCTCACTTCAGTAAGTGGCACTTATCATGTAGAGAAAGTTAATACAAGGCACTTACTAATGTATTGCTATTGCCCATATTGCTTCCTTTACTGGCTGGATTCATTTTTCCATCACATTATACACTGCTTGTTTCCATGGTTACAGACCACCCTGCAATCCATCAGTGGTGGTCGTGCTTGCACAATATAGGGTAAAGCACTAGCCTATGTGCGCTACCATGGTCCCGGCCACCAGAGAGGCTGATGCTTTTTCCTATATTGAGCAAGCACGACCACCACTGATGGATTGCAGGGTGGTCTGTAACCATGGAAACACGTAGTGTATAATGTGATGGAAAAATGAATCCAGCCAGCAAAGGAAGCAATATGGGCAATAACAATACATTAGTAAGTTCCTTATATTAACTTTCTCTACATGATAAATGCCACCTACTGAAGTGAGACAACTGCTTTAATACCACTGAGCCGAAAAGCAGAAATGTGAAGTAGAATGAAATGGCAAAGAAGAAACCAATAACTAAATGCTGCAAACCACCAAACAACTTATTTTTAGCTTGAAAGGCATGCTCATTTGACTGTGATGATACACAGATGGGAAGTCAGTAGACTTACCTAATTATATCTTTGATAGAAATTATATAGGCAGAATTACATTCTTTTTAATCCAGCATTAACAAAGTTTTAATTAAATATCTTCAGCCAGGGGGGTAGCTATAGGGAGTGCAGAGGTGCCTACCTGGCCCATGGGACAAAGACCCTTGTGCCACATAAGAAGACACCGGTATTATAGAAAGTGCATGCTGGTCAAGTAACACCTCTGGCTTTAGGCTGGGTTCACACTTGAGCGTTGCGCAAACGCGCGTTTTACGCGCGTTTTTGACGCGCATTTTTATGCGCGTTTTTGTAATAGTAAACGCGCGTTTGACGCGCGTTTGTGTGATTCACTACAGTGTCCTATGGCCACAAACGCCCCAAAAGTCGCTCATGTACTTTTTGGAGCGTCGGGCGTTTTACAGCGCGATCGTACGCGCTGTAAAACGCCCAAGTGTGAACCATTCCCATAGGGAATCATTGGTTTCTCCTTGTTGAGCGTTTTACAGCGCGTAGGAACGCGCTGTAAAACGCTCAGGTGTGAACCCAGCCTTAGGGAAGGGGTTAGGTCAGTTCAATTTTTGCCTCAGGCAGCATGAATGCTATGTCCTTATCCCTGGCCACAAGCATTGAGGGAAGGGGGCCCAAGCTGAAGTCTCGCATCAGGGCCCATGGGCTTTTAGCTATACCCCTGTCTTCAGCACTTCAGTTTCTGTTAACACTACAACTCCCAGTATGCACACTTGATTGGCTGTTTTTGTAACTCCCATTGAAGGGAATGGAGCATGCTGGGAGTTGTAGCTTCAGAACAGCTGGAGTGCTGATCCCTGTTCTATGGCATATCCATTGGTCTATGCCATGAGGTCTGACCACTGAACAGAATCCTTCTGCAATACCCACTACCTTCTGCTTCCCACGCTTTGGATATTAAGGATGGGATATTGTTTTTCTTTTCATCATATGCAGTTATAGATTGTGTGACATATTTAAAAAAAAAACATGAATTTGACCATATTTGGGAACCTCTTAAGAAACAATTCAGGAACTCACTTGTGTGGACTCAAGCCATTTATAGACTACATTTAAAATGTTTATTTATTTATTATACTCCCTTAGGACTCATGCACACAAACGTATTTTGTTTCTGTGTCTGTTCTGTTTCTTTTTTGCGGATAGGATGCCGACCCATTCATTTAGATGGGTCTGCAAAGAATGCGGCCAGCACACCGTGTGCTATACGCATCCATATGTACGTTCCGTAGCCCCGCAAAAAAAAATCGAACATGTCCTATTCTTGTCTGTTTTAGAAATTGTTACAATGGATCCGCAAAAAAAAAAAACAGATGGCATACGGATGTCGCCCATTTTTTTTTTTTTGCGGATCCGCAATTTGCGGACCACAAAACACATATGGTCGTGCGCATGTAGCCTTAGGCTACATGCACACAACCGTTCAGTTTTTATGTGGTCCGCAAATTGCGGATCTGCAAAAAACAGAAGCCACCCGTGTGCCTTCCACAATTTGCGGAATGGAACGGGTAGCCCATTGTAGAAATGCCTATTCTTGTCCGCAAAACGGACAAGAATAGGACAGGTTATATTTTTTTTACGGGGCCACGGAACGGAGCAACGGATGTGGACAGCACATGGAGTGCTGTCCGCATCTTTTGCGGCCCGTTTGAAGTGAATGGGTCCGCACCCGAGATGCAAGCCAGAACTACGGTCATGTGCATGAGGCCTTATACTGACATATTCCGCAGCTCTTCACAGACATTAGCATGACTCTGTCCTCGTGGGGCACACAACCTAAGGTCCCGCTCAGTATGTCTTTGGAGTGTGGGAGGAAACCGGAGTACCCGGAGGAAAACATTGGGAGAACATACACACTTCTTGGTCGGATTCAAACCTAGGTAGCCACTGAGCCGCCACACAACCCAATATATACCTACTAATATGCCTGTCTTGTGTTTAATATTTCCCATAAACTTCCATGTAAAATCTGGAGCCGGGGTCTTTTTTTGCCTTAACAACTCAGCAAAAAACACCAGGAAAAAAACACAAAAGCCCTCAAAAATGCCCAAAAAAATACAACCTATATTTGATACCAATGTAAGGCAATCCTTTTCTTTATTCATAGGCAGAAATTGCATGCATATTTTCCATATAATCATCCTAGAGATGAAGCATGTACTTACAGCTAACTGTAATTTATTCCTTGGGCACAAGTAACACATCAAGCATTATAGGCAGACCTGTTCCTTTCTCTGGCTTTTATTGCAGCGTGATTCCAAAAATCATTATGAACCTTATGTCTGAGGTTACCAAGGTAACAAGTCTCTCAGGCCTGAAACCCCCAAACTAAAGATTTAAATGCTGCCAGCAGCTAAATGGTTAATGACGTTGGCCTCCTGTATTACATCCAGCATCAGAGGTTATGTATAATGATGTGTGACCCAGGAAGAGAATAGTTAATGATCCCTGCAATATACTCCTTATACAGAATGGGCGGACTGGGAAGATAATAGCAAGGGAAGAACGGAGACGTCTACTGCCTGCAGAAACCAAACTGCAATCCATCTATTGGGAAACGGGTCTGAAAGACTTCAATCTGGCATGGCAGCTAGTCTATAGATCTATAAATCATGTATTTATAGCTATCATCTATCTATAATCTATCTCATGCCTCTCTATGGATCTATCTATCTATCCAATATTTATCATCTATGTATATCTAGCATCTATCAATATCTATTATATATCTATATCTATCTATCTATCTATCTATCTATCTATCTATCTATATCTACCTATCCATCTCCTATCTATCTATCTAGCCAATATTTATCATCTATGTATATCTAGCATCTATCAATAACTATTATATATCTATATCTATCTATCTATATCTACCTATCCATCTCCTATCTATCTATCTAGCCAATATTTATCATCTATGTATATCTAGCATCTATCTAATATATATCTATTATCTATCTCTATTATCTATCTATCTATCTATCTATCTATCTATCTATCTATATCTATTTATCTTTATCTATCTATCTAATATTTATCATCTATGTATATCTAGCATCTATCAATATCTATTATATATCTATATCTATTATCTATCTATCTATCCATCTCCTATCTATCTATCTAGCCAATATTTATCATCTATGTATATCTAGCATCTATCTAATATATATCTATTATCTATCTCTATTATCTATCTATCTATCTATCTATCTATCTATCTATATCTATTTATCTTTATCTATCTATCTAATATTTATCATCTATGTATATCTAGCATCTATCAATATCTATTATATATCTATATCTATTATCTATCTATCTATCCATCTCCTATCTATCTATCTAGCCAATATTTATCATCTATGTATATCTAGCATCTATCTATATCTTTTATCTATCTATCTATCCATCTATCTATATCTATTATCTATTTATCTATATCTATCTATCCATTTCCTATCTATCTATCTATCTATCTATCTATCTATCTATCTATCTATCAAATATTTATCATCTATGTATAGCTAGCATCTATCTAATATCTATCAATATCTATTATCTATCTATATCTATAATCTATCTATCTATCTATCCAATATTTATCATCTATGTATATCTAGCATCAATCTAATATCTATTATCTATCTATATCTATTATCTATCTATCTATATCAATTATCTATCTATCTAATATCTATCTCTTATCTAGCTAAAGTATCTATCTCTTTGTTTGTAGTATCTATATCTTGCATAGAAAACTCTTCAGACCTTTTCAATTTTCTCACATTTTGTTATGTTGCAGCCTTCGGCAAAAATAAATAAAAAAATTGCCCATCATTCTGTACTCGGTACTTCATATCGAGAAAGTGACAACATAATGTTTGAAATCTTTGTTAATTTATAAAAAAGGAAGAAAATAAAATCTTGCACAGAAAAGAAGTTCCAGCATCCAGGGTTATATAAGTTGGTGTTATCTTTATTCGTCTTCAGTTAAAATACATCTCTACAGACATCAAGTCCCTCCACCGCCCGGTTAACATGTTTCGAACTTAGCAGTTTTTACTCATAACTTAAAATCTTGCAGTAGAATTTTTTTGCTGTCTCCAGATCTGTGCCTCCACACAATCCCATCTCTGATCTTACAGGCAGTTCTTTCCTCCTCATGACTTAGATTTTGCTCTGATATGCATTGTCAGCTGTGCTATAACAAAATGGGAAAAAAAAGTGGTCTAAAGACTTTCCTAATTGTATTGTATCTATATCTTGTGGCCACAGCCATTAGGGAATAAAGTGAACATGAACGGTTGAACACTGTTTAGGGCAGGGCAGGGGTACATGTTGCAACAACAACAATCTGCAACGCACTGTTTTTATACCTTTCTATTAGAATGAGCATTAAAGGGAGTCTGTCACCAGGATCAACCCTGTTAATTCTGGCACATAGCCTGGTAGGGGCGATCTTCCTCCTCACTGTCGGCACCATGGTTGTTGATAAAATCATACTTTTATTCCTTTGCTGGCAGGCAATTTTGAGCACCAGGAGGCAGGCTTTTTCAATATGATCACAGCTATGTGATGCCTACCGCTGTCTAAACAACCCCCTCCCCTTGATTGACAGCACTAGAGTAAGATTTCGACTTGGGATAGAGCTGTCAATAAAGGGTGGGGTGTTTAGATGTCAATAGGCGTCGCATAGAGGTGCTCAAACTGAAAAAAAAACACCTCCTGGTGCTCGAAATTGCCTGCCAGCAAAGGAATAAAAGTGCCGTCGACAGTGAGGAGGAAGGTATGGTGTTAACATAGAAACATAGAATGTGTCGGCAGATAAGAACCATTTGGCCCATCTAGTCTGCCCAATATACTAAGTACTATGGATAGCCCCTGGCCCTATCTTATATTAAGGATGGCCTTATGCCTATCCCATGCATGCTTAAACTCCTTCACTGTATTTGCAGCTACCACTTCTGCAGGAAGGCTATTCCATGCATCCACTACTCTCTCAGTAAAGTAATACTTCCTGATATTACTTTTAAACCTTTGCCCCGCTAATTTAAAACTATGTCCTCTTGTAGCAGTTTTTCTTCTTTTAAATATTCTCTACTCTTTTACCTTGTTGATTCCCTTTATGTATTTAAAAGTTTCTATCATATCCCCTCTGTCTCGTCTTTCTTCCAAGCTATACATGTTAAGGTCCTTTAATCTTTCCTGGTAAGTTTTATCCTGCAATCCATGTACCAGTTTAGTAGCTCTTCTCTGAACTCTTTCCAAAGTATCAATATCCTTCTGGAGATATGGTCTCCAGTACTGTGCACAATACTCCAAATGAGGTCTCACTAGTGCTCTGTAGAGCGGCATGAGCACCTCCCTCTTTCTACTAGTAATGCCTCTCCCTATACACCCAAGTATTCTGCTAGCATTTCCTGCTGCTCTATGACATTGTCTGCCTACCTTTAAGTCTTCTGAAATAATGACCCCTAAATCCTTTTCCTCAGATACTGAGGTTAGGACTGTATCACTGATTTTATATTCTGCTCTTGGGTTTTTACGCCCCAGGTGCATTATTTTGCACTTATCCACATTAAATTTTAGTTGACAGATTTTTGACTATTCCTCTAGTTTTCCTAAATCCTTTTCCATTTGGTGTATCCCTCCAGGAACATCAACCCTGTTACAAATCTTTGTGTCATCAGCAAAAAGACACACCTTACCATCGAGGCCTTCTGCAATTTCGCTGATAAAGATATTAAACAATATGGGTACCCCACTGGTAACAAGACCTTGGTCTGAATATACTCCATTGACTACAACCCTCTGTTGCCTGTCCCTCAGCCACTGCCTAATCCATTCAACAATATGGGAGTCCAAGCCCAAAGCCTGCAATTTATTGATAAGCCTTCTGTGTGGGACAGTATCGAAAGCCTTACTGAAGTCTAGATAAGCGATGACTACTGCACCTCCGCCATCTATTGTTTTAGTCACCCAATCAAAAAAATCAATAAGATTAGTTTGACATGATCTACCTGAAGTAAACCCATGCTGTTTTTCATCTTTCAATCCATGGGATTTTAGATGTTCCACAATCCTCTCCTTAAGTATGGTTTCCATTAATTTCCCCACTATTGATGTCAGGCTTACTGGCCTATAGTTGCCCGATTCCTCCCTACTACCTTTCTTGTGAATGGGCACAACATTTGCTAATTTCCAATCTTCTGGGACGACTCCTGTTGCCAGTGATTGGTTAAATAAATCTGTTAATGGTTTTGCTAGTTCACCGCTGAGCTCTTTTAATAGCTTTGGGTGTATCCTATCAGGCCCCTGTGACTTATTTGTATTGATTTTAGACAGCTGACTTAGAACCTCTTCCTCTGTAAAGACACATGCATCAAAAGATTCATTAGTCTTCTTTCCTAACTGAGGTCCTTTTCCTTCATTTTCCTTCGTAAAGACTGAACAGAAGTATTCATTGAGGCAGTCAGCTAGTTCTTTATCTTCTTCCATATACCTTCCTTCTTTAGTTTTTAATTTTGTAATTTAGTTTCCTTTTTTCATTTATGTATCTGAAGAATGCCTTATCGCCTTTTTTCCCTGACTGAGCTAATTTCTATTCTGCCTGTGCTTTAGAAGCTCTTATAACTTGTTTGGCCTCTCTCTGCCTAATCTTGTAAATTAGCCTGTCATCCTCGTTTTTTTTTTTTTTATAATTCCTAAATGCTATCTTTTTGTTTTTAATGATTTTGGCCACTTCTGCTGAGTACCACAGTGGTCTTTTCCTTTTTTTGCTTTTACTGACAAGCCTAATGCAATTTTCTGTTGCCTTCAATAGTGCCTCTTTTAAGTAGTCCCATTTCTCCTGGACTCCAATGAAACTGTTCCAATCTGATAGGGACTCGTATACCACTAATCTAATTTTAGAAAAGTCAGTTTTTCTAATATCTAAAACTTTTGTTTTTGTGTGGTGTGACTCAGTCACTGTACTTATAGTAAACCACACTGACTGGTGATCACTAGATCCCAAGCTTGCCCCTACAGTAATATCATATACCAAATTCCCATTTGTGAATACTAAATCTAAAATGGCCTCCTTCCGGGTTGGCTCCTTAACTACTTGTTGTAGAGATAATCCCAGTAGGGAATTTAGAATATCTGTACTCCTGGCAGAACTAGCTGTTTTGGTTTTCCAGTTTGCATCAGGAAGATTGAAGTCTCCCATAATGATAACTTCCCCCTTCAATGTCATTTTAGCTATTTCCTTAACTAGTAGATCATCTAATTCTTTGACTTGGCTAGGTGGCCTATACAGGTCCTTCTAAAAAATTAGCATATTGTGATAAAGTTCATTATTTTCTGTAATGTACTGATAAACATTAGACTTTCATATATTTTAGATTCATTACACACCAACTGAAGTAGTTCAAGACTTTTATTGTTTTAATATTGATGATTTTGGCCTACAGCTCATGAAAACCCAAATTTCCTATCTCAAAAAATTAGCATATTTCATCCGACCAATAAAAGAAAAGTGTTTTTAATACAAAAAAAGTCAACCTTCAAATAATTATGTTCAGTTATGCGCTCAATACTTGGTCGGGAATCCTTTTGCAGAAATTACAGCTTCAATGCGGCGTGGCATGGAGGCAATCAGCCTGTGGCACTGCTGAGGTGTTATGGAGGTCCAGGATGCTTCGATAGCGGCCTTAAGCTCATCCAGAGTGTTGGGTCTTGTGTCTCTCAACTTTCTCTTCCCAATATCCCACAGATTCTCTATGGGGTTCAGGTCAGGAGAGTTGGCAGGCCAATTGAGCACAGTAATACCATGGTCAGTAAACCATTTACCAGTGGTTTTGGCACTGTGAGCAGGTGCCAGGTCGTGCTGAAAAATGAAATCTTCATCTCCATAAAGCTTTTCATCAGATGGAAGCATGAAGTGCTCCAAAATCTCCTGATAGCTAGCTGCATTGACCCTGCCCTTGATAAAACACAGTGGACCAACACCAGCAGCTGACATGGCACCCCAGACCATCACTGACTGTGGGTACTTGACACTGGACTTCAGGCATTTTGGCATTTCCCTCTCCCCAGTCTTCCTCCAGACTCTGGCACCTTGATTTCCGAATGACGTGCAACAGTCCAGTGCTGCTTCTCTGTAGCCCAGGTCAGGCGCTTCTGCCGCTGTTTCTGGTTCAAAAGTGGCTTGACCTGGGGAATGAGGCACCTGTAGCCCATTTCCATGTTTCTACTCCAGACTCAGTCCACTGCTTCCGCAGGTCCCCCAAGGTCTGGAATCGGTCCTTCTCCACAATCTTCTTCAGGGTCCGGTCACCTCTTGTTGTGCAGCGTTTTCTGCCACACTTTTTCCTTCCCACAGACTTCCCACTGAGGTGCCTTGATACAGCACTCTGGGAACAGCCTATTCGTTCAGAAATTTCTTTCTTTGTCTTACCCTCTTGCTTGAGGGTGTCAATGCTGGCCTTCTGGACAGCAGTCAGGTCGGCAGTCTTACCCATGATTTCGGTTTTGAGTAATGAACCAGGCTGGGAGTTTTTAAAAGCCTCAGGAATCTTTTGCAGGTGTTTAGAGTTAATTAGTTGATTCAGATGATTAGGTTAATAGCTCGTTTAGAGAACCTTTTCATGATATGCTAATTTTTTTAGATAGGAATTTGGGGTTTTCATGAGCTGTATGCCAAAATCATCAATATTAAAACAATAAAAGGCTTGAACTACTTCAGTTGGTGTGTAATGAATCAGAAATATATGAAAGTCTAATGTTTATCAGTACATTACAGAAAATAATGAACTTTATCACAATATGCAATTTTTTTTAGAAGGACCTGTATATCACACCTACTCGAGTTACCTTATGATTATCAAGCTGCAAGGTAACCCAAACTGACTCTAAATTGTTCTTGCTAAGTTGTATCAAATTAGATTTTATGCTGTCTTTCACATACAGGGCCACCCCTCCCCCCTTCTTGCCTTCTCTGTCTTTCCTGTATAGAGAGAACCCTGGTATTGATATATCCCAGTCATTACTCCCCTTGAACCACGTCTCAGTAACAGCCACTACATCTATATTCTCAGATGCCATTATAGCCTCAAGTTCATTAATCTTATTCCCTAAACTGCGAGCATTTGTAGATAAGAATCTGAGCTTGTCATTTCTTAACCTTTGTGCTACTGGCATCTTCTGGCATTGTTCCGGGGGGCAGTCGGACTGCTGGATTATCACTCTTTTGCCCCCCTTTCCTAGTTTAAATGCTCCTTAGCAAATACTTGGAACTGTTTACCGAGGACATTCGTTCCTTTGAGAGAAAGATGCAAACCATCTTTCTTGTACAGTTCTTTTCCATTCCAACAAGAGCTAACATGAGACACAAAGCCAAACCCTTGGTTCTGACACCATTCACCAAGCCATACATTGAATCCATTAATGCGCATCTTCCTGTCATGCTGAAGATTATGCACTGGCAAATCACTCTGGTTAGTTCACATCCTGCATGTAGCACTTCCTGTTGCTGTATCCAACCAAACCCATGATGCACTTCTCCTTTCTCTGTCACAGCTCCAGCAATCCGCTAATAACGCCCAGCTAGTTTATAGCTCCTCCCACCCAGCTAGTTACATAGACACTGCCCTATCACTGCCCCTGTTACTAGTTTAACACGCCTATGGACATAACATCACAGGAAATAGGAAAGAGCTGCATGGACATGGTCATGTGACCACAGCCCAGAACGGAAAATAGAAGCAATAAAGGGAAAATAAATACATTAGAAAATTAAAGCTACCAACATAAATGATTATTTTAAAGGATGCTGAGGTATTTTTTACAGAAAGGGATGTCTTGTTTTTCATGACACTAAAATATTGGTTGTGAAATGCATCTTGTTCTGTTATTTCTATCTGACTAGACTTGGGCCATGGTTTTCATCAGCTTGGCACTAGAAAACTGGCAAACTAGACCACTATGTGCAGTGAAAAGTGAGAGATCCTTGTTCAAGACACATTGTTGAGGAACCCTAACATCAGATTCAATTTTGGACATACACCTTCAGTAGCATACATAGAGAAGTAAGGACCCCATAGCAAGGATCAAACCAGGCCCCCCACACAGGACAGAAGGGTTTCTGCCTAAACACGTTTCAATGACCCTTGGGGAATTTTTCCACTGCCTCATTTGCCAAAAGTTGTTCCTTTAGAAGGTAGAGTCCTGATCAAGATTTCATCTCCAATACAAGAGGAGATAATCCCAACTAGGACTTGCCCTGATCCCTAGAGCATTCACATGGTCTGACGCTATGGTAGTTATGCCCCTGTACACCTTTACTTCTGTATATTTGAATGTTTTATGGGGGGACACTGCACAAGTCAGCTTGTTAGGTTGGAGGTTAATGAAATCTGAACACATTCAATCAGCTTGGGAATTTGATATACAAAAGTCTTCCAGTAAGGCACAAAAACGCCTGCTAATGGCAATGCAAATACATGAACGCCGGGAGCAATTCCAAGGATGAAAGTGAGATCAATTATTAAGAACTTGTCATAGAAACTTGACTTGCACATTAAGAGGTAAAGAGTGCTGCATTTTTCATATGTTGGTGCGAAAAGTGTGCAAGTCATCTTTAATTTAATGTGTCTCTTCTGGGTTGTGATGTGAAAACACGCCTTGAGACTACAGCATTTCTACATTAATGTTTAGGTCTGAAAACACAAGCCTTTGTGTCTGATTATGATTTATACAATGAAAACTATACTGACGTAATATTGTAAGAAAAGCCTATGAATTCAGTGTACATGCGAATGTAATCTGTCAGGATAACCAGCAGAGAACATACAGATACATGGCAGACCATGTATAAGACAATGAATACACCTTTAAAGAGGTTCTTTACCTTTTTCTTACTGATGATTGGTCATTGGCATCTGATTGGCGGGGTCTGACACTCTGGACCCCGCAGATCTGCTGTTTGAGAAGGCAGCAGCACCGTGGCCTTCTCGCTGCTTCCTGCACGCCAGTGACATTGAGCCTTCCAGGCCATTTACCACCTTCCTGACCAGGCCTAATTTTGCAAACCTGATGTGTCACTTTATGTGGTAATAACTTTGCAATACTTTTACTAATCCAAGCCAAGACTGTTTTTCTCTGACACATTGTACGTCATGTTAATGGTAAATTTGAGTCAATATGTTTTACCTTGATTTATAAAAAAAATCCTAAATTTACAGAAAATTTGGAAAAATTCACAATATTCTAAATTCCTTTGCTTTTAAGATAGATAGTGATACTGTAAGATCCTCACCTGTCTCGCACTCCGGTGTGACCAAAAAGGGTCCTCGTGGAGCTGCGGAACATGTTACGCGTGTCTCCATTGATACACCAGCTCCGACCCCTTTGCGAACCGATGCGGTGATACGTTCGCATGTGCGCCGGAGGGGAAGACCGCATGGCTTTCGTGGACAGCTTGGCTGGGCAAATGGCAGTACGCTGCAGCCGACCTTGTCTCCGGTGCCTATTGCCGATTCCATTCCAGTGTCCATGTCGACGTGCTCGCGCACTGTCTGTCACGGCTGAGGATGGGGAAAACCCTCAGCTGTGCGATGCCAGAAGATGTTAACGGCTGCTCGGCCAGGACGAGAGAATTAGGGAGCAGGTCACCTCCTAACGCATCCCTAATCCGACCCTAACCCCTAGCTGCATGAGCCGACCTTGAAGGTAGGAGAGCCCATGCTCAGGAACCTCGGATCCCTACTCACCCTCAGCCGGTCCCTGAACTAAGAGTAGGGTAAGACGACCTGTTCCTTCTGGACACGGAGGAACAGGAGTCTCACTGGCCAAGCTGCAGGGAAAAGGGGAACACAAATAGTCCTATGGATATGGCAGGTGAACTGCACTAGTTCCAGCCACCTGCCACAGCCTTGCTGACTGGATCCCTGTGCTGGCAAGCTGAAGTCCACACAATACAAAATGAACTCAGCACACACACATCCACACACAGGAACCCAGATCCATAGCTGCACCGAATAACAAAGGAAAACATCAAGTAAACATCACACATAAACCTATGACCACAAGGGTGGCCCCCACTGGCAGATGGAATACACAGGAGGATGCTCCAGCTAACCATGGCTGAAGTACCCCTCTGAACTGCACTATTCACTGAGGCTTTATAGGTCCAAGTAGTCACACCCACACAGACACACCCAGTGTTCACACACACAGAAGGGAATTAACCCTTCAAACACAAGGCAAGGGAAGACGGCCACTTAAAGGGGAATACACACATAAACAAACACACTTCACCTGTTGCCGCGGGCAACGGCATGTGTGGCAATCATGTCCTGGGGATCAGCCATAGGGCTGAGACACTGCCACCACACGCACACAACACCACACGTTGCCACGGGCAACCAAGTGAAGGAAAGTGTCACATAACATACCATAGGCCGTGACACTCTCACCCCTCAAAGCCCCCTCACCCACACAAAAGGGAAAACAGTGTGGGACCCCAAACATGGAAGGGGGAAGGGAAAAATTAGCAAGATCAGTGTCAGCGAGTCTCCTCAAGACTGATGCCAGCCCGGAGAGACCGCACTGAACACTGCATCCAGTCTCAGCAAATGGTTCCCACAAAGTCGCTGCCAGCATGCATCCTCTCCCAGCACACACTAAAGCCAGTCCAATGAGGCCTGCAGCCAGCCACACCGACACAGGTGAGAGAACCACTGAGACGTGGACGAGGGGAGACCCAACCACAAGTAACAGTTCGCACACACTGCAGCCTCTGCTACAGAGAACTGCACTGTATCAGGGTTCCCCTTTCACCCTCCCTCCGGAGGATAAGCATGCGTGCCAGAAAACGGCAGGCACCACATGCTGCGCCCTCTTCCGAAGGCGGGATACTTCCACCCCTCAAAGCCCCTCCCAACAACAAAAGGGGAAAGTTGGTGAGGCACAAAAAACAATGGGGGGGGGAGGGGAATGACAAACAAGGGGACACCAGCACGGACAACGGTGAGAAGGAATGGCGGGGAATGCCACTCACTGCGCCGTAAACGGTGAAACCCCCATACCGCTCTCCCTCCGGAGAACGTGCATGCGCCCCATCCGCAGATGGCAGTACATGCTGCCCCCTCTTTCGAGGGAATGCCATGTGAGGAGCCATTGTGGTCATACTGTCACGGCTGAGGATGGGGAAAACCCTCAGCCGTGCGATGACAGAAGATGTTAATGGCTGCTCGGCCAGGACGAAAGAATTAGGGAGCAGGTCACCTCCTAACGCATCCCTAATCCTGACCCTAACTCCTAACTGCATGAGCCGACCTTGAAGGTAGGAGGGTCCATGCTCATAAACCTCGGATCCTTACTCACCCTCCGCCGATCCCTGAACTAGGAGCAGGGTAAGACGACCTGTTCCTTCTGGATACGGAGGAACAGGAGTCTCACTGGCCAAGCTGCAAGGAAGAGGGGAACACAAACAGGCCTATGGATATGGCAGGTGAACTGCACTAGTTCCAGCCACCTGCCACAGCCTTGCTGACTGGATCCCTGTGCTGGCAAGCTGAAGTCCACACAATACAAAATGAACTCAGCACACACACATCCACACACAGGAACCCAGATCCATAGCTGCACCGAATAACAAAGGAAAACATCAAGTAAACATCACACATAAACCTATGACCACAAGGGTGGCCCCCACTGGCAGATGGAATACACAGGAGGATGCTCCAGCTAACCATGGCTGAAGTACCCCTCTGAACTGCACTATTCACTGAGGTTTTATAGGCCCAAGTAGTCACACCCACACAGACACACCCAGTGTTCACACACACAGAAGGGAACTAACCCTTCAAACACAAGGCAAGGGAAGACGGCCACTTAAAGGGGAATACACACATAAACAAACACACTTCACCTGTTGCCGCGGGCTGAGACACTGCCACCACACGCACACAACACCACACGTTGCCACGGGCAACCAAGTGAAGGAAAGTGTCACATAACATACCATAGGCCGTGACACTCTCGCAGAGCCTGTCGTGCATCCGCATTTACGTTTGAAAACGGGTTCGCAAGGGGATGCGCGGTCACGCGTATGCGCTTCGCAGACCAGCAAAGGGAATAGCACCTGGCCGCAAGTTCAAAGCAGATTAGGGGGTTGGCATTGGTCTAATTGACTAATGACCGACCAAAGCCTTGTACACAGGAATAGGGCAGGATCATGACCTATGGGGAGTGGACACTTGGCGCCCTGGGATTTGTTAGCAGGCACATAAAAGGTGGCCTCCCAAGTCGGTCAGTGCCCACTGTTATCCTTCCTTATCCAGGTGCAGGTCAGTACTGCTAGCTACTGACTGAAGTTTGCTGGGACTCCGTCCGTTCCAGTGGGACCCAGGACTTTCCGTGATGCATCCGTTTACCTGGCAAGTTGCACAGAGACTTATGCACGGATCGGGACTACTCCTGGCTTTCCTTTGTTTTTTGTTTGCCTGACGTTTGCCCAGTGAGGTTTACCTGGACTTTGTTTATTTTGTTAATAAACCCCTTTGACTTCATCCTCACTGCTCTGTTTTGTTAGTACCTTGCATTACATATACCTTATAAAATAGTTATGAATTAACATTCACCATATTTCTACTTTATGTTAGTATCATTTTGGTATTTTTTTTTTAATGTTAGAAGGTTTAGAATTTTAGATACATTTTTGAAATTTTCAAGAAAATTTCCCAAATCAACCTTTTTATAAACCAGTTCAGTTCTGAAGTCACTTGAGGAGCTGACAAAATAGAAACCACCCATAAATTACCCCATTTTAGAAACTACACCCCTCAAGCTATTCAAAACTGATTTAAAAATGTTGTTAACCCTTTAGGTATTCCACAAGAGTTAAAGAAATATGGAGGTGAAATTTCCAAAATGTCCCTTTTTTGCAGATTTTTCCATTTTAAACTATTTTTCCTGTAACAGTTCAAGGGTTAACAACAAAACAAACCACAATATTTATTATCCTGATTCTGCAGTTTACATAACTATCCCAAATATAGTCGGAAACTGCTGTATGATCACATGGCAGTTCTGGAATGATTTTTGGGCGCCATGTTGCATTTGAAAAGACTGTGAGGTACCCCTACAGTGGAAACCTCCAAAAATAAATGTTTAAGGGCTGTAGTAAGCACTTTGACCCAATAGGCATTTTACTTGGCTGTGAAAATGGAAAATTAAATTTTTTAACAAGAAAATGGTACTGTAGCTCCAAACTTTTGTTTTCACATGGGATAACAGTAGAATATCACCCCACAATGTGCTACCCATTTTCTTCTGAATACAGTAACAAACCATTTGTAGTAATAAACTGCTGTTTGGGGATACGCCAGTGCTCAGAAGGAAAGGAACAGCATCTGGATTTTCTAACATGGGATTTGCTGAAATGTTTTTTAAGAGCCATAACTTATTTTTTTGTTGACTTTACTGTGTGAGGGCTTATTCTTTTTGCGGGACAAGCTGTAGTTTTCATTGGCACCATTTTGGGGGAAATTTGGCTTTCTGATCACTTTTTATCTCATTTTTGGGGAGGTCAGCAAATTCATATACAGTCCTGATCAAAAGTTTAAGACCACTTGAAAAATGCCAAAACATCATATTTATCATGGCTGGATCTTAACAAGGTTCCAAGTAGAGCTTCAACATGCAACAAGAAGAAATGGGAGTGAGACAAAAAAAATTGTGAGCATTCAATTTAATGAAAACAACGAATAAACTGAAACAGGCTGTTTTTTAGCTGATCAAAAGTTTAGGACCACACCTCCAAAAAAAACTAACCAAAATTTGTTTCAGCATGCTTGATGCAAGCGTTTCCATGAGGTGAGTGGGAACATTTCTCCAAGTGGTGAAGACGGCCGCACGAAGGCCATCTACTGTCTGGAACTGTTGTCCATTTTTGTAAACTTCCCTTGCCATCCATCCCCAAAGGTTCTCAATTGGATTTAGATCAGGGGAACATGCAGGATGGGCCAAAAGAGTGATGTTATTCTCCTGGAAGAAGTCCCTTGTTCTGCGGGCATTGTGTACTGTAGCGTTGTCCTGTTTAAAAACCCAGTCGTTACCACACAGACGAGGGCCCTCAGTCATGAGGAATGCTCTCTGCAACATCTGAACATAGCCAGCAGCCGTTTGACGCCCCTGCACTTCCTGAAGCTCCAGTGTTCCACTGAAGGAAAAAGCACCCCAGACCATTATGGTGCCCCCTCCACTGTGGCGTGTAGAAAACATCTCAGGTGGGATCTGCTTGTCATGCCAGTAACGTTGGAAACCATCAGGACCATCGAGGTTCCATTTTTTCTCATCAGAGAATAAAACTTTCTTCCACCTTTGAATGTCCCATGTTTGCTGCTCTCTTGCAAAGTCCAAACGAGCAGTTCTGTGGCATTCAAGGAGATGAGATCTTTGAAGACGTTTTTAGTTTTTGAAGCCCTTCAGTTTCAGATGCCGTCTGATGGTTATGGGGCAGCAGTCAGCCCCAGTAAGGGCCTTAATTTGGGTCGAGGATCGTCCAGTGTCCTGATGGACAGCCAATTGGATCCTCCGTCTCAGTGCTGATGAATTTTTTTGGGGTCTTCCACTTGACTTTTTTGTTCCATAACCCTCAGGATCATTTAAGAATTTAAGAAATTCCAAATGACTGTCTTACTGCGTCCCACCTCAGCAGCGATGGCGCGCTGTGAGAGACCCTGCTTATGCAGTTCAACTACCCGACCATCTTCAAAAAGGGAAAGTTTTTTTGCCTTTGCCCTCACAACATGTGACTCCCTGACAGAAAATGACAATGAATCCACATCTTTGCACAGATTTGGCCTTTTAAAGGCATGTGGTCCTAAACGTTTGATCAGCTGAAAAACAGCCTGTTTCAGTTTATTCGTTGTTTTCATTAAATTGAATGCTCAAAAAATGTTTTTTTCTCACTCACATTTCTTCTTGTTGCATGTTGAAGCTCTACTTGGAACCTTGTTAAGATCCAGCCATACTAAATAGGATTTTTTGCCATTTTTCAAGTGGTCTTAAACTTTTGATCAAGACTGTATATATACACCTAGGAAAAGATTTGGGGTCGGCACTGCCACCTTTTCATGGGGTTCTCATGGTATTGCGCTCATGTGTAATCTCCTGGCAGTGCTCTGCATTAAAGAATAAACTCCACTTGTCTTATGAGAAAATAATAACAAATGCGGCAGTTGCTTTATTTTTCTTTTAAACATAGTCGCTGGTGCTGGCAATTACTCAGTGACAGGCAACGGTCGTTTCACGCTCAGTCGTGCTTCGTCTGGCCTCCCACGTGATGACATTGGCGCACGCATCATCTTTATGCTGCGCTCGGCGTCATCACTAAGACAACAATAACAAACACATTTAAAAAAACTTTATACAGCATGTTAAATGAACACTGCCAAATCATTTTTGTCATTGAGACCCAAAGGTCCCATCGCATTGGTTCTCATAATCCAAGAGGCCTCCTTCTGGAGTAGCACTCGATGTCTATCGCCTCCGTTTTTCAACATTCCTACTGTTTCTATACCTGCACACTTAAGTGTACTTGCATCTCCACCATGTACTTCTTTGATATGCTCTATTAACCTAGGTGATCCTATTCCTGTCTCGATAGACTTCTTGTGCACTCTAAATCTCACATATGGATATTGTACGGTCTTTCCTATATAAAACCTCTCACATTGGCAAAATATGACATAAACCACATACTGAGTTTTGCAAGAAATAAACTGCCTCACTGTATGTTCCACTCTTCAGAAATGTCGATCTAATCATGGACCTACAAGATGAACATTGTCCACATTTATAATTCCCTGGTGGGATTCATTTTTCTAACCAATTGTCATTCTTGCTTTCAAATCTACTTCTCACTATCTTATCTTTAATGGTTTTACTTCTTCTCAAACTGACTGAAAAGGGAGGATTTTTTGTTTTTTCTTTTAAATCTTCATCATAAGCCAGCATATGCCAGTTGTTAAAAATAGCCTTCTTTATGCTTAAAGCCATTGGTGTATATTTAATGGAAAATACTGCTCTATCCATCTTTTTTCTATTATCAGTCCTGTTCCTACTTCCTTGTTCTTCTCTTTTATTGCTCTCACAAAGGAGCTATCTATCATTTGTTCAGGGTAACCTCTCCAATAATCTCCTATTCAGTTCTTTAGCTTGTTCAACGAAGTCTGTGTGCTTACTCGCTATTCTTTTAATCTTGTACATTGCCCATATGGTACAGCTTTCTTTACATGGTAAGGGTGGGAGCTCCTGAAGTGCAAGAGGGAATTTGTGGCAGTCAGTTTTCTATACACCTTAGTAACTAGTGTCCCTTCTTGTACACTTACTTTTACATCCAAAAATTCCAATTCCCTTGAATCTATTTTACTAGTAAATCTCATGTTCATGTTGTTTTGAGTGTTCAAATACTCCACAAA
The DNA here is from genome assembly GCF_014858855.1 of Bufo gargarizans. Classification (NCBI taxonomy): domain Eukaryota; kingdom Metazoa; phylum Chordata; class Amphibia; order Anura; family Bufonidae; genus Bufo; species Bufo gargarizans. Next base: position 179,735,539 of record NC_058084.1, on the reverse strand, counting down.
TTCCTCAAATTGTACTTCAGTTCCTCTTCACACTATAAAGACATCATCAATAAATAAATAAAAAAGCTTGATATTCTTCACAAAAATATTTCTGGCGCTGAACACATACTTGTCCTCAAAGGTCGCTAGAAATAAGTTAGCAAAAGTACAGGAAACTGGTGTCCCCATTGCTGTTTCTGTCTTTTGGTGGTACCTATTACCATAAAAAATGAAGGTATTGGGTGTCAACACAAACTCTAAAGCTTCTCTCACAAACCCTATATTCTTCACTTTTATTCTGACAATCTAAGATCTTACCTACTGCTTGAACCTCCAATTCCTGTGGTATCCTTGTATATAAACACTCTACATCTACTTATGCTAAAAGGTCCCCTTCTTGCCACTGAATATCTCTAATGGCTTCCAGAAAATCACTGGTATCTCTTAGCAGTGGGCACAGTAGCCAATCTACATATTGTGACAGGAGTTCAGTAACTGATCCTATTCCTGACACTATTGGGCATCCAGGTGGACTTTCCACCGACTTATGCACTTTTGATTCAAAATGCCACTTTGGTTTAGTAGGGTGTTTAGAGTACAACCTCTCCACTGTTCTTTCTGTGATAATTCCCTTTTCCATATATTTCCACAGTAGGGACCTCAAATGTCTCTAATATTTTACTATCGGGTTACTTGTCAACGGTGCATACACTTCCTGATCTCCTAGTTGTCTCATTGCTTCTTTTACATAATATGCTTTCTCCATTAGTACTACATTGCCTCCCTTGTCGGCTGGTTTCACTACTATTTCTTCTTGTTTTGTGAGCCACTGTAAGGCTCTCTCTTCCCCTTTACTCATGTTTTTGCTCACTCTAGGATACATTAACCATTTTACTTCTTTTAATACTTGTTTCTGAAATAGATCTAGGTTGCTACCAGCCGACAGGGGAGGGTTAAATGTTGACTTCACCACCTTCGTGAATATTTCTCCATCAATTTCAGACTCTACCTTTGTTGTTACAGGTTCCCCCTGGAGGGCCAGTCAAGTGTTCACCACCTGTTTATCTTTTTGGTCTTGCATTTTACCTTTACAGAATCCTAATTCACTTATTGGACTAGGTTTTTCTCCTTCCTTTATTTCTCTCTTTAATCCCTTCTCATTCTTATAATACCTACACAGGTTCAATTTCTTAATAGCTTTAAACAAATTAACTTCTGGATCAAAGTCTTCTAATAGACTAAAGTTCAAACCTTTTGAGAGTAATGAGAGGCAGTCACTATCCAGTTCTGTATTTCTGTAATTAATTACATTACTCCCTTTTTGCGTTTCTCTGATGTCTTGCCTCTCAATTCTCGTTATTTCCAAGACACTTGCTTCCTGTTGTATCCTCCTTTCCAACTTTTTCCTTTGCAATTGCCCCTTCTGATTCTTCTCATAAAGGGGTCTTGATATCTCCAGTTGTTATTCCTTTCCTCATATTGTCAGTTATAAACATATTATTCAAATCCTCTGACGCGCTTGAATCCGATTCAGTTGTCCAACCATCCACATTTTTCTTCCTCCCTTGTCATCTCCTCCTATATGTTTTCTTATTTTCCTTCCATTCAAAGGCTTTTCATAATCTTGTTTGTCCCTCAAAATTTTATCTTTCTTTCTTTCTTTCTTTCGTCTCCGCTTGTATGAGTATTATTTTTTTCTCCAATTTAAAAAAAAAACATCTACTGTTGATTACTCGTTATTCTCACTCTCAATTCTTTTTTATCCTTCTCTAACTCCAATACCACTATGTCATATTCTTTTATATTTCTTTTTAGCACCAATTACATTAACTTAAACGAGTGTTCCATATGCAGATTCCTCCACTCTTCCGTAAGGTCCATATCAACTTGATATTGCAACACTTCTTTGTATACTCTCAGACCTCTTGGCACTCTATTATGGGTCTCATACGACTGCAGTGAATTAATGGTCCAAAAAAAGCTCTGGTGCTCATGACTGTATGCTATGTTTATCGCTACACTGAGTGAAAAAAGTGCCTGCATCCATGCAACCCTCATTTATAGCTACATCACACATTTCCGGTGCCATATCTATTACAGTCTCCATGTTTCTCGTCTTCCCTGTGGAAGAGTGGAACATACAGTGAGGCAGTTTATTTCATGCAAAACGCAGTATGTGGTTTATGTCATATTTTGCCCATGTGGGAGGTTTTATATAGGGAAAAAACAATAAATATTTCCCTTATATTCACTATATCAATGACCCAATATCACTATTATTAGAACCAAAACTTAGATATATAGATCAAAACAATCATAAATCATAACTCCACCACTAAGTATATTTAAATAATTCTTAATTTTATAGGTATCTCTGGAGTTACAAAATCTGGCCTCACATAGATTAAGAACATTTAAAATCTATCTCAGACTTTGGGTGTATGGTAATTACAATTCATACATATAAAGTGCTTAGTGCAAAAATGATATACATATAGAATAATATAATCAGTGCATGCAAAAGGTGCTGTCCTGTCCACAATGTACGGAGGTCACAGAGCCAAATTTCCGACCCTACATCTCATAGACATTACAAAGCACACTGCCCTACATTCATATCATATAGTTAGCATAGAGCATAGCATACTGACCCAAGTATTTACCACAACACTGTCAGACTGTGCCTGACGCGCGTTTCACCGTCAGCTTTTTCAAGGGGATAACCCCTTAAAAGAGCTGACGGCGAAACGTGCGTCTGATCATTGAACAAACATTAACTCTTCACATTTATAGGAGGAGGAAACCGCACCTGGACCAATCAAGGGGTCATGCAGCCACTCCCTCCCATACGAATATATAACAATAAAACACTAGTTGAACTTAAAATAATCTTGTGCTTTTCATATGGAGAATACAGGGAATCAAGTGTTTAGTATTGAAGGATCAAATCCAACCTTTTATTTAAACCTAGTGGTTGGCGGCTTTCTAATTTAAAAATCCAAAAGGATTCTCTATTCAGAAGTTTTCTTCTTCTGTCGCCGCCTCCTGCTGGTTTATTGACCCTTTCAATACCTTGCACAAGCATATCCGATGTATCACCACCATGAACTGCGCAAAAGGAAGGCTAGCTGCAGAGACATTGCGGCTTTCATGGTGCGGTACATCAGATATGTGTTTTCTTATCTGGGTTTTTATAGTATTTGTGGTGCATAGTCTGATGGTGTTGTGGTAAATACTTGGGTCAGTATGCTATGCTCTATGCTAACTATATGATATGAATGTATGGCAGTGTGCTTTGTAATGTCTATGAGATGTAGGGTCGGAAATTTGGCTCTGTGACCTCCGTACATTGTGGACAGGACAGCACCTTTTGCATGCACTGATTATATTATTCTATATGTATATCATTTTTGCACTAAGCACTTTATATGTATGAATTTTAATTACCATACACCCGAAGTCTGAGATAGATTTGAAATATTCTTAATCTATGCGAGGCCAGATTTTGTAACTTCAGAGATACCTAATAAAACTGATAATTATTTAAATATACTTAGTGGTGGAGTTATGATTTATGATTGTTTTTATATAGGAAAGACCATACGATGTTTATATGTGAGATTCAGAGAGCACAAGAAGTCTATCCAGACAGGAATAGGATCACCTAGGTTAATAGAGCATATCAAAGAAGTACATGGTGGAGATGCAAGTACACTTAAGTGTGCAGGTATAGAAACAGTAGGAATGTTGAAAAACGTAGGTGATAGACATCGAGTGCTACTCCAGAAGGAGGCCTCTTGGATTATGAGAACCAATGCGATGGGACCTTTGGGTCTCAATGACAAAAATGATTTGGCAGTGTTCATTTAACATGCTGTATAAAGTTGTTTTTAAATGTGTTTGTTATTGTTGTCTTAGTGATGACGCCAAGCGCAGCATAAAGAGGATGCGTGCGCCAATGTCATCACGTGGGAGGCCAGACGAAGCACGACTGAGCATGAAACGGCTGTCGCCTTTCACTAAGTGCCCGCACCAGCGACTATGTTTTAAAGAAAAATAAAGCAACTGCAAAAGGATTCGGTGAGTGCCGCCTTTGATATTATTTTCTCACAAGACAAGAAAAATTTAAATTCTGTCAGTGTTTTAAATTTTTTTTATGAGGTTCACCATTTGGTATATATGATATGAACTTTATTCTGCAGATTGATACGATTACGGCTATACCAAATGCCCCCCCCCCCCCCATGAATGAGATTGCAGAGTGCCGATGTCCATACATAGCAGCTGTTGGCCTAATCAAGGCCTGCCCTCAGTATATACCACAGACACAGCCTGATAGTGCCAGTCAGTATACTATATTAATACATTATATTGCATAATGTAGTACAGTATACAACAGAGGTGATCAAAAGATCCCAAGTCAAAGTTCCCTTATGGGCAGTGGAGTAGGTATAAAGAGTCACAGTGGTTGCAATTGCGACCGAGCCTTAAGGCAGGAGAGCCGTGTGGGCCCCCCTGCCAGTGGTACACTGCTGATTTCCATATGTTTCACTTTATAAGATGCAGTGCGTCATATAAAGCGAATACTAGTGAGCGCTTCCATTATGGAAGCGCTCACTAGTATGCAGGAGACGGGGAAAGAGGTGAGGGAAGAGCTGTACTCACCCCTCCTCCCTAGTCTTCTCCTTGTCCGTGCTGCACTGTCCTGACTGCGTACAGTGACAGGACATAGTGCGCACACCATAACATAATATTGTACATAGTCAGGTCACAGTGCAACGCAGGCCCCCCGAGAAGACCGGGAGCTGAGAATGCAGAAAGAGAACACCGGACGTGGAGAGTAGCTGCACAGCAGGAGAGGTAAGTTTATTTATTTTGGGTCTGGATTAAGATTTGATATGGGGGTCTGATCTGAGGTCTAATATGGGGGTCTAATCTGAGGTCTAATATGGGGTCTGGGGATATGATATGGGGTTCTGAGGATCTGATATGGGGGTCTGAGATCTGAGGGATCTGATCTGAGGTCTGATATGGGGGGTCTAACATGAAGGTCTGATGGGGGTCTGATATAGGGGTTTTACTTGAGGATCTGATATGGGGGTTTGATCTGAGATCTGATAGGTGGGTCTGATCTGGGTCTGATTTGAGGTCTGATATGGGGGTCTGATTTAAGATCTGATATGGAGGTCTGATCTGAGAATCTGATATGGAGAGTCTGATCTGAAAGGTAAGGGGGTACTTGTACTGGCACACATTATAGGGGGATATGTTTCTACTGGCACACATTGTGAGGGGTTATCTTTGTACTGGTGCACATTATAAGGGAATATTTTTCTACTTGCACACATTATGAGGAGAATAATTACTACTGGGGGACATGATTACTAGTAGGGGCACCATAGGGGTATTATTACTATTGGAGCACTGTTAACAATATGTGCACTTTCACAGATAATTATTACTACTGATGGGACATTGGGGACCAACTATTACTGTGGGAGGCACCCTGCTACAGTATCAGCTTAGCACAATTATTTTTGGTGGACATTATGTTTACACGATTAGCGTCAGGGAACACTCTTTTCAGGGTGCAGATATTTTTTAGGGCACTGTATGCCAGTAATTATTAAAGGGGGCATTTTTTGCATGGTACTAGTATTTTCAGGGGGATTGTTTCTACAGTAGTGTTGGGGAGTACAGTGGGTGCAGTATTGGGGGTGTCAGGATGGGGTGTTGAGAAGGTGAGAGATTGATGGAAACGTAGAAAATTAAGATGTCTTTTTGTCAAACTCTGCAGAGACGATGTGTGGCTGAGAGAAATCATTACGGTGGTCTGGTCTGAATGGAGAAGATGAGGAAAGAGAATGTCTACATTAGAGGAGACATCATTAGATGTAAGAGGTATGTGGTGCTGTATTACCCTATATGTTTGTAGCGCTGTATGTAATGTTTTCCAAGTAGGGAAGGAGAGAAGGGGTTAGGGTGAGAATTTGGCATGGGGGTGGCTGTTTCAATTTTGCCTCAGACAGCAGAAAGGCTAGTTGCTCTTGCCACAAAGCACTGAGGGAAGGGGTTCCCAAACTCTTGTACCAGGGCCTATGAGCCTTTAGCTACTCCCCTGCTTATGGGACTAGTAAATCGTTAAAAAAAAAGTGAAATAAAGTTGTAGTAAAAAATAAACTTCAAGTTAAAATAAATGATACCTTTACCCATTGAAAAAAGTTGCAAAAATAAAATTCCCTCCACCTTTTTGGTATTGGCATGTCCATAACGTCCTGCACTACACAATTATCAAGTAATTTATCACGCAAACTGAATGCCATAAAAAAAGCAAGAATTATTTTTTTTTTTTTTGCTTATTCACTATAAAAAAAAACTAAAGAGATTAAAAAAAATGTATGTACCCCAAAATGAGAAAAGTAAAAAAGTTATAGGTCTTGAAATGTGACTATGAAAAAAAATACTTGGTCATGAAGGTGCAAAACAGGCTGGTCATTAAAGGGTTAAACAAGCTATGCTCCAGTGCAGCTGTAGATAATACAGATATATATATATATATATATATATATATATGCCTTTGAAGATGCTGGAGAAGTGATCACACATGCTCAATACCACTCCTTGTAATGTCTATGGTACTGACACAGATAAGCAAGTACAGCAGTTGCCCATCTCTGTCAGTTCCATAGATTGATGGAGACTGTGTGATCAGTGGAGGTACGATCTGAGAAAGATAATAATGACGCAAGAGTGCAAGAGCTTTTAGTGAAGCGAGCGGGAACATGCTGGAGCTCGACATAGAATATCGATGCTCCTGCTAGTGCCTAATCCACTAAGGCCTCTTTCACATGACCATTTCTTTCTTCCATTTACAGGTCGTTTTTTGCGTTCCGTATACAGACCCATTCATTTTAATGTTGCTGCAAAAAAAAACGGAACACATACGGAAATGCATCCGTATGTCTTCCGTATCTGTTCAGTTTTTGCAGAACCATCTACTGAAAATTTTATGCCCAGCCCAATTTTTTATATATAATTACTGTACAAATACCTCTACAAATAGAAAAAAGACACAAACCATTTCAGGTGACTGAACAACTGTGGAAACGTTCGTCCGTTGAAATGTAACAAGGAACGATCGTTTTAGCCCACCACCTTTCTCACTGGAGAAGTGGGTCCTCTAAGGCTACTTTCACACTGGCGTTTTGGCTTTCGGTTTCTGAGATCCCTTCGGGGCTCTCACAAGCGGTCCAAAACGGATCAGTTTTGCCATAATGTATTCTGACAGGAAAAGGATCCGCTCAGAATCCATCAGTTTGCCTCCGTTCCGTCTCCATTCCACTTTGGAGGCGGACACCAAAACACTGCTTGCAGCGTTTTGGTGTCCGTCGGACGAAACTGAGCCAAACGGACACAATGTAAGTCAATGGGGACAGATCCAAAATTAGCCAAACAAGGATCTACCTTGATCTCCAGACAAGGAGATCCCACCCAAAGGTCCCACCCCTGCCTGTATGCAGATGCATATGGCTTCTACTGAGCTATAATAGGATCCTATATAACTACATGTAGACTATACCTTATAAACAGGGAAGTGGCTGTTGGGCTTTTGGCATATACATAAGACCTCATTCACATGACTGTATTTTTGGTTCCACATCCAATTCGCATTTTTTGCAGATTGGATGTGAACCCATTCATTTCAATGCATGGGGCAGCAAAAAATGAGGGCACCACACCGTTTGCTGTCGGCATCCGTATCTCTGTTCTGCAGCCCCACAAAAAAGACTGAACATGTCCTATTCATATCCGTTTTGTAGACAAGAGTAGGCATTGTTACAATGGGTCTACAAAAAAAACAAAAATAGATGCAACATAGACGTCACAAGGATTTTTTGTACATCCACGTTTTGCGTGGATGTGGTCATGTAAATGCGCCCTAATATGTATACATTTCCCAAATACACCTGTAAATTCATACTGTGAAGTTTCATCACGTTTGTCATTTTTGAAGCTTTTGGTCTAAAAATGTAAATTTTTTGGGCATGTAATTCTACAGGAAAAGAACGGTAGTCAAATAAAACAAATAGCGGATAAAAATACCATGATTATTGATAATGTATTGTCTCGGTATCAGATCAACATTAAAAATAGGACACATTTATAAATCAAAAGCATTGTAAAAATGCATGTCAACCTGTGTGTAGTCAAATTCAGTACATTTACATTACTTACAGTAGTACTTACATGTAATATGTAGGATATAATCCTTCAAAGTACCAGCAGTGTTTTTTGGCTTCAGTACACTGAAAAACAGAACAGACCAAACTAGTGAACACATTGGGGCAGATTTATTAATTCTGTCTAATATGTTGGCAGTATAAATTTAGACAGTAAAATGCATGAGATTTATCCCGGTGGCTCAGACTGGATGATAAAGTTGATGCAGGGATGGACACTTTTAGATAACTTTATTACAACTTTTGGTTCTCATGTAAAAGAATTTTTCACCAAAACTTGCAAAATATTGATTTTAATTGATTCCCCTTTTCCACAAAGCCGCGCCCCCTTGGCAAGTGGTTTAGTCTTTTTGGCTTACTTGCTTCATTAATATGTCTAACATAAGAAATTACAAATTTCACCAAAGTTTGGTATAAATTATGCCAAAATTCAGGAGCAGACACAATGGTTAAATGTGGGCCGGTGTCTTCTTATACACTAAACTGTGAATTTTGAAATATGATATTGTGATTATGACATAAAGGGTTTCCCTGGGACTTTAATGATGATGACCTATTCTTAGAATAGATCATCACTAACAGATCGGTACTCCTGCCAATCGGCGCTGCGGTGTACCGGAACATGGCTCAGTTCCATACACTGTGTAGTGGCTGTGCCTGGTTCTCTTAAATGGGACTGAGCAGCAGTAACCAGGCACAGTCTGGTTCCGGCACTAAACTGATCAGTAAGGGAGTCTGGAGTTGGACCTCTGCAGATCTGAAACTGATAACCTATCCTAAGGAACATTAAAAGACCGTTCAGGGCAAAACCATATTATGCCTAGTCCAGTGGTACAGTGAATGATGACATGAAGAAAAGACACTGAAGAAAAAAACCTTTGTTTGTATGTACCACCCCTAGAAGCCCTGAGGTAGGCATAACACAATGGGTGAGATTTATCAAGAATGGTGCTTCCTACACCAGTCTTGATCCCTTTTGTGCTGGAGTGAGGTGTGCCAAGACCCAATATATAAAAAGGTTATTTTCTGATTACTGGTGATGACCAATGTGTTTGTAAGACGGTATATGGCACATACTAATATACACCATTTTCTGTATTTAATAAGGTATGGCCACTTGTTTGCCAAGTCTTTCAGGCTGTCCAAAGAAAGGTCCTGTCCATAAAATGGATGCTGATGGAGGGTCATGTGACCATGCAACTCACCTAAACGCGTTGTTTCCTCCATTCAGAAACACCACACCTGTCATCTGCACTTGCACTGCTGGGAGTTTAGTGCAGTTGCAGTGTGTTTTAATAGACAGCATCATTGGCTTCAAAGCCCAGAACGAGCAGGAATTTAAATGAATGAGTTTTACAGAATCTTTTCCCATAAAAGTAAACATGTCTGCTCAGCTTCTCCTGCTCTATAACATGCTGCCTGTAGCTTACTTTGCATAGGTTCCCTTTAAGTCCAGTTTTCTGGTATAAAGCCAATGATAAATCTCCCCCATGTTTTTCAGTTTTGCCTTTGGTGTTACTTTCCAATAATAGACATTTATGACAAGTCAATCAGGAGAACAGTTGAGATAGGGAACTTCTTAAATAAGAAGCTGGACCTGTGGAGCTATATCCTTACTTGCTCCCAGCCATTCTAGCTTTGTGACTCCCGGGATGTCTTCAGTGGACTTATGGCCCCTGTCTGTCAACTTTTACTCAGATATTCATCTACCATTTGGGACACATTACTGCTTAGGACAGTCTGCAGCAGAGTACATAAACCTGTCTGTTTAGAACTTGACAAATGTGGACCAAAAGTTAGCCTAGGAGCGACAGACCTATAATGGAGCTGGTAAGTATAGATCTCTTCACAGGTCCAGCAGAATGGGGGGGAAGCGGATTTAAAAAAAAGTCCTGAACAATCCCTTTAAAGGCCGAGCCTATTTTGCTGTTACGAACCACAGGAACTTTTTTCATTTTTGCTTCACCGCATTCAAAGAGCTATAACATTTTTCTTTTTCTATTGACATGGCTGAATGAGGGTTTGATGAGTTTTTGAAGCCTAGGCAAGAAGTGGATTGTAAAAAAGAAAAGTTGAATTTTTCCCTTAGATATTGACTTTCAAAATCTGCTTAAAAAAATTATAATTAAAACAGTACCTATGAATGCACCATATGAGCGACGTCAGACATGGTACATACAGTATTTAGTAGAATAGTAATATGAGTTTTATGTGCTTCCCACCAAAACAACCCCATTCAAGAATCACAATGTCTGCAGATGGGTGCCCTTTTCAAAGGAGCTCTTTATTTGATTGATTTACTTAGGCTACTTCACACTGGTGGCAGAAGGGTTCAGCAGGCTATTACAAGGGGGAACAGCCTGTCGGATCCATGCTAACGCTAACCCACTGTGCTGCCGGACAAACATGCCAAGAGCCGGCCGGACAAAAACTACAGCATGCTGCATAGTGATTGGGGCCAGAGCGAACTTCCGGCAGCACAGTGGGCTAGCGTTAGCACAGATCTGGCAGGCTGTTCCCCTGCCGGAACAGCCTGCCGGACCCTGCTGCCGCCAGTGTGAAAGTAGCCTTAGTCATGTTACAAGGCTTGTTAAAGGGTCGGACATTAACTATTGGGTAGCAAGCTCCAATAGATGGCACTCTAAAGACAGCTTTCTTTCTCTTGGAAGAGGGCTAATCTGCATACCCTTAGACTGGACTAGTTAGTAGTTTAAGGCTGCAGGTGACCAATTCACTTTAATAATAAAATAGGGAAAAATGAAAAATGGGATTTCCTAGGCTTTTAAGTGCTTAATAACTGTAAAAACGATAGTTTCATGATTCCTATGCTCAAATGAGATCATCTTTTAACAGCTACATTGCAGTGATTGTTCTACTCCTTGGTAGCAGCTTGAGATATTCCCAGGGCATGGAATGTATTAGGTCTTTTAACAGGCAGCTCCCACGCTCATGGATGCTAATTAGACACTATGCAGCAGATAATATAATGATCTGTGGCCATGACAAAGTAAAGTTCAGCTGTGGTGTAAGTATTACTGTGTCTGAGTACAGACAATAAGTGTGTGAATCTTATTCTCCCCTTGTAACTCTGATCTCCACTGACTTAGGGGGAAGTTAGGAAGCACGAAAGGGTTAATATGTTTAGGATAAGATTCATGGTCTGATTGGTTGTACGGGGGTGGGTCAGTTGCAGGGTTTGGTGGGCTATATATGTATCTATTCATTGCAGTGGGTACCTGTATAGTTTCTATGGAGGTTGGCACACAGCTGGGCCACTCTGAGAGCTGCTGATAACCAAGTTAAGGGTACTTTCACACTAGCATTATTCTTTTCCAGTATTGAAATCCAGTAAAGGGTCTCAATACTGGAAAAAAACGCATCCAACAGTATGTTGGATGTCTTCCATTCCGTCCCTTGTACGGTATGTGACCGGACAAAATACTGCAGCTTGCTGTGGTATTCCTTCCGGCCAAAATCCCGGAACAATACCACACTTTCCATAAAGATAAATTAATGCCGGATCCAGTGCCAAGTGTTCCGGAAATCCGGTTTTCTGGTCCGTACATGCACCGGGATATAGGAGGAGCTACTTTCGCTTTTGATCTTTGAAAAAATTTAAATACCGGATCCGTTAATCTGTGCCAAAACTGCCTGCTGGATTCTAACAACGCTAGTGTGAAAGTACCCTAATAAAGGAAATTGGAATATATTTCCTCTCCTTTTTAACCTCTTAATGAACAGAGGTTGTACAGCCATTTATTACACTCTTATGTTGTCATGCGGCCAAGAAAACACAAAAGCAGGATATTATTGTAATCTGAAGGCTCCTTTACACTGCTTAATATAGCGTTTCTTCCCAACAATCTTTTGCACTTCAGTGAAGGAGACCACTGCTATGATATGCAGTTATCACCTCCACAGTATAGGGAGGAGTGATCGCTAATGCCATCGCTCATCCCCATACAGAATCATTGTTTGCTGGCTGCAGAGGCTGTTTACACAGCACAATCTGCTACTGGCAAAATATTATTTAGGTGTCTGTGTGCCACTCGTTCATTGGGTAACCGGTGGCACTTTTAAACTGGCAGATTATTGCTAACGAGCATTCCTACGCTTGTTGGCAATTATCTGTCCTATCTTCGGGCAATGTAAAGGGGCTTTTAGACTTAAAGGGGTTATCAAGGATTCTGATATTGATTGCATATCCTCAGAATAGGCTATCAATATCAGACTGGCAGGGGTTCAACACCCTGGGGCCAGAACTACACAGCTCCACCCACTGGGTGGTGTACAGAGCTGGTAACTGCAGCACTGCTCCCACTCACTTCAGTGGGAACAGTGCTGCAGTTACCAGCTCTGTCCACTACACAATTAACCCATTACTCCGAGCAACGTCGCAAGCGCGAGATTGAAATGGCCAGATGACAATTCTTGGCCTGTTAATCATGGAGACCAGCCCTTCGCTGCTCAAGCAGGCTGATTAAAGGATGAATTTGATAAGTATGAATTGATTCTGTCATCGCTATTATAGAATTTCCTAATATAATGGTGGAATTTATCATGAGGGAAATGTTAGTTTTGCTTCTGTAATTTGCTCCAAGCTTATCAAACAGTCATTAACCCCCCCCCCCCCCCCCCTCCCCTCTTCTACGGGAGTTTTTTTTCTGAGTTTTTTTTAAAAGCTGCAGTTGATAAATCTGGCGTGCACCCAACTAACATGGCTAACCAGGCCCACTTTTTGACTCCGTTTTCCAAAGTGTTGAGCAATGTAAAATCACAAAAAGATGCAAATTTCTGCACAAAAATGTAATGCCCCAAAATGTTCAACTCTTTTTCAACCAGCATTCTTGTCCAAAGGAAATTAAAAATTCATCCCAATGTGCCTTTTAGTTACTCTTCTGTATTAAAATATTAGTTTGCTGTTGGGGAATGAAAACATTTTTGCAGCAGAAACTGCGAACCTGTCCACAGCTAGTCCAGTTCTCAGCTGAGAAATTGATACAACGGAAGGCAATAATCAAAGAGTAGATTCGGCAAAGATTCAAAACCCAGATGTATCTTTGTTAAATACTTGTGGGGAGACAGCATCCCAGTACAGTGTTGACACATTTCAGACAAATTACGGAATTACTTAGGACATGTAATTTGTCCGGAAAACGCCAACGCTGTACCAGGGTGTGAGTATTTAATAAAGGTACAGTAGCAAATGCCAGCCTTCTGCTCGGACCTCCAGGGCATGGATAGTTCAGGACTGCACTCACACAGGGACAAATGTAAACGATTTCCAGCCACCGGTGTTTGTAAAATCCATTCAGTTTTATTTCTTCTCCATTAGCAGTTACAAAATGGTGGGTAAAAACCAGGCCTTACATCTCACTGACGCGTTTTGGGTGCGTGTTTTTAGCACCCTTGATCATAGAGTCACTAGATAACTACATCAGTCAGGCTATATAGTGGAAAAGGTGGGAGGGGACATGCCCAGTAGGTGTGTTTGGCATTAGAGAATACAAGTAGTAGGGGCTTCTATATTGTACTCAAGAATAATAATGCCCCCAGAGTCACCCCAATAGTAATAATGCCCTCAGTAGAAATAATAATAAGATGAATAATAATAATAATAATAATAATAATAAAAATAAGCAAATCACTGCTAAAAGTTAATTGTTTTTCAAACTTCTTCTCTTTATGAACTGTGTATCCCAAATAGTTGTGTATGGACAACAGACATTTAAAACTGGCAATGTTCGCCCAGTTTCCAGGGTAATAGGCTGGTCACATCCCCTGGCTAGTAGTGAGTTTTTAGTTGAGCAAAGCTAGAGTAAACACCTACATGTGTGAGCTTCTGCCAGGTAGGCCCAAAGGGAAGCCTTATCCAGGAGATACCATTCCTGAAACTAAAAAGGTCCCAGAAAACAACTTAACAGAGAGAATAGCCCTGAAGGAAAGAAAATGGACATTCACAGAAGGTCTAGAACCATCAAGGCCATGCTGGATTCAAAAAGTAAGGTACTGCACGCTTATGGCAATACGACTTTGCTGCTATGGAAAGGCTATATTGTTTCAGCACCCACCACACTATGGGGCAGAATGGCCATCCGGATCTTAGATCTACACCCTGCAACTGGAAACAGAAGAAAGACTTAAATGGGTTCTCTAGGCTTTTTATATTGATGACCTAACACGTGCAGCTGATCGGCAGGGGTGCTGGGTTTCAGACCCCTGCCAATCTGATATTGATGACCTATCCCGAGGATAAGTCATCAATATTAAAAACCTGGAAAACCCCTTTAATGAGTATGAAATTGTATGCCTGTGGCTATTTGGGGAGATTGCAAAATGAGCTTAGAGTGAGACTCTTGGGACAAGCCTACTCCGTAACATACTATAGAACTGTGCCTATTGCTGTTATATGAACTTCTACCCACAATATTAATTCAGTAAAGAGAGACTTTATTTATTTCAACCAAACATGCCTGGTCTATAACTCTACCATCCTTTCGCCAGTCCCTACATCTGCCCTCCTGGCTTGCACCCATCTACCTAAAGGCAGGTTGAGTGGCCGATTGTTGGGAAGGAAGCTCTCCTTCCTGACAGTCAGCTTTCTAGCTCAGTGAGGGAGACCGCTGCATTTACATGCAGCAATCTCCTTCGCAGTATGAGGATGATCCCGTGTCCCCATACAGAATTATTGTTTCTGTGCAGCAGATCTCTGTTTACACAGCCCAATCTGCTGGCCAGAAACGATGATTGGCGGTGCCTGCACAAACGACAGGATTACCTGATGAACGAGCAAAAACTCTCAGATTGGCGGCACATTTAGATGTTTATTGGTTAGTCAAAATCCACCTTAATATTAAGGGCACCCACCTAATTACAGGTAAAAGCTCCTAAAAGGTACAAGGTAGTGCAAAGAAAAAAAATACCCACCTGCCTCTCACTCCATGCTGCCATCTGCAATACAATACATTCCTGCGGTACACAGGTGGTCATGTTCCATCTGGGATTCAGCGAAAGAGGTTGCAATGATGTAATCTCTTCACGATCACCTGTGCTATTCTACTGCCTCATAGACTTCAGTCCTGGTGGCCTTTGAGAGTGAATGGCAAGGAAGGCAGTGGCTCCCATGCCCCGCCATCAACTGCTGTCCCTTCAGGAACAGCTCAGCAAAAGGCGAGATGCCTAGGGAATGCTGAGCATTAAACCCCATGGATATAATTTGCTACATCTGGAAGGCCCGAAAATGTTTTCCGCATAGCACTGTAGTGTATTGAAGCACACCTATAACATCGACTAATTATCCTTTGCCTAGGTTTATGTGTTTCTAGATAAGCTTCTTTAGCTATAATCTTATCTAATCATACGTAGAAGTAAAGGGTGTATTAGATACCCCGATGCTGCATGCGATTGTCGGGGGGAAGCGTTCTCTCCCGGCAGTCGCCAGACCACTGCTATTACATGCAACAATGTCCTCCGCAGCACGGGGAGGAGTGATCCCTATGCCATCGCTCATCCTCTTGCAGGACAGCAGTGTGCCAGCGAATTGCCCGATGAATGAGTGTTTGCTCGTTCATTGGCCAATCAGAGGCAGTATTAGACTGCCAGATGATCTCTACCGAGCATTCATAGGAGCGCTTGTTAGCAATTATCGGGCATAAAAAATGGTCTAATATACCTTTAAGGCAACATCAGCACACCTGGCGGCCCGCTGCATAAAGGGTTGTAATGTGCTTTTATATGTGGTGTCTGCAATTTCCTTTCTAAAGGTTGCAAATGGGTTAAATGGCACAGGGGAGATGGTCTCTAGGTGGAGATGGTATCTAGGTATATTAGACAGGCAGATTTTATGCCCGATAATTGCTAACAAGTGTTCCTATGAACTGCCTCCGATTGGCCGATGAACGAGTGCTGAAAGATCTGGATTTGCGTAACACGGCTGTCCTGCAAGGGGACGCATGATGGTATAGTGATCGCTCCTCCCCATGCTGTGGAGGACATTGTTGCATGTAATAGCAGCGGTGTCCTCTGCTAGCTATCTGGAGACTGCTGAGGGAACGCTTCCCTCCCGACAATCGCTTGCAGCATCGTGGTGTCTAATACACACTTAAATATGTAAAATGGAGTAGCGGAAGACAGACAAGAAAGAGAGGAGATAAAAAAGCAGCCAGCACAGAAAGGACAGACTGGTGGGGGATAATGAGCAGCCGCGTGTGCACTATGTTACATTGCCACTGGCCCATAACAGTCTTATCCATCCTGTCTGCACTTAGTCCTACACACAGAGCTGAAGATGTTATCAGCTATGTTAAATCGTAATTCATGACACCCCGAGCACAGAGGAGAGCTGAGAAAGCTCTGTAGCTAACTGCTTTGATCTAACCTGCTCAGCTGTGAGTTAGGATGGGTTTTGAGTGTGCTAAGGGCAACGGCCATTTTATTTCCCCTGATGATTTCCCCTACAGAAAAAGAGCCATTATAAATAATAAATGCTATTTGGGAATGTGTTTTTAACACAAGTAACATTAAGTAATAAAAAGTATTTTCAATAATTTTATTTAATTCCTGGATAACCCCTTTAAGATCTGCCAGTCCATGCATTATCAGAACTGTGACCACTGCTGTGAGTACGTGAATTTCCACTTTGCCAACACCTTTAGTAAAGACCTGTTAATTGTTAAACAAAACCGGCCTCATCACTGTGTCGTCAGGCACCTCAGTAACCATCTGCCTGCTTTGCACCCCACAATACACCACCACCAGTAGGCAAGCATCCTCTCAGACTAGGTTGTGCCTCAACAGAAAGAAAGGGTGTGAAATTGTGTGGAGATTATTAACTTGATCTGAGTTTGTATTGCGCATATGCGATTATTTTATGCGATTTTTGATGCGATCTTTTAATGTGATTTTTTAAGTGATTGTCTAATGATTTTAACCTGTTGAGAGAAAAGGCGGAGTTTTATTGGATTTATTAGACAGGCCAGAATTCAATAGTTTGTTCGTCCCAGACGAAGCGTCAAGCGAAACCCGAGTCGGGTATGAACATAAAGCTATCCAGCGATGTTTTAAGGATTTTTATACTATTTCTCTTGTGAGTATAATAAATTGTACATCTTTAACCTTTTGTGGCGGTACTTCGCTATTGCGCACATCCCTTTAAAGGTTATACCATCTACCAGGAGGGTAAAAGCGGTTGTGAAGATTCCTATGTCACTGCATTTGGAAAGTGCGGAAGAATCCTATTGTGAGAGGATACACCTTGACGGAGAGTGAAGCAGCGCGGTCCTCTACTTAAAACGCAATACTGTGTGAACTGGCCCATATCACTACAGGACCTGCAGCGCATCGAAGGAAGGCAACGTATTCTGAGACATTTTCTTTTTATTTCTGCCTTCATATAAACTTAGTAAAAAAAGGCTGTTTCATTTAATTCTGGCCTCGTTCTTCAGTAACTATAATTCTACTGCCCTGATTTCCAGAGACCAATGGCGTGAGGGACTACACTGTGACACAACACTTCATCAGGGCCACTACCACTCCTAACCTCTACACCGGCTCCTCAGGGGTTCATTGCACAAGCAGAGGGAAAACCACAGTACAAAATACTGCCCCAGCAGCATGAAATAGTTTCCCAAAAACTTCCCCTGTGATGGCCAGTGCCACTACACTTTCTATTCTCCTACTCCAGTTGACTTAGGATGGAAGTCCAGTTAAATTCAGGAGTCAGGAGGAGAGTGTCAAATCATTATTTATTGTGGACGGTGGCTGTAGGGTCAATAGGGTCAATGGCCAGTCCACCCCAAGTTAGTAGGCATAGTCTAGAATCAAATTGTGTAGTGGTCTAACCTGGCAGAGGTCAAAGGGCTATAGAGAAGGGGGGGTCATAGTAGTGTCAATAACAGGGGCATAACTAACGGCTCATGGGCCCTAATGCAACAGTTCAGCTTGGGCTACCCAGTATAACTTCTCCAACGCTTGCCAGCTGCAGTCCATCTATAGCTTTCTAGCAGCATCGCTGTATCTCTTAAGTGACCCACTGATGCAATGCTAGCAGCCATGAATAGGGATGAGCGAACTCGAACTGTATAGTTCGGGTTCGTACCGAATTTTGGGGTGTCCGTGACACGGACCCGAACCCGGACATTTTCGTAAAAGTCCGGGTTCGGGTTCGGTGTTCGTCGCTTTCTTCGCGCTTTTGTGACGCTTTCTTGGCGCTTTTTGAAAGGCTGCAAAGCAGCCAATCAACAAGCGTCATACTACTTGCCCCAAGAGGCCATCACAGCCATGCCTACTATTGGCATGGCTGTGATTGGCCAGAGCACCATGTGACCCAGCCTCTATTTAAGCTGGAGTCACATAGCGCCGCCCGTCACTCTGCTCTGATTAGCGTAGGGAGAGGTTGCGGCTGCGACAGTAGGGCGAGATTAGGCAGATTAACTCCTCCAAAGGACTTGATTAACTGATCGATCTGCAGCTGTGGATCATTGAGCTGCTGATCCTCAATTGCTCACTGTTTTTAGGCTGCACAGACCGTTTGTCAGTCTCATTTTTCTGGGGTGATCGGCGGCCATTTTGTGTCTTGTGGTGCGCCAGCACAAGCTGCGACCAAGTGCATTTAACCCTCAATGGTGTGGTTGTTTTTTGGCTAAAGCCTACATCAGGGTGAAGCTGTCACACCAAGTGCATTTAACCAGCAATAGTCTGTTCATTTTTTGGCCATATACAAAATCAGGGGCAAGCTGCGCCTGTCACCAAGTGCATTTAACCCTCAATGGTGTGGTTGTTTTTTGGCTAAAGCCTACATCAGGGTGAAGCTGTCACACCAAGTGCATTTAACCAGCAATAGTCTGTTCATTTTTTGGCCATATACAAAATCAGGGGCAAGCTGCGCCTGTCACCAAGTGCATTTAACCCTCAATGGTGTGGTTGTTTTTTGGCTAAAGCCTACATCAGGGTGAAGCTGTCACACCAAGTGCATTTAACCAGCAATAGTCTGTTCATTTTTTGGCCATATACAAAATCAGGGGCAAGCTGCGCCTGTCACCAAGTGCATTTAACCCTCAATGGTGTGGTTGTTTTTTGGCTAAAGCCTACATCAGGGTGAAGCTGTCACACCAAGTGCATTTAACCAGCAATAGTCTGTTCATTTTTTGGCCATATCCCAGTCTAATTCTGTCACTAAATCCATACCGGTCACCCAGCGCCTAAATACTAGGCCTCAAATTTATATCCAGCTAAATCTGTCCCTAGTGCTGTAGCTGGGCGAGTTATTTAGTGTCCGTTCAAGCACATTTCTTGTTCTGGGTTGAAATACAATTCCCAATTTAGCAATTTCATAATTTAGTGGTTCCTGCTATATCAGAGCTATTTGAAATCTATCCCAAAAAGGGTATATAATATTGAAGGTGCACATTGGGTCATTCAGAATAACTTCACACACACCCGCTACTGTGTATTTCCAAGTCTAATTCTGTCACTAAACCCATACCTGTCACCCAGCGCCTAAATACTAGGCCTCAAATTTAAATCCCTCTAAATCTCTCGTTACCCACCGCTGTACTGTTGTTGCTGGGCAAGATATTTAGTGTCCGTCAAAGCACATTTTTTGTTCTGGGTTGAAGTACAATTCCCAATTTAGCAATTTCATAATTTAGTGGTTTCTGCTATATCAGAGCTATTTGAAATCTATCCCTAAAAGGGTATATAATATTGAAGGTGCACATAGGGTCATTCAGAATAACTTCACACACACGCTTCTGTGCATTTCCAAGTCTAATTCTGTCACTAAATCCATACCGGTGACCCAGCGCCTAAATACTAGGCCTCAAATTTAAATCCCTCTAAATCTCTCGTTACCCACCGCTGTACTGTTGTTGCTGGGCAAGATATTTAGTGTCCGTCAAAGCACATTTTTTGTTCTGGGTTGAAGTACATTTCCCAATTTAGCAATTTCATAATTTAGTGGTTTCTGCTATATCAGAGCTATTTGAAATCTATCCCTAAAAGGGTATATAATATTGAAGGTGCACATAGGGTCATTCAGAATAACTTCACACACACGCTTCTGTGCATTTCCAAGTCTAATTCTGTCACTAAATCCATACCGGTGACCCAGCGCCTAAATACTAGGCCTCAAATTTAAATCCCTCTAAATCTCTCGTTACCCACCGCTGTACTGTTGTTGCTGGGCAAGATATTTAGTGTCCGTCAAAGCACATTTTTTGTTCTGGGTTGAAGTACAATTCCCAATTTAGCAATTTCATAATTTAGTGGTTTCTGCTATATCAGAGCTATTTGAAATCTATCCCTAAAAGGGTATATAATATTGAAGGTGCACATAGGGTCATTCAGAATAACTTCACACACACGCTTCTGTGCATTTCCAAGTCTAATTCTGTCACTAAATCCATACCGGTGACCCAGCGCCTAAATACTAGGCCTCAAATTTAAATCCCTCTAAATCTCTCGTTACCCACCGCTGTACTGTTGTTGCTGGGCAAGATATTTAGTGTCCGTCAAAGCACATTTTTTGTTCTGGGTTGAAGTACAATTCCCAATTTAGCAATTTCATAATTTAGTGGTTCCTGCTATATCAGAGCTATTTGAAATCTATCCCTAAAAGGGTATATAATATTGAAGGTGCACATTGGGTCATTCAGAATAACTTCACACACACCCGCTACTGTGTATTTCCAAGTCTAATTCTGTCACTAAACCCATACCTGTCACCCAGCGCCTAAATACTAGGCCTCAAATTTAAATCCCTCTAAATCTCTCGTTACCGCTGTACTGTTGTAGCTGGGAAAGTTATTTAGTGCCCGTCAAAGCACATTTTTTGTTCTGGGTTGAAGTACAATTCCCAATTTAGCAATTTCATAATTTAGTGGTTCCTGCTATATCAGAGCTATTTGAAATCTATCCCAAAAAGGGTATATAATATTCAAGGTGCACATTGGGTCATTCAGAATAACTTCACACACACGCTTCTGTGCATTTCCAAGTCTAATTCTGTCACTAAATCCATACCGGTCACCCAGCGCCTAAATACTAGGCCTCAAATTTATATCCCGCTGAATTTGAATACAATACATTGGGCCAAATAATATATTTGTTGTTGTGGTGAACCATAACAATGAGAAAAACATCTAGTAAGGGACGCGGACGTGGACATGGTCGTGGTGGTGTTAGTGGACCCTCTGGTGCTGGGAGAGGACGTGGCCGTTCTGCCACATCCACACGTCCTAGTGTACCAACTACCTCAGGTCCCAGTAGCCGCCAGAATTTACAGCGATATATGGTGGGGCCCAATGCCGTTCTAAGGATGGTAAGGCCTGAGCAGGTACAGGCATTAGTCAATTGGGTGGCCGACAGTGGATCCAGCACGTTCACATTATCTCCCACCCAGTCTTCTGCAGAAAGCGCACAGATGGCGCCTGAAAACCAACCCCATCAGTCTGTCACATCACCCCCATGCATACCAGGGAAACTGTCTCAGCCTCAAGTTATGCAGCAGTCTCTTATGCTGTTTGAAGACTCCGCTGGCAGGGTTTCCCAAGGGCATCCACCTAGCCCTTCCCCAGCGGTGAAAGACATAGAATGCACTGACGCACAACCACTTATGTTTCCTGATGATGAGGACATGGGAATACCACCTCAGCATGTCTCTGATGATGACGAAACACAGGTGCCAACTGCTGCGTCTTTCTGCAGTGTGCAGACTGAACAGGAGGTCAGGGATCAAGACTGGGTGGAAGACGATGCAGGGGACGATGAGGTCCTAGACCCCACATGGAATGAAGGTCGTGCCACTGACTTTCACAGTTCGGAGGAAGAGGCAGTGGTGAGACCGAGCCAACAGCGTAGCAAAAGAGGGAGCAGTGGGCAAAAGCAGAACACCCGCCGCCAAGAGACTCCGCCTGCTACTGACCGCCGCCATCTGGGACCGAGCACCCCAAAGGCAGCTTCAAGGAGTTCCCTGGCATGGCACTTCTTCAAACAATGTGCTGACGACAAGACCCGAGTGGTTTGCACGCTGTGCCATCAGAGCCTGAAGCGAGGCATTAACGTTCTGAACCTGAGCACAACCTGCATGACCAGGCACCTGCATGCAAAGCATGAACTGCAGTGGAGTAAACACCTTAAAACCAAGGAAGTCACTCAGGCTCCCCCTGCTACCTCTTCTGCTGCTGCCGCCTCGGCCTATTCTGCTGCTGCCGCCTCGGCCTCTTCCTCCGCCTCTGGAGGAACGTTGGCACCTGCCGCCCAGCAAACAGGGGATGTACCACCAACACCACCACCACCACCTCCGTCACCAAGCGTCTCAACCATGTCACACGCCAGCGTTCAGCTCTCCATCTCACAAACATTTGATAGAAAGCGTAAATTCCCACCTAGCCACCCTCGATCCCTGGCCCTGAATGCCAGCATTTCTAAACTACTGGCCTATGAAATGCTGTCATTTAGGCTGGTGGACACAGACAGCTTCAAACAGCTCATGTCGCTTGCTGTCCCACAGTATGTTGTTCCCAGCCGGCACTACTTCTCCAAGAGAGCCGTGCCTTCCCTGCACAACCAAGTATCCGATAAAATCAAGTGTGCACTGCGCAACGCCATCTGTAGCAAGGTCCACCTAACCACAGATACGTGGACCAGTAAGCACGGCCAGGGACGCTATATCTCCCTAACTGCACACTGGGTAAATGTAGTGGCAGCTGGGCCCCAGGCGGAGAGCTGTTTGGCGCACGTCCTGCCGCCGCCAAGGATCGCAGGGCAACATTCTTTGCCTCCTGTTGCCACCTCCTCCTTCTCGGCTTCCTCCTCCTCTTCTTCCACCTGCTCATCCAGTCAGCCACACACCTTCACCACCAACTTCAGCACAGCCCGGGGTAAACGTCAGCAGGCCATTCTGAAACTCATATGTTTGGGGGACAGGCCCCACACCGCACAGGAGTTGTGGCGGGGTATTGAACAACAGACCGACGAGTGGTTGCTGCCGGTGAGCCTCAAGCCCGGCCTGGTGGTGTGTGATAATGGGCGAAATCTCGTTGCAGCTCTGGGACTAGCCAATTTGACGCACATCCCTTGCTTGGCGCATGTGCTGAATTTGGTGGTGCAGAAGTTCATTCACAACTACCCCGACATGTCAGAGCTGCTGCATAAAGTGCGGGCCGTCTGTTCGCGCTTCCGGCGTTCACATCCTGCCGCTGCTCGCCTGTCTGCGCTACAGCGTAACTTCGGCCTTCCCGCTCACCGCCTCATATGCGACGTGCCCACCAGGTGGAACTCCACCTTGCACATGCTGGACAGACTGTGCGAGCAGCAGCAGGCCATAGTGGAGTTTCAGCTGCAGCACGCACGGGTCAGTCGCACTACAGAACAGCACCACTTCACCACCAATGACTGGGCCTCCATGCGAGACCTGTGTGCCCTGTTGCGCTGTTTCGAGTACTCCACCAACATGGCCAGTGGCGATGACACCGTTATCAGCGTTACAATACCACTTCTATGTCTCCTTGAGAAAACACTTAGGGCGATGATGGAACAGGAGGTGGCCCAGGAGGAGGAGGAGGAGGATGAGGAAGAGGGGTCATTTTTAGCACTTTCAGGCCAGTCTCTTCGAAGTGACTCAGAGGGAGGTTTTTTGCAACAGCAGAGGCCAGGTACAAATGTGGCCAGCCAGGGCCCACTACTGGAGGACGAGGAGGACGAGGATGAGGAGGAGGTGGAGGAGGATGAGGATGAAGCATGGTCACAGCGGGGTGGCACCCAACGCAGCTCGGGTCCATCACTGGTGCGTGGCTGGGGGGAAAGGCAGGACGATGACGATACGCCTCCCACAGAGGACAGCTTGTCCTTACCCCTGGGCAGCCTGGCACACATGAGCGACTACATGCTGCAGTGCCTGCGCAACGACAGCAGAGTTGCCCACATTTTAACCTGTGCGGACTACTGGGTTGCCACCCTGCTGGATCCACGCTACAAAGACAATGTGCCCACCTTACTTCCTGCACTGGAGCGTGATAGGAAGATGCGCGAGTACAAGCGCACGTTGGTAGACGCGCTACTGAGAGCATTCCCAAATGTCACAGGGGAACAAGTGGAAGCCCAAGGCCAAGGCAGAGGAGGAGCAAGAGGTCGCCAAGGCAGCTGTGTCACGGCCAGCTCCTCTGAGGGCAGGGTTAGCATGGCAGAGATGTGGAAAACTTTTGTCAACACGCCACAGCTAACTGCACCACCACCTGATACGCAACGTGTTAGCAGGAGGCAACATTTCACTAACATGGTGGAACAGTACGTGTGCACACCCCTCCACGTACTGACTGATGGTTCGGCCCCATTCAACTTCTGGGTCTCTAAATTGTCCACGTGGCCAGAGCTAGCCTTTTATGCCTTGGAGGTGCTGGCCTGCCCGGCAGCCAGCGTTTTGTCTGAACGTGTATTCAGCACGGCAGGGGGCGTCATTACAGACAAACGCAGCCGCCTGTCTACAGCCAATGTGGACAAGCTGACGTTCATAAAAATGAACCAGGCATGGATCCCACAGGACCTGTCCGTCCCTTGTCCAGATTAGACATTAACTACCTCCCCATAACCATATATTATTGGACTCCAGGGCACTTCCTCATTCAATCCTATTTTTATTTTCATTTTACCATTATATTGCGATGCTACCCAAAGTTGAATGAACCTCTCCTCTGCCTGTGTGCTAGGCCTAAATATATGCCAATGGACTGTTGCAGTGGTGGCTGACATGAAGCCTGATTCTCTGCTATGACATGCAGACTAATTCTCTGCTGACATGAAGCCAGATTGTCTGTTACGGGACCTCTCTCCTCTGCCTGGGTGCTGGGCCTAAATTTATGACAATGGACTGTTGCAGTGGTGGCTGACGTGAAGCCTGATTCTCTGCTATGACATGCAGACTGATTCTCTGCTGACATGAAGCCAGATCGTCTGTTACGGGACCTCTCTGCTCTGCCTGTGTGCTAGGCCTAAATATATGCCAATGGACTGTTGCAGTGGTGGGTGACGTGAAGCCTCATTCTCTGCTATGACATGCAGACTGATTCTCTGCTGACATGAAGCCAGATTGTCTGTTACGGGACCTCTCTGCTCTGCCTGTGTGCTAGGCCTAAATATATGCCAATGGACTGTTGCAGTGGTGGGTGACGTGAAGCCTCATTCTCTGCTATGACATGCAGACTGATTCTCTGCTGTCATGAAGCCAGATTGTCTGTTACGGGACCTCTCTGCTCTGCCTGTGTGCTAGGCCTAAATATATGCCAATGGACTGTTGCAGTGGTGGGTGACGTGAAGCCTCATTCTCTGCTATGACATGCAGACTGATTCTCTGCTGACATGAAGCCAGATTGTCTGTTACGGGACCTCTCTGCTCTGCCTGTGTGCTAGGCCTAAATATATGCCAATGGACTGTTGCAGTGGTGGGTGACGTGAAGCCTCATTCTCTGCTATGACATGCAGACTGATTCTCTGCTGTCATGAAGCCAGATTGTCTGTTACGGGACCTCTCTGCTCTGCCTGTGTGCTAGGCCTAAATATATGCCAATGGACTGTTGCAGTGGTGGGTGACGTGAAGCCTCATTCTCTGCTATGACATGCAGACTAATTCTCTGCTGACATGAAGACAGATTCTCTGTTACGGGACCTCTCTCCTCTGCCTGTGTGTGTGCTGGGCCTAAATATATGCCAATGGACTGTTGCAGTGGTGGCTGACGTGAAGCCTCATTCTCTGCTATGACATGCAGACTGATTCTCTGCTGACATGAAGCCAGATTCTCTGTTACGGGACCTCTCTCCTCTGCCTGTGTGTGTGCTGGGCCTAAATATATGCCAATGGACTGTTGCAGTGGTGGCTGACGTGAAGCCTCATTCTCTGCTATGACATGCAGACTGATTCTCTGCTGACATGAAGCCAGATTCTCTGTTACGGGACCTCTCTCCTCTGCCTGTGTGCTAGGCCTAAATATATGCCAATGGACTGTTGCAGTGGTGGCTGACGTGAAGCCTCATTCTCTGCTATGACATGCAGACTAATTCTCTGCTGACATGAAGACAGATTCTCTGTTACGGGACCTCTCTCCTCTGCCTGGGTGCCGGGGCCTAAATATCTGAGAATGGACTGTTCCAGTGGTGGGTGACGGGAAGCCAGATTCTCTGCTATGGAACCTCTCTCCAATTGATTTTGGTTAATTTTTATTTATTTAATTTTTATTTTAATTAATTTCCCTATCCACATTTGTTTGCAGGGGATTTACCTACATGTTGCTGCCTTTTGCAGCCCTCTAGCCCTTTCCTGGGCTGTTTTACAGCCGTTTTAGTGCCGAAAAGTTCGGGTCCCCATTGACTTCAATGGGGTTCGGGTTCGGGACGAAGTTCGGATCGGGTTCGGATCCCGAACCCGAACATTTCCGGGATGTTCGGCCGAACTTCTCGAACCCGAACATCCAGGTGTTCGCTCAACTCTAGCCATGAAGTTACATCTTCTCTGATATGAGTTGACTGCTTCCCAAATAATGGCTTCAGCACTATTTGCCCACTAAGCTGTGTTACATAGGAAGGAGGCTTTTTGTGTACTTGTTCTTTTGTCTACATTGTGCTTTTTGTGTACTTGTTCCCTGGTGTTAGCCAGTGCTTGAATATCTACCTTTAATCTAACTTAGCTGAGGTCCTCATAGAGTCCTCGCATTAATTGCTGGATACCAGAACCACTAGAAGTATTGGTAGGGGTTCAGTATAATCTCAGCTCAGCAGTCTCTACCATATACAACCACTCATCTGCATTTTTCTCCACAGCTTTATTTCCTTTACTATAAAATGACTTACTGCTACTTTTGGCATTAAAGGATTAATGATCTCTTTTCTGACTGGGGAAGGGGGAGTCCAGCATCATAAATCTTTTTCCACTGTCTACTCCACTGTAGTGTCACAGATTTATACAGCATTTGAATTGCTTTAGGCCCCTTTCACACGGGCGAGTTTTCTGCGTGGGTGCAATGTGTGAGGTGAACACATTGCACCCGCACTGAATCCGGACCCATTAATTTTTATGGGGCTGTGCACATGAGCAGTGATTTTCACGTATCACTTGTGCGTTGTGTGAAAAGTGAATGGGAGTGAATGGGGCTGCGTGAAAATCGCAACCATCCGCAAGCAAGTGTGGATGCGGTGCGATTTTCACGCACGGTTGCTAGAAGACGATCGGGATGGGGACCAGATCATTATTATTTTCCCTCATAACATGGTAAGTACAATAGGGCTGGAGGGGTTAAAATAATAATAATTTAACTCACCTTAATCCACTTGTTCGCGCAGCCGGCATCTCTTCTGTCTTCATCTGTGAGGAAAAGGACCTTTGATGACGTCACTACGCTCATCACATGGTCCATTACATGATCCATTACATGTTATAAGGGAAAATAATACAATCTACACAACCTTGAACCCAAACCTGAACTTCTGTGAAGAAGTTCGGGTCTGGGTACCACAGTCTTTTATCACGCGCGTGCAAAACACATTGGACTTGCGAGATTAAAACTGAACAACGGAACGCAATCGCAGTCAAAACTGACTGCAATTGGGTACCTACTCGTGCGGGTTTGCCGCAACGCATCCGGACCTTATCCGGACACGCTCGTGTGAAACAGGCCTTATAGTAGACACAGAGGACAACTTGACTTAGTAAAAGAAATCTGGAAGCAGGATTCTTAATCTTAATCATGATTAAGATCACTTGAAGATCGAAACGTATTGACTATCTTGCAAGATACAACTGAAGTTGTTTTAATTAATATGGAATAAAGATGATATGGTTTTAACTTCTGAGTGCTGGACAATTGCCTTGTGGAATCCTGCTTCAAGATTTATTTTACTAAGTCAAGTTGTCCTCTGTGTCTGCTAAAAAGCAATTCAAATGGCAACAGGCCAGTAAAATGTTGCAGTGCTTTCGCAAATTGCAAACATTAAAAAAAAGACGCCAGCAGTCCTAGGCCTTGCCATCTTTATCAACCACAACATGCTTCTAAGGCTTTTATCAAATCTTTCCACCAAACCATCTGTTTGTGAATGGTAGACTGACATACAGAGAGCCTTATAGTTGGCCATAATTCTCTGCTAACCTTGGACATAAATGGAGTCCCCTGGTTAGTTAGGAACTCTTTAGGTATTCCA
Source organism: Bufo gargarizans (assembly GCF_014858855.1). Lineage (NCBI taxonomy): Eukaryota > Metazoa > Chordata > Amphibia > Anura > Bufonidae > Bufo > Bufo gargarizans. Next base: position 179,707,139 of record NC_058084.1, on the reverse strand, counting down.
ACCCTGCTAAAGACCTGCACCAACTCTTTGGCAATGGTTATTATAGCCATATTTCTTAGCAGAATGTCCTCTAGATATTGGGTTGCATAATCTGAGATTACCAGTATGAACTGATGTTCCTGAGCTAATTTGATAATAGGTCCTATCAGATCCATTACTATCTGTTCAAAGAGCATTTAAAAAATGGACAAAGGTACTAGGAGCTTCTGAAATTTGAATTTGTATATTGGCACTCTGGCTGGAAGCCCAATATTATTTACTATCTGCTATTAGCCCAGGCCAGAAAAAACTTTTTAAATTCTACCTATAAAATGCCCATGTGCTAAATCTAAGACAATTCTGATATATGGCTTGGGAACTACCAACTGTTCCACAATGTCCCCATCTTGCATGTTTACCTGATGCAGTAAATAATTTTGTACTACCCTATAAAGATAGGCAAGTGTGACACCTACATACTGTACACCAGTTCTTTAGGCTACTTTCACATCTGTGTTTTTGCTGGATCTGGCAGGGGATCAGCAAAAATGCTTCTGATAATACAACCGTCTGCATCTGTTCTGAATGGATCTGGTTGTATTACTTCTCAAATTAACAAGACAATCCAGCACTAAAACCACTGTAAATCAATGGGCGTCCGATCATGTCCGGAAAAAACGGATCCGGCACAATTGACTTACATTGTGTTTCATGCCGTGTCTGTCATGATTAGTATGCTATGATGCACACAAAAACGTTGCTTGCAGTGATTTTATGGCCTGCATGGGAACCTAACCAAGTGGAATGAAATGCATTCTGGTGCTCTCCATTCCATTCTGTTCAGTTTTGTCCTCATTGACTGGGGACTTGAATGGGGACAAAACTGAAGCGTTTTCCTCTGGTTTTCAGATCCTATGCCAGAGGTTAAAGGAGCCTTACTTTTACATTTTCTCTAACTAGGAGAAAAGTAGGGTCATTCAACAGAGAAGTGGCGAAATTGTCACTTGTTACCTTGATGTCTGGTAATAATTTTTCACACTTCTTATCCATCTACATTGATATCTGCTTAATCCCCTTTATCAACATCAGTTGCATTTGTGTTACTTCCCAAAGCATTAAAAGGAAAAGAAGAAGCAGTCTGAGTAATCAGTAAGAGGATGAAGCACTCATGTCCCTTTGTTCATGGGGCCTCAGTACTGGTGAATCTTTTATCTGTTGTTCCAAGAATTCCCAGAAAAAAACGGAACTCTTGTCCCAGTATTGCACCATACAGTAAAGGGGGAACAGCTGGCAGATTACATCAGCATGGGTTCCTATTGAAACTAGTGCAGTTTTATAGTCATGACTTTGAAAATGAACACAGGTAACCCCTATAGTATGGGACTGTAATCTATCTGGGTTTACAAAATTGGCCTTAACCAATGTGATGCGACTGCCAGTATCAAACAGAACCTGTTCCTCCTTCCCCTGTACCATTACTGTATACACGTCTATCAGTATTTTCACAACACTCATACCACATTGCATGGGTTCAGCATTTAGCAGCAACATGCCCTGGGTCCATACGCCATAAGCATTTATTAGGTTCAGGTCTTTTTAAATCAGGCCAGTCTTCAGATCTTGGACTGGCTCCTCTTTTAGTAGTCACAGACTTTCCATTAGTAGTGGGAGAAACCTACTCCTGGACATAGCAAAGTCTTGTCAGAGATTTATCATGTTTTCTGCTGCTGCATACCTTTCCCTCAGATAGACCAGTTCATATGCACTGTTATAGTCACCATGTGTAACCCACTTGTATATTTCTGACAAAAGGGCTCTCAAATACCTGTCCACAACCAAATGCTCCACAACCTCTGAAGCAGAAAGAACATTTGACTATAACCACTTCTTTGCCAAGAGTATAAGTCATATATTTGTGACAGGCTGGAATCCCTGACTAGAAAGGTACCTTCAAAAGTGGCATATTTTGATGCAGCAAATTCCATCTCCATGTGCTTCCCGCCAAAACAACCTCATTCAGATGAATGGAACTGATTTCCAGTCATAGAAATTTTCTACAACTAAATCTCCTTCATGTGAAGACCCCTAAGCCTAAGAATGCACTGTGACTCCCAAATGTGCCAAAATCTCAGCCTAAGTGTACAGCCACATGGTCAGGTTTCCTGATGCAGTTTTAGAAGCCAAAACCAGGGGTGAATTCAAAAAAGAGAAGTCATATTGGTCCTTTATACTTTCTCTACATTTACGATCCACTCCTGACTTTGCCTTCCAAAACTGCATGTCACGTACCGGCAGGACAGGTAGTGGATCCTCTGGACCAGAGAGGCGATGGCGCGGGTTGTACTAAAGGACCGGTTCTAAGCAGTTACTGGTCTTCACCAGAGCCCGCCGCAAGGCGGGATGGATTTGCTGCGGAGGTAACTACCAGGTCGTGTCCCCTAGTAACAACTCGACCTCTCTGGCAGCTGATAAGGCGTGGTACACAGGGAGAAGGCAAGAGCGTAGTCGGACGTAGCAGAGGTCAGGGCAGGCGGCAAGGTTCTAAGGCGAGTAGACGGTAGCAACGGGTTCGGCAACAGGCAAGGCAAACTAACACAGTGGAAAGCTTTCTCTGAGGCACAAGGCACAAAGATCCGGCAGGAAGCTGTGGGAGGAGAAGGTATAAATGGGCAGTGCTCAGGTGCAGCCTAATTAAGTCAGCACTGCCTCTCACAAACCTTAACCCTTAATAACCCCTTTGGACCAGGCACCAATCACTGGTGCACTGGCCCTTTGAATCTAAGAGTCCCGGCGCGCGTGCGCCCTAGAGAGCGAGGACGCACACGCCGAGACACTGGAGTGCTGCCTGGGGGCATACACTGTGAGCGCTCCGAGGCCAGCAGGGGACCCAGAGCGCTCAGCGTAACACTGCATCAGTAAATCTGACCACATAGCCATACCCTTAAAGTGGTTTTCTGAGATTTTCATATTGATGGGCCATCAATATGTGATTGGTGGGGGGTCAGACTCCCAGCATCCCTGTTGATCAGCTGTCTGAGGAAACCGATGCGCTCCAATGAGCACCGTGACCTCCTTGCAGCGTACCAAGCACAGTGTCATACATTGTACTGCAGCTCAGCCCCATTCACTTAAATGGGACTAAGCTCTGGCTAGACCATATGACAAATTAAAATTATGTTACTGGCCTAGAAAGAGGCTGCAGTGCTTAAAGGAGCACCACAGCCTCTTCAGACAGCTGATTGGTGGGAGTGCCAGGAGTCAGGCCCCCACAGATCACTTATTGATGGCCTATCCTAAGTATAGGCCATCAATATCAAAAATATCAGAGAAATCCTTTGAGCTTGCTGTAAACTTCAGCATCTACTGGGTCCAAATAATAATAAGACTTCAAAGCTCAGCATTATCCTGGCCTGAGTACAGTAAATATATTCCACTTGTCTTTTTGATCTCTATACAGACTATTTTCTTCTTATAATATAGTTTGTGAAATTACCTTTGACAATAGTTTTATTACACGTTTTATTATGACGGGGAAACGCCTGGAAGTAACTGATAATAATTTTACCTAAAAGCCACAGAAAACCCATTTCATATTTCTTCTTTCTTCTTCAAATGCTTTATACTGGAAGTATATGTTCAGGTTTTATGTCTCTTCTTGTCTTGCACGCATTTGCTGCGACCAGAGTGGCAGTATTTTAAGGGTAGATCGTCATTTGTCATCTTTTAGATGGCATTTATTATGTTTTCTGTGCTTCAGTAAAGATATACTCAGTTTAGCCATTTCATTTTCTGCACAGGCTGTCCGACGGTGGCAATGAAATCATTTTATATTTCCCTGTCTGAATTACTATGAAGACAATTTGCTTCAATACATCACTGTATATTTTGGTTTAAGTACTACAAATTAAGAATAAATCCAGATGTGCAACTGGCGTTTAAAAAGTCACAACCACACTGTTTGCAACTTTTTCACACCAAAAAAACTGGTGAAAAATAATGATAAATCAGGCTCATGATGGTAAAAGGGGAGACTCACTTTAAAGGGGTTTTTCAGGATACCCTCAGTTTTTACTTAGCAGCCCCCCCTTACCCCCCAGCAAGATTGACCTACTACAAGCAGTGTTGGACTGCCGTTCCTGGGCCCACCAGAGGGCCCAATCCCCATATCATCAATAAAGTCTAACCATTTTTTGTCAAAGAAATAGACTCTAGTGGCAAATGCGTAAGGCAGACAAATTAGTTTTTTCTCCAGGACATTTGGGGTCAACTTATTCCAGGGGACTATGTAAAAACTAAGGGGGATCCGTTAGAGAAATAGTCAAAGGTTGCCAATTATGTTTTAGTTTTGATACTTAGGCATTTCTTCATGCTATTATTGTCAAAAGTGACGTCAGGAACTGTAGCCAGTTAGTCAGGTTTGAATTAGTTTCACAGAAACATATAAGCAATTGTCAGCACATTCTGGCAAAAGCAAAATGTGACGTTCATTCAAAGATAAAATAGATATCAGAACAGAATAGAAAGTGGCAATATCACTGTGGCTCCTGCATTAACTTCAGATTTACTAATATATGTCAGATTCATATATTGGTTGGTAATTCCTCTTTAACTATTGATGACGCCAATGTATTTTGCCGATGGCAAAGTAGTTACAGTACAATCTATTGCACTATTGTAGTTACCTCTGACTTACTTATTCCATGTGTGCAGATTGTACCTAAGACATACTTGTACTTGCCAGCTATGCAAGGCTTAAACTGAATATTTTATGCTACCTTGATTTATATTGGTGGTAATACTGTATTGTATATGTTGAGAGAATCCTTTAAGGTCCCATTTTATAGGCTGACACAGCATATAATTATCAGGATCAAACTGCTTGTTCATAATAATTGCCTGTTCAATAGAGGACGTAAAAGCTGCATTTATATGCTGCAATCACCTCGACTGTATGAGAACGAGGGATCGCTGCCATTGCTGGTCCCCTTTAAAGAATCAGTGTTTCTGGGCAGCACAATCTGCTGTCCAAATATAATGTTTTAGATGACCACAACAGCCATGTTTTCATTGATAAATAAGTTCGTTCATTGGGTGATTGGTGGCACCTATATACAGGGAATTATTGGGAACAAGCATTCCCAATAATTGCCCCAAGCGTTGGACTTTGTAAAGAGGCCTTTAGTAGTACACTCATGGCCACTGACTGGTCACTGGCTTAGGTCTTCAAATCCATATACATTCTTAGTTTCTGCTCCAAAATTTGGTCCACAAAGAACAATAGTTGAGTACCATATAATAAGAACTGGAAATTTGCTCAAGTTTTGATCTTCCACACTATGTTTGTTAGAGGGGTGGTCTTGAAGGTTCATTGTTTACATAGGTTCGTCCATGCATATGGGTAGGTCATAAGGATTGATTTTACTTATCTGACACCCACTAAAGAATGGGTCCCTTAGCAAAGATCAGACTTGGCTCCTCAATATGATGTCAGGTTTTAATATAAACAGAAAAATGCCAAAAAAGGGAGAAAGGTGATGAATACTTCTCAAAGACTACCATGATTAGATCAAATATAGAAAAATTGAGGTAGTAAATGTAATCTATTTAAACATAGCGTTTATTAATATATAGTTAAAATGTTTACAAACAATACTCTTAATACTGAAAGTGTGCACACCACCACTCGTGCAACAAAAATAAAGCACACAATAATACAAAATTGCCAAAGATACCTTATGTTGACAGTATCAGGTAATGGCAATAAAGGAAAAAATCAGCCAACCGGAAATATATCCCACAATAATATAAGGAACGGCCTTACCGGTGGGTAGAGGTCATCTGGAGACCATCGTGAAGTTCCAGAGGTCTCAGTTTTCAAATATAACAGCGGGCAGGGTCCTGGTTTTGGACTCTGTCCCTAGAATGCCCTGTCAGGTCTAGGATGCCCTGACGTCCTCCTAATAAGGAGTCATCACCCTGACAAGGGCGGCCCCATCCGGAACCTTTACCTAAAAATAGGAGGTCCTGGACATCCCTGCCTAGGGATACTACTAGATGGATAACCCCTAAAAGCAGGAAAAAAATCCAGAGACGAAACACGTAGGGATTTTTTTCCTGCTTTTAGGGGTTATTCATGTAATAGTATGCTTAGGCAGGGACGTCCAGGGCCTCCTATTTTTAGGGAAAAGTTCCAGACAAGGCCACCCTTGTCAGGGCGATGATTCCTTATTAGGAGGAGACCTGACAGGGCGTTCTAGGGACAGAGTCCAAAACCAGGACCCCGCTCGCTGTTATATTTGAAAACTGAGACCTCTGGAATATCACGATGGTCTCCAGGTGACCTCTACCCACCGGTAAGACCGTTCCTCATATTATTGTGGGATATATTTGTGTGTTTTATTTTTGTTGCACAAATGGTGGTGTGCACACTTTCAGTATTAAGAGTATTGTTTGTAAACGTTTTAACTATACAGGTCCTTCTCAAAAAATTAGCATATTGTGATAAAGTTCATTATTTTCTGTAATGTACTGATAAACATTAAACTTTCATATATTTTAGATTTATTACACACCAACTGAAGTAGTTCAAGCCTTTTATTGTTTTAATATTGATGATTTTGGCATACAGCTCATGAAAAACCCAAAATTCCTATCTAAAAAAATTAGCATATCATGAAAAGGTTCTCTAAACAAGCTATTAACCTAATCATCTGAATCAACTAATTAACTCTAAACACCTGCAAAAGATTCCTGAGGCTTTTAAAAAACTCCCAGCCTGGTTCATTACTCAAAACCGCAATCATGGGTAAGACTGCCGACCTGACTGCTGTCCAGAAGGCCATCATTGACACCCTCAAACAAGAGGGTAAGACACAGAAAGAAATTTCTGAACGAATAGGCTGTTCCCAGAGTGCTGTATCAAGGCACCTCAGTGGGAAGTCTGTGGGAAGGAAAAAGTGTGGCAGAAAACGCTGCACAACGAGAAGAGGTGACCGGACCCTGAGGAAGATTGTGGAGAAGGACCGATTACAGACCTTGGGGGACCTGCGGAAGCAGTGGACTGAGTCTGGAGTAGAAACATCCAGAGCCACCGTGTACAGGCGTGTGCAGGCAATGGGCTACAGGTGCCGCATTCCCCAGGTCAAGCCACTTTTGAACCAGAAACAGCTGCAGAAGCGCCTGACCTGGGCTACAGAGAAGCAGCACTGGACTGTTGCATGTCATTCGGAAATCAAGGTGCCAGAGTCTGGAGGAAGACTGGGGAGAGGGAAATGCCAAAATGCCTGAAGTCCAGTGTCAAGTACCCACAGTCAGTGATGGTCTGGGGTGCCATGTCAGCTGCTGGTGTTGGTCCACTGTGTTTTATCAAGGGCAGGGTCAATGCAGCTAGCTATCAGGAGATTTTGGAGCACATCATGCTTCCATCTGCTGAAAAGCTTTATGGAGATGAAGATTTCATTTTTCAGCACGACCTGGCACCTGCTCACAGTGCCAAAACCACTGGTAAATGGTTTACTGACCATGGTATTACTGTGCTCAATTGGCCTGCCAACTCTCCTGACCTGAACCCCATAGAGAATCTGTGGGATATTGGGAAGAGAAAGTTGAGAGACGCAAGACCCAACACTCTGGATGAGCTTAAGGCCGCTATCGAAGCATCCTGGGCCTCCATAACACCTCAGCAGTGCCACAGGCTGATTGCCTCCATGCCACGCCGCATTGAAGCAGTCATTTCTGCAAAAGGATTCCCGACCAAGTATTGAGTGCATAACTGAACATAATTATTTGAAGGTTGACTTTTTTTGTATTAAAAACACTTTTCTTTTATTGGTCGGATGAAATATGCTAATTTTTTGAGATAGGAAATTTGGGTTTTCATGAGCTGTATGTCAAAATCATCAATATTAAAACAATAAAAGGCTTGAACTACTTCAGTTGGTGTGTAATGAATCTAAAATATATGAAAGTCTAATGTTTATCAGTACATTACAGAAAATAATGAACTTTATCACAATATGCAAATTTTTTTAGAAGGACCTGTATATATATAAACGCTATGTTGTAATAGATTACTACCTCCATTTTTGCATATATGATGTCAGGTTTTTCCATGCAGGACAGAAGGACCTGGTGTCTATTCCCCCCTCTACTTGTTATCAATGGCAGGATCAATTTCCTACACTCTTGTTTCTCTGACCGAAAAAGGCTTAAAAAGGTTGATAAACAACGCTAAAGAATGGCCTTAGATCAATAGTTAATAAAACACATCACTTATTCTGTTCTAGAGAAAAATGCCTTTTAACTTAATCTTTGCCATCATTATTTTTAAATATTTTACAGCGTTTGATTTATAAATTGATATTTTTTAATCTTGTACTCTGCAGTACTCGTCTATACGAAACAAATGACATGTAAAATGTCAGTTGCAACAAACATGTCATAATGTTGCAATTTATGATTTGAGAGATGGAGAATAATTGAAGAAACACCTGTCACAGTGAACAAAAAACCTTTGACAGCCAAAGAAATATCTGCCGCAGGTTACATATTATAAAGAACAGAACTTGCATAAAATACAAAGCAGCTCATGGTATAACACGGGCAATAACCGTTCATACTCATTAAAGGAGTTTCCAGGGAGGCGTCATTGTTTTAACAAATAAACTTCCAGACAATGTTAAGTATAAAGAAACATCTCCACCGATCCCCTGTCGCTGCCGTTCTGCTGTTTCTCCAGCAGCCATTACCTTTCCTGGCTCGACAAGCTGGAAAGGCCAAGAACAGTCTGCTCAGCCAATCACTAGCAGAGATAGGTCACTGATATGGCCAGTGATTGGCTGAGTGATCTTTTCCTGGCATTTCCAGCGTGTCAAGCTAAGACAGGAAGTGGGGACTGGAATATTGCTGGAACGGCAGCAGCAACGGATCAGTGGAGGTAAGTAATGTCACTTTTTATTTTTATTTTGTTGGGCCTTTATTTAAAATAAGAAATGTCTTCCTGGAAAATCCCTTTAATAGTTTGAAGGGGTTTCTTTCAGCTATTAAAATGTGATGTATGTTAGCAGTAAAATCCATGGCGCAAATCCAAACCTTGTATTTATGCTACAGATTACCAGTTTGTCATGCTGTAGAGCCACACATGGATTAGCTCCATCTAAATGGGGCTAATACACATATATCTCACGTGGATTTCTGCATGAAACGTGTAAAAAATCCACTTTAAAAACTAAGCCATGTGAACATAAGGAGTGTTAAAAATACCCAAGCTGTCTCCTTGGGCTATGTCTGGTGCTCAGCATCAACCCAAGAACAAGAGTGGCGCTACTCCCTTTTGGAAGAGGGAGGAGGGGGGGGGGGGGGGCTTGTAAAATAAGCCATGTTCCTCATTAAGTTTTTACAGGTGCTTTTTATGATTTATTTTAACTACATTTTTACATGTGTTTTTTTTATGCATGTGCTTTTCAAGTCCTTCAGAGAATCCAGTGAGAAATGCCATATCCAGAGCATGCTGCATTTACCTCTGACCCCAGAAACCCGCTATGAATGAAGAATTTATTTTTTCCTTATAAGGATAAAACACCATAAAAAAGTCACAAAAATGCATTTGACAAAAAATGCTATGTCTGAAACCACCCTTACAGTGTAAAATATGTAATGTATTTAAAGGCTCTGTTTACATTTCCATAATTTACGTTTTGCTCCTTTACAGCCAGAAAAAAAGTGTGCTTGGTCCATCATATAATGGACACCAGCGGCACCCAATGGACCAACGATGACTTGGGGTCCATAAAGTTTTACTGATCAATGCTGTGCCATTCTTTCCATCCAATAAGACAGAATCTCCTGACAAAGCAGAAATATGAGTCCTACATACTCTAGCTGCTCCACTATAGTCTTAAAGTGAACCTGTCAGGTGATTTGGTCTGCCATATCCTAGGATGTAGTGTGAGTTCTGTTGTCCTTTCCCACACACAGTGATTGACAGCTCTCCCTGTAGCAGTGTGTGTACACAGTAGACTATCAATCACAGTGTGTGGCGGGGTAATCAGGACTCTTACTGTCTCTCTAGGAGTCCTGTCAGGAATTACTTTGCTTTTTATTCAGAAATCCTGCTCCAAATTACATAAACCTATATACCTCCAGACTCACCTTTTCTTCCCTAATCATATCCTGCACTCGGATAAGACAGCAGAAATCACCTGACAGGTTTCCTTCAAAGTAAAAATACAGTGCTTTATCTCTTTTTTCCTAACTAAAACCAGATACTGAAACATATTCTTTCTTTCTAATCTTTTTTTTCTTCAGATTGTAGAAAAAAAATCAAATTTTTCAAAAATATATATGTTTAACAAAAATACCTCCCCTTTAATCTACTTGCACTGTTTAATTTTTCAAAGGAGAACTCTGGACAAAAATCATACACTGGGGCAGATTTACTAACGCTGTAGATGGTCTAAGACATACATCAGATTTATCACAGGGGCTCAGGCTGGATGATACATTTGATGCAGGGAGAGACACTTTTCTCTGACTCTGTACCAACTATTGGTTGGCTTACTTTGAGAGGAAATTTTATGCCAGATTTGTGGCACAATTTTGGTGCTAAATATTGCATCTTAGGCCCTGCCCCATTTCCACTCCTTCTAGCTAAGACCAACCCCTTTTAAATCCCACTTTCGCCAATTTGAACCACTTTTCAGACAGATTCTAGGTGCAGATGCGTTGTTATTTTAAGTGATAAGGGCTTATTATGGATGGCTTCATGAGGGATCGGTCATGTCAAACAAATTAAATCAGTTTCTATGAGGAGGTAAGTTCTAGACTTGACAGCGGCGAATCATTGGATGTGGTATATCTGGACTTCTCCAAAGCATTTGACACTGTACCACATAAAAGGTTAGTATATAAAATGAGAATGCTTGGACTGGGAGAAAACGTCTGTATGTGGGTAAGTAACTGTCTCAATGATAGAAAACAGAGGGTGGTTATTAACGGTACACACTCAGATTGGGTCACTGTCACTAGTGGGGTACCTCAGGGGTCAGTATTGGGCCCTATTCTCTTCAATATATTTATTAATGATCTTGTAAAAGGCTTGCACAGTAAAATATCAATGTTTGCAGATGACACTAAGCTGTGTAAAGTAGTTTACACTGATGAGGACAGTATACTACTACAGAGCGATCTGGATAGATTGGAGGCTTGGGCAGATAAGTGGCAGATGGGGTTTAACACTGACAAATGTAAGGTTATGCACATGGGAAGGAATAATGCAAGTCACCCGTACATACTAAATGGTAAAACAGTCAGTAACACCGACATGGAAAAGGATCTTGGAATTTTAGTGAACAGCAAACTAAGCTGTAAAAACCAGTGTCAGTCAGCTGCTGCCAAGGCCAATAAGATAATGGGTTGTATCAAAAGGGGCATAGATGCCCGTGATGAGAACATAGTCCTGCCACTTTACAAATCGCTAGTCAGACCACACATGAAGTACTGTGTACAGTTCTGGGTTCCTGTGAACAAGGCAGACATAGCAGAGATGGAGAGGGTCCAGAGGAGGGCAACTAAAGTCATAACTGGAATGGGGCAACTACAGTACCCTGAAAGATTATCAAAATTAGGGTTATTCACTTTAGAAAAAAGACAACTGAGGGGAGGTCTTTCCCACCATCTATTTATCCCCAGGACTATGACGAGGGGACACCCTCTGCGTCTAGAGGAAAGAAGGTTTGTACACAAACATAGAAGAGGATTCTTTACGGTAAGAGCAGTGAGACTATGGAACTCTCTGCCTGAGGAGGTGGTGATAGTGAGTACAATAAAGGAATTCAAGAGGGGCCTGGATGTATTTCTGGAGTGTAATAATATTACAGGCTAAAGCTACTAGAGAGAGATCGTTGATCCAGGGGGTTATTCTGATTGCCTGATTGGAGTCGGGAAGGAATTTTTTCCCCTTAAGTGGGGAAAATTGGCTTCTACCTCACAGGAGTTATTTTGCCTTCCTCTGGATCAACTTGCAGGATGACAGGCGGATCTGAATGGACAGATGTCTTTTTTTAGCCTTATGTACTATGTTACTATATTTTTATTTCAAATTTAGATCTTGTGGTCTGCACTATGTTTGGCCATATTGATCATCCACAGCTCTAGGAAAACTTCACAATAAATGCATATTCAGAAATAGAGATGGGCCAAGCTAAGAAAAATTATATTTGGAAAACTTAGATGAAGTTTGACAAGAAATCTGCTTTTTTACAAATTAATGCATCATGAATCGCTATGTTAAAACCCTATTCAATTAATGGAACTGTTTTTAACAGCAGCTTAGACAGAAGTGCATTCATCTAACAGCCATTAAAAATGTCCTCCTCTCCTGATTGAAAAAGATCAGCTGAAATACCTGCGCTGAGCTTGATGACATCACCGTGTGCTCCCAGCGTGATCATGTTGTGATGTCATCATGCTCAGAGCAGGTCCTTCCGCGGGTCTTTTTCTATCAAGAGAGGAGCAGACTGCCTCTGCGTAAGCAAGTGGATTTGATAAGTGATTTTTTTTTCCTTTCTTTGTAAGACAACTCCATTTAGGAAAAGTGATTTGTTACCACGAACTAGGAGGAAATCTGGCCTCATTTAGAATTGAATTCCTACAATTCGGACTGAATTCCACTTTGGATGCTTCGCTTTGCTCAACACTATTCAGAAATTTCACCCTCTGCCTGTTTAATCTGTAGCAGTGGATTTGTGTAAGAACTTGTAAGATAGAGACCTGAAAGGAGCAGTGTTCAAAATGGAAATGCCCACTCTGTGGGTCTGCCAGTTACAGACCCACATCAACCAGGGATTGGCTGAGCAGGCATTTACTGCGTGTGAAGAGGACGCAGACAACAGTGTTGGGAGGGTCAGCAAATGTCACGGTACCTTCTGTGACAGAGGTTAGAAGATCGGAGAGACTGACTGCACGTGAGGTTAACTGACAGTCTCCTGAGTCTGTGTTGTGGTTTGGTAATGACCACACTTCTTGTCAGGTGCAGCCCGTGGTTATTACTGCATTCCCTACTTAGTTTGGTCTCACACTTTATACCATACGGTTGATATTCTCTGCTTGGATTTGGAAGAGTTGGTGTGTGGACCTTATGTGTGTTCCTGCTCATCCATTTTCTATAAGATAAATTGTACTGCTCCTTGTATTTGGTTGTTCCCCTGTGCTTGTTGTTACTAGGCCTCAGGGAGACGCTGGTTCATTCACCTGGGAAAGAACCAGTAGTCTCATTCCCTGCCACGACCTAGGGCATTTCAGGGCTCTTGGGTCTAGGTTCCGGCATATGTATTTTCCCACCTTCAGGGTCTATACATACAGACAGGAGTCAGGGCCAGGTTTAGGGGCTTCCTAGGAGGTGACCTTTTCCATCTCCCAAGCCTTGAGGCCTAGTTCTGTGTCCCTCTCCTCCCCTGTATTCGTGACAGCAAATCAATCATGTGAATATGAAATGCTATTATCCCATTGTAAGCTGGCTTGAAAAAAAAATGTGCACTGGACAACCCCTTTAAATATGTCCTGGTTTGCTGGTTATCGCAGTGCTGTTACATGATAAATTTTTATATTTACATACCACTCATCCAAATAGGCAATCTTACACAGGACCATAGATGGATACATGGACTATGGCTGTAAGCTGCATGCAAGCAATAAATCCTCTCCTCTTGCAGCAGTGGTTCTCAAATTCAGATCTCAAGAACTAAATTAATCTACTGTGATTATTAGCTAGTATAAGAACACCACACAAGCCCATGGCTGTGAAAAGTAAAGAAGATCAAAGACAGTGAAATCTATCTAATTCAATTTTAATGTCTTCAAATAATTAAGCGAGTCGATGATAGAACATTTTCTGCGCTGCATCTAAAGAATGAAACAGGAAAGAAAAAAAAAACCTGTATAATAAAAAACCTACTTCACTATGACTAATACCTCTAGGAAGCCTCCAACGCATTGTGTGCCTACACAACCCACTTTATAATGCATTATAATGAGGTATTATTCCACAAAACAGAAAGATTCCCTATAGGAGCGCTTGCATCTATATAGCAGTGTGAACGGCAGACGTGTGAAGCAGAACGGAGGCAGATGTCTAGTCCCAGTCTACTCCCAGCAGAATGGGAGATGCTTTGGTCAGCTAATAACTTGCTTCCTTTCCTTGGCTGATTGAAAAGGCACCAAAGCTATTAAATTCTGAAAGCGCTTCGCTTAGAGGTAAGTACCAGTCCCTGCTTGTAAAGCCAGCAGTGATGCAGCTTTTATCAACATACACTGGAGAGTCCAACAGGAACCTTCTACATCATCAGACTGACAGGTCACCTGCAATATTAAGGGAACCAACTGTGTGCGATAGACCCTGACTCTTCATGATCTGCTACAAGATCTCATTTTCAGCTACTTTCACGCTAGCGTTTTAGTTTTCCGGTATTGAGGTCCGTCATAGGGGCTCAGTACCGGAAAAAAACGCTTCAGTTTTGTCCCCATTCATTGTCAATGGGGACAAAACTGAACAGAACGGAATGCTCCAAAATACATTCTGTTCCGTTGCGTTCTCATACCATAGAGCAAACCGCAGCATGTTATAGTTTGCTTTCTTACCTGGGATGTGGAGCAAGACGGATCCGGCATGACCCCCCAATGCAAGTCAATCGGGACGGATCAGTTTTTTCTGACACAATAGAAAACGGATCATGATGGATCAGTCTTGGTGATGTTAAAGATAATACAACCGTATCTGTTCATAACGGATGCGGATCGTTGTATTGTCAGTAACGGAAGCGTTTTTGCTGAAGCCTGCCGGATCCAGTAAAAACGCTAGTGTGAAAGTAACCTAATCACAGTACATATAATGTATGCACAGGTAATGTAGATCCAATAAACCGAAACCATAAGACAATAGAAATGTCAGGGTTACAGTATATGATACATACCCCCAAATAAATGAGATGCCTCAGTATCTGACGTCTAACTCAAGAGCAGAGAGTCCCTCACAAGCATACGGCCTTCCATTCTCCTATGGGATAGCAATGTGCACATACTCCGAACATGTCATCGTTTTCTGCGAGGAATGTATTTTTAGAAATCATGAGAATTCAGAGGAGGACAAGCTGTTACCTCGAAGACGCACTGCCAATTACTGTACTTGCAAAAATGTAGATTTTCTTACATTCTTTAGGCCTATTCACAGTTGGTGCTGCCTTGGCTTTGTGAGGATTGTTCTATTTCCCTGCCTCCTGGACTATGGAGCCAAGTTTTCGATATAGCGGTAGTAATTTCTGGTACTGGTAAGGTTACTATATTAATATTGCATAATGGTCACCTTCCCTCAGTGGCTGGAGACTGGGGTTAGCCTGTCGCTCGCGAATATGAGGAAGCTCAGCTCCCACTGCAGCTAATAAAATGGGAATTTATGAAAAGTACTGCAGTTTTCAGTAACCCAGCGAGTTTTCAGTCTCTGGATTTGGGGCCCAGAGAACGCTGAAAGCAACAGAGAGTACACACAAGAGAAAAAAAAAGGGGTGAGGACTGTCAGTGTTGACTTGTCAGCATTGTAATGTTTAACCCCTTAGCGACCACTATAATACTCCTTTTCACGGCTGTCAATAGGGGGCCTTAGGCTGGGCCACCACCGTTTTACAGAAACCTAATAGACCCCATTATAGTCTATGGGGTCGGTAGGCTCCGTTATGTACTGAATCCGTCCTTTCTGTTCTTATAACGGAGCAGGAGAATGAAAAGGCTGAATGCTGCTGTGAACGTAGCCTAAGCGATGCACAGGTCTCCCATACAGTGGGCTCGCTCTCACATTAGAGCCAGGCTCCTGCTCTAACCGCCCAGGCCAGCAGAAGCACAGATTTGGGACATTTAACCCCTTCGATACTCCATTAAATGTTGATTGCAGCATCTAAGCAGTTACAGAGGGAGATGACTCCCTTTGTCTCCCATCGGCACCCCACGATTTAGATTGCGGGCTGCCAATGTCTTGGCATGGCAGCCCCCAGGCCTGCCTTCAGCATATTCCTAGCAGCCTCCTTACAGCCTGCCAGTGGTTGTCTGTATAGAACTGATAGAATAATACATTGCACTGCATAAGCAATGCAATGTATTATAAAAGCCATCAAAAGAACGCCTATTAAAGTTCCTTTGTGGGACTAGTAAATAGTTAAAAAAGTTAAAAAAAAGTTTTAATAAATAAAAAAATTCCAAGTTAAAAAAATTAAACTTTTTTCCAATTAAAATTGCTTTTCAAAGGAGAAAAATGTAAAATAAATAATAAAATAAAATCCCCTCCACTTATTTGGTATATAGCCAAATCCATAATAACCTACACAACACAGTTTTCATGTAATCTATCCTGTATGGTGAACGCCATTAGAAAAATAAAAATTTGGACTGGTCACTAAGGGGTTAAAATGGAATGAAACATATGCCAACAACAATGTAAAAATACCTTGGTTAGCCTAGGTATCCCAAAAATCCCAGCGCCCTTATGATCCAACTTTTATAATATCCTATATTGAAGTCCATCTGGAGATACAGCATTTTCCCTTTCTGCACATACGTATGTTAAAAATGCCTATTCTTGTCTGCAAAATTGACAAGAATAGGACATGTTCTATCTTTTTTGCAGGACATACGGATGCAGACAACACATGCTGCGCTGTCCACATTTTTTTGTGGCCCCAGTGGAATGAATGGCTCCGTATTCCAATCTGCAAAAAAATGCGTATCAGATACAAAGCAAGAATATGGTCGTGTGCATAGGGCCTTATCTGCATCATCTTATTTAATGCTGGTTATATCAAATATCCTTTAAACCGACCTGGCTGCAGGACATGATTTACGGAACATGAATTACAAATAAGATAATGATGGTTTTATAATAGAGCCTGAAGAACATCTGCAGCCGTAGGCCGACCAGCAGAAAGTGAGATAATACAGAAGTGAGCGTAATTATCTTCCTCTAGGGGATTCTGCCCTAATTGCACAGTTACAGACGAGCTGATGCAGCATTAACCTTGATTGCGTGATGGCTGTATTATCGGAAAAGGAAGGCATGCTTCACACAGCAGAATGAAACAGCGCAAAAATGTGAATTATTTCTTTTATAGAGCCTCATGGCTTTGATTCTGTTTAATCAGTACCTTTCATCATTCCTGATATGTCTGTTTTGTTAAAGAATTGTATTCCCACCGAATTAAAATTTTGATATGTTTTGTAGTACAGCTCAGCACTGTGCTGTTCCTCTTATATTCCTCCTGGAAATGTATGAATTAATTGTCAACTGGGTCTTACCGATACCATGTAAATAGGGTGTGTCCCTCTAGAGTCAGCTACTGCTTAGTACCGTGTGAACTATCTCAGAATGTGTCGAGACATACCATGTTAACAATGCATTACAAGAAGGAACAAAAAAAAACTGACTTTGAAATTAGAATGACTATTTCATGGGGAATATGAGTATTTACAGTACTAAACCAGACATGTCAGGAATGCTGATCTCCTCCTTTACGTACAATGGAGTATGAGTACATAAAGGCACAGGAGCCAGGCTGACTGCGACAGCTAAATAGTTTACATTAGGAGGGGGACTCCCTCTGTACCTCATTGACCCCCTACAAATGTTAGTACCAATATAAGCTCCCCTTCAAAAAAACAGGCCACACACATCTCCGTCCATGAAAAAAGAAAACTACTGTAGGTATTTGACAATTTTTTTAAAAGTGTATTTATTGTGCTACAGTAGTGAAATATAAAAACTATCAGGGTCACACACAGATCTCATAGAGCTTCATAGCAATACTTAGTATGGGCCCCTTTTCCCCTACCAGTTTCCATGTACATGTCTATTAAACATTCTCACACAACACAGACCGGAAACATCCCATTTTTCTGATTACTTTTTTAAGAGGAAGAAATTTTAATTTAAAAAGATGTATTAAAAAAAACAACTTGGCTTCAACCTTACCCACTCTAATCAACTTCTGTGTCAATCTACCGTATATCTCAATGTATTTACAGCAAACAATTGCCATAAATACACTGATAAATCTCCAGTCTCCAATCTCCAGTCTCCAGTCTCCTTTCACATACATTAGAAAAACAGCTGCCTTCAGCCACCACTAGGGGGAGCTCAGTGTATAGGAATTTATAAAGTTACTATTGTCTGAAATGGAAAGCTATGCCAGTGTTTTCATGTGGTCTGCCTCCTTAGAAGGTTTGCTGCTGGAAACTACATATATTGTGTGTCACTGCAATTGTACTAAATTAGTGGTACTAAAAAAAACAAATAAATTACTGGAGGAGAAATGAAATCAAGTCACATGACATGAGTATAAAAAGAGCATGTTAGAGAGTCTCTTAAAAGCAAAAATGGGCAGAGGTTCACCAATCTGTGAAAAACTGCATCTAGAAATTGTGAAACAATTTCAGAAAAACATTTCTAAACATAAAATCATCTACAGTAGATAATATCATCAAAATATTCAGAGAATCTGGAGAAATCCATGTGCGCAAAGGACAAGGCCATCTGCCAGCCTGCTAGCTAAATTGTTCAGCCAACATATCTTTCGTCTCCATGGATTTCCTTTCCACATTGTATCAGACCGGGGAGTTCAGTTTACATCCAAGTTCTGGAGAGCTGTATGCAACCTTCTGGATGTCAAATTGGACTTCTCTTCTACTTACCACCCGCAGACCAATGGACAAGTGGTGCATATCAATTAGATCTTAAAGGGGTTTTCTATCTTGGACATTGGGGGCATACCTCTGGGACCAACACCTATCCTTAGAACAGAGCCTGCCAAGTGATTGCAGACACACTGCACATGGGCTGTTGTCTTCCATTCATTTCTGTGGGAGTGCAGAAAATATTTTTGTAAGCCCCATAGAAGTGAATGGAGCGGTGGACATGCTTGTGCAGTGTGTTTCCAATATATTTCAATGGGTCTTCCAAAAGTAGGCCAGTGTGCCGCTTGGCTATTTTCAGCATTTACATAGAAATTAATGGAGGGTGGCCACGCACGCGTGGTGTGCCCTCTGTCACTTTGAGGGCTCTGTTCTAAGGATAGGTGTGGGTCCATGTCCCAAAATGAGATAGCCCCTTTCATGTATCCTTCTTTGAGCCAGTAGTTATAAAATGGTACTCCAAATGTTCTGCTCCTACTGTTTCTTAAGTCAGCTATAAAGGTGTGTATAAGGTAAAGAACATCCTGAGTATGTAGAAGGTGATAAGCAAGGCCCTTTTTTTGATCGACTGGAAGGGGTTTGGTCCAGAGGATAGATCCTGGGAACCCTTGGAAAACATTTATGCTTCTTCCCTCCTGAAGACGTTTGTGCAGAGTTTCGCTTCAAAGAGAAAAGGGTGTAAGGAGGGGGGCTGGGGCCCTGCAGCAGTTATCTAGCACTTGCCCAGCAGCCCAGTCCTCGCTGAGTCTTCTCAACCTCCCAGGAGTGAGGACAGCCAAAGTCCTGGGTCTCTGATCCTCGTGAGTAAGCTGTCAAGTACACCAGGACTATGTGGCCAGGGAGCTACTCTGCAGCAAAGGTAAGAGCCTTGTATAGGAGTTAAAGGGTAAAAACCAGGGCACTGCCAGGATAACACCCTTAGGGCTAGCCCAAAAGCCAAACCACAGAGGAACGAAATTTCACGCTAATTTTGGTGTGTATTCCATACTGAAATCCAAATGAAATTTGAACCTAACTCACCTACCCATTTTTTTTCGATAGCAATTCATATTTTTCGACAGAGAGCTTGAGCACGTGGATTATCCCTGTGTGAATCTGCCACATATGAAACTGCCAATTTTCTGCAAAAATCTAATGGTCAGCCTGCAAATTAGCATTGGATTTTTCAAGCTGAAAAATCCAATGCTAATTTGCAGGCTGACCATTAGATTTTTGCAGAAAATTAGCAGTTTCATATGTGGCAGATTCACACAGGGATAATCCACGTGCTCAAGCTCTCTGTCGAAAATTGTCTGATACTCCTTTGGCTTTCTAAAATTAAAAAGTTATATTAATCTAATACAATAGCTGAAAGTATCTGCAATAAAATCCTCCCTCACTGAAGCTTTAACGCTTTTAGAAAAAAGGATAAGCCCTGTATGATAATTCTCCATCCTTTACTGAAGTAATCACATGGGTATACTGATGTTATTTCTCTCTATGGAAATGACGAGTTCTTGTCACAACACAGCTGTACAAACGCCAGGAGGGGCCCATGGAGACTGGATGGAAGGCTACAATGAAATGAAACGTCAGCCTAGGTGCTCGGGGAATAAATCACTGTCAAGGCAACAAGCAGAGAACTAAAGCTCAAAGAATATGCCACCTTACTATACATGAGGCAGTGGTGCCCTTCAGAATCCAAACCAATGCTTTGAGAAGTCTACATCTGTTCTCTTTCAGACATGGTAAACTGTGAGAAGGCCTGAGGAGATTTAGATGATGAGATCAGATATAAATATGGAAGATAAGAGGGGATGACCATGAGAACTGTTGCTCTGAGTAAGAAATGGGGTCAGAACTGTTGGGAATTTCCTCCATCTACGTCACAATGGAGAAAAGACAGATAAGGACAGAACCACATCTTACAACCAGCACATCACCCAGTAGCTTAGGTGGTATCAGCAAACAGAAGCTATTTTATTGTAGCCTACTGATGGACATGTAGCATTGATGCAAGCCTTCTCCAAGTTTGGTCACATTCCACCAAACACACCTATCTAAATATGACCACAATATCAATAGTCCTGTCTAATATTTCTAGATTATTCTGAGCAATAATCTAGGCTGGTACATCTCACTTGTTGTGTAGTCTGTCAAATAGTATTAAATGAGATGCCATAAACAATTAGATGTCATAAACTATCACCAGCAAGCATAGCCGTCGCTACACCAATTTCCCCCCTTGGTTATTCCTTGTCCCCCCCGATTCCCGTACCGCTTTCCCTTTAAAACCTAAGGCTCTGAGCCACCGCCGATCCGAATTATTACAGGGACAGTCAGTCACTGCGCAAAGCGCACTGACGTGACGTCACACGAACACCGCCTTCAGATTCGCGTGCCGCCGCCCGCTAGTCAATTCTGGTTTGCAGGCGCAGCGGAAGGAAGTGGAAGTCTTAGCCAGGACTAGGAGGAACCAGACCAGAGTACACAGACAGGAGCGCAGCGCGGAAGCTGCTCTGTGGCTGAGGTGATCAAAGACAATTTAAGTTGAGGACTGAGGAGATTTTATTATATTATATATCATACAAAATCAAATAACTTATCTATATGACAGCCTGATTGCAGCTTGCGCTGCCTGGTGTAGTGGTGTGCTGCTGACTGAGTAGAGTGCTGTGCATATAACATTGTGAAGGGGGGGGGGGGGTGCTGCTATTAATCGCATTGTGTCTTGAGTTGTCTGGCAGGACTGGGGGGGGGCTACAGTTAGGAGATCGCTTTGCACCTGTCACAACAGGTGCTTGCCTAGTAAACACAGGACCATCCTCCATCACTTATTGTTATTAACCCCTCCCTTGCCAGCCCACCCAGCACCATTTTCCTGTGTGTTCTGCTTTGAACTTTTTTTTAGTCCATGAAGGGGTTAATTAAGTGTTGGAGGGGGTGGAGGGTGTTATTGTGCATATTGTGTTTGGGAGCCATTTAACAAGTTTTGGTTTGAGCGTGGTTGTGGTCATCCACAGATCCCCCATAACAGTGTGTCATCCACAGATGCCCATAACAGTGTGTCATCCACAGATCCTCCATAACAGTGTGTCATCCACAGACCCCCCATAACAGTGTGTCATCCACAGATCCTCCATAACAGTGTGTCATCCACAGATCCCCCATAACAGTGTGTCATCCACAGATCCTCCATAACAGTGTGTCATTGTCATGGTCTTACCTTCTTACTGTTCTCCTTCGTTTGACATGTGCTGGCGGCCATCTTGGTTTCTGGGTTTCTTGTAGCCTCCCACCCTGCGGCTTCTCCTTCCCACTGGGAGGAGCTGGATGCCTAGCTCATATATATAGGAGGTCTGTGGTTTCAGTTCCTTGCTTGGTCCTCCTGTGTTCACATGCTTCTAAGACTGCTGCTGCTTCTGGTTCCTGATCCTGCCCTCGTCTGACTACCCCGTTGGTTCCTGATCCTGGCTTCGTCTGACTACCCTGCTGGTTCCTGATCCAGGCTTTGTCTGACTACCCTTCTGGTTCCTGACCTCTGTCTACGCAAGACCCTGCTTCGGTTTAGCCATCCGTTTGGACTTTTGCTTACAGCTTGATTTTCAATAAAGCCTTCTTATTTCCACTTATCTCTGTTTGTACGTCTGGTTCATGGTTCCATGACATTAGGACCAAGCCATGAATTTTGACGGTACAGGGCCATCCTCGCTACCTACGCTGGTTGCCAGACTTGATCAGCAGGATCACCTGTTGGGTCGGTTCGCTGTGGCGTTGCAAACCCTGCTTGAACGCATGGCTCATTTCGCTTCCGTTGCCGATGGGTCGGTTGTCGCTCCTGGGCCCGCTCCTACTGCCGCTTCGGTTGTTGCGCCAGAGTCTACCCCGACACCTGTTGCTGCGCCTGCGGTGTCTCGGGGTATGACCGGTTCTGCCCCCCTTCCACAGCGCTTTGGGGGAGAGCCAACTCAGTGCCGAGGTTTCCTTAACCAGGTGGGCATTTATTTCGAGTTCCTGCCACATGCCTTTCCTACTGAGAGATCAAAGGTGGGCTTCTTGATCTCGCTGCTCTCGGACAAGGCCTTGGCCTGGGCCAGCCCTTTATGGGAGAACAACAATCCGGTGGTTGCCGAGTTTTCCGGTTTTGTTGCTTCTCTTCGGAAGGTATTCGATGTGCCGGCTCGTGCTGCCTCTGCTGCGAAGCTCCTTATGTCCATCAGACAGGGTTCACGATCCGTAGCTGAATACGCCATTGAGTTTCGTACCCTGGCAGCAGAGGTGGGCTGGAATAATGAGGCTCTGGTCGCTGCTTTCTCTCATGGTCTCTCGGATGCCTTGAAGGATGAGGTTGCAGCTAAGGACTTACCAGTGGAGCTCGAGTCTCTTATTTCTTTCCTGATTTTGATTGACACCAGACTCAGGGAGAGACCTTCCTTTAAGGAGAGCCTGCGGAGGTCTTCTAACAGATTGGCGCCTACGTTTGCTGTCCCACCCGTGCCTCCCTCTCCTCCCACGCCTCCTGGGGATGACTTGTCTGGGGGTGAACCCATGCAGCTGGGGTTTGCTCGCCTGTCCGAGGGGGAGAGGGTACTCCGGAGACGCGAGGGCCGATGCATGTACTGTGGTCTCGGTGGGCATTTTCGGTTGGCATGTACGAACCGTCCGGGAAACGCTCGCACCTGAGATCCTGTCGGGGGCAGATCTTGGGTGGAGTCTCCTCGTCCCCGGTTTCCCGTGTTGACAAACCACTGATCACTGTTGTCCTCTCCTGGGTCGGGGGCTCGGTGACGACCCAGGCGTTGGTGGACTCTGGTGCTGGTGGTTTGTTCATTGATAGTGTGTTCGCTGCCGCCAATTCCATTCCTCTGCAGCCTCGAGGTTCCCCACTGGCTCTTGAGGCGATAGACGGCAGACCCCTTCTGCCGCCACACGTGACTCATGAGACCCTTCCAGTGGGGATAGCCATTGGTGCCGTTCACAGAGAGTCGGTCTGTCTCCAGGTGATTTCGTCTCCACACTACTCGGTGGTCTTGGGGTACCCCTGGCTCCAGAAGCATAATCCGACTTTCGATTGGAGATCGGCCGAGATCCTCTCGTGGTCACCGGAGTGTGGGGCTAGTTGCATCCATGGGCCTGTCAAGTTGCTGTGTACTTCCTCGGACTCTCTGTTGCCTCCTGAATACGAAGAGTACCGGGATGTATTCGATAAGGTGCGCGCGGTTGCCCTACCTCCGCACCGCCCATACGATTGTGTCATAGAGTTACAATCTGGTGCCATTCCTCCTCGTGGCAAAGTCTATCCACTGTCGGTAGCGGAGAATGAGGCCATGGAGGAGTACGTGAGGGAGGCGCTTTCACGTGGACACATTCGCAAATCCTCGTCCCCGGCAGGGGCTGGATTTTTCTTTGTGAAAAAGAAGGGCGGTGAGTTGAGGCCTTGCATCGATTACAGGGGTCTCAATCGCATCACGATCAAGAACGCTTACCCGATACCCTTGATTTCCGAGCTGTTCGATCGCCTCAAAGGGGCCACGGTCTTTACCAAACTCGACCTGAGGGCGGCATATAACCTGGTAAGGATCAAGGCGGGCGATGAGTGGAAGACTGCGTTTAACACCAGGACCGGTCATTATGAATCCTTGGTTATGCCCTTTGGGTTGTGCAATGCGCCCGCAGTCTTCCAGGAATTCATCAACAATGTTTTCCGTGACCTGTTGCAGCAGTGTGTGGTGGTCTATTTGGATGACATCTTGGTATATTCTGAATCCATGGAGGCCCACATTATGGATGTCAGACGAGTTTTGCAACGGTTACGAGAGAACAGGCTGTTCGGTAAGCTTGAGAAATGCGAATTTCACCGATCCCAGGTAACCTTCTTAGGTTACATCATTTCCGCTGAGGGGTTCTCCATGGATCCTGAGAAGGTTTCGGCTGTCTTACAGTGGCCCCAGCCCAGTGGTCTCCGTGCCCTGCAGCGCTTTTTGGGCTTCGCCAATTATTATCGGAAGTTCATCAGGGACTTTTCTATGCTAGCCAAGCCTCTCACGGATCTGACCAGGAAGGGCAGTAATTTCCAGGTCTGGCCGCTCGAGGCCATCCGAGCTTTTGAGGCTCTAAAGTCCGCCTTTGTGTCGGCTCCGATTCTGTCGCATCCCAACCCTGGGTTGCCCTTTGTCCTCGAGGTGGACGCGTCTGAGACGGGAGTAGGCGCCCTTCTGTCTCAGCGTAGAACACCAGAGGGTCCTCTGCTTCCTTGTGGGTTTTACTCCCGGAAACTGTCTTCCGCGGAGTGCAACTATCAGATTGGTGACAGGGAGTTATTGGCCATCGTGCAGGCCCTTAAAGAATGGAGGCACTTGCTCGAGGGTTCGGTGGTTCCGGTTCTCATCCTGACGGACCACAAGAATCTGACCTACCTTTCTGAGGCCAAGAGATTGACACCACGTCAGGCCAGATGGGCTCTGTTCTTGTCACGTTTTAATTACGTGGTCTCCTACCTACCCGGTTCCAAGAACATCAGAGCGGATGCCTTATCACGGCAGTACTCCGAGCTGTCCGGGGAGGAGTCGATTCCGACTTCGGTCATACCTCCGAATCAGATCCTGGCCGCCATTCGCACCAGCCTGACCTCTCCCCTGGGTGAGCAGATTTTGGCGGCTCAATCTGGTGCTCCCTCTGGGAGACCCAACGGCAGGTGTTTTGTGCCTGAGAAGTTGCGCACTCGGTTGTTGCGAACCTACCATAACTCCAAGGCCGCGGGGCATCCTGGAAAGAATCAGCTGTCCTGGGCTGTTTCACGTCTGTTCTGGTGGCCTTCTCTACGTTCCGACATCGCCGCATATGTAGCGGCATGCTCCGTTTGTGCCCAGAGTAAGTCCCCTCGGCACCTTCCGTTGGGCCTTTTGCAACCCATAGCCACCGGGGAGCGCCCATGGTCACACCTGGGGATGGATTTCATTGTGGACCTCCCTGCATCCCGAGGTCATACGGTCATTCTCATGATTGTGGATCGGTTTTCCAAAATGTGCCACTGTGTTCCTCTCAAGAAGTTATCCTCTGCACAAGAGTTGGCCACGATTTTCGCCAGGGAGGTCTTCCGGTTGCACGGTTTGCCCAAGGAGATTGTGTCGCATCGGGGGAGTCAGTTTGTGTCCAGGTTCTGGCGCGCCTTTTGCTCCCAGTTGGGGATTCATCTCTCTTTCTCCTCGGCCTACCACCCTCAGTCCAATGGGGCCGCAGAACGATCCAATCAGGCCTTGGAGCAATTCCTTCGTTGCTATGTCTCCGATCACCAAGACAATTGGGTTGACCTCCTGCCTTGGGCTGAGTTTGCCAGGAACACGGCGGTGAACTCTTCCTCTGGGACGTCTCCCTTCATGGCCAATTATGGGTTCCAACCTGCCGTGTTACCGGAGGTATTCTCTCCCCAGGATATTCCGGCTGTGGAGGATCACCTTTCCGTCCTACGTGCTTCTTGGGTACAGATCCAGAGGTCCCTTGAGGTCTCTGCGCAGCGCCAGAGACTCCAGGCTGATCGCAGACGAGCGCCCGCTCCTTCCTACCAGGTCGGAGACCGTGTATGGTTGTCCACCCGCAACCTCAACCTTCGAGTGCCCACTCCCAAGCTGGCGCCTCGCTTTGTTGGTCCCTTCCGAGTGCTTCGCAGGGTAAACCCGGTAGCCTATGCCCTTGCGCTTCCTCCTGGCATGCGGATCTCCAACGTGTTTCATGTCTCCCTGTTGAAGCCATTGGTGTGTAATCGTTTCACTTCCTCGATTCCTCGGCCCCGTCCGGTCCAAGTGGGCAATCGTGAGGAATATGAGGTGAGCAATATCCTGGACTCACGCCTGGTCCGCGGTCGGTTGCAGTTTTTGGTCCATTGGCGTGGTTATGGTCCAGAGGAGCGTTCCTGGGTTCTCTCCGCAGATGTCCATGCTCCTGCTTTGCTCCGAGCCTTCCACGCATGCTTCCCTCAGAGACCGTTCCTTACTCCGCGGAGGAGGGGCCCTTGAGGGGGAGGTACTGTCATGGTCTTACCTTCTTACTGTTCTCCTTCGTTTGACATGTGCTGGCGGCCATCTTGGTTTCTGGGTTTCTTGTAGCCTCCCACCCTGCGGTTTCTCCTTCCCACTGGGAGGAGCTGGATGCCTAGCTCATATATATAGGAGGTCTGTGGCTTCAGTTCCTTGCTTGGTCCTCCTGTGTTCACATGCTTCTAAGACTGCTGCTGCTTCTGGTTCCTGATCCTGGCCTCGTCTGACTACCCCGTTGGTTCCTGATCCTAGCTTCGTCTGACTACCCTGCTGGTTCCTGATCCAGGCTTCGTCTGACTACCCTTCTGGTTCCTGACCTCTGTCTACGCAAGACCCTGCTTCGGTTTAGCCATCCGTTTGGACTTTTGCTTACAGCTTGATTTTCAATAAAGCCTTCTTATTTCCACTTATCTCTGTTTGTACGTCTGGTTCATGGTTCCATGACAGTCATCCACAGATCCTCCATAACAGTGTGTCATCCACAGATCCTCCATAACAGTGTGTCATCCACAGATGCCCATAACAGTGTGTCATCCACAGATCCTCCATAACAGTGTGTCATCCACAGATCCTCCATAACACAGTGTCATCCACAGATCCTCTATAACAGTGTGTCATCCACAGATCGCCCATAACAGTGTGTCATCCACAGATCCTCCATAACACAGTGTCATCCACAGATCCCCCATAACAGTGTGTCATCCACAGATGCCCATAACAGTGTGTCATCCACAGATCCTCCATAACAGTGTGTCATCCACAGATCCTCCATAACAGTGTCATCCACAGATCCTCCATAACAGTGTGTCATCCACAGATCCTCCATAACAGTGTGTCACCCACAGATCCCCCATAACAGTGTGTCATCCACAGATGCCCATAACAGTGTGTCATCCACAGATCCTCCATAACAGTGTGTCATCCACAGATCCTCCATAACAGTGTGTCATCCACAGATCCCCCATAACAGTGTCATCCACAGATCCTCCATAACAGTGTCATCCACAGATCCCCATAACAGTGTCATCCACAGATCCTCCATAACAGTGTCATCCACAGATCCCCATAACAGTGTCATCCACAGATCCCCCATAACAGTGTGTCATCCACATCCTCCATAACAGTGTGTCCTCCACATCCTCCATAACAGTGTCATCCACAGATGCCCATAACAGTGTGTCATCCACAGATCCCCCATAACAGTGTGTCATCCACAGATCCCCATAACAGTGTGTCATCCACAGATCCCCTATAACAGTGTGTCACCCACAGACCCCCATAACAGTGTCATCCACAGATGCCCATAACAGTGTCATCCACAGATGCCCATAACAGTGTCATCCACAGATGCCTATAACAGTGTGCCATCCACATATCCTCCATAACAGTGTGTCATCCACAGATGCCCATAACAGTGTGTCATCCACAGATCCCCCATAACAGTGTGTCATCCACAGATCCCCCATAACAGTGTGTCATCCACAGATGCCCATAACAGTGTCATCCACAGATCCTCCATAACAGTGTGTCATCCAGATCCCCCATAACAGTGTCATCCACAGATCCTCCATAACAGTATCATCCACAGATCCTCCATAACAGTGTCATCCACAGATCCCCCATAGCAGTGTCATCCACAGATCCCCCATAACAGTGTCATCCACAGATCCCCCATAACAGTGTCATCCACAGATCCTCCATAACAGTGTCATCCACAGATCCTCCATAACAGTGTCATCCACAGATCCCCCATAACAGTGTCATCCACAGATCCCCCATAACAGTGTGTCATCCACATCCTCCATAACAGTGTCATCCACAGATGCCCATAACAGTGTGTCATCCACAGATCCCCCATAACAGTGTGTCATCCACAGATCCCCCATAACAGTGTGTCATCCACAGATGCCCATAACAGTGTCATCCACAGATCCTCCATAACAGTGTGTCATCCAGATCCCCCATAACAGTGTCATCCACAGATCCTCCATAACAGTATCATCCACAGATCCTCCATAACAGTGTCATCCACAGATCCCCCATAGCAGTGTCATCCACAGATCCCCCATAACAGTGTCATCCACAGATCCCCCATAACAGTGTCATCCACAGATCCTCCATAACAGTGTCATCCACAGATCCTCCATAACAGTGTCATCCACAGATCCCCCATAACAGTGTCATCCACAGATCCCCCATAACAGTGTGTCATCCACATCCTCCATAACAGTGTCATCCACAGATGCCCATAACAGTGTGTCATCCACAGATCCCCCATAACAGTGTGTCATCCACAGATCCCCCATAACAGTGTGTCATCCACAGATCCCCCATAACAGTGTGTCATCCGCAGATCCCCATAACAGTGTCATCCACAGATGCCCATAACAGTGTCATCCACAGATGCCCATAACAGTGTCATCCACAGATGCCCATAACAGTGTGCCATCCACATATCCTCCATAACAGTGTTTCATCCACAGATGCCCATAACAGTGTGTCATCCACAGATGCCCATAACAGTGTGTCATCCACAGATCCCCCATAACAGTGTGTCATCCACAGATCCCCCATAACAGTGTGTCATCCACAGATGCCCATAACAGTGTTATCCACAGATCCTCCATAACAGTGTGTCATCCACAGATCCTCCATAACAGTGTGTCATCCACAGATCCCCCATAACAGTGTCATCCACAGATGCCCATAACATCCACAGATGCATAACATGACCCAGACAGATCCGTTATGTTTTCCCATAGACTTCTATTAGGACAGCGCAAAACGGAATGCTTCTTAAAGGCTTACGTTTTGCATTCCATTTGGTCATTCCATTATATTCCGTTTGAAATGGAACCTATAACGGAACAGCATAACGCAGATGTGAACCCACCTTTAGGAATAGATTGTTTCTAAATACTCAAGCGTACCGAGGAAGGAAAACTCTTAAAAGCTTGTCTTTAAGTATTAGGTTAGTACAATATCGCAATACTCTCATATTTTGTTATCTTATTTATATATACTTATTAAAAAAATTTCAGTAGAAGTGGTGAAAATTATTAGTGCATCCCCATTTTTAACTGCGGTATCTTATGTGCCCCCCCTATATATTGTTCCTAGAGTCACCACTGCCAGCAAGTGCCCTAAGAGCAGTCCCCATGCCAAGAGGTGCTCTGCCTCTTCTAAGTAAACATTGTCCCATGTGTAACGCCCCGCTAGGGGGCATTACCACTCCTTTTGCCCCCTCACTGTTTCCTATGGTTAATGTAATGTCACCATACGTAATTATTGCAAGTCTTTTATAAATGTGCATTGCTTTCCTATGTAACTGTTATGTTATCATGCAATGTACCTGGTTCACCAGCAGATGGCGCCACCTCTGGCAGAGTTGTGTTAGCTGGAATGGAACCCTTCTTCCATTCCAGCCCTCTCTCTACACAGGGAGGAGTTCAATGTTAGTCAAGGTCAGAGTAGCTTACCCCCTGCAAAGAGAAGCAGCAGGCCCTCGTCCCTGCTAGACGAGCCTGCAGAAGTTAGCCTCAGAGCACCCCCTGCAAAGGGAAGGCTGTGTTCCAGCCAGCAGAGCCTGTCTGCTCTGTTGGGCCCTGAGGCCAAAGCTGAATACCTCCAGAGCCAGGAGAAAGATTCCCTGGATAAAGACAGATAAAGGCCTAATGCACACGACCGTTGTTTGGGTCCGCATCCGAGCCGCCGTTTTGGCGGCTCGGATGCGGACCCATTCATTTCATTAGGGCCGCAAAAGATGCAGACAGCACTCCGTGTGCTGTCCGCATCCGTGACTCCGTTCCGCGGCCCCGCAAAAAAAATATAACGTCCTATTCTTGTCCGCGCTTTGTGGACAAGAATAGGCATTTATATTGCCGGCGCCCGTTCTGTTCCGCAAATTGCGGAAGGTAACACGGGCGCCTTCTATTTTTTATGGATCTGCGGTTTGCGGACAGCAAAAAACGGCATGGTCGTGTACATGTAGCCAAAGATACAGATCAAGAACAAGACTACAGAAAGCTAAGTTGCAGCCTATAGCGGAAAGGAAAAGTTTCTTTTTAATCCTGATAGAACAGCAGAGCTAGAGAAAGTGACAGATGTAGCAGAGCCAAATGTGTTTGCCTGCCAGAATTATTAAATAAATAAAACCTGCTGATAACCAAGATAAAGTTGGAAAATTGTTCCCTGATGCAAGTTTATGCAAAGTAAAGCTGTTGTCACCTTAAGGACCTTGCCGTTTTTTGGAAGCTTGACATGTGTCACTTTATGTGGTGATAACTTTGGAATTCTTTTACTTATCCAAGCAATTCTGAGATTGTTTTCTCACGACACATTGTACTTCATTATAGTGAAAAATTTTAGTCGCTATAAATCACCTTTATTTATTAAAAAATTCCTAATTTACAGAAAATTTGGAAATATTAGCAATTTTCAAAATTTGAATTTCTCTGCTTTTAAGGCAGATAGTGATACATCATAAGAGAGTTATTACCTTACATTCCCCATATGTCCACTTTCATGTTTGCATCATTTTGTAAATGTCATTTAGTTTTTTTTAGGATCTTATAAGGCCCCATGCACACGGCCCCATGCACACTGGTATATGATCTATACCAGTGTATTACTGTACTGTGCCGGCAGCAGGGAGCGCACGGCGTCATAGCAACCAGTGACGCCGTGCGCTCCTGTTCTCAGGAGGGATCCAGGCCGCGGTTCCACGGCCCGCACACGGCCGTGTGCATGGGGCCTAAGGCTTAGAATTTTATAAGCAAATTTTTACATTTTTAAGAAAAAAAAAATCTAAAGTCACTTTGTGGGGCTTACATAGTAGAAAACACCCATAAATGACCCCACTGTAGAAACTACACCCCTCAAGTTATTCAAAACTGATTTTACTAACTTTTTTAACCCCTTTTGGAGTTCCACAAGAATTAAAGGAAAAGGAGATGACATTTTTAAATTTCACTTTTTTGGCAGATTCTCCATTTTAATTCATTTTTCCTGTAACACATCAAGGGTTAACAGCCAAATAAAACTCAATATTTATTACCCCGATTCTGCAGAAACACCCCATATGTGGTCGTAAACTGCTGTCCGGGAACACGGCAGAGGTTTTGAACAATAAAAGCATTTTTGAAACAAACAAATTTATGTTTTTATGTCTCCATTTTCTGAAAGCCATATCTTTTATTTTTTGGCTGATTGTATTATGTAGGGTTTCAAATTTTGCGGCATGAGATGACGGTTTGATTTATATTATTTTTGGGTACATACTGCTTTTTGATCGCTTGGTACTACACTTTTTGAGATGTAAGGTGATAAAAAATTGCTTTTTGGCACCGTTTTTTTTATTTTTTTTTACGGTGTTCACCAGACAGGTAACCTACGCGGCAATACCTAATATGTCTGTTTTTTAATATATTTTGATTTTAAACAATAAAAGCATTTTTGAAACAAAAAAAATTATGTTTTTATGTCTCCATTTTCTGAAAGCCATATCTTTTTTATGTTTTGACCGATTGTCTTATGTAGGGATTCATTTTTTGCAGGATGAGATGACGGTTTGATTGGTATTATTTTTGGGTACATATGACTTTTTGATCGCTTGGCATTACACAGATTTTTTTTTAGCAGTTTTTATAAAAATAATTTTTACAGTGTTGACCGGACAGGGTGGATCATGGGATATTTTTATAGAGCAGGTTGTTACGGAAGCAGCAATACCCAATATGTGTGATTTTTTTTCTCTCTATTTTTTACAATTTTATGTCTCTTTTTATGGGGAAGGGGCTTTTTTTTATTGAAACTTTAATTTTTTCTATTGTTAAAAATACTTTTATTTCACTTTTATTATTTTTAATTTTTGTCCCACTATGGGACTTCAGCATTACAGGGTCTGATCCAGGGGCGTAGCTAGAACTGAATGGGCCCCACAGCAAATTTTTGTATGGGCCCTCCCACAACTTAATGTACACACTCATACACATACTCACCACATACATGGACGCACTCATACACGCGGTCACAACATACATGGACGCTCTCATACATACACTCACCACATACATGGACGCACTCATACATATGCTCACCACATACATGGACGCACTCATACACGCGGTCACAACATACATGGACGCACTCATACATGGGCTCACCACATACTTAGACACACTCATAAATAGTGATGGCCATTTTGCAGTGGTCGCCGACGAACATCGGGCTGTTCTCGGAACTGCCTGCTCCCGGTGACCGCTCGCGGCGCAGGCACAGGTAAGGACTTACCTTTGCATCGCCGGGCTTGGGAATAAAGATGGCAGATCACATGTGTTCGTCGGCAAACACTGCGAACTGGCCATCACTGCTCATTAACACACTCACCACATATATGGACACACTCATACACGTGCTCACCATAAACATGGACGCACTCATACATATGCTCACCACATACATGGACGCACTCATGCACGCGGTCACCACATACATAGATGCACTTAAACATGCACTTAAACATGCACTCACCACATACATGGACGCACTCATGCACGCGGTCACCACATACATAGATGCACTTATACATGCACTCACCACATACATGGACGCACTCAAACATGCACTCACCACATATATGGATGCACTCATACACGTGCTCACCACATACATGGACGCACTCATACATATGCTCACTACATACATGGACGCACTCATGCACGCGGTCACCACATACATGGATGCACTTATACATGCACTCACCACATACATGGACGCACTCATACATGCGCTCACCACATATATGGATGCACTCATACACGTGCTCACGACATACATGGATGCACTCATGCACGTGGTCACCACATACATGGACCCACTCATGCACGTGGTCACCACATACATGGATGCACTTATACATGCACTCACCACATACATGGACGGACTCATACACACACTCACCACATACATGGACGCACTGATACATGCACTCACCACATACATACATGCGCTCACCACTTACATGGACTCACTCATACACAGTCACCACATACATGGACACACTCATACACAGTCACCACATACATGGACGCACTTATACATGAGCTCATCACATATATAAATAAATATGTATATATATATATATATATATATATATATATACACACATGAAAATTGTTATTCACCTATTTCTACACACAGACACTTACCATATTTTTTGCCCTATAAGACGCACCTGCCCATAAGACTTGAACTAATGGGGATCTGTGGATGACGTACTGTTATGGGAATCTGTGGATGACGCACTGTTATGGGGGATCTGTGGCTGACACTGTTATGGGGATCTGTGGATGACACTGTTATGGGGGATCTGTGGATGGCACTGTTATGGGGGATCTGTGCGTCTTATGTGGCGTAAAATACGGTACCTTTCCTGTAGACAGCTGATGTCTGGTGCTCACAGGCAGCATGGAGAAGTAGGTGCCATCACCCATCAGTGCCATCCAGGGACAGCAGTGGAGGGGTTAATCAGTAACCAGGGGCATAGCTAATGGCTTATAGGCCCTGGTGCAAGAGTTCAGCTTGGGGCCCCCCTTCCCTCAGTGCTTTGTGTCCAGGGGCAGGAAGCGCAAGGCCTTCGTGCTGCCCGAGGCAAAAATTGAAACGGCACCCCCTTGAGCCAGAGGTGTAACTTGACCAGCATGCACTTTCTATAATACTGGTGTCTTCTTATGCACCATAAGGGTCTTTGGGCCCCCTCAGGCTCCTGGGCCCGGTAGCGACCGCTACCTCTGCACCCCCTATAGCTACGCCCCTGGTCTGACCCCTGTTTTAATACAGCACAATACATCTGTATTGTGCTGTATTGAACTGTCAGTGCCTTACACTGTAAGACCGCGCCATACAGGGTTTAATCTGCCGGCAGCGGTGTCCTGCCGGGCCCCTGCTGATGATCGCGGCAGCGCGTGTGGGGCAGCCGGTTAACCCTAGGACGAGAATGCTCATCCTAAGTCGTTAAGTACCGGCCAGTTAGAACGAGCATTCTCATCCTAGGTCGGCAACCTGTTAATACAAGTCTGGACTCAATTTATTCTACCAATCCTTCAACTGTTAACCCTATTTGCACTGCTTCAGATGACTACGCCTGGGGTTCCGGGATTACCAGGTAGGAGCACCATAACAAGTGCACATTCCTACACCTGGCTCCCACCGTTACCACCTACTTAGGGGGACTTAGTCCCTCGTTGCTGAAATGCAACTGACGTCACGACAAAACTCTCATAACATCTTAAAGGGACCCCCTAGTCGGCTCGTTGCACATGCTGCCCATTGGTCTTGATTGAGAGGTCCAATAATCTGTAATGTCACTGTGTTTGGCAATGAAATCCCACATACTGTACTTCATGAGGAGGTGAAGCATGCAAAGTATATCAGTGAAGCTTTTGCCTGGTGCATGCACAGTGAAAAACTGTGCATCCACCACCACCGGGACAGCATGGCGCCAATGCATGACATTTTGTTTTCAAACACATTGAAGTTGCAGACTGGTGGATCAGTCTAGGCCAGGGGTGCCATTAGTTGATGTTGGGAAGTGTTTACACAGGAGATCCAGAGCACTTGCCAGCTGGGGACTGCACTCAGGGCTCTTGCAAGCGTATTTGCATAATTAATAAAAGTTTCTATGTCTGCAATAATGAGGTGATCAGCTGCCAAAAAAGGTTTAAAATGGAAGGAGATGTAAAAAAAAAAAAAAAAAAAAAAGGAAAAATAATCACTCATCCTTTCAAAGTCCCGTTGTTCCAGCAGCGCAGTGGATCACAATTAGAAAGTGCCATTCCTGATCATGTGACCACTGCAATCAATCAGTGGCCTCATCGATCTCGTGTGCAAGAATGGCACATACCGTTTGAGCCTCTGCAGTGGCATGCATTCCTGCACATGTGACCACTGCAATGCGGTTCCAACTAGTGGAAATGGCATCAATTCCATATTCTGACAGTCAAAACTTTTTTACTTTTCCATCTAACAGAGCTGTGTAGGGCTCATTTTTGCAGGGTGAGCTGTAGTTTTTATTGGTCACTTTTTAGGGTGCATTCACACGACGTTTGGTCCGCATCCGATCTGCATTTTTTCAATGGGACCGCAAAAATCTGTATGCCCGTTCTGTAGTCCCGCAAATAAGATAGAACATGTATATTCTAGTCCATTTGGCAGACAAGCAGAGGCATTGTTACAATGGATCTGCAAAAAATGGCTGCAACACAGATGTCATCTGTATTTTTTATTGATTTGCGTTTTGTGGACGCAAAATACATACAGCCGTGTGAATGCACTTTTATTCAATTTTTGGAGGGGGCAAAATGACCAAACATCAGCAAATTAGCATTCACTGCATTTACTGCACACAATAAATATTGCTATATTTTAATAGTTTGGACATTTTTGGGTACAGCAATATTTCTAATGTTGTTATTTTTCTATGTAAAATTGGGAAAGGGGTGTGATTAGAATTTTTTGTATTTATTTTTACCATAGTTTTTAGTCCCCTTAGGAGACTTGAACAAGCCATCTTCTAAAAGCTTGCCCCATAGACTGCAATAGGATACTTTCAATGGCTGCCTGTCAGGCTGTGCCTCGGGCATGGCTTCGCAGGCAGCTCGCTATGACAGGTTTTGGAGCCTTCACAAAGCCCCAGGCTGTCATAACAACAGACCGGAGCCCCACGATTTTGCAGCGGAAGCTCCAATCAGAAGGCAAACTGAGCCCAAACCCTCTGTCTAACCCCACACATTTAGCAGTTGCTATTGACAGCAGCATCTGAGGAGATCAATGACTGGGATCAGAGTCATCTCCATTACCGGTCACCGCTGGTGGGTGTTTGCCATATTATACAGCCAGCACGGTCACGTATAGAACGCACTCAGCACATGAACCTGCTCTATACAATCCCTTAATGCTCATGATGTATGGGTACATCATGGTACTTTAAGCAGGTCAAGGGATTTTCATTCTTGATCTTTATGTAACATAAGTTCATTTAACACAGGCTTGCTCAACCTGCGGCCCTCAAGCTGTTGCAAAACTACACCTCCGAGCATGCCCGAACAGCCTGGAAAAGCAAGGATAAAGTCTCTTTTCAATGCGCGAGTGCTCATGCCATTCCGTTTCTGCACACAGCCCCTATTTCTGCATTATCTATGATCAGGACTACAATTATAATGGACTTATATAATGCCGCTTTTATTATTTTCTTAAAAATAGCAACAATTCCCCAAATTATGTAAAATAAACTTTCATCAATACATTAATTGTAAAGACACTGAAAAGGAGATAATAACTGGCAAAAGGCAGCTGAATATTAGATGGAATAATACAAGCCGAAGGAGGATCGGGTATGAAGTGATATCTCTTATAGTGAAATGCATGAAGTGAAAATGAGTCAATTAAATCCAAAGTAACACGTAATATCAAGTCAGTCTTTTTAACCTTATTGTAATGAGTTCAACTTGTAGAGATGTGTCCCTAGCACATCCTATACTAAAACCCATCATCACGTTTAATAGGATGTAGGATACATCAATGATAGACAGCTCTGAGTCACTCAATGCTGTGGCTGGTAATGTGACCTCTATGCAATGAAATAAAGCCATAATTATGTATACACAGGGAGTAAAGTCTATTTTAATATACATTTCATCAGCATTTAAACTAAAGGAGTATTTCTGTGCAAAATCTATCTACAGTACAATGCAGTCGTTAAGTCTTCAGACCCCCAAGTTTTTCCCCAGCATTCAGCACTCTGTACCTCATAATGAGAAAATGAAAACAGATTTTAAAAACAAATATTTATACGTTTATAAAAAAAAGAAAAACTAAATCTTCACACAGACAGATCCTTGGCTATGACACTTCAAATTTAGATTGGGGGGCCCCTGATTTCTCTTTATATTCTTTTAGATGTTTCTAAAACTTGATTTGAGCTTACCTGTGGTAAATTCAATTGATTAGACATGATTTAGAAAGACATACACCTGTTTATATAAGGTCTCACAGCTGACAATGCATATCAGAGCAAAAACCAAGCCAAGAGAGAACTGCCTGTAGAGCCCAGAGACATGATTGTGTGGGGGCACAGATCTGGAGACAGGTACAGAAAAAATCTGCTGCACTGAAAGGTCCCAAGAGCACAGTGGTCTCTATAGTTCTTAAATGGAATAAGTTTGCAATAACCAGGACTCTTCCTAGAGCTGGCTGCCCCAACAAACTAAGTAATCAAAGGAGAAGGGTGTTGGTAATGAAGGTGACTAAGAACGTATTTGATCATTTTGGGTGAGTTCCTATGTGCAGGTGGGAGAATCTTCCACCCTAAGCATCATAATTTCAATAAACCAGACACTGCTAAATACTATGCCTAAAGTGAAGCATGGTGGTGGCAGCATCATGCTGTGGGGTGTTTTTCAGTGGCTTAACAGAGACACTGGTCAGTGTTGAGGGAAAGCTGAATGGAGCAAAGTACAGAGATATTCTTAATGAAGACATGATCCAGAGAGCTCTGGACCTCAGAGCAGACCTAAGGTTTACCTTACAACAAGAAAATTACCCTAAACACAGAGCCTAGACAACACAGAAGTGGCTTAGGGACAATTTTGTGAATGTGCTTGAGTGGCCAGCCAGAGCCCTGACTTGAATCAAATTAAACATCTCTGGAGGGACCTGAAAATGGCTGTCCACTGATGGTCTCCATCCAACATGACAGAGCTTGAGAGGATCTACAGAGAAAAATGGCAGAAAATCCCCAAATCCAGGTGTGCAAACCTTGTGGCATCATAGCTAAGAAAACTGGAGGCTGTAATCGCTTAGTGTAACTAAGTCCTGAGTAAAGGGTCTGAATACTTATGTCGATGCAAGAATTTCATTTTTCCTTTTTTATAAATTAGTAAAGACTTAAAAAAATTCTCATTATGGGGTTTTTAACTTTCTCATTATGAGGTATTGAGTGCAGAATGGTGTGGGAATTAAAAAAAAAAAATTATTTTAGCACAAGGCCCCAACATAAAATGTGAAAAAGTGAACTGTATATCGGATGCTATCCATATCTGTGCAATACAAAGACTGGTACATATATTACATAATATAACTATAGGAACTGTAAGTGTCACAAATGAAACCAAACAGGGTCACAGGGACCTCTGACACACTGTAAATCCGTGTCTGGGCTTTAAAACAGACTGCAAATCAAGAACAGTAGAAGGCAAGTAATGATATACAGATGTGTCCACACTTACCATTTGCTTGAATTTAGTTAAAGATTTAAATTTCTTATGAATGAAAGTTCATAACAGAGTATCTTGAAAGCATATTTTCCCAAAAAGCTGGTCATTTCAAGGCACACTTCTCGGGATATGTTGAGCCAAGAGGAAAGGCGTATTTGTACATGGTATTTATAGAAGGAAAACATTCTGATGTCAGAGCATGGTGATTGTATGGTACCACATAGGCCAGGGATTAGCAACCTTCAGCAATTTAGCTACTGTAAAACTACAACTCCCATCATGTAAACTTGTTTGACTGTTCTTTTGACTTGCATACAAGTTAATGAAGCATTCTGGGAGTTGTCGTTTCCAAACAGCTGGAGTGCCAGAGGTTGCTGATCCCTGATATAGGCACTGCTCATCTCTTTCTGCAGACAGTGTACATTGAGTTCCTTCCTCAGTGCCAACCACCGACTGACTGACTTGGACTGACTTAGGAACCACAGCAACTCAGCCATGAGGTGGCAGACCCCATAAACTTACAGAGTCACAGAGTTCTGAGATGCATAGTGCATAAAAGTCACCAATACTCTGCTGATTCAATAACTGGAGCGTTCCAAATCTCCTCTCGTTTTAACATCAATACAAAAACTGTGCACCAGGAGCTTCATGGCATGGGTTTCCATGGCCAAACAGCAACATGCAAGCCTTTCATCACCAATCACAATGCCAAACACTGGCTGGAGTGATTTAACACTTGCCACCACTGGACTCTGATGCAGTGGAAACGTGTTCTGTGGAGAGACAAATTGTGTTCTTCTATCTGGCATCCTGATAGATGAGTCTGGGTTTGGTAAATTCAGTTGAACATTACCAGCCTGACTGCATTGTGCCAATTGTAAAGTTTGGTAGAGGAGGGATAATGTTATGGGTGTGTTTTTCAGGGGCTGGCATAGGCCTCTTAGTCTCAATGAAGAGGAATCATAATGCTTCAGCATACCAAGACATTTTGGACAATTGTAAGCTTCTAACTTGGTGGGAACAGTTTGGGGAAAGCCCTTTCATTCCAGCATGACTGTGTCCCAGTGCACAAAGCAATATCCATAAAGGCATAGTTGGGCGAGTGTGTGGAAGAACCTGACTGACCCATACAGAGCCCTGACCTCAATCCCATCAAAGTCTTTTGGGATGAACTAGAACAGAGATTTCAAGCCAGGCCCTCTCATCTATTATCAGTGTCCAACCTCACAAATATTCTTCTGAATGAATGGGAAAATTCTCACAGACACACCTCAAAGAGTGGAAGCTGTTTTAGCTGCAAATAGGGAACCAACTCTATTTAAATGCATATAGATTTAGAATGGGGAGCCTTAAGAGCCTATGGGGGTGTAATGTGTAGGTGCCCCATACTTTTGTCTATATGGTGCAAATCGTATCAATATTGAAAAGGTTCTCCTAGATTCATATACAGTATGCATTATGCCATTTAATGCCTATTCGATAATGCACAAATTTGGTTCATTGTAGAAGGAAAAACAAGACAGTAAATGTCTTAATTGTAGAGCATTATACATTCATGATCATTTTAGATGTTACTATAAACACAAGGCACACCAACACAGCAGTATCATTTTGACCTACTTTTCATATTGGCTGCTAGGTAACGTTTCTCGAAATTCTTTTCCTTTACAGTAGGCTAGGAGTTTCAAAGCCAAAGCTCCCTCTGCTTTCATATTGGCTACATCCTTTTAAGACTATGATTTTTAAGGCTTTTAACATTTCAAAAACTGAAAATGCAAATAAATCACAATATATATCAAGAAACCGCATCTCAAAAAGAGCAATTTTATGTAAATATTAGCTAGAAAATATCTCTGCAAATTATAACGCTATACATACTGTACCTTCTGAACGTATTTGATCTATACCACCAAAAATTACAGTATTTCTTTTACAAAAATGTTTCCAGTTCAGGGAAATCTATCCTCTGACCTGAAAGAACATCCAGTGAAGCAGTCACAACCAAATAGTCGCAACTGATGTCAAAGCTAACATCACTTACTATGTCAGATGACGAGAAGCCCAGCAGAAGTCCAGCACTGGCTTGGTTCTGGGAAACATCTGGGGCAGGCATTGTAAACTGGCACCTCTGGCATGGTATGAGGGCATCTCTGTGGGGGGCATTAGAGCAGGGCCTGATTACAGGGGGGGGGGGGGGGGTCATTGCTCAGTAGCACTTACCATATAACCCCAGCAGCAAAAAATGTCATAATTTTCTTGAAGGTATTCTATACAACTGTCTGCATAAACATCTAGCTGATTAAAACACTGTTTTTCTTTTGTTGATCCAACTGTTATTTTTCCTAATATTCAGGCATTTGGTGCAACAAGGGCATCACTATTGGTCTTATTGCGCTAAGCCCCACTCCTTTCTATGGCCAGACCCTCAAAGCTCCAATGCCCATTTAACCTACACTGCTAAACAGAATAATGAGCCTCCACTTATATCCAGGGAGTATAAGATTAGGCATATTAAACTACAACATGTCTAATTCCTATTTTTCCAACAGCAACTGTCATGGGATAGTCAGACTACCTTCATACGCATTAAGTAGACCCTGTCAACATGTGTATAGCCAGAACATGGAGGTCTAAAATTTAGACCGTCATGGGATTTGGGGTGTAAGACGTCATTATAGTTTTGATATAGACTAACTATATACACTGCATATGTGAGCAAGTTATGACTATATTCACAACAAGAATATTTTTCATACTAGCTGCATATGCATCAGCAGTAGAAATAAAACATACAGCAACCAGCACCATATGGCTACTGAAAATCCCATATGTCACATCATATGCAGAAATAATCCATTGCTTTAACAGTCTAATATTACCAAAACACAATAAACATGTGAATGGCTGAGAATGTGGTCCCTGACAATAGTGGCGTCTAAGTAGTGCCCACGACACAACTGACTCATACACAGAAGCCATACTGCTGGACAGTGGCGCACCTACAGGGGGGGTCCAGCGGGTCTGGACCCCCCCCCCCCCCCCCTAGAACAACCAGCCAAATTTATTTTTATTTTTTATCCTTCAGGGCCGCACCGACGATCACCACAGGTGGCGCGGCCCTAGATGTAATTGCAGGCATTTGCAGGGGGGGGGGCGGGGGGCAGTAGGAGATGAGCACTTCCATTGTGGAAGCGCTCATCTCCATATTTAATCCATCTGTATCGCTGATGCCTGTGCTGCGGCAGAGCAGGGGAGGGAGAGGTGTGTCCCTCCCCACTAATGCCTGCAGCCTATCAGAGGCCGGCTCAGGCGGCGCAATGATGTAATCATCGCACCGCCTGAGCCGGGCAGCACACAGCAGGGACACAGGCTGCAAGAGGCCTGCATCACATCGCTGCTGATGGAGGTATCAGTGTATTTTTTTTTTCTTTTCTTTTTTTTTTTGGAGGGGGGGGAGCTGGCACTATGGGGGCACTAAAGGCATCTGGACCTAATATGCTCACGCTCATCTGCAAGGGGCCTAACTCAATTCCCAGAGGAGAGATCAAACCTGAGGGGTTAGGCTTCACTCTTCACCTTCTGATTTAGCCTGCAGATTACAACATAGTAGAAAACAGGAGAAAACATTACAACACCAAGTCCAATTACTAGCAGTGGCCTAATGGATCACTGCACCCCATAAATCATAAGAACAGGGATCCATACCCAGTGGATAAGGCTACTTTCACACTGGCGTTTGGGGCTCCGCTTGTGAGTTCCGTTTGAAGGCTCTCACAAGCGGCCCCGAACGCATCCGTCCAGCCCTAATACATTCTGAGTGGACGCGGATCCGCTTAGAATGCATCAGTCTGGCAGCGTTTGGGCTCCGCTCAGCAGGCGGACACCTGAACGCTGCTTGCAGCGTTCGGGTGTCCGCCTGGCCGTGCGGAG
The DNA here is from genome assembly GCF_014858855.1 of Bufo gargarizans. Lineage (NCBI taxonomy): Eukaryota > Metazoa > Chordata > Amphibia > Anura > Bufonidae > Bufo > Bufo gargarizans. The sequence goes on along the minus strand of NC_058084.1, from coordinate 179,664,223 downwards.
GCAAACGGATCCGTCCAGACTTACAATGGAAGTCAATGGGGGCGGATCTATTTGAAGATGCCACAATATGGTGCAATTTTCAAACGGATCCGTATCACACTTAGAATTTATTTTACAATATAATGCAGCTGGATCCGTTCTGAACTGATCCATCGTCTGCATTATATGAGCGGATCCGTCTCAGACGGATCCGCTCTGAATGCAAATGTGAAAGTAGCCTAAGCTGGTCAAGCATGTACAGTGCCAGAAATAGCAGAGTGCAGCTCTCGGCTATCACCAGCAATCCCATAGAGAATGACTTCTGCTCTAAATTGGCCAACAGATGTACATAAAGGTTAGCACCATTGGATCCAGTACAGCTAGTTTTTTTTTCCGAAGGATATGCATGGGGTATGAAATGCCTCATTCACGTGCATTGCAGGAGGGAGGCCAGCAGATTCTGTCAGGATTTAGGCGCCAAATCTTGAACATGTAAATATAATCTCACAGTTCAAACCTGATCACATGACCAGACATTAATAAGACCTAATTCCGGTACATACTCCGAGAGATTGTTTGAGCCCCCCTACCTTGCTAAGCCAGTGCTTTTATATTGCTAGTATATCTTTTATAACTGTATAAAATACTTATATACTGATCCAACAAGACCTAACGGTGGCAATCGCCTTGCTTTCATCATGCTCCACATTTTGGAAAAAGAAATTGCCCAAGAACTCCAGTTATGCAGAAACCAGCAGTTTCTGTTACTATTAGTACAAGGGGTTGTACAATAACCGCGTTAGGAAGACCATCCTCAGAAATAGTAATGTCCATCGTCTCTTAAGAATAACTGACTTGCAGATTTGGATAGAACAAGAAAAATGAGCTGATTTGAAAACACTGGCAGGCTGAGAAGTGCAAATCTTATTGATGTCCAGGTGGATTTCTGCCAGGAAACAAGGCGCAGTCAGTGATCAGCCTTTCTGGAAAACTGGAAAAGATGTTCATTTGGAATTGAAAAGAAGCTTTTTACAATCCACTTCACTAAGGCCTCAAGCTTACTACCGTATCCAATTTAGGGTCTGCAAATCAAGGATCTTCAAAATACAGGTGGGGTCTGTCTGCCGTACCCATTTTTTTGGTGGACCCATTGACTTAAATGTGTCTGTGGTCTGCGTTTTGCAGACATAATTTATCTTTTTGCGGAATGGACATCAATGTGCTTTCTGCATTTGTATGTCCGGACATTTTTGCCGTATCCTCTGAGACCAGATGCTATTGCGCAAACGGGGTCCCATTTAGTGCTGTCAAGAAGGGAAATGTGGCCCTGCATCCGCTACACTCTCCATTCACTTCTGTAGGACTTCTGAAAAGAGTCAAACACAAGGCAACTTCTCCCTTCATGGCATTGTTGCACAGAACCCTGTTCTTAAGATAGGTCCAATGAATAGGCCATATATGTCTGAATTGGATAACCCTTTTAATACATGTCTATACTATCTTGAATATTGAAACGGTTACATGGTGGCTCTTCTGGCCGTATAGACACTTTTCATAGGTCTGTGTAGCCAAAAAAGACAAGAATGAGTGGTGCCTGTTGGCACTTCTGATTAGAAAACTCAAAGATAATAACTAAGCTCAAGTATATTAAAGGGGTTGTATCACGAAAAATATTCTATAGTTTTCAAACCAGCACCTGATTCTGAATACTTTTGTAATTGCACGTAATACATTTTTTTGTATAGCTACTGAATAATTCCATAAAATGTATCTGTATAGTGCCACTTAATTTCTTATTTCTTTGACCGGTTTATTAAGATGGCTGCACATGCTCAGTTTCATCCTTCAGCTGCTTCCTGAGCTGGGATATGGAGAGCATGGACACGCCCCCTGAGCTGTGATAGGGAGATCATGGACACGCCCCTAGAGCTGGAGCAGCTTGATATAAATCTTGCAGAGCAATAAATTGGAAGATCTCTGGATCCATGTGAGGTACAGGGCTGGTTCTAGCTTTGTTAGAAAGAGATTGCCATGTACTATATGATGTCTGATTTTCATTTTTTACATTATTCATGGGATAACCCCTTTATGGTCTCCTATGTAAGGGCAGCCTAGGTAGAGGAGAAACGCTGGGCTTGGGCATATATAGTTTTCTACGATTGGATTCAGTAACTTCATTTTAAAAAGCTGGTTAAATATTTCCAGGACTCCTAGAGAAAGCCTGTGAGTCCTGCTTCTCCCACCTCAGTAATTGACAGTTTTTGCTGTATGACTTTGTATGCAGGAAGAGCTGTGTGAGCGAGAGGAGCAGGACTCACAGGCCTCCATTGATAATGAGAATGGGGATCTACAATTCCCCTGGGTGGATGGAGCAGTCATGTGCATGCACAACCACCGCTCCATTCACTTGTATAGAATAGAATAGGCAGTTATATCAATGGCTGTACGTGCGGACCGCAAAACACACAACGGTCGTGTGCATGAGGCCTTATGTTGCTAATGGGAAAGTAATTATCTAATGCAATACTTTAATTGCAGGAGTGTAAATGGAAATTGATATCCATGTATGTATGTATGTATATACATATTATATGCATGCATGTATATATGGATATTGAAGTACTTGATATCATTCAGGTTGCAGTCATCCTCGTCAAACAGGGTCTTAGGTATTATGACATGTGCTTCCACTGGTACTAGTCCATACTCAATATATATATAAATTATGAGACATCTAGCCATAGACATGAGACATTTATCTGCAGATATTTGGCAGATCAAATATATTTTCATAGCATCTGCTGTTAAAGGGGTTCAGAGAATTAAACCATTAAAGGCTATGAACACATTTCGGGCAATTTTCTCTAATGATTGCATTTTACTCATTTTGGGCTACAAATCACTTCTTTATTAGTCTTTATTAAACATTTTCATTCCTGTACAGATGTCAGGCTCTGTGTATTTGCAGATTAGCATGCTTTCTGTTCACAGTCAGATCGTCCCGTCAGATAGGAGCCCTGACGACTCATGTGTAGCCCTTATCTCTGAATTCCTGACAGCTCATAAACACTCATTTAAGCCATATTTTTATCAGTTTGATAGGAATGTTGCTATAATCAGTGTTTATGAACTGTCAGGAATTTAGAGATAAGAGCAATACATGAGCGTCATCTGATGGGACAGAAAGTGGTTGCCAGCAAGTAGACTGAAATGTAACCCTCACAAAAACGACTAAAAATGTTTGATAAAAGCCAATTGAAAATGGTCATGATTCAGTGCTCAAAGTGTTAGACTGTTTGGACAATCTGTTTACTGTGTAGGGACCCCCCCCCCCCCCCAACTGGTAACACCCACTTGCCAATTTATTCAAGCGTAGTTCTTCAGTCATAATTATGGGCCTCTAGACAGTCTAGATACACTGAATAAAGACTGAATCCAGCAAGTCAATCAACTAATAATAAGCTTGATTTCTGCACTCAACTAGGAACCATGCTTAGAAACAAACATCTACATATGGGAAGTGTAATGTTAACTTTCAGAATTGAAGCTTTTTGAGGGAGAACATGGGGGGGGGGGGGAGCAGGGCATGATAAGAGCTTATGTGCAACAAGAGTTGTATGGTTCTTAAAGATGATCTATCATTGGAAGATCCTCTTTAAAGGAGTTGTCCAGGATGACTACCTTCTTCCAAAAACACTGCCACAACTGTCCAGCCACAACCTAAAGATGTGTAGCTGGTTGTGAAGAAGGCAGTCATGTTTTCTAATATTGGTCAACTCCTTTAAAGGTATTGTCCAGCCTTTACTAAGTGATTCATAGGCCATCACTAGCTGATCAGGGAAGGTCCAACACCTTAAAACCATTGCTTTCAATGGGAATAGCTCTGTAGTAACAAGCTCCCTCTACTACAAGGTTGACGGAGCTGTGTAGTTCTGGCACTGACTTCTGGTGACACAGCTACACCTGAACAGCTGATTGGCGGGTGTACCGGACCCTGACCGATCAGCTAGTGATGGCCTATGTTAAGCATTTGCAACATAGTGTAACACTGCACCGGACGACCACATCAACACTCCGATGTTTGTCTCAATGGGTAATTGTATTCCGTGTTTATGTAATTATAAATATGATATGGTTACACTGATTACGTTGGTGTATAAATTACTTTGTGTGTTGGCTACTATACTGTGAATAGGTGTGTTATATTGCTAATTGGCATATGGTGTATTGGACCAAAATAGTGGGAGATTTTTTGTTTGTTAACGTTTCTTCCACCAACTGAACAGTCGTTCAAAAGCATGTAAGCTCTGTATGCTAATTAGCAGGTGCTTTTTGGCTGATTGCCTGAGAGTGATCAGGTGGTCATCCGACCTTGTGCACTTATAGAGTTCATTGGAGTCCATGTGTACAGACATATTATCCCCTATGAGCAGTGGTCTGTGTGTACAAGGTCCTATGGAGCATGCCACGTATGGAAAAGAAGACAATAAAGGCATAGTATAGGCCAGGGATGGCCAACCTGTGGCTCAACAGCTGTTGTAAAACTACAACTTCCACCATACCCTGCTGTACGCTGATAACTGTAGGCAGCATGGACATGCTGGCAGGGTCGGCACTTCCATATAGGCAAGGACGGCAATTGGCCCCAGGCCCCCAAGTCCTTAGGGGCACCCTCCGGCCCGCAACTAACTATATTTTCGTGGCGGCAAGTGGGGGCAGCGGCGGCAGGAGAGTCACACAGGGAGATGAGCGCTTCCATTGTGGAAGCGCTCATCTCCATAGTCATCTGTATCGCTATCCTCAGGACAGCGATACAGATGGCTGTGCTGTAGGGCAGGGGAGGGAGAGGTGTGTCCCTTCCCTGTACCTCTGATAGGCTGCTGGCACTAGGCCGGCAGCCTATTAGAGGCCGGTGCAGGCGGCACGGTGACGTAATTGCGCTGCCTGAGCTGTACAGCACGGGACACAAGCCAGAAGAGGCCTGCATCGCATCACTGTGTGATGGAGGTAAGTATAAGTGTTTATTTTATTCTATATGTGTACAATACTGGCACATGATGGGGGGAAGGGCTCTGACTACTGGCACATGACATGAGGGGGGCTCTGGCTACTGGCACATGATGGGGGGGCTCTGGCTACTGGTACATGGGGCTCTGGCTACTGGCACATGATAGGGGGGCTCTGGCTACTGGCACATGATAGGGGGGCTCTTGCTACTGGCACATGATATGAGGGGGGCTCTGGCTACTGGCACATAATATGGGGGCTTTGGCTACTGGCACATGATGGGGGCCCTCTGGCTACTGGCACATGGAGCTCTGGCTACTGGCACATGATATGGGGGCTCTGGCTACTGGCACATGATATGGGGGGGGCTCTGGCTACTGACACATGACATGGGGGTCTCTGGCTACTGGCACATGATGGGGGGGCTCTGGCTACTGGCATGTGGGGCTCTGGCTACTGGCACATGATATGGGGGCTCTGGCTACTGGCACATGATATGATATGGGGGGGCTGTGGCTACTGGCACATGATGGGGGGGCTCTGGCTACTGGCACATGGGGGTCTGGCTACCGGCACATGATATGGGGGGCTCTGGCTACTGGCACATGATATGGGGGGGCTCTGGCTACTGACACATGACATGGGGGTCTCTGGCTACTGGCACATGATATGGGGGCTCTGGCTACTGGCACATGATATGATATGGGGGCTCTGGCTACTGGCACATGATGGGGGCCTCTGGCTACTGGCACATGATGGGGGCCTCTGGCTACTGGCACATGATGGGGGGGCTTCTGGCTACTGGCACATGATAGGGGGCCTCTGGCTACTGGCACATGATAAGGGGCCTCTGGCTACTGGCACATGATAGGGGGGCCTCTGGCTACTGGCACATGATAGGGGAGGCCTCTGGCTACTGGCACATGATAGGGGGGCCTCTGGCTACTAGCACATGATATGGGGGGGTCTTGTTACTGGCACATGATAGTGGGGGGCATCTATGGGGGCACATTTTACTGGCACATTATTAGGGGACATCTATGGGGCACTTATTACTGGCACATTATTGGGTGGCACTATGGGGGCACTTCTTACTGGCACATTATTGGTGGGCACTATAGGGGCATCTACTGAGGCCACAAAGAACGGGCATTTTATATGGGGGCTCTGTATAGGAGCATATTATACTGGGACACATTATGGTGGGTACTATGGGGAAGGGGGGAGATGAGTACTATGAGGTCATCTACGGGGGCACTAAGAAGGGGTATTTTATACTTACAAATTATGGGGGACACTGAGGGCATCTACTGGGGCACTATATATGGGGCATTTTATACTGGTACATTATGGGGGGCACTAGGAGGGAGGGGGGAGAGGAGCACTATGGGGGCATTTACTAGGGGCACTATATAGGGGTATTTTATACTGGCACATTATGGGGGCACTATTTAGAACATTAGCTCAACTGGGGGCATTACAAGGGGGTATTTTTTGCACTGTCACATTATAAGGAGAATTATTTCTACTGGGGGGGGGGGGGGGCATTATGGTGGGCTTTATTACTCCCCCATGGTATGACCCCCTAGTAGCAGCACCAGCCTCTCCCTGCTCTGCTATCTCTCTGCCCCTTCTCCAAATCCTTATTATGAAATCTTTCTCATTAGGATAAAACACATCAGCTCCACCGAGCCCCCCAGCCAAGTGTTGAAGTGGTGTCCGAGATCCCCAAGGGTCAAGCCAAGTAATTGTAAGTTTTCATATGAAATATGTTTGTTATACACATATAGCATATACCGTGCCACACAATATACAGTACAGTTTTTTCTGTATGAATGTCCACAAATTAAATCTCCAGAGTCAATACGGTACATTAAAGTCAGCAAGTGTCATGGGGGGGGGCCTTATTGTTTTTCGCCCCAGGGCCCCATTTCACCTAGAACCGGCTCTGCATGCTGAGAGTTGTTGGCCATCCCTGGTACAGGCAATGTATGGGAGCTGTAGTACCACCATGTGCATGATCATTAACTAAGAGTCAGAATACAAGTCACATGATCCCTCTCAGCCCGGAAGTTTGGCAGGCCGTCTACTTTAAAGAAGTCATATTCTCTTTCATACATATGTCGTACCAAAAAATAACCACAACTGAAAGGTTCTAGTAAATTTTCCTGTAATTGTTTTTATTAAAAGCATTTGCATGACTCAACAAGTAAAAAAAAATATAATGTGCTCCATTTCCAACATTTTTGTTTTTACACATCAAGCTGTGATTTTCTTTAAAAAAAGAAAAAAAAAAATCTAAATTTGCACAAAATCTCAGTAGAAAATGTGTGGATAGAAAACTGCAGGAACAAAACTGCCAAGTTTAGACTTACAGTATATCAAGGGGAGTTACATAAAATAGACTGATGTGTTCCTGGGATGTCAGGCACCTGGTCAGTGAGAGTAAGAACCCATGGGATATGTGGCCACCCACTCAGAACTGCAGCTGTCGGTGGTTATGGAGTGCAGCAGTGTTACCTTACAGGGGTTGTCCAACTTCTAAGTGTGCTTTAAATAATTCCCACCACCACCACTTACAGTACCAGAAAAGCTGATGAGATATTAAGAAATCTCATCCACATGCAACATCAAAAAAATCTGCTGAGTAAATTGACTTGTGCGGTGTCAATTTGTGTGGTTGATCTCCACTGCAGATTCCACCCTTTGCAATGTAGAGGGTGAAATCCACAGCCATTTCGGCAAGGAAAAAAAGGCATGTATTAAACAATTCTCCACTGCCACTAACCACAACCTTCCCAAGGATTGGTGGGCAGTGCTCAAGATAAACTCTGGATGGTCACAGGTTATATAAGGAGCTGCTGAACATCTCTGTTCAATTGCCTTACCTCTGTGGAGGGCAGAAGTAACTTACACTCCCACCTTACCCTTGTCTTTCCATTGGCTAGCACATGATCGTAGAGGGATTTTCCATCCCAAATTTGTGATGACAATATGTTTTTTGATAATACATTGAATGGGTAAAAGTACTGTGACACACCTCCTAATCACTGAATTGAGCTGTTCTACTCAGTCCCATTACAACAGGTGTATAAAATCCAGCACCCAGCCATGCAGTCTTTACAAATATTTTCAAAAGAATGGCTTGTTCTATATATCTCACTGAATTCAAGTGTGGGACTGTAATAGCATGCCCCCATTATAACAGAGAAAGTTCTTCTCTCCTAAATATTCCACAAGAAACTGTAAGTGGTATTATTGCAAAGTGTAAGCATTTAGGAACCATGACACCAAATCATGCCCTGGGCAAGGCCACATGGAAGCTGGGGGAGTGGGTAACCACATGTTATGAAGTCCACTCAAGATGCCAATACCTTGGAGAGGCAGTTGCTTGATAATCTTCTTCTGTTCTAGTTTAGTAATCTGTACTATCTAGTCATTCTGCCTTTCACGTACTGGAAATCAGCTCTCCGAGCACTGACCTCCTAGATTTGTGTTTATATACAGATACACGGCAGCCAATCTGAGGAGGCAGAGCTGAAAGGAGGAGGGACAGAGCAGCAGCCCGAACCAATAACGAGACAGGGGGTGTTTCTCAGACTACTTCAGGCCCCTGTAGGCACTACAGCTAAGCTGTAGACACAGATCTAAGTTCTGTCCTAATCTGCTGAGCTAAAAAGCAGCAGGATCTGGGGATAGCAGATAAGCATCCCCTGTAGGTAGTGACTTACATATTATTTTTGAGCCACTTTATTTCTGTACTGGCAAGCCTCCATTTCCTTAGGTTCCTGGAATCATTGGACTCGCTGCAGTAGCTGAAAATCTTTAATAAGGAACAACAATGCTAAATAATATGCAACCACATATATTACAAATGCTTGGTGTTTGTTACCCACGTTTTTTTCTACAAAGTATGAACAGGTGAAAATGTAAAGAAAAGGCCTGTATGCCAAAACTATGCATAACCATGGAAAGTCATTCAAGAGGAAGTTCTAAATTTCATAAAGTACAGCAGTTTCTCAAAGGAGGAGCCATAACATCTGTATGGGCATAGTTTAGCAAAACCCAATTTTTTTTAATTATACAGATTGTGGAGAGCACAAAAGGACATAGAGATAAGCAAATCACTCAAAATTCGATTTGAATTCAATTCAGCTGAACCAATGAGAACTCAGTCCGAATCGATTCTACCCGAATTAAAAGTGCTCTAATTGGTCGGAGGTCTCCTAGGACCCATATTTGTCTTTCTTATTTCTCACTTTTTAAAATGTTTTTATTAACAGTATCAATTTTATTTTTATCTCTTGCTCAAAAATTCACCCAATTCAAATTACTAAACATTCAGGTTTGGATCAACCTCACATTTTTTTTTTACAAAATTCAGGTCAAAGCCAAGTAATTTAGAATCTATTCGCTTATCTTTAGACATTGATTACTTTTTATCAATTGTAACCGGCATTATGATTGTGATCCTAGCAGCCCTCTGTGCAGGTACCTGTAGTCTTCCTGCCCAAATATCACCAAGTCAAATGACTAACACCTTCTTGGACTTGTCAGAGCTTCTGTGCCTGTCTATAAGGTTGCTCTGTGCTGTAGCCATAGCGGATGCCAGCTGCTATGTTTGAATTTCACTTTTTGACCTAATTTACATGTACAACAGCAGAGTATTGATCACAACAACAACAGGATTTATTAATAGCCCGTAGCCTCAACAAATCTGTTATGCTTTCCAGGGGAAGAAGAACATGTTTGAAGTTACACTATGCTATAGGATAGCAATAAGCATCACGTGACAAAATAATCAAAAGTAGCTTGTGACCAAATCTGGTACTGTAGCTAAAATGTTAATGAAACGCATGGGAGAGAAAAGCTAATAGATTGAGAGGAGAAAAAAGACTGTCTTTTCTCCTTAAAGCCACCAGGAGAACAATGGACGCATACATGCAGGAAGAGTACAAAGAGTACAGTAGCAGAAAGGCCTTACATTACATACTGTGCTGAGTACTGTCTTCTATATCTTCTGCTGTAAATAATAAATGAAACAAAGAAAGGTCTATAGAGGGAGGCAAAAGGGCTTTTCATGACCTTACACCTAATTCTGGCCACCTAGCAACATTTATTAGATAGGGTAATCTTTATAACTCAACTGATCGTCTTGAAAGACAGCAGTCACGGTGGTCCTCAAAGTGTTTAGAAGCACCACTTAAAAAAGGTGTTCTGCAGCAGTTATTATTTGCAATTACCTGCTGGAACAGGAGGTACATTAAGAGAAATCTTAATAGTACAAAGGTGAATATGGATCATGAAAGAAGGGGGCCCTGCTCAGGCTGGCCCCATCCCAAGTCCCAGGATGGAAGGGGGGGGGGTGTTCTGGCATGAATTAGTGTCAGGAGGGACTTGTAAATTCAGATAAGTATGCCCCTGCTTCAAAAAATGTTCTAAGTTCACACATCTGGTCCCCTTGTATACCCCTCCCCATCAGGTATAGACAGAACAGGAGGGCGTTACAGGGTTCTTTAGCTGAAGACTTGAATAAACATATATAGAAGATAAAGGGCAATTTGTCAAAGGAGGGTGGATGTGTCTATAGCTATACATCAAGATATATGGAATGGAAACTGCTTTCTATAACTGATGATATGACATCATAAATGGTGAGTGGATGGCACCTATAATACAGGACAACCGCCTGTGACCTGCGCTTACCTCCAGAAGCAGTGACAGCAAGAAGAATCCAGCACACTGCAAACTCTTCATGTCTCAAGCACTTCCTTTAAGACATCAACCCAGTGATCAGCCCTTCGTCCACCAGCATCAATGGCCAGTTCTCCAGTCACAGATGTAGAGTTCCTCCCCAAATCACTGCTCCAGCCTTCAGTTTGGAGGTCTCCTCCAACTGTTGGAAACTCACATAGCGGATCCTGGGGAATCAGGAACAATCAAAAGCAGAGAGTATAGAAGATTGATCCGGGAACTCCTGTAATGGTTACAAGCTCATCCTCAGATCATCAGATGGCAGAGCTAGGGGTGGCTCATACAGGAGGAGGCGAGGAGGCTGATCATGTGGGAAAGCCAACACAAAATAACGATGTGGGAGGGGGACGTGAAAAAGGAAGAAAGAAATAGCAGCAGGGAAAGGAAGGCAGGGTGGAATCCTAAGCTTGATCCCTCATGGAAATGGATGGAGAGGGAAGACTGAGATCACACAGTGAGGAGGGGATTAGGAGGAGGAGGGGGCGCCTGGCCTTCTCCACCTCCCTCCTTCCCTCCCTGTCGTGTTTCTTTATGGCAGCAGTAATGAGATCTTTCATATTATATGATTATTGTTCTCGAGCGGTGTCAGTGGCCTATGTGAGGCATCCTGTGATAGTACAGGCTGTGCTGCTGAGCTGTACATGAGGAAGGGCTCTGTTCTCTGTCATGGGATTAATGCTGTGGGTATGTCTATACAAAGCACACCCCTTGTCATTTCAGGCTCAATCATGCCTAGTATAACGCACTTTGCTAAGATATTGCAATAGGTTTACCAATATCACATTGAGTTCTGCAAAGTGAAAACTCAACTTGGTTACATCTGTCTGGTGACAAGACTGTGCATACAAAGCTGAAACTGCCTTCTGATTCCCACAAAAACAAATTTGTCATTTTTGTCACCCAAAAAAAAGCATTTTAAAACAAGCAGATTTTAACAGAAATACTACAAAGGTATTAGACATAAAAAAAGGGCATGAAATTGGATATGTCAATTCATTGTATCAAAGGCTTGGGCACACTGATTTTGATGTGTTGAATCCATTCGGACCCAAAGTACTACATGAAGCATGTAAACTGGCATGAAAGTGGACATGTAACGCGTCTTCAAAGGGTTCAGTACACCAGGAGCTGGACTCTGTATAGACTTCAGGTGAAAAAAGGCTACAATAGGTGTTGTGGGTACAAAATTGGTATCCAGTTGGGCTTAGAAATTATTGGTGGCAACTAAGGCTGAGTTCACACTTCAGTTATTTGATCAGTTATTGCCATCAGTGATTGTGAGCCAAAACCAGTAGTGAAGCCTAATCAGATATAAGGTATAATGGAAAGATCTGCATCTATTCTGTGTTTTTGACCCGCACCTAGTTTTGGCTCACAATAAGGGCTCATGCACACAACAGTATTTTGCGTTCAGTATACTGGCTGTTTTTTTAGTTCAGTATGCGGTACATATACTGAACCATTCATTTCAATGGTTCAGCAAAAAAAACTGGTGTCTCCGTGTGCATTCCGTTTCAGTATTTCCATATTTCTGTACCGTGAAAAGATAGAACATGTCCTATTCTTGTCCGCAAATCACGGAGCTTGGCTCCATTCAAGTCAATGGGTCCACAAAAAAAAGGAAAACATACGGAAATGCATCCATATGTCTTTTGTATCCGTTCCATTTTTGCAGAACCATCTATTGAAAATGTTATGCCCAGCCCAATTTTGCATACTGTATATGGCATACGTAAAAACGGAACGGAAAGGAAATTGAAACAAAAAACGGAAAGCAAAACATTGAAAAAGCCATACGGTCGTGTGCATGAGCTCTAACTAATGGAAATAACTGACTAAATAACTGAAGTGTGAGCTCAGCCTTAGGGCTCATTCACATGAACGTAAGTGCTCCGTGCCCGTGCTGCGGGCAGCATACGGGGGTTTTGCAAAACACTGGACACCAGCCATGTGCATTCCGCATCACGGATGCGGACCCATTTACTTGAATGGGTCCGCAAATCCGGAGATGCGGTGCAGAACGGAAGCATGGAACGAAACCCCGCGGAAGCACTACAGGGTGCTTCTGTGGTGTTCCATTCCATGCTTCCGTTCCGTCATGTATCTGCAAAAAAACTTCCGTTACAATACAACCGCATGTATCCATCATGAATGGATCCGGTTGTATTATGTCTTATATAGCCATGACGGATCCGTCATGAACACCATTGAAAGTCAATAGGGGACAGATCCGTTTTTTATTGTGTCACAGAAAACGGATCTGTCCCCATTGACTTACATTGTCCCCATTGACTTACATCGTGGACCGAAAAGCGCTGCTTTCAGTGTTATTCTGTCCGCGATGGGGATGCAACCAAACGGAACGAAATGCATTTTGTCCCCATTGACAATGAATTCCGTTTCGTTCAGTTTTGTCCCCATTGACAATGAATGGGGAAAAAACTGAAGCGTTTTCTTCTGCTATTTAGATCCTATGACGGATCTCATTAGCGGAATTGAAAACACTAGTGTGAAAGTAGCCTATGCATGGGATCTGTTTTTCTTTTGCATGATCCAATAAAAAAAATGGATCCTGTTGCATTAGTTATCATCCGGTTGAGCTATTTCCATCTGAAATCCGCTTTTTTAGACAGAAACAAAAGTACTGCATGCAGGACTTTTTTTCCTGGCTAAAAAAAGGATCTCAGTCGGAAATGGCTCAAACGGATGATAACTGATGCAACAGGATCCATTTTTTTTTTTTTTTTTTTACAGGATCAAGTTTTTTTTCTCTCTCTCTCTTCTTATGACGGAAAGCTAAACGGTTATGTGAATGCACCCTTAGTGGGGGTTTTAATAAGGGTACAGCCACACGGTCCGTTTCCTAAAGTCAAAATCAGAAGTGGATCATTAACCAGCTCCCGACCGCCTAACGCAGGGATGCGTCCTGCGGGCAGCAGGGTTATTTCTCCTTGATGCGCTGGCGCGTCATCTCGCGAGACGCGAAATTTCCTGTGAATGCGCGCTCACAGGAGCGCGCGTTCACAGGATCGGAAGGTAAGCGAGTTGATCTACAGCCTGCCAGCAGCGATCAATCGCTGGCAAGCTGTAGATGCGATTTTTTTAACCCTTGAAAGGTATATCAGACGCTGTTTTGTTAACAGCGTCTGATGTACCTGCTACCTGGTCCTCTGGTGGTCCCTTTTGCTTAGATCGACCACCAGAGGACACAGGCAGCTCTGTAAGTAGCACCAAGCACCACACTACACTACACCCCCCCCCCCCCCCGTCACTTATTAACCCTTGATCACCCCCGTCATTGATCACCCCCCTGTAAGGCTCCATTCAGACGACCGTATGTGTTTTGCGGATCCGCGGATCTGCAAAACACGGACACCGCGGATCTGAAACACACGGACACCGGCAATGTGCTTTCCGCATTTTGCAGATCCGCACTTTGCCAGAACTATATAGAAAATGCCTTTTCTTGTCCGCAATGTTCTATAGGCTCTACAAAAAACGCAGTGTTCGCCCGATCAGGCCTGATCTTGTGCGCAGACTTGCATTCTGTCCGCCCCACCGCAGTGACAGAATTATTTTTTTCTGATCACTGCAAAAACACAGTAAAATCGCTGTGGCGCTATAATGATCACTTTTGAGGGGCATGGCGAGTTCATAGAAGATTTTTTTTTTGCACAAGTTAGCGGAAATTGATGTTTTTTTGTTTTTTATAACAAAATCTTATATTCCACTAACTTGTGACAAAAAATAAAATCTCACATGAACTCACCATACCCCTCACGGAATCCAAATGCGTAAACATTTTGAGACATTTATATTCCAAACTTCTTCTCACGCTTTAGGGCCCCTAAAATGCCAGGGCAGTATATATACTCCACAAGTGACCCCATGAGGTGACACCTTGGGGTGTTTTCTTTCCAAAATGGGGTCACATGTGGGGTATTTATACTGCCCTGGCATTTTAGGGGCCCTAAAGCGTGAGAAGAAGTCTGGAATCCAAATGCCTAAAAATGCCCTCCTAAAAGGTACTCATTGGAATTTGGGCCCTTTGCGCACCTAGGCTGGAAAAAAGTGTCACACATGTGGTATCTCCGTACTCAGGAGAAGTAGGGAAATGTGTTTTGGGGTGTATTTTCACATATACCCATGCTGGGTGAGAGAAATATCTCTGTAAAATGACAACTTTGTATAAAAAAAATGGGAAAAGTTGTCTTTTACAGAGATATTTCTCTCACCCAGCATGGGTTTATGTAAAAACACACCCCAAAACACATTGCCCTACTTCTCCTGAGTACGGCGATACCAGATGTGTGACACTTTTTTGCAGCCTAGATGCGCAAAGGGGCCCAAATTCTAAAGAGCACCTTTAGGATTTCACAGGGCATTTTTTACGCTTTTGGATTCCAAACTACTTCTCACGCTTTAGGGCCCCTAAAATGCCAGGGCAGTATAAATACCCCACAAATGACTCCATTTTGGAAAGAAGACACCCCAAGGTATTTTGTGAGGGGCATGGCGAGTTCATGTAAAATTTTATTTTTTGTCACAAGTTAGTGGAATATGAGACTTTGTAAGAAAAAAAAAAAAATAATCATTTTCCACTAACTTGTGACAAAAAATAAAAACTTTCATTAACTCACTATGCCAATCAGCGAATACCTTAGGATGTCTACTTTCCGAAATGGGGTCATTTGTGGGGTGTTTCTACTGTCTGGGCATTGTAGAACCTCAGGAAACATGACAGGTGCTCAGAAAGTCAGAGCTGCTTTAAAAAGCGGAAATTCACATTTTTGTACCATAGTTTGCAAATGCTATAACTTTTGCGCAAACCAATAAATATACACTTATTGCATTATTTTTTTTATCAGACATGTAGAACAATAAATTTAGAGAAAAATTTATTTAAAATGTAGTTTTATTTGAAAAATTTTACAACAGAAAGTGAAAAATGTCTTTTTTTTTGCAGAAATTTCGGTCAATTTCGATTAATAACAAAAAAAGTTAAAATGTCAGCAGCAATGAAATACCACCAAATGAAATTGAGAAGGAGGTAAAATTAATTTGGGTGGTAAGTTGCAGGACCGAGCAATAAACCGTGAAAGTAGTGTAGTGCAGAATTGTAAAAAGTGGTCTGGTCATTAAGGGGGTTTAAGCTAGGGGGGCTGAGGTGGTTAAAGGAGAGAAATTCTTAAGTACAGCTATGACACCTCTTTTTTAAAAAATTGTTGGCTTCCATAACTGCATCAGGAGACTTGACCGTGTGGCCATAGCCTAAGGGTACGTCCACGTGGGAGGCATTTTGCTTCACAAAATGAGTTCCATGCAGATTTCACTCTATGCATTGCAAAGAGCATATTCGCACAGGAGATTTGCAGTTGTACTTGCCATCTGCATGTCGATTTAGATTCTCGCTCACAAGCATGGGAGGAGTTTTTGATGTAAATTTCATGCAGATTTTGGCCCTAAATATGTGCCAAAATCCGTATGGATAATCCACTGTATGAATAAGCACCAAAGGTGAACAACACAGCAGAAATCTGCAGAATAAATTGACATGTTGCAGGTAAAAAATGTGCACAGCGTGTCAATTCCTACATGGATTCCACACCGATTTTTTATACAGTGTGTGGATGAGATTTGCATAAATGCTATCCACTCTGCCGCCAATGTAAAATGCGGTGGATTTTCCACCTACAATGCCACGGTGGAAAATCTGTGGCGTACCTGGCCTGTGTGGACACACCCCAACTGTGTGCATCTGTTTGTGTATAGATATTTGTGTGTTTGAGCGAATATCACGGTTGTCAACCAAACTTTTTTTTTTTTAAGGACAATTTATCCAGAAATCACGAGCAGCCAACATTTTTTTATGGAGAAATTGGAAAACTATAATGAACTGTGAAGACTCTAATTAATATATGTCGATAGGTCAGATACTAATAGTGAACACATTACCAGCATTTACTATGAGCTATAAAATGTTGAGCATTACAAAGGGACCTGCTCCAGTACGACAACTACAAAAAATTAGGGACACTGGAAAAAAGTCTCTTATATTTAAGGACTATCTAGGAATTTCCATGGTGACTATGTAAAGTATGTCCCTGAACATATGCTGTAATGCCATAGCATATTTGTTATAGGGGCCACATGAACAGCCGTGACACCACTGAATATGAACTACCACTAAGTGAAATACATAGCAGCTTTCATCTCTTATAAAGTATTCCATATATAACTGGCTCATGTGTTATGGTAGGAGAGGGATCATTGTCAGCGTGAAGGAAATGGCAGTAAGAGAAAGTCTATGATGGAATACAGTACTAGGCAGAAATTACTGAGACGACATATATAGTGTGGCTTCTCAATGATGTTCACTTCAATGAATCAATGATAACTACTTGTCCTTGTAAGGATGGATAAAGATATAACATGCAAAACACTCCAGTAATGTATTACCTGCTTACAGTTATTCAGTTTATATAAGGTCATATTACAACTAAATGCTTTCTACTTTATAGACAGTCCCTCTCCCCTGACCAGTAAGCCATCGGCTGGCCAAAGCCCAGGAGGACCTTGCTATCTGTACAATACTACAAGGCAAATCATCAGATGCCAAATTACTAAGTAAGGTACTGGGTGATAATGTATGATGCAGTGAGACACATGTACCCCCAATCCTTAGCTGGTTGCAGGAGGACCCAGTAAATGGATTGTTCAAAGCAGACAAGGAAGACTCCAATACGCTTCCTGGGTACTAATGGTGTCTTCTGGTATTCAGATACCCTAAGGACTTAAATTATAGGGCCGAACAGTATACCAACCAGACGGTTTCAAGAATAATATGAACACTGGTAGATAGCAAATATACAGAACCAGAAGCTCACCAATAGATGACAGGAACTGAATGATAAGGGTAAATAATTAACGGAACAAATGGATGAAGGAGATGTCTGGTAATGTAGCAGATGGAAGATGGCGATAGAAATCAGATTGGAAGCGGGCGAATGACAGAAAAAAATGTGTAGCAATATGGCCCTGATGAGATGTTGTGTCACGGTCTACCCCCCTCAGATCATCGCTCCCTGGGGGTCAGTGCAGTGGAAAGGTGGTTTGAAGAATCAGGCCAGAAGTATAAAAGTCTCTCTTTACATAGTACAAATTATAACTTGTGGTACATCCAGCAGTAGTAGGTACAAAGCGCAGTTACGGTCACCAGATCATGAGTTAAGGTGGCTGGATAGATGGCAATTAAATGCAGAAACTTGTGGGGGTAGGTGTCCACAGGTGTGATACAGGCCTAGAGTTAGAGTGGCCTGGAAGAGGTCTAGATGATGGGTGTCTGAGCTTGGAAAGTGTTCTTGACTCTAGCAATCTCCCTGGGGTAAGAATTCTTTCACACTGCCGTTATTAGTTGAAGCTCTCTGGATCCGGCATTGCCGGATATTACCAGAATGCCCACTGGCCCCTTTGACTATAATGGGGTCTAGAGTAAATTTGGCAGCTATCTGACAAATATGCCGGGAGTCGGGAAACCGCTGCCTGTCATCAAGGCCTAAAAGGAATCTGTTCAGACCCCTTTAACAGATGCTTTAAAAAACACATGTGTGTGGCGTGGCTTGGCAACCGGAGCTAATGGCCGCTTGAAAGTGGAGCTCCCACACCCAGCGACAAAGAACAGCAGCCCAGGCTTCAACAACACCAGCAACCTGTGTAAAAATCATACCCTCTATGCATGATGACCAGGGGGAAGAGGTCCTGGCAGCAGCAGGGCAAGCTAGACTTCTATTTTGACCAGGAGGGGACAGGAGAGAAGTTGGGTCCGCCATCTCCTGCGTCCCTGTCCAGCTCTCGTGCATCCCCGCCGCAGCAGTTATCGGGGACATATCCTCCTCCACCAGACACAGAGAACCAGGACAATATGAGAGTCCCCCGCGCCTCGGGCCACAAGGAAGGGAGGCAGTGCAAAACACTCAAGCACTCACAGCCACATCCTGATGGACGGGACAACAGCGATACAGCAGACTCCCCCACGCGGCCGACGCCATCTCTGTCCTTCTCCTGCAGTCCAGAGAAGCAGAGACTGCATCTCCAGCAATCCTCAGGCAACACCAAGGTGGTGAGTAGACACACAGACTCCCCAAATATGTATTCAGCGGCCCCTAGCCTGGCCCAGTTTCAGGCCTCAAATCAACCTGCTTCAGGGACATTACTTAAAGAAATGTTAATTAAAGTCAGCAAATCCCTGCACGCAGATCTACAATCTTTGATCTCCCCTATCCAGACCACAATTCAAAGCCTTTTCCCCAGAATGTCCCATATTGAAAATAAAATGGGAGAGTTCGCTTCCTCACATAATAATCTAGTGGACGCACACTTAGAGCTCTCTGAAGAGCTGGAGAGGATTAAGGCTAAGCTTAATGATCTGGAGGATAGCTCCCGCAGGAACAACATCAAGTTCAGGGTTATACCTGAGGACGTCCTTAACGGGGACCTCAAGCAATATCTCTGCTCATTATTCCAAGCCCCTGTGCCGACTCTTACCGCTAATGATTTAGTCATCGACAGGGCCCACAGGGTCGTAAGACCCAGCCATCTCACAACCTCCATCCCAAGAGACGTTTTGGCGAGAGTCCACTACTATCACGTAAAGGAGCAGATACTAGAAGCATCCAGAAAGAGGGGGCCTCTGCCTGCCCCACACAATTCTATTAAATTGTTTGCCGATTTATCAGCAGTTACATTGAAACAGTGCCGTCAGTTAGCCCCTGTAACACTGGCGCTGAGAGATCATAAAATCGTGTACCGCTGGGGATTCCCGGTGAAGTTACTAATCAACAAAGATGGCTCCTGGCATACCATTAGCTTGGTAGAAACGGGCAAATCCCTTCTCTCATCATGGAACATTGACATTGCTGAACACCAAAAAGAAAAGTCCCCAGACCCCCAGCGTCTCCCTGAAGAGCAGAGTCCAGAAGAGGCACCAAACATTGAAGCCTGTCTAAGAAACCTCACAGGGGTATTTATAGCTGACACTCTCAGGGGTTTAGAACTTGACTGCTCCTAACTTCTCAGAGTGGACTTTACCACCATAAAATGCAGCAGTTTTTAGTACTGCTCACAGTACTCTGTTATTTATTTCACTGCTTTTGTTTGTTTTCTTATGTTCATTATGTTTTTCAGTTTTTCCATACTTACTCTCAGCTGTTTAACGATCTCCAAGAATACCTTACAAGTGCCTCTGGACACACCAGATTCACATCCTCTGGGGGAGGTAACCGGGTCATTGTAATATACAGCTCTTATTGTCTGCAAAATGGTTATTAAGATAGTATCGCTAAACGTAAAGTGCCTTAATAGCCCTCCGATGAGATCCTTCATATGGCAGGAGGCCCTTAACCTAAAGTGTGATATTCTTAGCGCCCAGGAAACTCATATAGTGGAACAGAATAGCCACAGAATCCACCACCCGAAATTCCCGACTATTATTCAATCGCATTTTACAAAAAATAAAGAGGTGTTCTCATTGCTTTCAGAAATACCCTAGTGTTCACCCCTATATCGAAAATTGTAGATGAGGCGGGCAGGTTCATCATACAAGTCTGCTCTATCGAAGATGTCCTGTACACAATAGTTTGGTTGTACGCTCCAAACTCCCATCAGCTTTTTGAAAAAGCTCTTTAAGAAAATTGATAAACTAAAACAGGGGCAACTCATTTTATGTGGGGACTTTAATTTAACTCTCAACCATGACTTAGACTCAGCCCCTTCTAGATTCCAAAATATACCCTTCCAGAATTGGATCTCTTCGGAGGAACTTTATGCCGTATGGCGTACCCACCACCCAATGGAAAGAGATTACTCTTTCTTTTCCACTGCTCACAGAACGTACTCCCGAATAGACTTATTTCTACTCTCCAGGTCACTACTCTCAAAGGTCTTACAGTCCTCCATAGGTATAATAAACTGGTCGGACCATTCGGCTATCACTTTGTCACTACAGGAGGCCTATTCCTCTACCCACCAAACTCTTTGGTGCAACAATACCTTTCTAATGGCACACACATAATTCAAGGCGGAAATTGAATCTGCCCTCCAGGAATACTTTCGTCATAAAGAATCCGCACCTAACGCAGGTGTGAACGTAGCCTAAGAGGGCAAAAGTAAGGATCCCATATATAAAATCTTCTTTTTAGCTGGCTCCAAAATCATGGATCCGCAAAGTATTGCGGATAGCTTAATGGAGTACTACTCCTCCCTTTATAACTTGAATCCACAGGCGAACCCCTCTCAAAACCCTCCGGTTGACATCAATTCATTTCTTACTAATCTTCACCTCCCGACATTATCTCAGGAACAAGCAGAATCATTGGGGAATCCACTTACTGAAGCCGAACTTCAAAGGGTTATTAATTCCCTTCCAATGCAGAAAGCCCCAGGACCTGATGGTCTGTCAAATTGTTACTACAAATCCTTCCAAACAATCCTCCTCCCCACCTATGGGATGTTCTTCAGAAAGGGTTTGAAATTGGTAGCTTTCCAGCAGAATTGCTATCTGCTGTCATAGTGACCATCCCGAAACAAGGTAAAATACCTGACTCCCTACAAAATTTTAGACCTATTTCTTTACTGAACACAGATTTAAAAATCTATACCAAAGCTTTGGCTAATCGACTTGCTCCCATCCTATCGACCTTGATCAACTGCAATCAATCAGGCTTCATTCAAGGTAGACAAATCATAGGGAATACTAGGAGAGTCATGAAAATTGTAGACCACATTGAGCGGTTGGGCCTGGAAGCGGTTCTGGTACCCTAGACGTGGAAAAGGCTTTTGACCACATTAACTAATCTTTTGCATTTTCTGTACTTCAAATAATGGGAATCTGTGGCCCTTTCCTGGGAGCAGTTAAAGCCTTATACTGCAACCCTTCAGCCGGAATATATGTTAACAAAACTTTATCATCTTCATTTTCGATCACCAATGGCACCCGGCAGGGCTGTCCCCTCTCCTCGCTCATATTTATCATGTCCATAGAATCCCTAGCACAAGCGATCCGACTCTCTGAACGCATCGAGGGAATTGGCATAGGGGGGAGAACCCACAAACTCTATTATATGCAGAGGATGTCATCTTGACCCTAAGATCCCCAGAACACTCTCTACCAGTTGTTATTGAAATTATTCAACAATTTGGAGAACTTTCCTAGTATAAAATTAATGAGCAGAAATCTCAAGCCCTCCTTATCCATGTCAAAG
Source organism: Bufo gargarizans (assembly GCF_014858855.1). Taxonomy (NCBI): domain Eukaryota; kingdom Metazoa; phylum Chordata; class Amphibia; order Anura; family Bufonidae; genus Bufo; species Bufo gargarizans. Next base: position 179,642,225 of record NC_058084.1, on the reverse strand, counting down.
CTGCCTCCTTGTCAAGGTTACAATGGCAACCTGAACAGGTCCAATATTTAGGCACTAAAGTTACAAAATCATTTAAACAGCTATAGGGTAGCAACTATCTCCCTCTACTTAAAGAAGTAGAAACGGACCTAGCCCAATGCAGCAAACACAAATTATCTTGGGTAGGCCGGGTTGCGACCTTCCAGATGCTAACCCTGCTAAGTTTAGAACTGTACCTATACTGATACCACAAGCTTTCTTTAACCGTATTAACAGATTACTACATAGGTTTATCTGGACCCTCAGGAGACCCTGGATTGCACACAAAATAATGACAAAACACAAAAAAGCGGGAGATTTAGGGCTACCCAATATATATGACTACTACATTGCTACCAACATGAGCTTTATGAAAGAATGGTTCAAAGGAGATTTGCAGCATCATTGGCTGCACATTGAATCAGCTATTTCTCCAAGCCATAATCTAAAAGTCTTGCTTGTGGCCATGTTAGATCCTACACTTCCCATATAAGTCCTCCCTAACTTTCTTCGCACCTACATAATGGTATAGAGGACCTTTCATTCCAAAACTTCTGGAGTAGCACGCTCTCTTTATCCATATGCCCCATTAGAAACTCTGACCTTCTTCATTCCCGACCTTGAGGTTAATACCTGGGTGAATAGTGGCCTAACACATGTCTCACAACTCTTTGAAATGTCTCAACTTAAGCAATTCGCCTCTCTCCATGACCTATACTCAATACCTCAAAGATTTCTATAAATATCTTAAATGGGTTGTCAGGGTTCAGAGCTGAACCCAGACATACCCTTATTTTCACCCCGGCAGCATCCCTGAGGCTAGCATCGGAGCATCTCATGCTCCGATGCGCTCCCTTGCCCTGCCTTAGATCGTGCAGGGCACGGTCTCTTTTGTTTATCATAACACACTGCCGGGTGGAAAATTCCACCCGGCAGTGTGTTCGGTGACGTCACCGGCTCTGATGGGCGGGCTTTAGCGCTTCCCTAGCCGTTTTACTGGCTAGGGCAACGCTAAAGCCCGCCCATCATTCCCGGTGACATCACCGGGCTTCCTGGCAGCCAGATGGAGAGACCCTGTACGTCACTGGAACTCCTAAAAATGCCTTTGCCCTGCGCGATTTAGCGTAGGGCAAAGGAGAGCATTGGAGCATGAATGGAGATATTTCCGGGTTCAGCTCTAAACTGCTTTAAGATGAGACATTTTTCTCCATAGTAAAGACTCCCTCAAAGTAACTGCATGCAAAGAAATTCTAGACTTTTGGGATACTAAAAGTCCCTCGGTGAAGGGCCTAAGACCCATCTATAACTTGATGGACTCCAAACAGAAATTCACCAAATCAACTCCCTTCCTCTCATGGGAAAAATAATTAGGTAAACAATTCCCGGATCATACTTGGGCATCATCTCTCGCTTTTATAGCAACCTCATTCACCTGTGTCTCTCTCTATTAAGACGGTGCTCAGGTGGTACCTCACACCAGATAGATTGAGTCACTTCTACCCAGGGACTACCAACCTGTGCTGGAGGATCTGTGGAGACAGAGGTACCCTTCTCCACATTTTATGGTCATGCCTCAAACTCAGAGGAATATGGGCAGCTAATTTTACCCTCCTATCGTCTATCACGGGAATTCAGACAACCCCTTCCCCAGAATTGGCCTTACCATTCCACAAGATTATGAAATTCCCAGTCAAAACTCGCATAATCACAGCTCACATTCTGTGGTCTACTAAACTGGTCATCACGAGGTATTGGAAATCCCCAACTGTCCCTCAATTGAGAGAAGTAATAGATCTAGTTAATTCTTCCTGCACATATGAAAAAATGATTGCCTGCATGAATCACGCTTACCCACATTTAAAAAAATCGTGGAAATCCTGGTTATCGTCCACCTACGCAATTATACCTAGCCAATTAACCCTTGAAGTTTTCCAACTTGGAGATCGCTGAACTTACTTAGTTTATATGTTGTATATTTTCCCCTCATGTTTTCTTCCATGAACAAATATACTATATGCGACTATTTTCAATCGAATGTAACTCATTGTACTTGGCTTAAGATGTTATTCTACTACATATGTACTTGAAATATGTTGAGTTCATTCACATTGTGATGTTTATGGAACTCATGTTCTGTTTTTTTGAAGATTCAAAAATCCAATAAAAAACAATTGCCATAAACAAAAACACACACACAGGCCATTAAATTCTCCTGGACCTGTTGAACATCCCTTTGAACACCCATTTAAGGGCACCATAAAAAGCACACCCTCCATGTCAATTTAGCTTCCTAGGTTTTATTTCCTTTACCGACACCTAAAAAGAAGATACCTTCGACCTTCTGTCAGCCTAGAATACCCATATAGGGCATTTATTAGGAGCCCCTCATAAGAAAGTAACATTACATTTGTCATTAAGTGATGAATTAACAGATCTGTACAGCAGCAGGCAAACTCTGGTGAATGATTATGGAAATGTTAATGTGCTGGATCAGCAGGAGACCGAGGGATCAGACAGTAACATGTCACCCGGTTCTTGTATATTTCCTAACTTTTCTTTTTGATTCTGGCTGTACTGCACTGTGTGAAGGGTTCAAAGTGAGCGCATTTAATATTCACATTAGTGTAGTCTAGGCTATAATGAAAGTGCTACCTTTTGTTCTTTATTCTCAAAGCCGTAAATAGCGTAAAAATGAGAATAACCCGGATCAACAATGCAGTCAGTTCTTATATTGTATAACAAAACCTATGAAGCAACTGCATCAGATCAATCCTATCACCTTAAAGGGGTTATCCGAGTAATGGAAAAAAACATTATAAAACTCCTCAGGGCTTACATATACATTAGTTAAAGGGGTTCTGCACTTTGTTTTAACTGATGATCTATCCTCTGGATAGATCATCAGCTTCTGATCGGAGGGGGTCCGACACCTGGGACCCCCGCCGATCAGCTGTTTGAGAAGGCAGCGGCGCTCCAGGAGGGCCACGGCCTTCTCACTGTTTACCGCCGGCCCACTGACGTCACGACTAGTATCAACTAGCATGAGCGGGGCTAAGCTCTGTTCACCTGAATGGAGCTTAGCCGCGCCCACGCTAGTTGATACTAGTCGTGACGTCAGTGGGCCAGCGGTAAACAGTGAGAAGGCCGCGGCGCTACTGGAGCGCCGCGGCCTTCTCAAACAGCTGATCGGCGGGGGTCCTGGGTGTCGGACCCCCACCGATCAGAAGCTGATGATCTATCCAGAGGATAGATCATCAGTTAAAACAAAGTGCAGAACCCCTTTAAGCTTGATTTCTTGAAAAAAAACATACTTACACCTTTGCATAGTTCTGTTATTCGTGCTTAGTTTACATGCTGCAGCGAAGCTGTGGGGGCTTGCAACAACAATGGCTGAGCTCTCTCTCATTAATATTTGTGGATGTGAATAATCTGCCCTTCCCAGCCCCCTGCTCTGCACAACCTAACCTAGCATACAAACATAGTCACATGATCATTTCCTAGCTCACACAGACAGATCTGCAATACATACATCACTCACATATATACATCACACATGTACACATTACACACTGCAATACATTCATCACATGCTGCACCATACGCATCACACGCTGCACCAGACACCACACATGCTGCACCACATGCTGCACCATACGCATCACAAGCTGCACCACACGCATCACACGCTGCATCACACGCTGCACCATACGCATCACACGCTGCACCACACGCATCACACGCTGCACCACACGCTGCACCACATGCATCACATGCTGCACCACACGCATCACACGCTGCACCAACCTTTTGGTCTGTACTGTATATCACTATGTACATTTATATAGATGGTATATATAGATATATAGGTATATAGATCAGTAAATATATAATCTCCATATACATATATATATAGATGGTGTGTGTGTATGTATGTGTATATATATATATATATATATACAGTACAGACCAAAAGTTTGGACACACCTTCTCATTCAAAGAGTTTTCTTTATTTTCATGACTATGAAAATTGTAGATACACACTGAAGGCATCAAAACTATGAATTAACACATGTGGAATTATATACATAACAAAAAAGTGTGAAACAACTGAAAATATGTCATATTCTAGGTTCTTCAAAGTAGCCACCTTTTGCTTTGATTACTGCTTTGCACACTCTTGGCATTCTCTAGATGAGCTTCAAGAGGTAGTCATCTTAAATGGTTTTCACTTCACAGGTGTGCCCTCTCAGGTTTAATAAGTGGGATTTCTTGCCTTATAAATGGGGCTGGGACCATCAGTTGCGTTGTGGAGAAGTCAGGTGGATACACAGCTGATAGTCCTACTGAATAGACTGTTAGAATTTGTATTATGGCAAGAAAAAAGCAGCTAAGTAAAGAAAAACGAGTGACCATCATTACTTTAAGAAATGAAGGTCTGTCAGTCCGAAAAATTGGGAAAACTTTGAAAGTGTCCCCAAGTGCAGTCACAAAAACCATCAAGCGCTACAAAGAAACTGGCTCACATGCGGACCGACCCAGGAAAGGAAGACCAAGAGTCACCTCTGCTGCGGAGGATAAGTTCATCCAAGTCACCAGCCTCAGAAATCGCAGGTTAACAGCAGCTCAGATTAGAGACCAGGTCAATGCCACACAGAGTTCTAGCAGCAGACACATCTCTAGAACAACTGTTAAGAGGAGACTGTGTGAATCAGGCCTTCATGGTAGAATATCTGCTGGGAAACCACTGCTAAAGACAGGCAACAAGCAGAAGAAACTTGTTTGGGCTAAAGAACACAAGGAATGGACATTAGACCAGTGGAAATCTGTGCTTTGGTCTCATGAGTCCAAATTTGAGATCTTTGGTTCCAACCACCGTGTCTTTGTGTGACGCAGAAAAGGTGAACGGATGGACTCTACATGCCTGGTTCCCACCGTGAAGCATGGAGGAGGAGGTGTGATGGTGCTTTGCTGGTGACACTGTTGGGGATTTATTCAAAATTGAAGGCATACTGAACCAGCATGGCTACCACAGCATCTTGCAGCGGCATGCTATTCCATCCGGTTTGCGCTTAGTTGGACCATCATTTATTTTTCAACAGGACAATGACCCCAAACACACCTCCAGGCTGTGTAAGGGCTATTTGACCATGAAGGAGAGTGATGGGGTGCTGCGCCAGATGACCTAGCCTCCACAGTCACCGGACCTGAACCCAATCGAGATGGTTTGGGGTGAGCTGGACCGCACAGTGAAGGCAAAAGGGCCAACAAGTGCTAAGCATCTCTGGGAACTCCTTCAAGACTGTTGAAAGACCATTTCAGGTGACTACCTCTTGAAGCTCATCAAGAGAATGCTAAGAGTGTGCAAAGCAGTAATCAAAGCAAAAGGTGGCTACTTTGAAGAACCTAGAATGTGACATATTTTCAGTTGTTTCACACTTTTTTGTTATGTATATAATTCCACATGTGTTAATTCATAGTTTTGATGCCTTCAGTGTGAATCTACAATTTTCATTGTCATGAAAATAAAGAAAACTCTTTGAATGAGAAGGTGTTTCCAAACTTTTGGTCTGTACTGTATATATATATATATATATAAATATAGAGAGAGAGAGAGAGAGAGAGAGATATAGATCAGTATATTTCTATATATATATATATATCTCATGGGCAAGGCTTTACTTGTATGTGGTTGTCCGGGGGGTGGGGGAGGTGGCTTTTGGGTCCGATTACCTGCATCTGACAGGACTCTTGATTTCACACGGCTGCCTGCACTGATAACCAGACGCAGAGGGAGGAGGGAGGGCACACCAGTGGGTTAGGGATCTGGTATTTTTAAAGGGCTGCCAGCATGCGCGATCTGTCAGAGGAGCCGTCTGGCAACCAGATACAGGGAGAGAGGGGGGTGGGCACCCAGGCTCGGACGTTTCGTGTACAGAACTGGGCTCCTCCCTCAGGCAGGGATAAGCTTGTACACGAAACGTCATCACAGGGAGCCTGGTGGATGACGTCGCGGGTCACATGACCCGCATCGGCCCTGCAGATTCCCGGTACTATAGAAATAAAATGTAAATTACAAAAGTGTTATAAGGCACATGGGCATATATTTATATAACTTAGACAACCCCTTTAAGGCCCCTTTCAGACAACCGAGTTCCACACTTCAGTGTGAGTATGCAGCAGCACCCGTCCTGACTTCCCAGCACTGACGGGGTCGCATAGCATTATATTGATTTATGATGCTATGTAACCCTTAGAGGTCTGGAATGTATTGTATAACACTGACATAATGCTGTCTTTTGGCAGTTTTTAAGTCAAAGACAGAAGTGGATCCAGCAGGAAGAAGTCCTTCCTTCATATTTCTCATTCCCTTCCAATGCATTTTAGGTTTTGGCTCCAAAAGACTGCATAGAAATTGGCAAAAAAACCTGTGTGTGACACCGCTCTAAAGAGGTTTTCCTAATGGTGCATATGGTTTATACGCAGTCAGATAAGTCAACTACTACTGGTCTGTAGCCGAGATGCCTCTATAAACAAACTATGGTATGCAGCTCCATGACCATGCCACTGGTGCTTATCTCCTGCTTGTGTGACCTCCCAAACATGTGGTTATCTCCCCTTCTCAGCATGGCAAGTCACACATCATATACTGCTTATCTTCACTGCTCCATATCCCCAGTAGCAATAAGTCCACTTAAAGTGCTTCTAGTAGTAATAAGGCCTCTCCATAAAGCCCGCATTAGAGCTTCCAGTAGTAATAAGCCCCCTCTATAATGCGCCCAGTAGTTATAATGCTCTCTATAGTACCCCAGTAGTTAAAATGCACCTCTTTAGTGATCCAGTAGTCCACTAGTTATAATATCCCCCTGTAGCGACCCCAGTAGTTATAAAGCCCCATGTATATTACCCCAGTAGTTATAATGTCCCCCTATAGTGCCCCCAGTACTTATAATGTCCCCTTGTAGCACTCCAAGTAGTTATAAGGTCCCTATATTGCCCCAGTACTTCCAATGTCCCCCTGTAGTGCCCCCTGTACTTATAATGCTCCCTACTGTGTCAATCAACATAATATATTCTCCCAAAGCGACAGAAAGAAAACCTCACCATGGCCTGAGATGCCAGTGTTCTGGTGCAGGTGGTCACAATAAAGTTATCAAGCTGCCTTTGTCCTAGCACAGTGACATCATCGTGCCATGTGAGACCCAGCACAGGTGGTGGCAATGATGTCATCAGTTTGCAACACCTGTACTACCTCATAGGCTTCACACCTAGCAGCCTATGGCCTATGAAAGAGAACAGTGGGGCTGGGAACCATTGGCTCCTGTGTCCTGCCACACAATTTTGCTGAGGATGATGATACAGTTGTATCTGCTATTACTTTCGGGGCCGTGGTCAAAACATACGGGCCCAAGCCCCAGATCTTTTGACCTAGCTATGCCCCTGGAATAAGCAGTCCTCTGTGGCACCAGCCCATTTGGCATTTGCCAGAATTGCCAGATGGGCAGTCTGGCCCTGCCCTCAATTCAGCCCTGGTGCCTGGCAAAGATTAGCAGATATGTTTCTGTCAGATAATAGCCACAGCCCATTTGGAACAGCTGAACTCGGATACAAGTTCACTGAAATGGGACTGAGCTGCCCCTAGGCCATGTGACCAATGAGCGTGATGTCACTGGCCTAGGAAGAGACCACAGTGCTCACCGGCCTCTTCAAACAACTGATCAATAGGGTGCTGGTAGTTGGGCCCGTGCCGATCTGATATCAATGACCTTTCCTGAGGACATGATATAAATATCCAAATCCCGGACAGCCACTTTAAATCTTAAAACAGATTTGATGAATTTATTCTGAGAATGCTTAGTAGGCTGCATGCACATTAATCATTATGAGACAGATTTACAAATCCTATAGACAGCATAGACATAGGGTGTCTAAACATGCAACATATGTATCACTGGGGCTCAGGCTGGATGAAATATGTGGTGCATTGCTTGACACTTCTGTCTAACTCTATACCAACTATTGGTACCTGTGTTCCCTTGAAGAACTTCTTCTCTAGGGTCTGATCCAGATCAAAGTAATCTGGAATTAGTTTTATGTATGGATTATTTTTGTTATTTATTGTGTTAATAAATGACTGAAATGACAGTAATCCCTCTTTTTAGACATTTTAGGCTATGTTGCTATTTTTGTATTATTTGCCCTTCTGCTGTTATCTCTGCCTAGATGACATTGCAGAACAGATATAATGAAAACAGTTGCTGGCTTAGCTCTTTTAGTTGGCAGTCAACATCCTTATTGTCCAATGTTAAAAATTAATATATTCTTCTACACCTATAAATCCCAGATTTTTTTTTAAGTTATATTGACAGAGAGAACAGGCCTGTTAACTTGGGAGTTGCATATACAACAATAATTTGGAGAAAGACCATGCAGTTCCTATGAATGCTTGGAGAGTGTTATCCAGTACATTCCAGACCTCTAAGGGTTACATAGCATCATAAACCAATATGATGCTGTGTGACCCCGGCAGTGCTGGAAGTTCAGGCCGGAAGCTGCACTGCGGGGCAGTCCCTGTCTGTCCCATCTACTTTGCTCCTGGGTGGTAAGAAACTGTTCAGGACTCCCTTCTCAAGAGGAGCTGTATTGTTAGGGAGAGTCCAAATCACTGTTATTTTTCCATTCTTCTAATCCGTCAGAAGAACAGAAAAAAAAAGAAAAAAAAAACATCCTGTAAAAAACAAAAATGGATCCTTTGCATCAGTTATGCACATTTGGCATTTGTTTGAGCCATTATGTGAAAAGGACATGGAGGAGGAAACAAACACCAAGCCTCTGATTTATCACTTCTTCACTCCAGAATTCTGGCTTCAAAAAGTAGCAAAATAGGGTTTTTGTGACTTTTTGCAGTTTTACACACACTCACTCCAGTTTTAAAAAATTGGGTGTGGTAAGCTATGTTAATGAGTTTCACAACAGATTTATCATTGAGTCTTTTAAAAAAAGTCGCAAAAAAAGTTGTACTCCAGTAGGAGGGTGGAGTAGGAAAACTGGAGTAGCTTTTCTATTCAAAAGTGTTAGGCCCCCTTCAGACGAGTGGGTGTCATGCTGCGGACTCGCAGCGCAGCACTCGGCCTGAACTTCCAGCACTGCCGGGGTCGCACAGCATTATATTGATTTATGACACTATGTAACCTTTAGAGATCTGGAATGTACTGGATAACAGTACATTCTGTCACATAATTCTGTCACTGTTATCCAATACATTTCAGAATTATAAGGGTTACATAACATCATACATTAATAGAATGCTAGTCGACCCCAGGCAATGCTGGAGGTTCAGGATGGGTGCTGCTCTGCGAGTCCGCAGCGTGACAGCTGCTTGTCTGAAAGGGGCCTTAAATTTAAGGATAAAACAAATGTATCATACAACATGTGACATTTCATAAATGTGGCATACAATACGCCAACACAGACTCAAGCGAAACTGACTTCAGCTATTCCCCTCATGCTATATTTAGCCTTTTGGATTATATACTGCTACAATCACTACCAGGGAGGTGTATTTTTAGGTTTCTATTATCTTCTGTGTATGTACTTTGTCCCCGTTTTATTGTTATTATTATATTGATGAATTAATAAAGATACTTTATGAAATGTCCTGTATGGCGATTTATTTATAGGTGTTCACAGTTTTGTTATACCCATGCGGTATAACTATATAATTACATCACTAATGATCTGTGGTGTTGACCATTAAAAACTTGATGCAAATTTTTTTCCAAGCATTTTAAAATGATGAAGAAAAGTGTGTCTGAAGCTCTAATAGTAACTATAGAAGTAGTCCTACAGCTCTGCAGACATATTTAACACAAAGCTTTTTACAATGTGGGTTTCATATGTTCTCCTGAATGTTTACCACCATTTGAGGTTTCCTGCAATTTTGCAAAGTAGTGGGAGAAAAAATGTTGTGATTATGTTCTCTACAGTGTTGTGTGCCATTAGGCCGGCAATACAGTAATATTTCCTGTGCAAAAAACAGATTGAACATGTGGAGACAAACACTTTTTGAAAGCAGTTAATGTGATTTTGTCAACGGGAATTTTTTAAACAATTTTCTCAACTTGCACAATGCAGTGTTTTCCATTCTTTTAAGAATATTTTTCGCTGAAATATGAAATACTGATTTCATATATGTACTACTACTTGCTGTATGTAAATAACTGGTATGTGCAGGAAGACTAGTAGGATTGATGGCCTTAATTGGTGTAGCTTGGCATGTGACCCTTAGGCCCCTTTCACACAGGCGAGATTTCCGCGCGGGTGCAATGCGTGAGGTGAATGCATTGCACCCGTACTGAATCCAGACCCATTCATTTCTATGGGGCTGTTGTTGTGGAAATTTTATTAGGATGTGTATTTAATATATTGCGCATTGTCACCATGTCTCTCAGTGTCAGGGTAAACCATTGGAGTGGATATCTTCCCGTGTATGTCCTGTCACAGCTGCTGGGCGCAGAGGTCTCCATCGGCGAATGGTCCATGTGCTAAGCACTGGGCTGTGGGCCGGGGGAGACTGATGTGTTCAGCAGAGCAGTGTTTTGTTGGCTGATGTATGGACGCGGCTAGGGCCTCCGCGCAAGACGTGGATTTATTGGCTTGGCGTGGATGCATTTGTTAAGAGAACAATATAACAAAAGGAATGTGTGTTTGTCGTCTCTAGTGAGCCTGATCAGTCGCTGTAGATAATGACGCTGTCCTGTAAATAAACATGCATGAGGATTATAGTAACTTTATCTGGCATTGATCACTGAGCAAGGCTGGATAAAATTTGCTCCAGTGGTAATGGGAGATTATTGTATACATGTGTTTGTTGGCTAGGTTATTCTAAATGATGGTGTCTTGTCTTCCTATGTCATCACTTCCTGTATGTCATCACTTCCTGTATGTCATCACTTCCTGCATCCTTGTCTTGGGCCAGCCCCTTTTACACCTTTTGTTAGTAAATAAAAGACACAGACTGAGCAGGGCGGGGCACAGATGCTCAGCAGAACTTAACATGAGAACACCTTTGGCTGACTGCGGTTGAGATTTTTAGCTTTCCTTACACAAAGATATTGGAGAGCAGATTACAACTATTTATATTTCTACATCACTGTGCACATGAGCGGTCACTTGTGCGTTGCGTGAAAATCGCGCCATGCTCTATATTGTGCATTTTTCACTGCAACGCAGGCCCCATAGAAGTGAATGGGGCTGTGTGAAAATCGCAAGCAAGTGGGGATGTGGTGCGATTTTCACACATGGTTGCTAAGGTGACAGTCTATTCACTGTATTATTTTCCCTTATAACATGGTTATAAGGGAAAATAATAGCATTCTTTAATACAGAATGCTTAGTAGAAGGTCAATTGAGGGTTAAAAAATATTAACTCACCTCCTTCTCTTGATAGCGTAGTTGACCATCTCTTCTTAGTTCTTTAATCATGAGCTGCCGGCTAAAGGACCTGTGCTGACGTCACATCACATGGCCCAATCACATGGTCCATCACCGTGGTGATGAACCATGTGATTGGACCATGTGATGAGCTCAGTGATGTCACCACAGGTCCTTTGATAGGTCCTGAAGAAAGAACAGGAGACCGGCAGCTACGCGATCAATTGAAGGAGGTGAGTTAATTTGATTTATTTTTTTAAACCCTCAATTGACCTTGTACTAAGCATTCTGTATTAAAGAATGCTATTATTTTCCCTTATAACCATGTTATAAGGGAAAATAATTACATATACACAACACCGAACCCAAACTTGAACTTCAGTGAAGAAGTTCGGGTCTGGGTACCACATTCAGTTTTATCACGTGTGTGCAAAACGCATTGCACCCGCACGATAAAAACTGAACAACGGAACGCAATCGCAGTCAAAATTGCACCCGGGACGCATCCGGACACACTCGTCTGCAAGTGGCCTTAGTGACATCTGTGGAGTACTGTACGTTTTGGTTGGTGCCTCCAAGCTGCTAACAGCTGAGAGTAATATGACATAGGCAGATTGTATCCAGGTTTGTGACTTTGAGAATTTTCTCTATATTAGGCCGAATGCACACGACAGTGGAACACATGATCTATACAAGTGTATTACTGTAATGCAGCGGCGGCACGAATCGCACGGCGTCATAATAACCAATGACGCCGTAAGCTCCTGATCTCAGCAGGATGCCAGGTCGGAATACCACGGACCGCTCACGTCCGTGTTCCACTGTCGTGTGCATTCGGCCTTACTAACATAGTAACATAGTATATAAGGCTGAAAAAAAGACTGTCCATCCAGTTCAGCCTGTTATCCTGCGCACACCCCACACATATGTCTCAAGTGTCTCAGATTTTATCAAGAGAGTGAGGGCTTGGTCCATATGTTATGCTTGCATCTATTATTATAGTGCATTATAAATGTATACTGTATAAATGTAGCCATGTACATCCGCAACATTCATTATCATATCGTGCAGGATGTTTTTTATATTTTTTTCCCCGTGATTTGTTCAACTTGTCTTGAAGGAGTGGCACCTTCCGTTGTGAATACACTGCTATTTTGGGAGTATTATTCATGTGCACTTTTGCCCCACCTATCTAATAGGCGACCTTGATTATGGTGGTGCATATAGGTGTGCTTGCTCCTCCTCCCACCGGTTTCTGCTGCACATGGAGCAACACACTATTTATGCGGGGTCTGTGCTCCTGAACATAAATGCATAACGGCATAGGCAGGTTTCGCGTAGGACCCGCCTGAACTGAGACCACCTTGTCGCTTGGTAGGTTGGCTTAGATGTGTCTTGATCAAAATGTATTGACCAAGTGTCTCAGATTTTAGCAATAGAGTGAGGGCTTAGTCCATATGTTATGCTTGCATCTATTATTATAGTGCATTATTTTCTGTGACTGAACCTATTGCTCAGGCAGAGAATCAGACGAATAGCATGACTTATATAGCAGAAGCTGATTATCACATAAGAAGAAGCTGCACATAGAACCAAAAGGAGGATTTGACCCTTGCAATACTGAAGAATGAGGTGAAGTTAAAATCAGAATACATTTTCCCAAAAGACACATAGGATACCAGCACCTGGGCCTGCTACAGGAGTGCAGCGAAGGACACAGGGTCTGGAGCGCCGGATCTACAACACACACAGGGTGAGTGAACTGACGCCTGTACCTTCTTTAAGTAGCAGGGTAGTGGCAGGCACGAGCCACCATTGTAACATCTAGAACTGAAGAAATTTTGGCAAGAACTGACGGCTACTGCCACAGCCACATAACAAATAATTCTAAAACTCTACAGGAAGGTTTCACTTTAGCTGTGGCAACATATCAGGAGAAAAAGTCACTCACATACATAAACGCACATATATACTGTATATACAGTTGCAAGAAAAAGTATGTGAACCCTTTGGAATGATATGGATTTCTGCACAAATTGGTCATAAAATGTGATCTGATCTTCATCTAAGTCACAACAATAGACAATCACAGTCTGCTTAAACTAATAACACACAAAGAATTAAATGTTACCATGCTTTTATTGAACAGACCATGTAAACATTCACAGTGCAGGTGGAAAAAGTATGTGAACCCTTGGATTTAATAACTGGTTGAACCTCCTTTTGCAGCAATAACTTCAACCAAACCATTCCTGAAGTGTCAGATCAGATGTGCACAACGGTCAGGAGTAATTCTTGACCATTCCTCTTTACAGAACTGTTTCAGTTTAGCAATATTATTGGGATGTCTGGTGTGAATCGCTTTCTTGAGGTCATGCCACAGCATCTCAATCGGGTTGAGGTCAGGACTCTGACTGGGCCACTCCAGAAGGCGTATTTTCTTCAGTTTAAGCCATTCTGTTGTTGATTTACTTCTATGCTTTGGGTCGTTGTCCTCTTGCAACACTTATTTTCTGTTGCGCTTCAGCTGGTGGACAGATGGCCTTAAGTTCTCCTGCAAAATGTCTTGATAAACTTGGGAATTCATATTTCCTTCGATGATAGCAATCCATCCAGGCCCTGATGCAGCAAAGCAGCCCCAAACCATGATGCCCCCACCACCATACTTCACAGTTGGGATGAGGTTTTGATGTTGGTGTGGTGTCCCTCTTTTTCTCCACACACAGTGTTGTGTGCTTCTTCCAAACAACTCAACTTTGGTTTCATCTGTCCACAGAATATTTTGCCAGTACTGCTGTGGAACATCCCGGTACTCTTGTGCAAACTGTAAACGTGCAGCAATGTTTTTTTTGGACAACAGTGGCTTTCTCTGTGGTATCCTCCCATGAAATCCATTCCTGTTTAGTGTTTTACGTATCGTAGATTCGCTAACAGGGATGTTAGCATATACCAGAGACTTTTGTAAGTCTTTAGCTGACACTCTCGGATTTTTCTTCACCTCATTGAGCAGTCTGCGCTGTGCTCTTGCAGTCATCTTTACAGGACGGCCACTCCTAGGGAGAGTATCAGCAGTGCTGAACTTTCTCCATTTATAGACTATTTGTCTTACCGTGGACTGATGAACAGCAAGGCTTTTGGAGATACTTTTATAACCCTTTCCAGCTTTATGCAAGTCAACAATTCTTAATTGTAGGTCTTCTGAGAGCTCTTTTGTGCGAGGCATCATTCACATCAGGCAATGCTTCTTGTGAAAAGCAAACCCAAAACTGGTGTGTGTTTTTTATAGGGCAGGACAGCTGTAACCAACACCTCCAATCTCATCTCATTGATTGGACTCCAGTTGGCTGACACCTCACTCCAATTAGCTCTTGGAGATGTCATTAGTCTAGGGGTTCACATATTTTTTACACCTGCACTGTGAATGTTTACATGGTGTGTTTAATAAAAACATGGTAACATTTAATTCTTTGTGTGTTATTAGTTTAAGCATACTGTGATTGTCTATTGTTGTGACTTAGATGAAGATCAGATCACATTTTTTAACCAATTTGTGCAGAAATCCATATCATTCCAAAGGGTTCACATACTTTTTCTTGCAACTGTATATATATATATATATATATATATACACACACACACCCGTGTATATAATACACGTCCTTCCATGTGCACAAGTGTCACGACCCTTGGTCATGGTCGTGACTCCTTGGTAGCCGCATGCAGTTGCCCGCGGTTTGGTGTTGTGTCAACCGCAGCTGGGGGCACTTAGTTGTTTGCCTCAAGTGCGGTTGCCGCGGACAACAGGTATGCGTGCGGTTGCCCTTGGCAACGTGTGTTTGTGTGCACTTCCCTTGTCTGGTGTGCACGGGGGTTATTGTGTGTATTCCCCTTTAAGTTGCTGTTTTCCCTTCCCTGGTGTGTGAAGGGTTAACTTCCTTCCTAGTGTGTGTGCACTGGGTGTGTCTGAGTGTGGGTGTGGCTATGTGGGCTTTAAAGCCGCAGTTGAGACCTGATGTCTGAGGGGTACTCCAGCCCTGTAGTAAGCTGGAGGCGCCCTCCTGGTCTCTAATACCAACTACCAGTGGGGGCCACCCTTCTGGTCATAAAATGTTACCTTGTCTGATGTGATGTTTATGTGTATGTGGTTGCTTGTTTATTGCACCTTATGGTTTCCTGGTTTCCCGTGTGATGTATGGTGTGTGCTGTTGTCATTTCTGTTGTTGTGGACAATGGCACTTTTACATGGGTTCCAGGCTGTGTGTCTGTGGCAGGTAGGTGAGGTTGTAGTTTCCACGTACCTGCCACTGCCATAAGTTGTATTGGTTTCCCCTTATTTACAGCTTGGCCATTCTAGGCTCCTGTTCCTCCATGTCCAGGAGGAACAGGTAGTCTACCCAGCTCCTAGCTTAGGGACCTGCGGAGGGTTAGTAGGGACCCGAGGTTCCAGAGCATGAGTCCTCCTACCTTTAAGGTCGGCTCATGCCGCTAGGAGTTAGGGTCAGATTAGGGAGTCTTTAGGAGGTGACCTGCTCCCTGATCCTGTGGTCCTGGCCAAGCAGCGACCAAACATCTACGGGTACTGCACGGCTGAGGGTTTCCCCCATCCCCAGCCGTGACAACAAGCACATGCATAGAGATGTGTGATTTAAACCTTCTGGACCACAATATACAATGTGTGTTGAGTCAGGGCCAGAATTCAGAGACCAGAGGGGACCCGGTAAGAATTAGAATGGCAAAACAGCAGTTCTGTGATTTTTTTTATTTTTATGATATTGACCATAAAGAATGACATGATTGTATGATTATTTTTGTTTTTCTACTTTGCACAAATAAAAAGTATCTTCTTTTATTTCCTTTTTTTGGTTGCCATATTCAAAGACCTATAACATTTTTATTTTTGTGCCAATTGAGCTGTGTGAGGGCTTGTGTTTCATGGGGCCAGTTGTAGTTTTCATTGTTGCCAGTTGTATGCGGTATATACCACTTTTTGGTAACTTTTTTTTTGTGCCATGGCACCCAGTGAAGGCATCCTTCTTTTTAACTACTTAGATGTCTCTGCTAGCATTGACCGCAGCAGCTAAGGGATTAAACTGCCAGGATGCAATCTCTGCATTAGAACAGGATGCTTGCTGTGTAAAACAGCCAGCACCCGCTAGTGATGGCACAGACATAGCTCCTGAGTCCATCACTGTCCCATAAAAGTAATGCATTGAGTGTTAGCTACCTCCCTACTGCGATGTACTATTAAGTACTCTGGTCTCAGGATCACCACAGAACTCTACTGCAAGTTAAAGTAGAACCGCAAGCTGCCCAGGTGACCATACATGCGGCCATATTACAGCCATGTGATTGATGTTCTGGCAATGTATTGTTGAATTAAGAAGCTCCTGCGCAGAGTTTAGGGACTGAACCGTTATATAACTTTGATAATTAGGATGAGTTACATTGCATAAAGGTACATTATTTCTGTTGCGGTCATTGATCAGATGTTTCTGCGCTTTGTGGTTCAGCTGGACAGCTTTTCTGCATTGTTCTGAAATAATTAACAATCTTTTCATATGGTGATAATCAAAGGGAATATTATCAATATTAATAAGATGAATACAACATGATTTTCCTTATTAATATGCATGAGGGTTGAGCTTGTTTAATTGATGCTGCAGGTGATTCACAAAGGCCCAGCATGAAGTCCAATTGCAACAGGAAAGATAATGACTTTCTTATGGCTCATGCACACAAGCGTATTTTCTTTGCGTGTCAGTTTTTTTTTTTTTTTGGGACCGTATGCGGAACCATTCATTTCAATGGGTCCACAAAAAAAAAACTGAAGTTACTCCGTGTGCATTCAGTTTCCGTATTTCCGTTCTGCAAAAAAATAGAATATGTCCTATTATTGTCCGCATTACAGACAAGGATAGTACTGTTCTATTAGGGGCCAGCCATTCCGCAAAATACAAAATGCACACGGACGTCATCCATATTTTTTGCGGACCGCAAAATACATACGGTCATGTGCATGAGCCCTTAGTCAAACTATAATGCACGGGGGGGGGGGGGGGGGGCGTGTCTGGACACCGCAGGAGATGGCCGCTTGAAAGACTGGCTCCTGCCCACACTGCAATTAACTGGCCTGCTGCGCTCCAACACCGGCCCACATGGGGAAGAAAACTGGACCTAAGAGAACCCCTCTCGCTCCTTGGTCCCCCTCACCTGCCAGGACCATCCATCAGTGCTGGGAGCAAGCGCCCGGATCGGCGCTCCGGCCGCACCACACCAGAACACAGAGGGCCTCCCGCCATTCCGCCATTCCTCCCTCCCTTCTCCTGTCTTCCGCGCTTCAGACAGTGAGCGCAGATCGGTACAGCAGTGGTCCTCTGCTAGTTTTACAAAGGAGTCTGAAGCCTTACCCGCGGCTTTCCCGTGTGGAATATCGGCTCTGCAGCTCCCCCCTGCTGCCCTGGAGTCGCTCCCTCCCACCGATAACAACGTGGACACTGTCATGGTGGCTCCTGGATCCTTTCCGCGTAAAGAGGCAGAGCGCACAGGTAACGGCTCTCCCCTTAGGGTTTGGGATCCTACCCCTGTGGCCCACACACCTAGCCATATTGGGGCTCTCCTGCAAAAACCCCGGCCTGACAAGCCTCCTCTGTCCCCCCCTGTCCTGGATCAAGTGGATTGCAGCTCCCCTCTGCCCTCTGACATGTGGGCCAGATCACCAAGCCCTCCACCACTCACTGTTACGGGCCCATCAGCCTTACCTGAGCCCCCACAACCTTGAGCGAGCTACTTTAGCCGTTTTCCTCCAAAGGAGGATTTTCGGGCCCTTATCTCTGAAGTTACAGAAGCCTGCAGCGGTCCGCACTGATATCAAACTAGTGGTGGATCAGGTGGACTCTCTGGAAAAAGCCCATGATGACACCAGGCAGTACGTTTCTGCTCTTCATGAATCTATCTCTGCCCAAACAGCTGTACTTTGGGGCATGGGACGGCACTTGGAGGACTGAGATAACCGGGGCCGTCGCAATAATATCAGGATACGCGGCCTACTAGAAGCATCCGGAGAGGAAGAGCTCTTTGCCAAGCTAGAAGTCATGTTTAATATGGTCCTGGGGCACCCACCCTCGCATAAGATCAAGCTGGACAGGGCGCACAGGGCACTCAAGCCCAAGGGACATAATTTGCTGCGTCCACGACTTTTCCCTTAAAGAAGCCATCATGGCTAAAGCATGATCCCTGCGCAATATTGACTTTTATGGTGCTCCTGTGCAGCTGTTGGCGCTCCTGTGCAGCTGTTTCCTGACCTATCCTGGTTTATGCTCCAGAAAAGGAGACACCTCCAACCTCTTCTTGCATCACTCAGGAACCGCCAGATCGCCTATCGCTGGGGATTCCCATTTGCCCTGGTGGTCCAGCATCAGGGAAGAACAGAGACTCTCCGTTCCTTCATAGATCGTCACCCTTTTTGCAAGTCATTGGGAATCCCTATACCCAACATCTCTGATTGGGAGTTTGAGTCCCCAGCGCCTCCGCCACCACGCACTTGGTCACCTGTCGCCAGGAAAAGAAAACCAGGTTCAAGTGCATCCTCTTCCCCGCGATCTCCTCTGTCATCAGGACTACGTCCGCCTGCCTGACCGCTCCTGGCCTGGAGGAAATGGCTGTCTTGAGCCATGCTCTTACCCCCCTCTAGGTTCACAGGGACATTGGGCTCTCCGTAGGGCCCTTATAGTTTTTCGTTTACTATATAAGTTTTCTGAGATTTACTCTCTGACCGGCCTTGACCTGATGGTCTCTGACACTCTTACCCCCTGAGGGGATTTTTTTGTTTTCCCCTGGCAGGGACTCCCTCCCTGGGAATAGTTATTTACTGTTATTTATGTGTCTGATTTTGTGTTGTCTTGTCTCCGTCCCCCTCCTTTTTTCTTCCATTTTTCTCCTATTATAGGTGCCTGAACTCCCTTGTCTGTGGGGATCGTACACCTCAATTTAACCCGTGACCTGTTGCTCCGTTAGTGTGACACCGCTGACGCACACGGAATATTCTGGTGAGCTGTATCTTGCATATAATATATACCATCACATATCCTCATGGTGAAGTGCGTAACTCTCAATGTCAGAGGGCTCAACTCCAATGCCAAGAGGAAGCTCTTGCTTTTGGAACTGAAATCCCTTAAAGCAGACGTTGTGTTCCTGCAGGAAACACACTTTGATGGATGCTCCTCCTTCCGTTTTGCCTCTCACTTGTACCCTATTGCTTACTCGGCTACTCATTGCCGTATGAAGGCGGGGTCGCCATCTTGATATCCATGCAGTGTCCCCTCAGAGTTGAAACTTCAACGCTGGATCCCCAGGGGCGTTATATTATTCTCCACGGTCACTTAGCAGATAAACCCATCACTTTATGTAACATTTATGCCCCAAATACTTTGCAGATCCGCTTTCTCTGCGGAATTTTCCGCAAGGTTTTTGTTGAAGGAGCGGACTCTCCGGAGCCTTTGGTACTTCTGGGCGGGGACTTTAATGCCAGTTTTCTCTGACTCAATGGATCACCTGGCTTTACCGGGTAGGCCGGTGCACGCGACACAGCAGCGCTTGGCTAGGGACTTTCGTAAATTAGTGCGCAAGTATTCCCTGCATGACCTCTGGCATCTCTCCCACCCACCTGACAGATCCTTCTCCTTTTACTCTGCCCCACACGGATCCCACACCCATATCGACAATTTTTTTTGTACAATCTCGACCCTCTGGTTATTGGAGGGGGCGGATATGGGCCAAATCACCTGGTCCGATCACGCCCCAGTAATGATCGACATTAGTAGTGGATCGGGTCATGTCCGCCAATGCCACTGGAGACTTAATGACTCCCTTTTGAAGCAGCCCATTACTAGGGAGGAACTTAGCGAACATTTGAAAGTCCTACTTTGCGTTGAATGAGGGGTCAGTGGGAGATGTTCGTCCTCTGTGGGAGGCCCATAAGGCGGTCATGAGGGGTCATTGTATTGGGATAAGCTCTAGACTAAAGAGGGACTCGGTTGCCCTGGTCAAGAATCTAACCTCCTGCCTGCGAACCCTAGAAGGCAAGATGTCTGCTTCTCCCTCGCGCTCCACACTCAGACGAATTGTCGACACTAGAGCCCAACTAAAGAGTCTAGCTTTAGGTCGTGTCAACAAGCTATTGCTTTACACGCGACAGCGTTACTATGCCTGGGGGAACAAACCACACACGCTACTGGCCAGACAACTCAGGAACCGCACTCCCCAAGCGAGTCCGAATGCTATTAAGGGGGCAGATGGAACAATTTACTATGACCCTAGGGTGATAGCGGAGAGGTTCTCGACCTACTACACCGCCCTGTACAATCTATCCTCCAACCTCCCCTCCGATGAGGGACTCAGAGACAGTACACTCCAGTTGTACCTAGCCTCCTGTCACCTTCCTACCCTGACAGCCTCCGATCTCTCCATCCTTAATGGTCCGGTCACTCCTGAAGAGATAGGGGAAATAGTATACCAATTGCCTGAATGTAAATCCCCAGGACCTGACGGCTTTTCATATAAATACTATAAGACTTTCAAGACCGAACTAACCCCTCACTTAGTGACCCTTTTTAACCATTTCCTAGCTGGCAACGCAATACCTGCACCGATGTCCCACTCTTATCTCACGATGATCCCAAAACCTGGGAAAGATCCCCACGAATGCCAAAATTACAGGCCCATTGCCCTGCTTAACTCAGACCTTAAGATCTATACCAAAGTCCTGGCCTCCCGACTAAATGTTTTCCTCCCCGCCCTGATCCATAAAGACCAGGTGGGGTTTGTCCCAGGCCACCATGGAGCTGACAACACCCGCAGAAGCATTGACCTGATAGATGTTGTATCTCGCTCAGGGGAGGAGGCGTTACTTCTTAGTTTAGATGCCGAAAAGGCGTTTGACCGTTTAAGCTGGCCATTCTTCTTTGCTACACTGCAAGCATAGTCTTTCTGGCCACTTCGTTCATGCCATACGTAGCTTATATGGCTCCCCCGCAGCGACAATCAAACTCTCTCATGCCCAGTCTCGCCCCATACGCATTGCCAACGGGACGAGACAAGGGTGCCCCTTGTCTCCTCTATTATTTCCCATGCGTATCGAGCCCCTGGCGGCCAAAATCAGATCCTGCCCGGATGTCAGAGGGGTTCAGGTTAGGGACAAGGAATTCAAATTGTCTCTATACGCGGACGACATCCTCCTTACCCTTACCAAACTTCATGTTTCCCTACCAAATCTCCACTCCATTCTACAGGAATTTGGTCGGCTCTCAGGGTATAAGGTCAACACCCATAAAACTGAGGCCCTCCCCCTCAATGTTCCTCAGGCGGTCCTGAACTCTCTTAAGATGAACTTCCAGTTCCAATAGAAGAGGGATTCCTTGCGATACTTGGGTGTTGATCTTACGCCCCGATATGGGGATCTTTATAAAGCCAACTTCCCATGAATATATGCAGAAATCAGGGGTCTACTGGATAAGTGGCACTCTCTCCCGCTGTCTCTCCTGGGACGCATTGCCGCGATTAAAATGACAATATTGCCCAAGCTACTATACCTCTTTGAAACTCTTCCGATTGCGGTCCCCCTTAGGGACCTGAGATCCACCCAATCTCAGCTTCTTAGATTCATATGGGCGGGGAAACGTCATAGAATCCCAAGGTCAGTCCTCCTATCAAGTAAGCACCAGGGTGGGTTATAAGGGTACCGGATCTGTCCAAATATTATTGGGCAGCCCAATTACTCTATGTCACGGCCTGGCCTTCTCTGCACCCGTACTCTGTCTAGGTCCAGATAGAAAGACTCTGGCTAGCCCTGATTCATCCCAACTCTATGCTATGGTCAGGATCTCATGGCGCCCTGCCAAATAGGGATCTTTTAGGACCCATGGCCTGCACTAGATCCATATGGCAGCTACAGTCATGTGAAAAAATTAGGACACCCTTTGAAAGCATGTGGTTTTTTGTAACATTTTTAATAAAAGGTTATTTCATCTCCGTTTCAACAATACAGAGAGATTAAAGTAATCCAACTAAACAAAGAAAACTGAAGAAAAGTCTTTTCAAGATCTTCTGTAAATGTCATTCTACAAAAATGCCTATTCTAACTGAGGAAAAAGATAGGACACCCTCACATGTATTCCCTCTTAAATTGGCTCAGATCTCACACAGGTATATCACACCAGGTGCACATAATTAGTAGATCGTTACTCTGCATGTTGAATGAGGCTTGCCCTATTTAAACCTCAGACATTTAGTTTGGTGTGCTCCTGACTGTTGAAGTGAGAGTGAGCACCATGGTGAGAGCAAAAGAGCTGTCAGAGGACTTCAGAAAAAAGATTGTAGCAGCCTATGAGTCTGGGAAGGGATTTAAAAAGATCTCAAAAGATTTTGAAATCAGCCATTCCACTGTCCGGAAGATAGTCTACAAGTGGAGGGCTTTCAAAACAACTGCCAACATGCCCAGGACTGGTCGCCCCAGCAAGTTCACCCCAAGAGCAGACCGCAAGATGCTAAAAGAGGTCTCCAAAAACCCTAAAGTGTCATCTCGAGAACTACAGCAGGCTCTGGCTACTGTTGATGTAGAAGTACATGCCTCTACAATCAGAAAGAGACTGTACAAGTTTAACTTGCATGGGAGGTGTGCAAGGAGGAAACCTTTGCTTTCCAAGAGAAACATTGAGGCCAGACTGACATTTGCCAGAGATAAAGTGTGGACATGCTATACTAACTCTGAACCTACTGCATAGTGTATACCAAACTGTGGACATGCTATACTAACTCTGAACCTACTGCATAGTATATACCAAACTGTGGACATGCTATACAAACTCTGAACCTACTGCATAGTATATACCAAACTGTGGACATGCTATACAAACTCTGAACCTACTGCATAGTATATATCAAACTGTGGACATGCTATACTAACTCTGAACCTACTGCATAGTATATATCAAACTGTGGACATGCTATACTAACTCTGAACCTACTGCATAGTATATATCAAACTGTGGACATGCTATACAAACTCTGAACCTACTGCATAGTATATATCAAACTGTGGACATGCTATACTAACTCTGAACCTACTGCATAGTGTATACTAAACTATGGACATGCTATATTAACTCTGAACCTATGGCATACTATATACTAAACTGAGGACATGCTATATACTAACCTTGAACCTATGGCATACTATATACTAAACTGAGGACATGCTATATACTAACTCTGAAGCTATTGCATACTAGATGCTAACTCTGAACGTTGCACAAGCTTATACTAACTCGTGACTCCTGTAATTCTGAGAGTCCCTCCTTACCATCAGTAAAACTAATTAGATGGATAGCGGTAAATGATTTTGTTACCCCAAACTCTCCGCCTAAGACTGAGAGTGACGCCTGGGGTACATACTGAGTAACCGCGAATCCCACAGCCAAACACAAGGGTGGTGGGATAATAGTGGATGTCCATTGCTCCCGCAGTTGAGATCCTAACTGATCATCTAGGTGCGTTACACTAGGGACCTTTTGCCGTTTCCAACCCTCCAGACCAAATATGATCTCCCCTCCTCCTCCAATTACTTTTATATCCAAATTAGTCACTTTGCCCGGTCCATTTTCTCAGGGGTTACAGTCTCCCTCCCGACTGCCTTTGAATGCCTTTGTAGGGAAGGGGTACACACGAAGGGTCTGATTTCTGAAATCTATTCCATATTACTGACCCCCTTTCCTGATCGGGTCCAACGGCACTCCTACATGGTACGGTGGGAGGAATACCTGGGGAAGACTCTACCGAACACACTGTGGCGCCTTATATGGAGGAGGGCAGCGAAATCCTCAATGGTGAAACTACATCAGGAGTACCAATATAAAATTTTGATGCATTGGTATCACACTCCTGACCTCCTCCATAGAATGAATCCGGTAGTTCCGAGAGAGTGCTGGAGGTGTGGGTTACATAGGGTACACTGCCTGATATCTATTGGGACTGTCCCAAGATACGCCGCTACTGGACTGGAGTGGGCACCCTTCTAAGTGACATTTTTGCAGTGGAGATTCAGCCTGACCCTATGTCCTTCCTGCTTAATGTGGTACCTCGTCAAGTTAAAAAACACTCACTTAAGTTACTACTAATGATACTTACAGCAGCCCATTGTCTAATACCGTGATGTTGGAAAAGCCCCGAACCACCAAGGGTCTCTGATTTGTATGCTAGGGTGATGGAAGTCCAAACCCTGGAATACTCCACAGCTATGTTTCCCTGGGACGATTACTGGGCTACGAGACATCCTTAGAGAGCTGGCGAGAATGGTGTATCTCCCCCTCCCTTTTGTGTATTTGTCCTTGTCGTTTGTCTTATCTCGTTGTTATTCAGTGGTCCTACAATGGACTGATTAAAGACAGACATAGTTTATCTTTCTTCTGTGCACTTTATTGTCATATTAATGCTTGACATTCCTCTTTCTGTTATAGAATATTACTGAATGTTATTAATGCCTAAGTTACTGTGAATACGATGCTTCACATGTTATACCTCATACTTTTTACTAATGTGCATAGATCTGTTGTGGATATGCTTTGTCATTTCTTAACTCTTTATTAAATATACAATTATAAAAAAAACTAGAGAGACCTAATTAGTCTCACTTTCCTGAGACTAGTGAGTTTCGGGGTATACATAACTGTGATGATTAGATTTATTCCAGAAGGAGACCATAGAATATAGATTTCCACTGCAGCACTTGCAGTCCATGCAAAAGAGTGACTGATGATTTAATACATGAATAGTCCAGGTCTTCAAGAGTCCTGTAAGAGCAGCTTCCCTTCTGAGTCATGTGGGGAGGCCAAGCTCAAAATACCCTGAATAGCCACAGTCACTGGTTTTATGGTGCTTTATCTACAAGCCATGAATATGAGGACTCCGGAGCTCGTGCACTGTATGGAATGGACTCCAGTGCTTGGCTCATGCTGAAGCTGCTCAGAAAATGACTGGGTCAAAAAAAAAAAAAGTTATCCAATGTTTCAATCAGGGTCTCAGTTTATGCTGCCCTAAGATAGGGTGGCATAAGATAGTAACAAATTCCCTTTAAGAGTGCTAAACCTCTGATTGCCACTAGGGGGAATGTATAGATTTTTACAGCTTCTATTGCAAAGTATGCAGCAGGCTCCTTAGCCCCTCCTAGTGGTGGATGTACTAGCCAGAATTGTATCACCCCTAATGGCTAGTTAAAGGCAAGCATGGGATATGAAGCTCTAAACAGGAAAACAAGGGTCCATCTGTAATAAAAGGTACAGTATATTACAAATTTAGAATTATTACAGAATTTTGGACCTAAAAATGAAACTTTGTTAAGACTGGACATTCGTGTGAAGTGTTAAGTAAGCTAAAATCTATACCTTGTTAGTGCATAGCTGTTAAATGGCACCATTTAAGGGGGATATTTATCATAACTGGTGTAAGGGGAAAAACTGGCTTAGTTGCCCATAGCAACCAATCATATTCCACCTTTTATTTTTCAGAACTCCTTTGGAAAACGAAATGGTCAATCTGATTGGTTGCAACGGGCAACTAAGCCAGTTTTTCCTTTGCAACTGTTTTGATAAATCTCGCCCTACATGTTTGATATTTTGCTACTTCAAAAGCCAAACAGATCTTCATTCTGAGGGTGCTGTGTGCTACCCATGTCTTCAGGAACTGTATGGAGTCACCTTAGTTCCATTTCCAAAGGTCGGATTAAATCCCAGTGTCTCAGATGTAACCAGGTAATGATGATGACATTGGCTTTGCTCCCCTTTGAGGGCTGCCATTTGGACCAGTAAGACAGATGCGCACTGCTCAACTTCCGTGACAGAATGAATGGTAATTACCGTACTTCCTTGGGATTCAAGGACATGGTGCTGATGGTTATTAAGGACAGTAGCAAGTGTCCCTGAAGAACACACTTATTAGCTGCGAGTTGAAATAGTGGACGGCGAACTAAAACCCAGCAAAATTAACATCTAAGTGTGGTTCTGAAAAAGGCTAATACTTTTTTAGAATGGTTGTGTGCTTGGCAGAGAATATGTCAGTCACTCCCTGGATACCTACTGGAAGCCCTGCCTACACTTATGTTCTGTGCACTACATAACGCCACAGATGTTATATCCCTATAATATATTCAAAATGTGGAAAAAAAATATCTTAAACTCAACGCCAGACCGGGCCTATTGAGCTATTTACATGTTTGCACTGGTCACACTGTCAATGTGCACAATTAGGGGGACATTAAATCAGATATGTCAGTTTTGTGGTCTGTGGTAACTGTGACATTTTCTGCAACATCTGGTTAAATTTGCCACGTTTCATGATCCTCGCCACCTTTACAGTCATTTATGTTTAAGAGCTAAAAGTGACATTAGAGCTGGATTATGGCTCATTTACTATGAGCAAAAAAGTCACAACCCACGCCAGGCAAGCCCCTGGTTTACTTTTACACCTTAAAGAAGACTTTTCACAACTCCTGATATGCCTGATTTAATAGATTCATGCATTCCCCATGTAATACCAATTCCGGAACATCTATTCTTATGACTCTATGTTGTGCCATTCCTTTATTATTTCTACTAGAAGTTATGAATGAATTGCTAGCAGTCTGCAGTAAGGGTACAGAGGGGAGGTAACCAGTTTGGGGGATGTCCCTGCACAATCTCACTCTATCCAATAAGTGCTGCCATTCTCAGATGGTGCAGGTACACCCCCCCAACTGGTTACCACCCGTGTGCATTCGGCCTAAGGGTACTTTCACATTAGCGTTTTTTCTTTTCCGGCATAGAGTTCTGTCAAAGGGGCTCTATACCGGAAAAATAACTGATCAGGCATATCCCCATGCATTCTGAATGGAGAGTAATCCGTTCAGGATGCATCAGGATATCTTCAGTTCAGGCAAAAATGAAAACCGTAGCATGCTGCAGTTTTATCTCCGGCTAAAAAAAACGGAAGACTTGTCTGAATGCCGGATATTTAAAAATGAGAAAAAAATGAATACCGGATCCGTTTTGCCTGATGACACCGGAAAAATGGATCCGGTATTGCAATGCATTTTTCTGACTGATTAGGCATTTTTCTGACCTATCAGGATCCTGATCAGTCTAAAAAATGCCTGATCAGTCAGAGAAAATGACATGCGTTTGCATACAGTTTGCCTGATCAGGCAGGCAGTTCAGGCAACGGAAATGCCTGCCGGAATCAAACAACGCAAGTGTGAAAGTACCCTAAGACATGTCTAAGGAGCTAGAAAGTAACAGCTTCTATCACTATTAGGGTATGGCCACACATACTGTAGCTAGTCCTCAGCGGAAAATAATCCCCAGAGGATCTGGCAGAAAGCCACAGCAGCAAAGTCAGCACCAAATCATGCAGATTTTCACAGATAAATGCAAACATTTTCTGCAGATTTCTCTATCTACATTACTGAGGGTGAAATCCACAGCAAATATCTTAAAGGCTACCTAAACCTTCACGCAAAACATAGAAGGTGCAGTGGCGCTTCTCAGTTCCTCCCCTTTTGTTAGGAGTGGCTTGGTCCGATTTCCTGCCAGAAGGTGGAGCTTCAGCTCAGTTAGAGAAGGGAAAGGGAGTTCCTGTCTAGATAGTGGGGGAGTGAGGAAACACATGCAGAGTTCCTGCTCCTAGGGACTGTATATAATTCCCCAGCGAGACCAACACTCCAGAGAAATCAGCAAACTCAAGAATACTGCTTCCAGAAAGCATCAGTGCGACAAGACAACAGAGCTGATCAGCAAACTACGCTATACAGACACTGCTGCAGGGTGAGGACTACAGCTTAGACACCATCACCTACCTAAGAAACTACCAGGCCAGACAAATATCAAGCTTGTATTACAGTGGAAACCTATATCCACACGTACCTGCTAACGCCAAATAAATTGACATCCAGCCAGCCACCATACCTCCTCATCAGGTGCCTGAATCTGCACTTTGCGTTTATTGCTGCTGGATGCGCCAAAAGTTATATTTTACGCTGGGTAAAAAGAGACTTTTATACGTTAACTTCTGGCTTAATTCTTCAGTCTACTCTTTTACTGCACCGAACCCCAGGGAGCGATGGCCTGAGGGAGTACACCTTGATGGAATACCTCATCAGGGCTACTACAATTCCCATCCTCTGCACCAGCTCCTCAGGCGCTTCTCATGCTTCTGCAGCATGCAGAGTATAGATTCTATAAACGTTCTATGAATCCGTATTCTGCATGATGCAAATGCAGAGCAGAACTGAAACAAGTAGAAGTTGCCGTTCGCTCTGCGCAACAGTATATGTATTCTTTTAAAATCTGTTAAAATTCCGTTTAAAGATTTAAAATCCGTATATAACAAGCTATGTGCGGATTTCACAGCGGACATGTATTAAATGTCGTGCTCTTTGCTGTTACTGTAAATGCTGAGGGTTTTCAACATACAGTTCTGTTGTGGAGAATACGTGTGGCAATGGGATTGAAATGCTGCAGATTTTCCATCAGGGGAATACAGAAGCAGCAAAGTGGAGGAGAGCCAACACATTTTCACGTTTTCTCAGTTCTTCTGCTTCCGTTCCACTGAAACATTACAAATTACTGCAGCTCTGTAAAACAAGTACCAGATTATCAGATGATGGCCTCATTCACACTATTTGTCAGCCAGAACTAGAAGTGAAGCTGAAATGGAAGAAGTACATACAGTATTTTTTCACTATATGTTTTCTCTCCAGGTTTTGGTTTCACAAAGCTCTGCTCTGATCACATCTACCTAAAATGGGGTCTGTTGAGTTCCATCATATTGTTACTTTCAGCATTATTCTTCCCGTCTAATCTGCTGAGACTGCCAGCAGAGGTTCCAAATGATGCCTATGATGGCAGTGAGAACACAGCCTAACAAATACGCAAAATGCTGCTATAGAAAACTGTTTTTCTGGATTATTGGAAGGAGGATTAAAGAAATGTTACAGTACAAAGCCTGAAGCACTTTGGTGTAAAGTGGATAATACAGTATACATAGTTTCGGGCAACATCTGCATGTAGTTTGTATATTCTTCTGTGATTTGCATGGGTTTCTTCAAGATACTCTATTTTCCTCCAACGTCAATTAGGAATTTAGACTGGGCCCCAAAGAAGACAAGGGCAGTTGTGAGTGATGACACTCTTTGTACAGTGCTTCAGAATATAAATTAATAAAATAAATAAATGTGTAATATACAGGGGGGGGGGGGGGGGAGGTCTATTGAGTTCAATACACTTTAAGTTCATTATTTACAGAGTCTCTGTCTTCAGCTTTAAAGGGGCTTTCTGGGATTATGAAAATTGATAGTCCCATAGATTATGATGGCCCCATTCCAGGCACCACCCCACTAATCAGATGTTTGAAAACGCCATGGCCCTCCAGGCCCGTTCACTTTAATGGGGCTATGCTGTAAGCCATGTGTAATGCCCCAGAGTGGCATTACCACCTTTGCACCTCGCTACTGTCTTAATTGGTCAACCTCCTGTGTATTTATTTAAGGTCCAAACACTGCGCACTTCCTATTTTGCAACTGTTATGTTTATATGTAATCTGCCTGGTTCACCAGCAGGTGGCAGCAAACACGGCAGAGCTACAGTTAGAGAGAATGGAGCTTTCCATTCCATTGTAACCCCCCCTCCCCCTGTGGAGGAGTGGGCGAGTACCACTTCCTGCAGGAAGGGTGGGTCTCAATTCTAGCTTACCCCCAGCTAGGAAAAGGAAGCAAGTTCTGGGCACATTTCTGCTGGACGTGCCCAGGCCAAGCAAAGCCAAGCAGGTCAGAGCACCTTCAGCTGCTCTGCTGCATAAAGAAGAAGCTGAGTTATACAGCCAGCCTGTCAGCACAGCAGAGCCAGAGAGCAACAGATGTAGCAGTGTTGAGTTTGCCTGCCAGAGTCTTAATGCTAAAGCCTGCTGGGACCAAGACAAAGCCTGAAACTGTTTGGAGAAACGTTTATTCAAGTATAGCTGCTATTCGATTTCATCACAAGGCCTGGACTCAATTATTTATTTTATCCCTCAACTATTCACCCCTATTTGTCTGCTTCAGAGCCAACATCTGGGGTTCCAGCTGTATCCAGATAGGAGCACAGCGACACTCATCCAACATAAAGGGACATTGTAGGCCACCCTATACCACTCGGCCATTCCTACACCTGGGTACTTGGGTCCTTCTTTAGGGCCCCAGGGAGCGGCCCACTGCACGTTACCAATTACTGGGGCATCACTGGCTTAGGAAGAAATCACGGTGCTCACCGGACAGCAGATGTTAAGGATAGGTCATCAATATTGTACTCCCGGAAAACCCATTTTATAACTTTACAACATAAAAAAAAAACAGGCAGTCGGAGTTTGTTCTTCATAGTTTTCACTGAAATAAAAAGTTCTGAAGAAGTCAGAATCTTTACAGAGAAAGACTTGAAAAGGAAACGTATCTTGCTTGTAAGCTATATAAAGGTGACGGCGCTCTGTGTGAAACAGAACTAAAGATAAAAGAACTAAACTTAATATTCTGTACACTTGATATTCCGCTATATACAAGATACTAGTTTTGTCTTTGAGACCTAACATCTAAATTAGTAGAAAATACAAAGCTTTATACATTAAAATCAATCTCTTTTATCAATGACAAGTTTTCTTTAGCACTAGAATCATGGAAGACACAAAGTTATAAAAACAAGCATTTCAACCACTGTCATGGAATCATAGTCAATCCAAGGGAAACAAACAAATCACCAAATATTTATAATGCCATCATAATATGAAGTCTATCCTTCCAATATTTTATCTTTACAAAAAGTCTTGGTTTCATCAAACCATAGAATCTTGTTTATCACAGTCTGAGAGTCCTTTAGGTGCTTTTTTTTTTTTTTTTTTTGCAAACTCCAGGTGGGTTTTTATGTTTCTTTTTACTGAGGCGAGGCTTCTTTCTGGCCATTCTGCCATAAAGTAGTCCTTCTCCCCTGATTACTTAGTTTGGTAGGGCTGCTAGAAAGAGTCCTGGTTGTTTAAAATTTCTTCCATTTAAGAATTATGGAGACCACTGTTCTTTCGGGAACTTTCAGTGCAGCAGGCATTTTTTGCACCCTTCGTCAGATCTGTACCTCCACAATCCTGTCTCTAAACTCTACAAGCAGTTCTTTCCTTCCCATGGCTGTGTTTTGCTCTGATATGCACAGAGGTGTGTCTTTCCAAATGGTGTCAGTCAACAAAATTTACAACAGGTGGTCTCCAATCAAGGTGAAAAAACATCTGAAAGATGATCAAGAGAAATGGGAGGCCACCCATTTCAAGTGTCATAGAAAAGGGTTTGAATAATTATGCCCATATAAAATTTTTGTTTCTTAATTTTTTATAAATTAGCAAAATATTTCTAAAATTCTGTTTTTACTCTGTCATTACGGGGTACTGAGTGCAGATTGATGGGGAAAAACTCATATATATATATATATATATATTTTTTTTTTTTTTATTATTATTATTCTAGTACAGACCCCTGAATTAACTGAAATCCCTAAACCATTTCCCTAACCATTTAAGTTAGAAGACCAGCCATGTGAGAATGGCAGTGCCCCATAAGGGAATGGTAGGGATTATTGGTGACTAAAACAACCCTTACAATGCAAAATAGGCTAGCCGTAAGAAAATAATTGCTTACTCTAGGTGGGATATTTCTTCATAACTAATAAAACGGTTCCTTGCTTGGGCAGTGCCAGAGATATCTGAGGATTTAGAGGCGACATCAAATAAACAGGATCACAAGATATTGATTTGTGTATAATGTTTTTCTAATTACTGATGGACTGTAAATTGTTGTGCTAATTCCAAATTTGTAAGTTCATAGCTGCAGCTGGCACTGGTGTATGGGTGGATGGTGACCATGGTTCCTGTTATTCTGTTTGGGGGGTAACTACGTGGCTGACACTTGTATGAGCATTATGGTTTAGGCACCGCTTTATTGCGGGAACATGATTATGGTTTGATATTACTGTTATTGTGTAGGGATGTATGGTTGATACTAATACTACTTATGGATGCTATTATAGTAACATAGTACATAAGGCCGAAAAAAGACACTTGTCCATCCAGTTCGGCCTGTTATCCTGCAAGTTGATCCAGAGGAAGAAAAAAAGAACCCCTGTGAGGTAGAAGCCAATTTTCCCCAGGAATAAAAAATTCCTTCCCGACTCCAATCAGGCAATCAGAATAACTCCCTGGATCAACAACCCCTCTCTAGTAGGTATAGCCTGTAATATTATTACACTCCAGAAATACATCCAGGCCCCTCTTGAATTCCTTTATTGTACTCACCATCACCACCTCCTCAGGCAGAGCGTTCCATAGTCTCACTGCTCTTACCGTAAAGAATCCTCTTCTATGTTTGTGTACAAACCTTCTTTTCTCCAGACGCAGAGGATGTCCCCTCGTCACAGTCACAGTCCTGGGGATAAATAGATGGTGGGAGAGATCTCTGTACTGACCCCTTATACATTTTTATATAGTAATTAGATCTCCCCTTAGTTGTCTTTTTTTCTAAAGTGAATAACCCTAATTTTGATAATCTTTCAGGGTACTGTAGTTGCCCTATTCCAGTTATTACTTTAGTTGCCCTCCTCTGGACCCTCTCCAGCTCTGCTATGTCTGCCTTGTTTACAGGAGCCCAAAACTTTACACAGTACTCCATGTGTGGTAGGACTATGTTCTTATCACGGGCATCTATGCCCCTTCTGATGCAACCCATTATCTTATTGGCCTTGGCAGCAGCTGCCTGACACTGGTTTTTGCAGCTTAGTTTGCTGTTTATTAAAATTCCTAGATCCTTTTCCATGTCAGTGTTACCGAGTGTTTTACCATTTAGTATGTACGGGTGACTTGCATTATTCCTTCCTATGTGCATAACTTTACATTTGTCAGTGTTAAACCTAATCTGCCACTTCTCTGCCCAAGCCTACAATCTATCCAGATCCCTCTGTAGCAGTATACTGTCCTCTTCAGTGTTAATTACTTTACACAGTTTAGTGTCATCTGTGAAAATTGATACTTTACTATGCAAGCCTTCTACAAGATCATTAATAAATATATTGAAGAGAATAGGGCCCAATCCTGACCCCTGAGGTACCCCACTAGTGACAGTGACCCAATCTGAGTGTGTACCATTAATAACCACCCTCTGTTTTCTATCATTGAGCCAGTTACTTACCCACATACAGACGTTTTCTCCCAGTCCAAGCATTCTTATTTTATATACTAACCTTTTATGTAGCTGACATTATTGTATCAGCTTTATGTGCCTGTTATTGCTTGGGCGAGGCCACAATTTTGTGAGTGCTTATATTGGACTTGAAGCTGAAGCTGACAGATGCCATCTGTCATCAGAAAAAATATCAGTGGAGTGAAGAGGGTAGCCCTGGTTGTATCCATTCCCTTTACTTTTGGGGCAGGAGCTTGTGCAGGTCTCCCCTGTACAGATCAAATGCATTTTCAGAAAACAGGGGGTGATGAATATGTCAAAGGATAACTTGTCCTTGATTTCTTTATGTTTGCTGCCACAATGTTGTCCCATATTTCAAGTACTGTACAAGATTCTTATCAGGGCTGTAAGGTTATATTCTACCAACTTCAGCAGTTTTTTTTATTTGCTCTTAATTGTGTTAGCATTAGTCTTCTTCCATTTTGTATATCACATTTCTAAGTGCTTTTCTTTGGGTCTTCCATGAAAATGTATCTACATTCCCAAGCTGAGTCAGTGACATATTATTACTTTGCACCAGATTTCCATTGATCAAGGTGTGGTACCTTCACAGTGGGCTTGCCAGCTCATCCACAAACTGCAATTAAGATGTATTGGTTACCTTTATAATTGAATTTAATCATAGGGGTGCTGCAATTTTACACCAAATTGTGTAACCTTAAACTTAGAATCGGACATGTCCGGCTACATGCACATTTACGGCAGTGGTTTCAGCAAAAACAAAGGTTGAAAAACGCTTAAAGCAGCAGTATTCTGTCTGGAAAAATGGTGGTACTCACACTGGAACACAACAGAACCCATTATAGTGAAAGGGATAGGTTGGGGGCCAGCGGTGACCAATGTATGCTGGATCCAGCTTATGAGAAATTTGATAAATTGGTCCACTATTGGAACAATAACTTTTTCGTATGAGGAAAGTTGGGGTTGATAATGTTTTCTCCACCAATAAATGAAAGACCTTTCACTGCATTTTATGGTTCCACAGGTTGACTTCGTTTCAATTTTGTTCTAATCTGAAACAATTAAACTTGACAAAGATGTATGAAAATCCAGAAGATGGTAACATTTTGCTGTAGTTTTAAGAACGTCTCCATTGCACAGTACAGGAGCTACATGCAGTATATATATGGGTACCGTATAAATACTAGCAATGAGTGATTAGATTCAGTACCAGTTCTACATCCCTGAAAAAGACACAAGTACCTTAAAGGGGTATTTTCACCTAAGCTATTTATGGCATGTGCACAGGATATGCCATAAATGTATGTCTGATAAATGTGGGTCTCTGGAACCTGGTACCTATCCCCAGAATGGTCCCCCACCTATCTGCTAATTTTCTGCCTGGAAGTGGTGCTCATTACAAACGGGTCAGAGGGCCACTTTTCTGGAAACCCATATCTATCATACATTTCTGGGATATCCTGTGGAATTACTACTTTTTTGTATTTAGGCCTTATTACAACATCAGTGAATGTGCTGATCTGACAGCACATGGATTCGTTGAATTCAATGAGTATATTCAGACATCCATTTTTTTCCCCCCGTGGACTGAAAAATATCAGTAGCATGCACTACTGTGGTCCATTTACCAGACCAAACACTTTCATTAAAGTCTATGGATCCATGTTCGGTCCACTGCCAGGATCCCCTTTTTGGCCTAGAAAAGCATGGGAAAAATGGATGACACAGGGAGGGCAAATAACGTACAATACACCATTTTTTCATGGATAAAAACAGATTTTTGAATAAGGTCTTAGTTGCCTCTATCAATAACTCAATCATGTAATTAAAATAATCAAAAATTGGTGTTTTGGTTTTAAAAGTTTACCAACGTGATGGATAATTGTTTTCTGCACACAAGCAATGAAATGTACATTTGGATGTAAATGATAATCTATTATTTATCTATTTTGGTATTGCAAGTGTTTATATTGTAGAACAATGGTCTAGCACAATGTTCCTCAACTCCAATCTTCAGGACTCCTCCTGCCGGTCAGGTTTTCAGGATTTCCTTAGTATTGAGCAGCTGATATAAATTTGTGTCGATGCATCACGACTTACCACAGGTATTCATTTTGTGAGATATTCCCAAATTCTGACCGGCAAGTGGGCCCTTAGGACTGAAGTTGAGGAAAACTGGTCTAGTAGATTTCTAGTTGTTGAGGAGTGCGACAGAGAGACAAAAGAAAAAAAAAAACACTAATCAAAAAATAAAAAAGATACAAGAGAGAAAGAAATATGAGTCCTTGGAGGCCTCAGACTGTCATGCAGAGTTTTTAAGGGACAACTGGAGCACTTTTGGGTAGAATCCATTCAGACCCGGATCAAATTGGTCAACTGATTCAGGCAAATTGACTATTGAGCAATCCACTCATCTCTAGTGGGCATAACCAGTAACGCCAGAGAATAATCTCTGTACACACTGCAAGTTTTAACCAATAGTGGAATGCGTTTCACCACTGGGTCTTGGCCAGTGTATGCATTGTCATGTTTCAGGGTGGAAATGAATTGTTCGTATACCCCTAATACAGAGTTGCGGAATCTCTTGCAAGGATGTTCCACTATGTGCTCACAGAGCATCGCACTTAATTCTCCTTTCCATTAAAGGGAGAAAGTGATTTCAGCCAAAGCTATTTGTAAGGTGACTCACTATGCTGAGCAGTGAGCTCGTCTCAGCCAGAATCTTACACATTTTATGATTCTGCGTGTCTCGTGCCAGGGGGAGCTTTGTGCACTCATGTTCTGGCCAGCACTGAATCTAAGGCAAGACTTAAGAGCTGAACAAACTACCATGGGTTAGGATGTCTTAATCAGTGGAATCCGCTTTTAGGATTACGTCTAATGGTAAGAAGTGCTCAGAATAACAACTGTCCTAGTCTGTAAGGGAGAGACAGCTAAAGACACACTTCAATGTACCACAAGGTTTTGAGATGTAGATAGGAGGATGACTTTGACATAAAATATACATTATGGGGGGGGGGGGAGTTATCATTGTAGGTCTATATGAGATTGGTGTAGGCGATTTTCCAATCTGAAAACCAAAGTTATGGGTGCACAGTAATAATACATTTTGCGCAACTGCAAGTCGTTTTATCTATTTGAGTAAATATGCCCCTAGGGGTTGTCTGTCGTAAAATTGTGATTTTAAAAAATCATAGGGGGTCATTTATCATTCAAAAATACACCTAAATTAGGTGTATTTCAGACGCAGCTTGCAGTGCAATGAAAAGCCTCATTCACAAGTCAGTGTTCCACGGATGCGTGGTGGACGTGTTCTCCACCACGGACACCACACATCCCCATTCATTTTAATGTGTGTATTCACACATCAGTGTTTTAGCACGGTCTGTCGATCTTTTTTTTTTCTTTTTTAGCACGGATCCATCACACCCACTATAGTCTGTGTTTCACTGATTATTAGAAAGAGATGCTTAAAAATTATTTTTCAGCTGTTCAGCGGCAGTGAAACACGGGTGACACATGGATCCATCACTGACCACCTTTTCATGGATTTAAGCACGGACAGAGACGTGTGAATAACCTAATAGTTTAAATCTGTGCTATAAGTGATGACTGTTACAGGTCGAAGCACATTTTTGCTACGGCATTAACTTACTGGTTTCAGAGGATAACTCGGGCAGATGGAGAATGCTATGATTGCATATCAACATTGAAATGAAGTGACATAATTTTCAGGATCTGAGTAATATTCCATTGTGGGCATAAGGCCTTTGGCTAGGGCAACTTTTTAATTTAAACCATTAAGCAGCAGTCCAGATTTGGGATGGCTTTAAATGAGGCATATGGGTGAAATCTGCAGTAATGCCACATCAAAATCTGCCTGCAAGACCAGCAGATTTTGTAGAATATTTTCCATTGCATAAAATAACTCCATGTGTGAATGAACCCTAATATCCTGGACACATGCCATTCATCTGTTAATTGCTGCTATAGCCCCAGCCAAAGATGGTATTAAACATATTGAGGGCCATTGATCATTTTTAATGTCACTTTAAAGCAGTTCTCCTATGACTAATGTAAAATATGACAATCAGACATCATAAAGTACATGACAACATCTTTCTAATAAAGCCAGAACCAGCCCTGTACCTCACATGGATCCAGAGATCTCCCCATTCATTGCTCTGCTAGATTTATATCAAGCTGACAGCTCAAGGGGAGTGTCCTTTCTGCTGTAGCTAAGGGGCGTGTATCAGCTCTCCCTATCACAGCTCAGGCGGCAGATGAAGGATGAAACTGAGCATGTGCGGCCATCTCAGTGAGCTTGACAAAGAAATAAGAAAATGAACAAACAGCAGGTGGCGCCATACAGATACATTGTATTGCATAATTCAGTGGCTATACTAAAATTTTAATTGCAGGTATTCAGATCCAGATGCTGGTTTGGAAACTGAAGAATATTTTTCATGGGACAACCCCTTTAAGTCTAGATAAGATTGTGTGGTTGCACCAAATATTTCAAATTGTCTTCATGCATTTGGTGCAACAAACAGTTATGGCTGGACTGGGGGGGCAGAGCCTTTAGGGGAGGCCATCATGACGGGGGGTTTGGTTCAGGGAGACCCCAGGTAGATGGTGATAGGCTGGGTTTAAGGGGGGTGGGTTTTGAGGGGCTTTGGAGAAGGGGGGATTGGTTGGGTGCTTTAAGTTTAAGGGGAGTGGTCAAGGGGTTAAATAGTTAGAGCCAGGAGAGGAAAGGGGCCATTTTAAGTTGTGGGAAAAGAGCTGCCTGTGATGGAGCAGCTTGAAGCGACCATTAGCCAGCTAAGGGCAGCAGCGGAGGTCTGCGGTGCGGGATGGATCCAGGAGCAGGTGCAGCAGATGCTTCGGGGGGTGGCTGAGGCTCCAGCCGTGCCTCAGCCCATGTGAAACCATCCGCTGGCACGCTACAGCCCACAGTCCTCACAGCCCCCCGGGCTCAGCGCAGCATACGGAGCCCCTCCAGGGACCCTCCACGCCGGGGGTTGGCGGGGACCACTTCCTCCCGTACTCCCCGGCGTGGGAGGAATCCGACTTGTAGGCGGAGCCTGCGAGGTGGCCGAGCCCAGTCACCTTGGTCTTCTGGGACGGACGGTGTGGGATCTGGACCAGGTGCGGGGGTCGCTAGCCCAGGACCGGAGGAAGAGCCCCCCCAGCGTGTACAGGACGTTGGGAGGAAAGGGGCTGCTGCAGCTCCAGCGGTATCCGGCAGCAGGCCCCTGTCATCAGCATCCACGCTGCAGGGAGGAAGAAGCTCCGCCCCCTCTGAGCAAGCCCCGGAAAATGGAAGATCTAACGTTTCTAGCCTGGGCCTGGCTAGGGGACTGGATGAAGAGGCGATGACGTGGAGGATCGGTCTGCTGGAGTCAGGATCTGCGGCTGATGGGGACACCAGGCGAGGCCTCATGGGGGACGTTAGCATAGGTAGCGGGGTGGGCTGGGGGTGTTGGGGGGCCCCCGTTAGATCTTGGCAGAGGTTTAGGTCAATTATTGGGGGGGCTGGCGGGTTTGCTAGCAGGCTGGGTAATGGGGGGATCGTCCCCGTTGCCGGCGTGGGGGGTGTCGGGGGCCCTTGGGTGGATCAGACATGGTCGGGGGGGCCAGTTCGGGGTTAGGGTCCGTGGTGTCGTCGGTGTACATGCAGGCAGGGGGCGCGGCAGAAGAGGAAACAATTCGACTGGACGATAGGACAAGAGGAGAGGTCTATGTATGTTTTGAAGGCCCATTGGGGGCGCATTTAAAACAGGAGGTGAGGGAAAAGATTTGGAGGGGGCAATATATTGAAATGTTTTCGTTGCTCCCTCTGGATACATTTAACCTGGATATGGTAAGAAGGGATGAGGGTAAGAAGGAAGAAGAGGAAATGCGGAGGTATCGCTTGATACCGCGGACCTTTGCAAACTGGTTGCAGACGTCGCGATACTGGCAAGCGTGATAGGGGAAAAATCGCCGGAGTGCTGTTCGACTATTTAGATGCAATCGGCGAGGCGTATAGGATATATGGGGGGATAGCGTGGTTGCGGTACGACGAACAGTTCAGGCAGCGGAAGGCGGTGCCTCCTGAGATAAAGTGGGATCATAAGGCTATAGCTTTGTGGTTGAAGGTTACTGCGCCGGTTAGACAGGACAAGTCCTTTCGGGGGGATTCAGGAGGTGGAGGGCAGACCAACGTTGCATCAGCCTCAGCGAAGGGCCTTTGTTTCGCATTTAATGACGGAACCTGTAAATTCGGAGCTAAGTGTAAATTTAAACACGAGTGCTCGGTTTGTGGTGGGGGTAGCACCGAGCTGCGTGGTGCTTTAGGGGCAGCAGACAAAGGAGGGGGGGCTTCAATAGCAAAGGGGGAGACGCCAGTACGTCTGGGAAGGATGGGCCCGTTTCTAGACAGATATCCGGATAGGGAAGCAGCAGCGTTATTAAGGGAAGGGTTTTCGGTGGGGTTTAGAATCCCGTTTGTTCAGGGTGAGCAATGTTGTCTAGAAGAAATTTGAGGTCGGCGTTGGAGCATCCGGAGGTAGTGGCAGAGAAACTTAGTAAAGAAGTAAGTCTAGACAAGATGGCGGGCTCATTTTTGGACCGACCATTGCCGAATTTGCGGGCGTCACCTTTGGGGGTGGTTCTGAAGAAGGAGATGAATAAGTTTTGGCTTATTCATCATCTGTCTTTTCCAAAGGGCTCGTCGGTCAATGACGGTATAGACCCGGCCTTGTGTTCGGTGGTTTATACCTCATTTGACGCGGTAGTGCAGTGGGTTAAGAAGTTTGGGAGAGGGGCGCTGCTAGCAAAGACTGACATTGAGGCAGCTTTTAGGTTACTGCCGGTACATCCGGATAGTTTACATCAGTTGGGGTGTTTTTGGGAGGGGGGATTTTTCGTAGATAGGTGTTTGCCTATGGGTTGTTCCCTGTCGTGCGCATACTTCGAGGCGTTTAGCTCGTTTTTGGAGTGGGCGGTGGCGGATTCGTCGGGTTGTGAATCTATCATTCATTACCTGGACGATTTCCTGTGTATTGGTCCCCCGGGCTCTAGAGTGTGCGCATTGTTGTTACATATGTTGGAGTCGCTGTTTGGGGGTTTTGGGGTCCCGTTGGCTAAAGATAAGACGGTGGGGCCGGTTACGGAGTTGAGTTTTTTAGGAATAGTGATTGACACAGACAGGATGGAATGTAGATTGCCCTTAGATAAATTAGTTGATTTGAAAGAGGAGGTAGCGAGGGCATGTCGTTTAAAAAAATTACAGTTGCAGGAGTTTCAGTCACTTCTTGGAAAGCTCAACTTCGCGTGCCGGATTATGCCCACGGGGAGGGTATTTTGTAAAAGGTTGGCAATGGCAACGGCGAGAGTGGTTTCACCACATCATTACATTCGTTTAGGGATGGAATTGAGAGCGGACTTGAAAGTGTGGAGCTCTTTTCTGGAAAATTATAACGGTCGCTCTCTATTCATGGGTGATGTGGTGAACTCTTTTGGTTTGGAGTTGTTTTCAGACGCGGTGGGGAGCGGGGGTTTTGGAGTTTACTGCGGGGGGTAATGGTGTGCGGGAAGGTGGCCGGATAGCTGGGTTGAAAGAGGTTGGGTAAAAAATTTGACATTGTTGGAACTTTTTCCCATAGTAGTGGCGGTGATATTGTGGGGAGAGGTTTTTCGGGACAAAAAGGTGCGGTTCAACTGTGATAACCTGGGGGTGGTTCAGGCGATAAATGGGTTGTCAGCCTCGTCAGTTTTGGTGGTGCGGTTACTGCAACGGCTGGTGTTGGAGTGTCTGTCGCTCAATGCATGGGTGGTGGCGGTTCATGTGCCAGGGGTTGACAACGGCATAGCTGACGCTCTCTCGTTCACAGTGGGGCCATTTCCGGCAGCTGGCACCAGACGCGGAAGAATTTGGGAGGGAGTGCCCGAGTTGTCT
Source organism: Bufo gargarizans (assembly GCF_014858855.1). Taxonomy (NCBI): domain Eukaryota; kingdom Metazoa; phylum Chordata; class Amphibia; order Anura; family Bufonidae; genus Bufo; species Bufo gargarizans. Next base: position 179,600,553 of record NC_058084.1, on the reverse strand, counting down.
ATGGGCGGTACTGGAAGAACCGTAACGGGTCTCATTCAGGCATCGCTGGCGCCCGGCACATGGGTGACGTACTTGAAAGCGTGGCAGTACTGAGAGGATTGGTGCAGTAAGTTGGGGGTTGGGGACGGTGAGTTGGAGGTTCCGATGCTATTGCTTGTGGGCCACTGTACAGAGGGAGGTTGGTCGGTGGCGAGGATGAACAGTTGCATGGCCGGGCTGGCTTTTGGGTTTAAGTGTAGAGGGTGGCCAGATGTGACGAAGTCCTTTTTGGTGGTGCGGGCGCTAAAGGGGTGGCGTCGGGCACGGGCCGGGGAAGATAGCAGGAGATCAGTGTGTTTTGGATTATTGTTGAAGCTAGGGGAGGTTTGTACAAACCGGATTCCAAAAAAGTTGGGACACTATACAAATCGTGAATAAAAACTGAATGCAATGATGTGGAGGTGCCAACTTCTAATATTTTATTCATAATAGAACATAAATCACGGAACCAAAGTTTAAACTGAGAGGTTGGGACAAGGCCATTTTCACCACTGTGTGGCATCTCCCCTTCTTTTTACAACACTCAACAGACGTCTGGGGACGGAGGAGACCTGTTTCTCAAGTTTAGAAATAGGAATGCTCTCCCATTCTTGTCTAATACAGGCCTCTAACTGTTCAATCGTCTTGGGCTTTCTTTGTTGCACCTTCCTCTTTATGATGCGCCAAATGTTCTCTATAGGTGAAAGATCTGGACTGCAGACTGGCCATTTCAGTACCCGGATCCTTTTCCTACGCAGCCATGATGTTGTGATTGATGCAGAATGTGGTCTGGCATTATCTTGTTGAAAAATGCAGGGTCTTCCCTGAAAGAGATGACGTCTGGATGGGAGCATATGTTGTTCTAGAACCTGAATATATTTTTATGCATTGATGGTGCCTTTCCAGACATGCAAGCTGCCCATGCCACACGCACTCATGCAACCTCATACCATCAGAGATGCAGGCTTCTGAACTGAGCGTTGATAACAACTTGGGTTGTCCATGTCCTCTTTGGTCCGGATGACATGGCGTCCCAGATTTCCAAAAAGAACTTCGAATCGTGACTCATCTGACCACAGAACAGTCTTCCGTTTTGCCACAGTCCATTTTAAATGATCCCTGGCCCAGTGAAAACGCCTGAGCTTGTGGATCTTGCTGAGAAATGGCTTCTTCTTTGCACTGTAGAGTTTCAGCTGGCAACGGTGGATGGCACGGTGGATTGTGTTCACTGACAATGGTTTCTGGAAGTATTCCTGAGCCCATTCTGTGATTTCCTTTACAGTAGCATTCCTGTTTGTGGTGCAGTGTCGTTTAAGGGCCCGGAGATCACGGGCATCCAGTATGGTTTTACGACCTTGACCCTTATGCACAGAGATTGTTCCAGATTCTCTGAATCTTTGGATGATGTTATGCACAGTTGATGATGATAGATGCAAAGTCTTTGCAATTTTTCGCTGGGTAACACCTTTCTGATATTGCTCCACTATCTTTCTGCGCAATATTGTGGGAATTGGTGATCCTCTACCCATCTTGGCTTCTGATAGACACTGCCACTCTGAGAAGCTCTTTTTATACCCAATCATGTTGCCAATTGACCTAATTAGTGTTAATTGGTCTTCCAGCTCTTCGTTATGCTCAAATTTACTTTTTCCAGCCTCTTATTGCTACTTGTCCCAACTTTTTGGGGATTTGTTGACACCGTGAAAATTTGAATCAACGTATTTTTCCTTTAAAATGATACATTTACTTGGATTAAATGTTTGATCTGTCATCTACGTTCTATTACAAATAAAATATTGACATTTGCCATCTCCACATCATTGCATTCAGTTTTTATTCACAATTTGTTTAGTGTCCCAACTTTTTGGGAATCCGGTTTGTAGTTCCGCCTCGGAGGAGCGGTTATTTAGGTTGGCCTTTTCATTGGCGTTTTTGGGGGCTTTACGTTTGGGGGAGATGGTTTGCCTGACGGTCCGGCGAGCGGGGGGGGGGGGGTTACAAAAGAGGGATGTCGAGTTGTTTCACGATAGGTTGGAATTCCTCATTCGCCGTTCTAAGACAGATGCGGAGGGAAGGGGGGCGGAGAGTAGTGCTGTTTTGCATTCCGGGTTGTGCTATGTGCCCGGTTTAGTGTCTGCGGGATTACTGGGGGGATAGGAGGAACGGGGCCTTTTTGTTGCGTTTCCAGTTTTCGGCAGTTTTTTCAAAATGTTTGGTTAGGCTGGGGTTGGGTCATGAAGGGTACTCGAGTCATTCCTTTAGAATCGGGGCGGCGACCGAGGCAGCGAGGTGGGGGTTGGGCGACGAGATCATAAAACGGATTGGGCAATGGGAGTCTATTCGTTTTAAATCCTACATTCGCTAGAATAGTTTATAAGGGAACAGTCAAGGGTAAAATGGAAGGGCGGTTTATCGGAACATCTGCGTCGTTATTGATGGTTTGTTCTTAGTTTTGTTTTCTCATTACAGATGCAGTGCCAGCTCTAGTGTGGATCCTCGGAAATTCTTATGTCTTCTGGGGGGCTGTCCGGGAAGCGGTTCAGCCAGACGGTCAGCAGTTGGGGGTTTTCAAGGTCCGTGGCGGTGGTAAGATGGCTGGGGCGCAGGGGCATCGTTTGGGCAGGGGTGTTGCCAGAGATTCACCGGTTTGTGAGGCGGGATAGAGCACCCGATGTGTTAGTACTGCATGTAGGCGATAATGATCTGGCGGCATGGCAGTTCCGTGAGTTATTGCAGGGCGTTAAATTAGTTTTTATTTTTCATCATATGATGAAATTACATTTTTGCCCACCTTAATTCCCCAAAAAGGTAATATAAGTGATCAAAAAAGTCGTATGTACGCCAAAATAGTACCAATCAAACCGTCACCCCATCCCGCAAAAAATGAGACCCTACCTAAGATAATCGCCCAAAAACTGAAAAAACTATGGCTCTCAGAATATGGAGACACTAAAACTAGATTTTTTTTTGTTTCAAAAATGAAATAATTGTGTAAAACTTACATAAAAAAAAAAAGTATACATATTAGGTATCGCCGTGTCCGTAATAACCTGCTCTATAAAAATATCACATGACCTAACCCCTCGGGTGAGTACCGTAAAGAAAAAAAAGAAAAAGAAAAAAAAAGGTGTATAAAAAGCAATTTTTTGTCACCTTACTTCACAAAAAGTGTAATAGCAAGCGATCAAAAAGTCATACGCACCCCAAAATAGTGCCAATCAAACAGTCATCTCATCCCGCAAAAATCATACCCTACCCAAGATAATCGACCAAAAACTGAAAAAAACTATGGCTCTCAGAATGTGGAGACACTAAAACTTGATTTTTTTTGTTTCAAAAATGAAATCATTGTGTAAATAAAAAAATTGTATACATATTAGGTATCGCCGTGTCCGTGACAACCTGCTCTATAAAAATATTACATGATCTAACCTGTCAGATGAATGTTGAAAATAACAAAAAATAAAAACGGTGCCAAAACAGCTATTTCTTGTTACCTTGCCTCACAAAAAGTGTAATATAGAGCAACCAAAAATCATATGTACCATAAACTAATACCTACAATACTGCCACCCTATCCCGTAGTTTCTAGGGGTGCATCAGGGGGGCTTCAAATCGGACATTGTGTCTAAAAAAAACGGTCCAGCAAAATCTGCCTTCCAAAACCATATGGCATTCCTTTCCTTCTGCACCCTGCCGTGTGCCCGTACAGCGGTTTACGACCACATATCGGGTGTTTCTGTAAACTAAAGAATCAGAGCCATAAATATTGAGTTCTGTTTGGCTGTTAACCCTTGCGTTGTAACTGGAAAAAAATATTAAAATGGAAAATCGGCCAAAAAAGTGAAATTTTGAAATTGTATCTCTACTTTTCATTAAATCTTGTTGAACACCTAAAGGGTTAACAAAGTTAGCAGTCCAGCAAAATCTGCCTTCCAAAAACCAAACGGCGCACCTTTCACTCTACGCCCCGCTGTGTGGCCGTACAGTAGTTTACGGCCACATATGGGGTTTTTCTGTAATCGGAGGGGCAGGGTAATAAAGATACAGTCTTGTTTGGCTGTTATCCCTTGCTTTATTAGTGGAAAAAAAATGTGTTAAAATGGAAAATTAGGCAAAAAAAAGAAATTCTCAAATTTCATCCCCATTTGCCAATAACTCTTGTGCAACACCTAAAGGGTTAACGAAGTTTGTAAAATCAGTTATGAATACCTTGTAGGGTGTAGTTTATAGAATGGGGTCATTTGTGGGTGGTTTCTATTATGTAAGCCTCGCAAAGTGACTTCAGACCTGTAGTGGTCCCTAAAAATTGGGTTTTTATAAGTATCTGAAAAATTTCAAGATTTGCTTCTAAACTTCTAAGCCTTGTAATATCCCCCAAAAATAAAATATCATTCCAAAAATAATTCAAACATGAAGTAGACATATGGGGAATGTAAAGTCATCACAATTTTTGGGGTATTACTATGTATTACAGAAGTAGAGAAACTGAAACTTTGAAATTTGGTAAATTGGGTATTTTTTATGCAAAAAAATTAACTTTTTTGACCCAATTTTAGCAGTGTCATGAAGTACAATATGTGACGAAAAAACAATCTCAGAACGGCCTGGGTAAGTGAAAGCGTTTTAAAGTTATCAGCACTTAAAGTGACACTGGTCAGATTTGCAAAAAATGGCCTCGTCCTAAGGTGAAATAAGGCTGTGTCCTTAAGGGGTTAATTGACTAGCTCACTGGTTATACTAAATTTCTAATTACATGCAATTACAAAAGTATTCAGATCCAGGTGCTGGTTTGAAAAATGTTGAATATTTTTATTGCAAACCCACTTTAGAGGGGCCAGGCAGAAATCTAAATCTGCTAGGTTTCCACTTACCATATTCACTATCATTAGTTGCAAGTTTAGTGATCTTAATGTCACTGTAGAACCCTTGCCTAAGGGCCGGTACACACAACTGAATTTGAAATACATTTTTCAGAGAGAAAAAAGCGCTCACTTCAATACAAAGCCGAATTTTCTGCTTGAGGTATTTGAAGCAGATCTGTGCCGAAAAATGCACAAAAACGCATGAACTTTCATGGAGCCGTTTCCTTTTCTGCTTCCTGTTAATTACAATGGGAGATTTTGCCCCAAGATAAGGCATGCTGCTGCTTTTTTTTTTTTTTTTACACATGTAAGTGCTGCTTCCCATTGAAACGGGAGGCAGTTTGGAAGCCAATTTGAGGTAGGAACTAGGGGTGGGCGATATAGGCAATATGCGATATAAATTTGTGCCACGATAGGAATTTTGTGCATATCGCCTGACCGCGATATGACCACGGAGCGGTAGTAAAGATTGGTTACCATGGCAGCTAGGAGTCACGCTACTGAAGTCCTGGCTGCCATGGTATGTTAGTGAGCAGCATTATACTCACGTGCACCGTGGCCGCCGGTCGCTCCTTCTTCTGTCTGTGTGGCGCATTGCTAATGCTTACAGCATTAGCAATGCGCCGCACAGACCTATGAGGAGAAGGAGCGCCCGGCGGCCACGGCGCACGTGAGTATAATGCTGCTCACTAACATACCATGGCAGCCAGGACTTCAGTAGCATCCTGGCTGCCATGGTAACCGATCGGAGCCCCAGCATTACACTGCTGAGACTCCGATCGGAACTGCCCACTGCCACCAATGATGGGGGGGGGACCCTGTGGCCACTGCCACCAATGATTAATACTGGGGAGGGAGGGGGGGTGGGTTTGAGTTACCAGAGGGGGCTGATAAGAGGGAGAGGCTGATCAGAGGCTGGGGGGCTGATCAGAGGCTGGCGGCCATGGTCAGCTCCCTGCTGTTGTGTGCACAAAGCACAGGGCAGCAGGGAGAGTGTAAAGTCCTATTCACCCTAATAGAGCTCTATTAGGGTGAATATGACAAGGGTTCTAGCCCTTAATGAGGCTAATAGTTATTAAATAAAAAGTAAAAAAAAAAAAGTTTAAACCCCCCCCCCCAAATATAGAAAACAACGTATCGCGATATATATCGCACATGCTTAAAATTTTATCGCAATATAGATTTTAGGCCATATCGCCCACCCCTAGTAGGAACACTCCAAAATAATCATTTTTTGGCTGTTAAATTTTCCTGCCGTACCACCACAGAAAAATGTAATCATCACGCAATTCATGTGAGAGATGCTCTTTATAATTGCGCAGCAGTTTTTCTCCAGCCGAATCCTGGCATATTTGGAGCTGCCAGATCTCCACTGGTTTCCATTATAGTCAATAGGGATTCGGCAGTACACGGTTGTATCTGGTGTTGAGCTCAGGCTGTCTGATTCTCAGCCAGATCGGGCTACCGGAATTCAAAAGCAACTGTGAATAGAGCTTAATCAGTCATGTGTGGGCACAGCCTCATGGTGGTTTCATGGATTCTTTTTTGGCTTGGGGTGGTGAGGCCTGCTGTACAAACGATGGTAATGATGCGATCCTGCCTATGATATGCCATCATGGCTGAGCAGCTTTTCAGGAACGCTTACCAATGTGCAGTATATGCAACTGTAAGAGTAGTGTGTAATGAGGACTGGCCCCCTCACTAGGAAGCTCTGCAAGTGGAGTCCTGCTCAGATTCTAAGACAGGGTCCTGGTGGCCATTTGAAATCTGTAATAATAATCCTGGATATCCAATATAAATGGCAAAGGAATCTGCCATTCTTTATGTGAGCCTGAAAATCATGTTTGACTACAAAACATCTCCCAGAGTAAACAGAGGATGTTCTGGCAATCATTTGTAATCCACATGAGGACAGAAGAATCACCCGTGTAAAAGGCATTTTAACCTGCTATTCCAACATCTCCCATACATGGATGTTGGATGACTGGTATTCAAAAATGGTGCCTGCTAAGGAGCTGAGCAAGCACCATAGCTAGTTAGTGTCTGTTGTTTGGGCTACTGGTGGTCTCTCTGAACCGTCCAGAGCCAGTTTGCAGTGTAAGCACACCCTCACATAACCACTACTCCCCAAACCTCCTAATAGCTAGGTCTAGGGTAATTCGTCAAAACCACCCTTCCTGATTCTCTCAGCCCAATGATGCAACATTTATGTCGTAGAGGCATGTCTCACCAAGAGGTACATTACCCACAAGTAGCCTCTGAGATTCTTTGTATAGCTCAGGTGTGTATGCACTTTGTACACTCTTACTCAGACTTATCGGCATGATGAGTTTTGCTGCAATACAACATTTCTATCTGGATGCTTTTTTGTGAATGAGTGTATAAATGACACCACAAAAGCTTCGGGTACAAAAAAAAATATACATTTTTGCCACTAAAACCATAAAAGTGCTGGAAAACACCCCAACTTAACATGGGGAGATTTAACATTTTCTGTGTGCCTGAAAAGTGGCATTAAAAAGTTGCACGTGTGACTTTTTAACTGCAACTTTAAAAAAAAATTGTTGCATCTGCCATACTCGCTACTTTTCTGAAAGGGGAGCGTCAAGGGTGGGGAAGGGGCGTGACCAATTTATCTTCATGCATGCCATGTGGCGTAAATCAATCAATCAATCAATCTATGGGAGCTCAGAGCTGTCGTAGATTTTTGGTTAGGCGTGCGCCCTGCAGGAGAATGCGCCTAAATTATATTATCCTCCGGCAGTGTAGGGGACATCAAGACAGGTGCAGAAAGTGTCAATCTTGATAAATCTCCCCTTATGTGCTTTCTGCATACACAAAAATTAATTTCCTAATTAGAGAATATATATATATATATATATATATATATATATATACACACACACACATACATACATACATACACACACACACACTGGATATAAAAAGTCTACACACCCCTGTTAAAATGTCAGGTTTCTGTGATGTAAAAAAATTAGACAAAGAAATACTTTCAGAACTTTTTCCACCTTTAATGTGACCTATAAACTGTACAACTCAATTGAAAAACAAATCTTTTAGGTAGAGGGATGAAAAAATATATAAATAAAATAATAAGGTTGAATAAGTGTGCACACCTTTAACCCCTTAAGGACCAGGCTCATTTTCACCTTAAGGACCAGGCCATTCTTTTGCAAATCTGACCAGTGTCACTTTAAGTGCTGATAACTTTAAAACACTTTGACTTATCCAGGCCATTCTGAGACTGTTTTTTCGTCACATATTGTACTTCATGACACTTTTTTTGCATAATAAAATACCTAATTTACCCAAAATTTTGAAAAATTAGCAAATTTCAAAGTTTCAGTTTCTCTACTTCTGTAATACATAGTAATACCCCAAAAATTGTGATGACTTACATTCCCCATATGTCTACTTCATGTTTGAATTATTTTGGGAATGATATTTTATTTTTTGGGGATGTTACAAGGCTTAGAAGTTTAGAAGCAAATCTTGAAATTTTTCAGAAATTTACAAAAACCCAATTTTTAGGGACCACTACAGCTCTGAAGTCACTTTGCGAGGCTTACATAATAGAAACCGCCCAAAAATGACCCCATTCTATAAACTACACCCCTCAAGGTATTCAAAACTGATTTTACAAACTCCGTTAACCCTTTGTTGCACAAGAGTTATTGGCAAATGGGGATGAAATTTGAGAATTTCATTTTTTTGCCTAATTTTCCATTTTAACCCATTTTTTCCACTAACAAAGCAAGGGTTAACAGCCAAACAAGACTGTATCTTTATTGCCCTGACTCTGCTGTTTACAGAAACACCCAATATGTGTCTGTAAACTACTGTACGGCCACACAGCGGGGCGTAGAGTGAAAGGTGCGCCGTTTGGTTTTTGGAAGCCAGATTTTACTGGGACAGTTTTTTTGACACCATGTCCCATTTGAAGCCCCCTGATGCACCCCTAGAGTAGAAACTCCATAAAAGTGACCCCATCTAAGAAACTACACCCCTCAAGGTATTCAAAACTGATTTTACAAACTTCGTTAACCCTTTAGGTGTTGCACAAGATTTAATGGAAAATAGAGATACAATTTCAAAATTTCACTTTTTTGGCAGATTTTCCATTTAATTTTTTTTTTCCAGTTACAAAGCAAGGGTTAACAGCCAAACAAAACTCATTATTTATGGCCCTGATTCGGTAGTTTACAGAAACACCCCATATGTGGTCGTAAACTGCTGTACGGGCACACGGCAGGGCGCAGAAGGAAAGGAATGCCATACGGTTTTTGGAAGGCAGATTTTGCTGGACTGTTTTTTTGACACCATGTCCCATTTGAAGCCCCCCTGATGCACCCCTAGAGTAGAAACTCCAAAAAAGTGACCCCATTTTAGAAAGTACGGAATAGGGTGGCAGTATTGTTGGTACTAGTTTAGGGTACATATGATTTTTTATTGCTCTATATTACACTTTTTGTGCGGCAAGGTAACAAGAAATAGCTTTTTTGGCACGTTTTTTTTTGTTATTTACAACATTCATCTGACAGGTTAGATCATGTGGTAATTTTATAGAGCAGGTTGCCACGGACGCGGCGATACCCAATATGTATACAATTTTTTTTTATTTATGTACGTTTTATACAATAACTTTTTTTTAAAACCAAAAAATTGTTTAGTGTCTCCATAGTCTAAGAGCCATAGTTTTTTCAGTTTTTGGGCGATTATCTTGAGTAGGGTCTCATTTTTTGCGGGATGAGATGACGGTTTGATTTGCACTATTTTGGGGTGCATATGACTTTTTGATCGCTTGCTATTACACTTTTTGTGACGTAAGATGGCAAAAAATTGCTTTTTTTTTTACACCGTTTTTCTTTTTTTTTTTTACGGTGGTCACATGAGGGGTTAGGTCATGTGATATTTTTATAGAGCCGGCCGATACGGACGTGGCAATACCAAATATGTATACTTTATTTTTATTTATGTAAGTTTTACACAATGATTTTATTTTTGAAACAAAAAAAATATCATGTTTTAGTGTTTCCATAGTCTAAGAGCCATAGTTTTTTAAGTTTTTGGGCGATTATCTTGAGTAGGGTCTCATTTTTTGCGGGATGAGATGACGGTTTGATTGGTACTATTTTGGCGTACATGCGACTTTTTTGATCACTTTTATTACCTTTTTTGGGAAGTAAGGTGGGCAAAATTTCAATTTTCTCATAGTCTATGCTTTCACCTGAGCAGGCATCCTGTTGCCATGGGAACCTTCGCCGTCTGCCACAACTTCGCAGACGGGGAAGGGTGAGGACGGGGCTTCGGGGGGCTGCCTGGGGGCTCTCTCCCTCTCCATCGGGGGGGCTGCAAAGGCACAGCAGCCCCCCGATCGGAGAGGGAGGGAGCTCCCTGCACTGTTAACCTTTTCCATACAGCGGTCCATACGGACCGCAGTATGGAAAGGGTTAAACGGCTGACATCGCATCAACGATGTCAGCCGTTTATACCAGGGTGCCAGCAATGTGCTGGCACCCTGGTATACCCACTGTACACCAACGATTATGCAATGGGAGGCGGGCGGGGGATCGCGATCCCGCCTGCCGCACCGCCCGCCTCCCGCAACGCCCCCACCGCCTGCGACACCCCCCCTGCACCACCCGCCGCCATCAAATCGTGCAGGCCTGCGACCCCCCCCCCCTGCGTTGTTACGGGATGCCGGCTGAATGATTTCAGCCGAAATCCCGTTCCGATTAACCCCCGCGGCGCCGGAATTCAGATTTTAAGTCAGGACGTACCGGTACGTCCTCGGTCCTTAAGGACTCGGGAAATAGGGCGTACCGGTACGTCCTCGGTCCTTAAGGGGTTAAACTAATACTTTGTTGAAGCACCTTTTGATTTTATTACAGCACTCAGTCTTTTTGGGTATCAGTCTATCAGCATGGCACATTCTGACTTGGCAAGATTTGCCCACTCTTCTTTGCAAAACCACTCCAAATCTGTCAGATTGCGAGGGCATCTCCTGTGCACAGCCCTCTTCAGATTACCCCACAGATTTTCAATCTGATTCAGGTCTGGGCACTGGCTGGGCCATTCCAAAACATTAATCTTTTTCTGGTGAAGCCAATCCTTTGTTGATTTGGATGTATGCTTTGGGTCGTCATCATGCTGAAAGATAAAGTTCCTCTTCATGTTCAGCTTTCTAGCAGAAGCCTGAAGGTTTTGTGCCAATATTGACTGGTATTTGGAACTGTTCATAATTCCCTCTAGCTTAACTAAGGCCCCAGTTCCAGCTGAAGAAAAACAGCCCCTTGGCGTGATGCTGCCACCACCATGCTTCACTGTGGGTATGGTGTTCTTTTGGTGATGTGCAGTGTTGTTTTTGGGCCAAACATATCTTTCGAATTTATGGCCAAAAAGTTCAACCTTGGTTTCATCAGACCACAACACCTTTTCCCACATGCTTTTGGGAGACTTCAGATGTGTTTTTGCAAAATGTAGCCTGGCTTGGATGTTTTTCTTCGTAAGAAAAGGCTTTAGTCTTGCCACTCTACCCCATAGCCCAGCCATATGAAGAATACGGGAGATTGTTGTCACATGTACCACACAGCCAGTACTTGCCAGTCCATCTCCTTTAGTGTTGCTGTAGGCCTCTTGGTAGCCTCCCAGACCAGTTTTCTTCTCTTTTCATCAATTTTGGAGGGACGTCCAGTTCTTGGTAATGTCACTGTTGTGCCATATTTTCTCCACTTGATGATGACTGTCTTCACTGTGTTCCAGGATATATCTAATGCCTTGGAAATTCTTTTGTACCCTTCTCCTGACTGATACCTTTTAACAATGAGATCCCTCTGATGCTTTGGAAGCTCTCTGTGGACCATGGCTTTTGCTGTGGGATGCGACTAAGAAAATTTCAGGAAAGACCAACTAGAGCAGCTGAACTTTATTTGGGGTTAATCAGAGACTTCAAATGATGGCAGGTGTATGCTGACTCCTATTTAACATGATTTTGAATGTGATTGCTTAATTCTAAACACAGCTACATCCCCAGTTATAAGAGGTGTGCACACTTATGAAACCACATTATTTGAGTTTTTCTTTGTTTTCTTCCCTCCACCTAAAAGACTTCAGTTTGTTTTTCAATTGAGTGGTACAGTTTATAGGTCACATTAAAAGGTGGAAAAAGTTCTGAAATGTTTTATCTTTGTCTCATTTTTTTACATCACAGAAACCTGACATTTTAACAGGAGTGAGTACACTTTTTATGTCCACTGTATATATATATATATATATATATATATATATATATATTTATTTTTTAGGAAATTAAAAAGGGAAATGTACATTTTCAGCCACATTTGAGTGTATAACAGCACCATAGCATTACTTATATACGCTAAATATTGGTGACAGATTTCCTTTAAATTACTATGAATTGTGAATATCAGTACGACTCTACTCCCCCTAGTGGTGAAAGGAACATCTGTTTTTCTTCAAGATTTAAACATGCAACATCCTTACTACAATATAATTTGTGTTTTTCCAGTAATTTTATATGAATGACCTATGTGTATGATAGGCCATCAATATTAGATCCACTTCCTGCACCTCCAACAATCAGCTGCTCTGCAGGTGCAGGAGCTACTGAGAAACATCTGATCAGTGGGGTACATACAGGGAGTTGGACCTCTGCTGATCTAATATTGATAATCTATCCTAAGGATAGCCCATCAATATAACAATCCCAGAGGAACCCTTAAGAAAAACTCTGGCGAACATGCAGTCCAGACCTTTTAAAGCCACTTTATACATATACACTGTCCAGATACAGTAGTCTGCGCGATTTCTTGGCACCTAATGGTACAGAGACACTGATGACTGTTACAAAAAAACAACTCATAATGGAATGTAGCTTTCATGTATGTATATTTATTGCATTACATTTTATATCACATATAGCTGCACAAATCAAACCACCAACAAAACCCACAAAATAAGGCATTTTATCCATGAGAATATACAATGTATTGGACAATCTGTGTAATGTGGCCGGATATTGACATGATATACAGAACAAGCATATAATAACTGACCTGGCAATTAGTGGTAAATAGATCCCATGGTCTTAGCATGTTGTGTATGGGTGCCCTTTCATCTCTAGAGCAAGCAATACATTTACATGTAGAACATAAAATAGAAATCAGGTGCGCAGTGGTAGCTGTCTTTTTTTCTATTTAAAGAGCATCTGTCAGCAGTTTTGTACATATGTATGTAACTGGCTGACCTGTTGCATGTGCAATTGGCAGCTGAAGGCACCTGTTTTGGCCCCATGTTCATATGTCTGCAATTGGCATGAGCGCCTAATAGCGGTAAAAGGCCTCCAAGATTCTTACAAGAAATGTGTGTGCGGGAACAGAACAGGATTATGAATATTGGCACTTTGCAATGCAAGTTGTAACGAAGGCCTTGTCTAAGCATTAGCTGGCCGGAACCAAATAATAGTCATAAGTCTAGATTCACACAAACTTATTTTGTTTTAGTGTTCGTCCAGTTTTTTTTTTGCGGATTGGATGAGGACCCATTAATTTCAATGTGTCCGCAAAAAAAAAAAATAAAAAAAAAAAATAATTGTACAGCACACCACGTGCTGTCCGCATCCGTATGTCCGTCCTGTAGCCCAGCAAAAAACATTTAAAAGGTGTGCCATTAAAAATAAAAATAAAAAAATAAAACACACAACAAAAAAAAAAAAAAAAAACAGGAAGCCATACTCAACCTCACTGAATCGCTGTTCTGGTCCCTGGTGGACACTGCTTTCTGGTCTCACCTTGGCATGCAGGAAACGGTTCTAGATGCCCGCTCAGCCGGTCACTGGCCATTGTGGGGACCCATCCTCTGCCAGTTACTGGCTAAGCAGGCATCACAAGGCATTCCTGGGTGGAGATGAAACCAGACATCAGCATTGAACCAGTAAGGGTCAGAACAGATGGGGTTGGCAATGGTAAATATGGCTTCTTTTATACCACTCTGGACGCCTTTCTCAATTACTATTTTTTTTAATCTACTGGACAACCCTTTTATTTATATAACATTTGGAATGATATAGATTTCTGCACAAATTGGTCATAAAACGTGATCTTATCTTCATCTAAGTCACAACCATAGACAATCACAGTCTGCTTAAACTAATAACACACAAAGAATTAAATGTTAGCATGTTTTTATTGAACACACCATGTAAAGATTCACAGTGCAGGTAGAAAAAGTATGTGAACCCCTAAGACCAGTGTTTCCCAACCAGTGTGCCTCCAGCTGTTGCAAAACTAGAACTCCCAGCATTGCTGGACAGCCTTTGGCTGTGCAGGCATACTGGGAGTTGTAGTTTTGCAACAGCTGGAGGCACACTGGTTGGGAAACACTTCCCTAGACTAATGACATCTCCAAGAGCTAATTGGAGTGAGGTTTCAGCCAACTGGAGTCCAATCAATGAGATGAGATTGGAGGTGTTGGTTACAGCTGCCCTGCCTTAGAAAAAAAAAAAAAACACCAGTTATGGGTTTGCTTTTCACAAGAATCATTGCCTGATGTGAATGATGCCTCGCACAAAAGAGCTCTCAGAAGACCTACTATTAAGAATTGTTGACTTGCATAAAGCTGGAATGGGGTTATAAAAGTATCTCCAAAAGCCTTGCTGTTCATCAGTCTATGGACAAATTGTCTATAAATGGAGAACGTCTAGCACTGCTGATACTCTCCCTAGGAGTGGCTGTCCTGTAAAGATGACTGCACGAGCACAGCACAGACTGCTCAATGAGGTGAAGAAGAATCCTAGAGTGTCAGCTAAGGACTTACAAAAGTGGGAGGAAGAGGAAGCCACTGCTGTCCAAAAAAAACAACATTGCTGCACGTTTACAGTTTGCACAATAGCACCTGGATGTTCCACAGCAGTACTGGCAAAATATTCTGTGGACAGATGAAACCAAAGTTGAGCCTGTTTAGAAGAAACACACAACACTATGTGTGGCAAAAAAGAGGCACAGCACACCAACATCAAAAGCTCATCCCAACTGTGGAGTATGGTGGCATCATGGTTTGGGGCTGCTTTGCTGCGTCAGGGCCTGGACGGATTGCTATAAAAATCGAAGGAAAAATGAATTCCCAAGTTTATCAAGACATTTTGCAGGAGAACTTAGGGCCACCTGTCCACCAGCTGAAGCTCAACAGAAGATGGGTTTTGCAACAGGACAACGACCCAAAGCATAGAAGGAAATCAACAGAATGGCTTAAACAAAAGAAAATACGCCTTCTGGAGTGGCCCAGTCAGAGTCTTGACCTCAACCCGATTGAGATGCTGTAGCATGACCTCAAGAAAGCGATTCACACCAGACATCCCAAGAATATTGCTGAACTGAAACAGTTCTGTAAAGAGGAATGGTCAAGAATTACTCCTGACCGTTGTGCACGTCTGATCTGCAACTACAGGAAACGTTTGGTTGAAGTTATTGCTGCCAAAGGAGGTTCAACCAGTTGTTAAATCCAAGGGTTCACATACTTTTCCCACCTGCACTGTGAATGTTTACATAATGTGTTCAATAAAAACATGGTAACATTTAATTCTGTGTGTTATTAGTTTAAGCAGACTGTGATTGTCTATTGTTGTGACTTAGATGAAGATCAGATCACATTTTATGACCAATTTGTGCAGAAATCCATATATATATATATATATATATATATATATATATATATATATATATATATATATATATGACTTGTGACCACTTTGAACAAAATATCCCAATCCAGTACTTTTCATAGAGGCACTTCCTGAATGGGGTATTTTAATTAAAAGTCAATATTCATAGAAAACTTTAGAATTTTTTTTTGCAGTTTTCCCTGTTTTGGCAGTACATGGTCAATGAAAAATAAATACAATACAATACATTTTCCTTCAGTAGCAGTAAGCACAAATAATAATACTTCATATACACATCGATAATCCTTTATCAGTTCACTTTTGCTGTGAGGGGAAGAGGTCATCTGCAGGATTATCCTCATAATAGTGGATGTAGATCTGGGATAACAGTGACCACTCTACTGATCCCATGACAGGCCACAGAAGAATATTGCACTGATCAGTGTAATGTGTGATGCTGTACACTACAGGCATTGCAGAGCTCACAGCCAGGGAGAAAATAACCTCCCAGGCTGTAAGCTCTGCGCTGCAATTGGCCAGCGCTACAGCAGAACAAGGGCAGACTCCGCCTACTATAACTTAGTGAGCGGAGATACCGGAGGGCATAGCAGGAGAACGGAGCGGCGCCCAGGGATAATAGTAAGTGCAGTGAGATCCCCGGGCACCGCTCTCCATGTCTGTATAGTTAGTTCACAGTGTCATAATCGGTGAAAGGGCCTCTTTAAAGATGGCGTGGGGATGGAGAAGCGCAGGTGCCATAGCCACAACAGTCATCGGGAGGTAATGTCTGATCGGTGATCATGCTAATCACAAACATTTAATCATTCAGATGCTGTGGTCAACTGCAACCACAGCCTCAGAGACGTTTTTTCCCCAGAAACACTGCTTCCTGGGCCCAAACAACATCCCTGCATAGCAAACAGGGGAGCCGTACATTTCTTGTGATAGCCTAGGTTCCTCTGAAGGAATAATACCTATGGAGCTTTGCAGGTGACTGGGCTCCATAGGAATACAATAGAACTGCCATAGGCTGCAATAGTAATTAATTGCAGACTATAGGACAAGCAATGACCTGTTAAAAAAATAAAATATATCATAATTCAAAATCTCCCCCCTTTGTTTGCAGGCATTTTAATCCATAAAGTGAATAAGTGAATGTCGTAAGGGGAGAATGGCAGATTTGCCAATAAAATAAAAAATGGTGGTATACAGTAGTGACAGCTGAGCTGATTTCAACAGTGTGTCACTCATGAGTTGAAAGTAACTGGTTGGCGAGAATCAGTTTAATAAGGATTGAAGCCGGGCCTGGAAAAGAGTCATGGGTGCCTGAGAAGATTCACATTATTCATGATGTCGTGCTCTCACCGCCAACTATTTAGCAGTTTTTCCTAGGGAAAAATCTAAGAAGACAACGGCCACTCATCTCTGGTTGGTTGGGGAGAGAAGGAGCTTCTAAAGAACCCGACTCTTACCCAGGCTGTGATGATTACCAAGATGGTTCTCGGCAACCACATACTTTTAGTTCATGAGTGATGAGCCGCTGATGACAGGTTCCCTTTAAATCAACAGAAAGCAGGAAAGCTTATTCACTGAGCCTCAAATCACTCCACAGAATGCACGCAGAGCTGGGGTGCTCCTTTAGGTCATTACATGAGCATCTTTGAATCATTTCCTCACAGCACTTCATGAAGCCTTTAATACAGCTGAAAATGGAATTCTACTTCAGCAGCTAGAAATGCTCTACCAGCTGTGCATACCTGTATGAAGGCATCTCTTGACTAGGTAGAAAACCCTAAACCCCAGGCCACTTCAACAAAATCGGAGGCAGCTGCTGAGCGCAAGTGTCTAAGGTAATTCCGACGTAGTGAGCGGAAAGTCACAGTTTTTTTTTTTTACTTACTGGGCTGGGGAATCTAAACAGAAATGGAAAGCACTTCAGAAATAGTGTAGGTAATGAAAATCGTGGGCTTGAAAATGTTCTACTTCAGAGATATACATCTAAAATTACAACATGAATCAAATGGTGGAACTTAAAAGTTTCTGTGTCATGTAAAACAAGTTCCCCCTTCATGTTTTGTTCATTCATTGTTTTTAAGTACCCCCTTTCCATTAAATCACGCCATTTATTGTCCCAATCCCTGCCCTGTCATCTTATCGCTATGATCCCAAAACTTCATGTCATATCAGATGTATTGCCCTTCCCCCGGTAATAATGTCCATCATATAAAGCCACCTCCACCAGTAATTAGCCTGATCTTTATGCATATAGCACGACTACAGGACTGTAGAGCATGCCCTGTAGCTGCGCTATAGGTCCTCCGAGCTTGAGGGAAATGCTCAAAGAACAGACGAGGTAGCCAGGAGCGAGTGCTCGTGCACAACCATATGTCATTTAAGGATTAGCAGATGATTTGAAGCTGTTTCAAGTTGAAATTAGGTGTTTTCAATCAGTGGAATGACAATCAGATGTGAGTGGTTGACCTTTTTTATGTCAAGAACAGGGATCTACCCAACTCTAATCTTCACAACATGTTTGTGGAAGTGTATCATGGCACAAGCAAAGGAGATTTCTGGGGACCTCAGAAGAGTTGTTGTTACTCATAAGGTTGGAAAAGGTTACAAAACCATCTCTAAAGAGTTTGGACTCAATCAATCCACAGTCAGACTGTAAAAAAAATATGGAGTGGCAACACAATGCGAACCTGCTGTACCTGTGGAGAAATAAATACTAATTTGCTCCCCATCATTCCGTTCCAACCCAGTTGTTCTCTTCAAAGGTGTTCTGTCAGTCTTTCAGTTTCCTCACAGAAACTGATGTGCACCGCCGCAGCCAATAAGTGGCCTCAACAATGACAAATCCCCAAGTAGCACATCACTGCTGGGTAAGGTGCCGCTGGGGGGCAGGTCACCACTTAGGCCAGTTAGACAGACTGGGAGCAGAAGCCTAGT
This sequence comes from Bufo gargarizans, assembly GCF_014858855.1. Classification (NCBI taxonomy): domain Eukaryota; kingdom Metazoa; phylum Chordata; class Amphibia; order Anura; family Bufonidae; genus Bufo; species Bufo gargarizans. Next base: position 179,582,022 of record NC_058084.1, on the reverse strand, counting down.
GAAGAGAGCCAGGGAACCAGAAAGGAGCAGACGAGTATGGATATACAGGTACAGCTGGCTAGGGAGCAAATATTTATTTAAAAAAAGAGCTGGACAGCCCCCAAGTATACAATCCTTCAGACAAAGCAAAAATTCAAAAAAAAAATATAAATTTAAAGATAACAATGGCTTTAAGAAGCTCTCTTTTCTAACAAGTAAGCACAATGTTTCATTCTAGAGTGTGCAATCTCTTTTGGCTGCCATTTTTGTCCCATGTCTGGGTATTGCAAATGTTGTACACTCAGTGCTGACAATAGTGTTTTATCTTTTCAGCCAAATCAAGGCAGTGCAGGATGCGCCTCTTCTCCGCTGCTAGCATCTCCTTGGGTACCTGTCCCAGAAGTTTTTGTGCAAACAGGTTCTGATCTTGCATAAAGGGCCCCACAGCAGCTCTAGGGGCTGGAGTTAAGGTGTCCAGGATACCAGACTTAAATGTAAATTGCACTTTTTTCTCACGCTTCAAGCCTGGAGCTCTTTCTTCAATCCACCTGAGTGGTCTAGAGAAATCAAAAGAGCATTTATATTAAAGGCAAAGTACTTACTTCTCAAGCTTTCATCCAGATAATTTTTGTTTCAGTTTTACAGAAAGACATTTCTGCTGCAATAAATGTTTTTTTTTTTTTTTTTAAGGCACTGAATTAAGATGCATTTTTGCAGGCCTATTACTGATCACAAGAAAATGATGTTTGTACAATATGAAAATTAGGCACAAAGTGCCCAAGAGGGCATTTCCAATCTTTCAGAGAGCCCAAGACTGCCTCTTCTCCCTCTCCCAGTACTTGCCCCTTGTGCTCCAACATCTTCCCCCTGCCTATGACATCACGGATGCATTCCCCCTCTGCCTATGACATGACCTCTCCTGTCCAAACGTTGCGCAGGTTTCTCAATTACTATTTTTTTTAATCTACTGGACAACCCTTTTATTTATATAACATTTGGAATGATATAGATTTCTGCACAAATTGGTCATAAAACGTGATCTCATCTTCATCTAAGTCACAACCATAGACAATCACAGTCTGCTTAAACTAATAACACACAAAGAATTAAATGTTAGCATGTTTTTATTGAACACACCATGTAAAGATTCACAGTGCAGGTAGAAAAAGTATGTGAACCCCTAAGACCAGTGTTTCCCAACCAGTGTGCCTCCAGCTGTTGCAAAACTAGAACTCCCAGCATTGCTGGACAGCCTTTGGCTGTGCAGGCATACTGGGAGTTGTAGTTTTGCAACAGCTGGAGGCACACTGGTTGGGAAACACTTCCCTAGACTAATGACATCTCCAAGAGCTAATTGGAGTGAGGTTTCAGCCAACTGGAGTCCAATCAATGAGATGAGATTGGAGGTGTTGGTTACAGCTGCCCTGCCTTAGAAAAAAAAAAAAAAACACCAGTTATGGGTTTGCTTTTCACAAGAAACATTGCCTGATGTGAATGATGCCTCGCACAAAAGGTGCAGATTGGCAGTCTGCCTAGACCTGTGCACCACAGTACTTACTGCGGGCATTGGCCTCACGGCATGTACAGTGCATACCCCGCTACATAGTCACTGCGAGATAACTAAGTGGATTGAAAGCCATCTCTGTGGTCCTGCTTTGAAGTCAGGAGCATGCACAGTACATACAATGAGACCAATGACCACAGTTTGTATTTCAGTGTGTAGGCAGATTGCCAGCCTGGGAAGCAGCATGGAGGAGACATTGCAGGCAGGGGGCATCGGTGACATCAAGCCCTATTATCGCTCTCAAAATGAAGCCCGCCTCAGTGGAATTCAAAAAGGTGACCATTAAGAAGTATCTGTTACCTAGAAAGCTGCCTTACAATCATTTTGGAGGTATGATAAAAATTTGCCAAATTTGTTAAATTGATAAATGTGAGCATGGCATATAGAGGTATAGATCCGATAAACAACAACACACATGTACGTACATAACAAAATATTTTATGAATTCATCACAAAAAGACAAAAAACTTTGGACATAATAAATGTATATAAAATTAGCAGCAATAAAGTGGCGGCACTGCGAATCAGCACCCCACCAAGGTACCAATCTGGAACTATCCCCCCCAAGCACCCCTCACCACTTAGCCTGAGTAAGCCAAATGGCTAAAGTGAGAAAATTTCTCATACACAGGCCGGGTGAAGGCATGAACTTTCAGATGATAGTACAATTGTTGCCATGTTAGCCATATTGTAGATATGGTATTCATCCACATGTGGGTATTACACCCCAACAGCCACTGAATAGCCTGCAGTATACATCCAACACCTAAGAAATTACAACAAGCATGGACAACACATATAAAAATAAGTAAAGGGGGAACCAACCTTGGGACCCTGGTGAGCGCACCCCTGACGCGCGTTTCGCACAGCTTCTTCAGAAGGGGCTAGGCTGTAGCGCTGACCAATCGCAGCGCAGAGCTCACAGCCTAGGAGGAGAAGAAGACGCCCAGGAGAACAAGGGCAGTCTCCTCCTACTATAACCAAGTACCCCAAGTCTCCGCCTACTATAGCCAAGTGACCGAAGATACCAGAGGGCATAGCAGGAGAACGGAGCGGTGCCCAGGGATAATAGTAAGTGTAGTGAGATCCCTGGGCGCCGCTGTACAGATCATGATACTTAGTTCACAATGTTTTGACCGATAAAAGGTCCTCTTTAAGCAAGCAATTTTAGGGAGATCATACTGATAGGCTGAAGTGAGGGCCGAAAGAACCAAGTTTAGATCTCAAGGAGGAACCTTATTTTTACAGCTAGGGACAACTTAGACACTGCTGCCACAATTTCCTAACCCAAGTGTGCTCTGCCAACTTAAACTCAAAGAGAGCACTTAATGCCAATATCTGTACTTTCAGGGTGCTAGGCCTATGTTTCTTTTTCCATCCTTCCTGTAAGAAATCTAACACAAGTGGAATATCTGGAGCGGCCGGCACTGGTCTGTTGGCAAATCTGTAAAAAGCTAGCCAAACTCTCATATAAATGGAAAATGTGATCTCCTTATGACTGGCCAAAAGAGTGGTAATAACATCTTCAGAAAGCCCCCCTCTTTCTCAAAATCTGCCAGCCAGGCGGTCAGGGGAAGATTTCTTATCTGTGGGTGAAAAACTGGTCCCTGAGCCAGAAGCTCCTGGGATTCCAGTAGAATCCAAGGGGTGGCAATTGACATTTTGCGGAGGGAAGAAAACAACCCCCTCCTAGCCAAAGGGGGCTATAACTAATACAGAAGCTTTTTCCCCCCCCCCCTGATCTTCCTGAGAACTCTTGGTAATAACTTTGGGGGGGGGGGGCATATAGAAGGCGCTGCTGCTTCCAGGATTGAGCAATGGCATCCTTTGAGTAAAGGGAAGAAAACTTCTCTGTTTAACCTGGTGGCAAAAAACATCTATCTTTGGGACACCCCTTAAGGCTGCTATCCGATCGAATACTCCCTGATCTAGGGACCATTCCCCCTGGCACAGACGATTACAGCTGAGAAAATCTGCTTTCACATTTTCAGTGGTACATCTCAGAGGAGCAGACAGAGATAACAGAGAAGACTGTCACACTGAAAACCTGATGAGTGAGAAACTTAAGACCTGGAGCCCTGGTGCCTCCCTGTCTGTTGATGTAGGCCACTACCGTCACATTTTCTGAGTATATTTTCACATTGCTGCCTCTGAGAACTGGAAGACTCTGAACCAAGGCTAACCGATTCACATTCAGCTCTCTGAAATCTAGATAGGGGATGATAACTACCTCCCTCTCCCGGACATGGGTCATCATCTCTAATACAATGTTGGTAAAGACCCTCAGGGCCTGGGACAGCCCAAATGGTGTAGGACTCTTTCCGTTAGCTGAACTGCAACCCTCAAAAACATCCGATGTCTGGGATGTATAGTGACATGATAATACGCATCCCTCAGATCTACAGTGGCCATGAAGCAGCCTGGAAAGAGATTGTTTATCTCCAACCTGATTGATTCCATCCGAAACCTCTCGTACACTAGATAATGGTTCAAACATTTCAAGCTCATTATAGTCCGGAAAGAACCATACGTTTTTTTTGACAAGAAAAAGGGCTGAATAAAACCCTTTGGCCACCTCCAGTTTTGGAACCTCTACTAGGACCTTATTCTCTAGGAGGGAAGAAAAAAAAATTCTGCCACAATAGCCGACTGCTTTGGGAAATCTGACCGAATTTGCGATAACCAAACTTTCTTTTAGTAAAATTTGAAACTTTAGTTTCAAGCCCTCTCAGAATTTATCCAGGGACTGTTGGAGATCTTCTGCCATTGATGGGAAAAGAAAGACAGATGACCTTCAACAGGGGGACTGGCGTCATAGGGGTTGTTTCTTTGAGGCATCTGACCAGGAAAAAAAAGTAACCTCTTAGACTTTTTTGCACCTCCTGCATAATGTTCTGCCCTTTCCTTCCCTTTAAAACTCTCCCTATTAAACCTGGGATGGAAGGACCTCCTAGGGGGCTGCCGACTGGTAGAGGGGAAGCCTTTTTTTCTTCTGAGGCCTTCTCTAGCAAATCAACCAAAACAGGCCCAAATAAAAATTTGCCATGACATGGAATATGTAGTATTCACCGGTCGGCACTGCGATGGAATAGTGTGGCGGTGCACTTGTCCGTGGGCTGGCGTCCCAGGAAACAGCAATATAGAAAAGGACCGGCACTCTACCGTTGCAGCTTTTTGAATGCTGAATTTATTGGTCACATATCATAAGTGATGTGTTTCGGCACTGAGTGTGCCTTCATCAGACACATGCATACATATTAACAAAACAAAATACAAAAGGAACTGGTGTCATTGAAGAAACCCCGCCCCCCAAGTGAAACAATACAAAACAATTGCATGGATACATACATAAAGAAATGCACGCAGAACTAATAGGTAGACAATATAAATCGGCTGGATAAAGTCCATATATTCATAGTAATATTGTGTTTCAACTCCGCCAAAAGAGAAGCATATAGAGCAATGTTAGGAACTTGATTCATAGGAAACCACATACATTGTAATCACAGTTGAGGCCTCTTGGTACCATCATTTGCAGCCGGTGGATCCAATAAGCCTCCCTTTTCAATAACATTTTATTTCTGTCACCGTGACGGTATTCGTTCACCTGAGTATGGATGGGTAAAATGTGTGCCCTTTATCACACTCTAGCAGTTTACACAATTCAAAACACGGGAAGGTTCCCTGTCTAGAAGATCACACACTCTGCCTCAAGTCTGCCTTGTTTCTACCGATGTCGGCCCTGACTATTCTGTCTTTAATATTGTCAGCTCTCTTGTAGCACATCATAGGTGGTTGTTTGAACTCCATTATCTATGGATATGATCGGGAGAGGACATGCCAGTGTTTATTAACAACGCCTCTTATTTTCTGAGTCCAGGGATGATTTTTCACAACCAATGGGATGCGTGGCTCTCTTAGGTTTATCTTCCTCTGCAGTCTCAACCCTATTCTTCTGTTCCTGCAATAGATGTATGGGATAACCTCTATCCTTGAATTTTATAGTAATTTCGTCAAGTCTCATCGCACGAGTCTCTGCGTCACTCACAATGCGCTTAACCCTTTGATATTGGGAATCGGGTAGAGACTTCTTAGTGGACGCTGGATGGTTACTAGTAAAAAAGTGAGTAAGCTATTACGATCAGTGCTCTTTGTAAATGGACCCAAGTGTCCAAAAAGGAGATTCTTTGGTTGTCATGGTGCAGGGTAAAACTGTAACTCCATCCAAATAGAGTTGAGAAAATCAGCAAATTGCCTGAGGGATCGAACGTCGCCTCGCCATACACAAAATATATAGTCGATAAAACAACACCAAAAAATACAATGCTGTAAATCTAAATGATTGACATAAATAAATTCACTTTCAAAATATGCCATGTAGCAATTTGTGTATGGCGGTGCGACGTTCGATCCCATTGCGGTCCCGCGGCGCTGTTGATAAAAGGAATCCTGGAAAAGAAAATAATTATCCTCCAATACACCTTTCCAAAGTGAAAGAAAAAAATATTTTTCTGTCTCCCCATATGTGCTAGATACTAAGATTTCGGACCGCATTAATACACTTCTCATGTGTAATGGACGTATACAAACTGCATACATCAAAAGTGACCAGTGTGCAGTCTTCATCCAAGTCAAGGAACTTGATAGACAAAAAATGCCCAGTGTCAAGTAAGTAAGAAGGTGACATTTTTGTCAATGGTTTGAAAACTTTCTTGAGAAAACTTGCTGACGGGGAGAGAATGGAGTTGGGCGATACCACAATTGGGTGGCCAGGTGGTTGAGTGATCGATTTGAGCACCTTAGGTAATGTGGGGTGATAATTATTCAAAAATTCGCTCAACCTGGCATCAATGACTCCACTCTCTCTAGCCGTGTTCACAATGGTCTGAAGCATTTCTTTAATGCAATATACAGGGTCAGTTTGTAATATCTGATATGTGTCGATATCTCTAAATTGTCCCAAAATTTCATATATATATAATATTCCCTGTCTAGAACAACTGGGGCTCCCCCCTTATCATCTGGCTTAAATATAAGGGATTTGCCATCCAATAAATGGTCTAGGGCATGTTGTGATTTAAACGAAACTCTCCCTGTTTACATTGATACAACAATGTATCAACATCTCTTTGAACCAGACTGATAAAGATCTCGACTGGGTGACATAATTTCAGCAGTCTAAAGGGGCTTTTGGTTTTCAGAATGAACTGTTTAGCAGTCTATCAATAGTATGAAAATCACCCAGTTGGGAAACCTCCTGTACATTAGAGAAATGTGCTTTCAAGCGTATATTACGATAAAAGCGCTGTAAGTCCATGTCCAGAGTGAAGGTGAGGTGTTAAATAATCCTCTATGTCTCTAACGTTTAGTAGATTCAATCCTGGTTCTCAAATCAGTGCACTGTTTGTGGATTCTTTCTTGGAGGGATGTCAGATCCTCTAGTTTCATACAGTCCTTCAGTTGTTCTTTGGTTGCCGCGATGTTAGCTTGACAATCACCGATAGCAGTGTTCGATTGAGAGTACGATAAGGTCCAGTGAGCATTTATTTAATATACTTGCAAAGTGTGTACAATAGTCCAAATCGTCACAGAAGAATGTCGGTCTGAGGTTGAGTCGTAAGCCACGAGGTATTTTTTGTGTACGGTGGTACTCGGCTAAAGTAGCCGCATGTAGTTCCAATGAAACAAGATGTTTAGCTTCCTTTTCCAAGTCCCGACTCCTGAGTTCACTTGGAAGTCAGAAGGGGCAGGAATCTTAGCCAAAATGTTTCTCGCTTGATGTATGCAGTTTGTATACGTCCAGTATACATGAGAAGGGTATTAATGTGGTCCGAAATCTCTTGGCATCTAGCACATTTTTTTCTTTCACTCTTGAAAGTTGAATTGGGGGAGAATTATTTTCTTTTCCAGGATTCCTTTTATCAACAGCGCCGCGATGGGATCGAACGTCACACTGCCATACGTAAATTGCTACATGGCATACTTTGAAAGTGAATTTATTCCAATCATTTAGATTTACAGCATTGTACTTTTTGGCGTCGTTTTATCGACAATATATTTTGTGTATGGCGAGGCGACGTTCGATCCATCAGGCAATTCTCAGATTTTCTCAACTCTATTTGGATGGAGTTACAGTTTACCCTGCACCATGACAACCAAAGAATCTCCTTTTTGGACATTTGGGTTATAAAAAGGGGAGGACAGTAGAGTATACTAGTAACCATCCAGCGTCCACTAAGAAGTCTCTCCCCTACGCCCAATATCAAAGGGTTAAGCGCATTGTGAGTGACGCAGAGACTCGTGCGATGAGACTTGACGAAATGACTATAAAATTCAAGGATAGAGGTTATCCCATACATCTATTGCAGGAACAGAAGAATAGGGTTGAGACTGCAGAGGAAGATAAACCTGAAAAAGAGCCACACATCCCATTGGTTGTGAAATATCATCCCTGGACTCAGAAAATAAGAGGCGTTGTTAATAAACACTGGCATGTCATCTCCCGATCATATCCATAGATAATGGAGTTCAAACAACCACCTATGATGTGCTACAAGAGAGCTGACAATATTAAAGACAGAATAGTCAGGGCCGACATTGGTAGAAACAAGGCAGACTTGAGGCAGAGTGTGTGATCTTCTAGACAGGGAACCTCTCAGTGTTTGAATTGTGTAAACTGCTCGAGTGTGATAAAGGGCACACATTTTACCCATCCATACTCAGGTGAACGAATACCGGTACGGGGCATGTTCACATGCGATTGTCGGTTTGTGGTTTATATATGGAAGTGTCCCTGCGGCTTATTGTACGTAGGGAAGACCTCAATGAGAAGGAAAGATAGGCTCAGTAAACACAAGGTCTACTATCAGAAAGGGCAATTTACTACTCCCCATACCATACCATTTTCACCAGCAGAAACAATTACGTTTCCAGATTATTGAACGTGTCTCACTACCTCGCCGGGGAGGTGACAGAAATAAAATGTTATTGAAAAGGAAGGCTTATTGGATACAAATGATGGAACCAAGAGGCCTCAACTGTGATTACAATGTATGTGGTTTCCTATGAATCAAGTTCCTAACATTGCTCTATATGCTTCTCTTTTGGCGGAGTTGAAACACAATATTACTATGAATATATGGACTTTATCCAGCCGATTTATATTGTCTACCTATTGGTTCTACACGCATCTCTTTATGTATGTATCCATGCAATTATTTTCTATTGTTTCACTTGGGGGGGTGGGGTTTCTTCAATGACATCAGTTCCTTTGTGTTTTGGCAGTCTATTTAAAGGAATGTTTTGTTAATATGTATGTACAGTCTGACGAAGGCACGCTCAGTGCCGAAACGCGTCACTTATATGGGACCAATAAATTCAGCATTCAAAAAGCTACTACGGGTAAGTGACAGTCCTTTCTATATTGCTAGCAACGGAAATGGCGGCAATGGCAGGCTTAAATGCTGCCTTAAATGGCAGGCTTTACAGTTTAAAATTACTAAACGGCTTTTCACTGCTGAAGAGGCATATGCCATGCTTTTTGAGGACACTGACTCCAACAGTGGAGATGAAGTGACATTTTTAGTTTTATCTTCCTCAAATGATTCATCTAATGATGAACCCCCCTCGTAGGCGTCCTAGGGGTAGTGCGCAGCCCCGTACAAGTGACTCTTCATTGAATCCCTTGCAGATAACTATGTGCCACTGGTGTCTAAATTTACAGCCACTCCAGGCATCAATGTAGATACCACAGGTTTCAGTGAAATTAATTTTTTCAAATTATTCTTTACTGATGACCTAATTAACTTGATGGTGGAACAAACAAATATATATGCAGAGCAATATATTGCCTCCTCCAGCCTGACCCCTGTGATAGATCTGGTGCAGGTCTGGGCTGCCGGTCTAAATTTACGCCATCTACAGGATTAGTAAATCTGGGCCAGTGTGTAAAAAAATCTTATTCTCAAATCTCTGCATAATCTGTCAGTACAGGAGAACCTGAGCTAAAGTGCTGTGCCAGGCTTTATGGAGCGGGCACAGGCAGGGGCTGTAGCTTAGAAAACCCCATGCTTTTAAGCATCCCAGCTATATTATATGTATTTTAAATTTGGCTCCTAAATTTTTCAGGTTAGGAGCAATTGGCTCCTTGATATTTTTTACTCTGGAGCACTGATGAAACCAAAATGTTTGCTTTTTGGCTTCAATTCTATAGGTCCCTTTACAAGGGACAATATTACAGCAGATTGTTTGGAAGGAAGTGTTCCTTCCCGACAATCCGCTAAATCGCTATCGGAGGAGACATCTGCATTTACATGCAGTGATCTCCTCCAGAGTATGGGGAGGAGCTGCTGGTAAATCATCACTTTCGCATGCGATCGGATTACCCGATAAACAAGCGTTTCAATTGTTCATCAGCGGTAGATTTACAACACCAATCATTGCTAACGAGCGTTACTCGTTAGTGATAATCTGTGCCATTTTTAGCCCATGTAGAGGACCCTCCTGTTTGGAGGAAACCAGCCTGCTCATCATCTGCCCAATGCCATCCCTTCAAGTATGGTGGTGGCAGCATCATGCCGTGGGGGTGTTTTTTCAGCGGCTTGGACAGGGAGACTGGTCAGGGTTGAGGAAAAGCTGAATGGATCAAAGTTGTACATAGATATTTTTAAAGAAAACCTGATACAGAGTGCTCTGGACCTCAGACTGGTCGAAAGGATCACCTCCCAACAAGACAATAACCCCAAGCACAAGCTAAGGTGCAGCTTGTAGAAAGTCCTTGAGAGGCCCAGAGCGCTGACTTGAATCTAATCAAAAATGGCTGTCCATCGATGGTCCCCATCCAAACTGACAGAGTTTGAGAGGATCTGCAGAGAACAATGGCAGAAAATCACCAAATCCCGTTGTGCAAACCTTGTGGTATCAGATCAAAAAAGACTGGAGACTGTAATTGTTGCCAAAAGTACTGAATAAGGCTACTTTCACACTTGCGTTCAGAGAGGATCCATCTGGTGTCTGCCCAGACGGATCCTCTCATATAATGCAGACGATGGGATCCGTTCGGAACGGATCCGTCTGCATTATAGTTTAGAAAAAATTCTAAGTGTGAAAATTGCTCAGACGGATCCGTCCAGACATTACATTGAAAGTCAATGGGGGACGGATCAGTTTGAAAATTGCACCATATTGTGTCAACTTCAAACGGATCCGTCCCCATTGACTTACATTGTAAGTCTGGACGGATCCGTTTGCCTCCGCACGGCCAGGCGGACACCCGAACGCTGCAAGCAGCGTTCGGGTGTCTGCCTGCTGAGCGGAGGACAGCGGAGTGCCAGACTGATGCATTCTGAGCGGATCCGCGTCCACTCAGAATGCATTAGGGCAGTATGGATGCGTTCGGGGCCGCTTGTGATAGCCTTCAAACAGAACTCCCAATCGGAGCCCCAAACGCTAGTGTGAAAGTAGCCTAAATGGTCTGAATACTTATGTCAATGCAAGATTTTAGTTTTTCCTATTCAATAAATTAGCAAAGAATTTTTTTTCACTTTATTATAAAAAGGTATTGAGTGCAGATTGACAAGAGAAAATTTAAACTTTTTTTATTTTAGCACTTTTAGCACACTGCTTGATAAGGTGTGGATTGGCAGAAAAGGATATAGCTTAAAGGGAACCTGTCAGCGGGATTTTGTGTATAGAGCTGAGGACATGGGTTGCTAGATGGCCGCTAGCACATCCGCAATACCCAGTCCCCATAGCTCTGTGTGCTTTTATTGTGTATAAAAACTGATTTGATAAATATGCAAATTAACCTGAGATGAGTCCTGTGCCTGACTCATCTCACGTACAGGACTCATCTCAGGTTAATTTGCATATGTATCAAATTGGTATTTTTACACACAGAGCAAGGGACTGGGTATTGCGGATGTGCTAGCGGCCATCTAGCAGCCCATGTCCTCAGCTCTATACACAAAATCCCGCTGACAGGTTCCCTTTAAGATTGATTTTGATGTCAAGAGAACTAACCAATAGGACGTGTACAGATAAAGCAACCCGCTGGTTCAGGAAAAAAATAAAATACATTAACTGCGGAATGAACAGAACACTTAGGCTACTTTCACACTGGCGTTTTGGTTTCCATTTGTGAGTTCCGTTCAGGACTCTCACAAGCGGTCCAAAACGGATCAGTTTTGCCCTAATGCATTCTGAATGGAAAAGGATCCGTTCAGAATGCATCAGTTTGCCTCCGTTCCGTCTCCATTCCGCTTTAGGGGCGGACACCAAAACGCTGCCAAAACGGAGCCAAACGGTTTCCGACACACAATGCAAGTCAATGGGGACAGATCCGTTTTCTATGACACAATCGGGCACAATAGAAAACTGATCCTTCGCCGTTGACTTTCAATGGTGTTCAAGACCGATCCGTCTTGGCTATGTTACAGATAATACAAACGGATCTGTTCTGTACAGATACAGACGGTTGTATTATCTGAACGGATCCGTCTGTGCAGATCCATGACGTATCCGCACCAAACACGAGTGTGAAAGTAGCCTTACATGGTGCCCCTCTTTTCAACTTTTTAGCTGCAGATCCACCGATTTGTGATCTCTTGCTCTATCATCCAACATGGCCACACCACTTCTCGGACTATCTTGTGCACACGGTCCATGCCTTTCTCTTGGATTGGCCAGTACTGCTCACATGAGCAGTGCTGGCCAATCAGAGGTCAGCAGGAGGTGTTATTTTGACTACCAGATCCACAGTATGCATCAGTGGTTTGGCCATCCTGGACGGCAGAAGAGAAATTGCCGGAACTGCAGCTGGGAAGATGAAAGAGGTCACCATGTACGTGTTCTGTTAATTCCCAGATAATGTACATTATTCTTCTTGAACCAGAGCGTTGCCTTAAACAGAGGGGGAGCTGTGAAAGGTGGAATCTGATTGGTTACTATGGGCAACTAAGCCAGTTCTACTGTACACCAGTTTGATAAATCAACCCCCAGAGTATCTAAATTCATCATCCGGCATCTGCCATCTCGTGCATCTTTAGACTGTCTAATTATTAGATACGATTAGTGAATCTGCAGATTTTAGCTGCATTGTGCAAATAGGATTTGCCTGTGAAGTACTACAGTAGCCAAACACGTCAGTAATCGACTGTACTAGCGGGAATTCATTCCTGTAACATATGTGTAAGGGTTCAGTCACACGACCGCATCTGTTTCCTAATTTTGCAGAATGGGTGCACACCCATTCATTTCAATGGGGCTGCAAAAGATGCAGACAGCACACCGTGTGCTGTCTGCATCTGCAGTTCCGTTCCGCGGCCCCCCAAAAACATAGAACATGTCCTATTGTCTGCAATTGCGGACAAGAATAGGCATTTTTTTATATAGTGCCGGGGATTTTGCGGAACGCCCACGTCCAGTATCCGTGTTTTGCGGATCTGCAATTTGCGGACTGTAAAACATAGCATGGTCGTGTGAATGTACTCTAAAGATGATGTCGGTAAAAAAGGAAAGAAAAAAAAACAAAAAAAACACACAGGTACTGAGCTCAATAAAGAAATATTTAGAGACTTTTAAAAAGCGGCACCCATCTCATCATGGTCGTCAGTGACGCCTTGTAATAACCGCACACTGACCTGTTCTCCGCAGTAGTGAAATCTGCGGTCAGTTTGCTGGACTTTTCCTTTTCATTCTCTTCTTTCCTGGCCGAGGTAACAGTCAGATTTCCAAACAGATCTACCAGCCACGTTAATCGGGCAATACCACTAAAGGACGGGAACCCAAATTTCTGCTCATCTACGGGTCCACCTAAGCAGAGTGAAGGCAATTATAGCAATCAGTCTTACTGTTAAATCCCTTTAACTTATGTACCAGAAAGTACTGATAGTAATTCCAATCCAAGTAGTAAGACCCAGGACCTATCACGACTTTCCTACATCTAGGCAACGTGCAATTTCATATAGATGTGTCCTTCATCTCTTGACTGGACTTCTCGTGATATGGGTGGCGAGAAGACCAGCTTTTTAAAGCACAATATCGGAATGTTGTATCACAAGATCTTTATCCTATACGTGTCTGTGTGTCACCACCTTGTGGCAGTGATCAGAATTACATCCTGGGAAGGGTTTTGCTGACATGTAGCCATACTGTATTTGCGTCATAAGAGCTCCAATTTCTCAACTCCTTCAGGATCAGGCCAATTTTCAATTCTGTTTTTCCCTCACTGCGTTCTAAGACCTATAACTTTTTATTTTTCTGTTCATACAGCTGTAGGAGGGCTTGTTTTTTTCAAGGTAAGCTATATTTTTTGCACAATGTAATTTACCTGATCTTGTATTAGAAAAACAGGAAAATAAATTATTTGTTGCGTGAAACTGACAAATAAAGGCACTTCGGCCATTGTGCGCTACTGGATTTTTACAGGCTTCCTGTTAGGACCTGCTGCATGTATGGCTTAAAGGGGGTTGTCTCATTATAGGGGCTGAACCTGTACATAACCTCTTCTGTATTCACGTAGTAGGTATGAGAGGAGCATTAGAGCTTTTCTTGCTCCCTTTTGCTAGGCTAAATCACACAGTGTAAGCCCCTGTTTGTTATGAACCGGCGACATACCAGGCTTCTCCTCACTATGCTAGGCAAAGGCTTCCACCTAGCAATGAGCTCGCCGATGTCACCGGCACAGATGGGCGGTGTATAGCGCTGCCATAGGCTCTTTTGGATGCAGGTACTATGCTACTTTGCCCTTTAAAGAGGACCAGTCACCTCTCTTGCCATATTTTTCATCTTTTATTAAAAGGGCATCCGTCAGCAGCAGATTCGTACCCATTAGTGTTGGGCAAGCATGCTCGGCCAAACACTAGTTCGGCTCGAGCATCGCAATGCTCTGCACATCGCGGTGTTCAGCCAAATAACGCGTTTGCTCGAGCGCGATGCTAGGGTCTCCTCCCCGCACGTTTGTTGCTTGCTAAGCAGCCAATAAACGTGCAGTTAAGTACTGCCCTTCACTGTAGTGCTGTAGCCATGTTGGCTGCTAGAATTACAGTGATTGGCTGGCCGGAAAGAGTCATCGGGTGCTATATAGCACCCGATGACACGTGTTCGGGTCATTATTAGTCAGGGAGAGCTGAAGGGAGAGATAGTGTAGGGATTGAAATAGTAATATTTTAGTTTTTATACTTGTTATAGACCCAAAAGTCCTTTTAAGGACTATTGCGTGTGGCAGCCAGGGCCGCTACAGGATTATGTGGGCCCTTGGGCGATAAATCCCAGTTGACTGCACAGCTTCTCCTCTCCTCCAGGTGCCTGGCCCAGCATTGACGTCATGACGTGTGTCTCACTGCTGCAGCGGGCCTGAGGAGAAAAGGAGCGCAGTGAGACACACGTCATGACGTCAATGGTGGGCCGGGCACCTGGAGGAGAGAAGGAGCTGTGCAGTCATGTAGCTCGAATTGACTGGCCTCACAGAAAATTTTAATTCCAGTTAATAACCTAGGACTCAGAATAGGCATAAAAACAGGGAGTAATTTAATGAGGTATAAACATAAACAGATAAACTCACTCAAAATAGAAGCACTTCAAAACTACATAGTGTGCTTAAAATAGAAGCACTTCAAAACTACATAGTGTGCTTAAAATAGAAGCACTTCAAAACTACATAGTGTGCTTTAAAAAAAAAAAAAAAAATACTCCCATTTCATCAAAAGAGTATAAAGCAAAATCATATGTAGAACTATCTACATACTGGACACTTTTTCGGGTGGGAATCCCGTGGCGTTGGAGGCTAAAGGAAAATCCAATTACCGGTAAGAGTAGTTTATGTCTTTTCCCCACGCCTCCACAACAGCACTTACCTGGAGGAATAACATAGGATACCTAACTAGGGTGGGACTACCGCAGATAAGACTTTGCGGCCAAAGGACAAGTCTCTATTGGTGGAAACGTCCAGCTTGTAATGCTTAAAGAAAGTACACGGGTTTGACCATGTCGCTGCTCGACAGATCTCTTCCAATGAAGCTGAGGCACCTTCGGCCCAGGATGCTGACAATGCTCTGGTGGAGTGAGCTTTCAGTGAGGGAGGTGGAGCGATCCCCTCAGTTTCGCAGGCTAACGTAATGCAGGCCTTTATCCATCTGGAGATGGAGGTTTTGCTGGCTGCTTCGCCTCTGTGAAGTCCCAGATATTGTACTAGCAACTGGTTCGACTTCCTCAAAACCTCCGTTGCACTCAAATACTGAAGTACGCACCTTCTAACATCCAAATTATGAAGCAATTTTTCCTTATCTGATGTCGCCTGGGAACAAAAGGAGGGGAGAGTGATTTCCTGTTGACAGTGAAACCTGGATGAGAAGGAACTCTGGAGCATGTTTTAATATAATTCTGTCGTCTAAGACCGTAAGATATGGAGGCAAAATAGAGAAAGCCTGGATTTCTCCTACTCTTCTTGCAGTGGTGATTGCTAATAGGAAAACTGTTTTGAGTGTTAAAGCTCTCAAGGAGATTTCTCCGAGGGGTTCAAAGGGTGGATACATTAGCCTGGATAGGACCAGATTCAAGTCCCAAGGAGGGACAGAAGATCTAAGCCTAGGGCGAATTCTACTTGCCCCTTTAAGGAGTCTTTTGACCATACTCAAATCTGAAAGTTTGATATTTAGAAAAGCACTCAAAGCTGCTACTTGGACTCGTAATGGGGATAGTCCTTTATCAAGCCCTGCCTGAAGGAAGTCTAAGATCAGGGTCACCTCTGGCTCGCTGGAGGGATCCCACTTGTTGTTCCCAAAACGTAAAAAGGTTTCCCAGGTCCTTAAATACATTTTAGACGTTACAGGTTTCCTACTCTGCAACAGCGTGGAGATTACCGACTCCGAGAACCCTTTTCCTCTTAGGAGGCTTCTTTCAGTTTCCAGACCGTCAAGCGAAGCTGGCTGACTCTGGGATGCATTACTGGTCCCTGGAGAAGCAGATCTGGTCGGGGTGGTAGCAACCAGTATTCTCCTCCTGCTAGGTTCTTCAGTGTAGAGAACCACATTCCCCTGGGCTAGTAGGGTGTGATCAGGAGAATCTGAGCCTTCTCTTCCAGGATCTTGGAAATGACCTTGGGTATTAGAGGAAAGGGTGGGAACGCATAAAGAAGATCCTGAGGCCAGGGTGATGACAGGGCATCCACTGCAAGGGGTCGGTCTAGATAGGATAGGGAAAAGAAGGCCGCAACTTGTCCGTTTCTCCTTGTCGCAAATAAATCGATTTTTGGAATGCCCCATCTAGCACAAATCTGGGCAAAGATCTGATGGTTCAGGCTCCATTCCCCCGGCTGTAGTCGATCCCTGCTTAGGAAGTCCGCCAATTTATTTTCTCTCCCTCTTACGTGGGCTGCTGAAAGAGACTTTAGGTTTTTCTCGGCCCAATCTAGAATTTTATTTGCGACTAGGGACAAGGAGCGGCTTCTCGTTCCCCCTTGCCTGTTTAGGCAAGCTACCGTGGTAGAATTGTCCGATAGGATTTTCACGTTTTTCAGATGGATATAAGGGGAAAATTTTATTATGGCTTCCCAGACTGCACTTAGCTCCCTCATATTCGATGAAGCTTGTTGTAGCTGTGTCTTCCAGGACCCTTGTGTCATTTTCCCATTCATGTGGGCCCCCCAGCCCTGTTGACTGGCATCGGTGGTGATGACTAATAAGTCTGTCTGTCTCCACTCTACCCCTCGGGATAAGTTTGACAGTTTTGTCCACCAGATTAGGTTCATCTTTAGAGATATGATGGGATTTTTATCTTCTTGTTCAGAGATTGATTTTTGTCCCAATTCTCTAAAAGGAAGGCTTGGAGTGACCTTGAGTGGTGCTGAGCCCACTTTACACATGAAATTGTTGACGTCACGAGTCCCAATATTGTCATTATTTCCCTGAAGGAGGTTATCCTTTGTCTTTGGAAACTTTTGATACTGGAAATTAAATTGCTTTGTTTCTGTTCCGGCAGAAAAGAGATCATAAGGCGTGAGTTCAGTAGAACACCCAGAAAAATCTTTTCTTGTGAGGGGGAGAAGACAGGACTTTTGGTGATTTATTATCCAACCCAGGTCGGCTAGGGTAAAAAGAATTGTTTGAAGGTGGCACCGAAGAAGACTTTCTGACGGGGCTGTAATTAAAAAGTCGTCTAGGTATGGTATGAAGGAAATTCCTGCTAGGTGAAGGAATTTTGCTACTTCCGCCATGACTTTTGCAAATAATCTCGGGGCAGAGCTGAGGCCGAATGGGAGAACTTGAAATTGATAATGATGGAGAGATCACTTTAACCAAACCGCTATTCTCAGAAACGTCTGGTCTTTCTTCTGGATTGGGATGTGATAATAGGCATCCGCCAGGTCTACTGTCACCATATAGCAATTTTTTTGTAGAAGATTGATCACTGACCTCACTGTCTCCATTTTGAATTTTTTGTAAACCACGTATCTGTTTAGGGTCTTTAGATTTATTATCGCCCTGAAGGTACCATTTGTTTTTTTTACCAGAAATATGGGAGAGTAGAAACCTTTCTTCTGTTCCCCGACTGGTACCGGAATAATGGCTCTTTTCTCCAGGTCCATTGCTTCCTGATTTTTTCCCTTGAGTCTGGAGTTTTCCATGTAACGGTCTGGGGGGATGCAGATTAATTCCAGACAGTAGCCTTCTTTTATAACCCCCAGTACCCAAGGGGAGGCCTGAATTTTTACCCAAGCTGAATAAAAATGCATCAGCGTTCCCCCTACTGCTCCTCTGGCGTAATTGGGAAGTAGTGGCCCGGGAAGACTTTTCGGGATTAAAAAGGAAGCCCTTCCCTCTTCCTTTAGATGACTGCCACGGCGCCCCCGATTCTTTTTTCTTTTGATCAGGTCTACTACATCTCTGGGGCCCAAAGGAACGTCTCTGATGAAAGAACTTTGATTCAGTGGGAAAGCCTTTTTTCCTATCTGACGCTTTCTCCAATATATCATCGAGTGCCATGCCAAACACTCTATCCCCCTCGCAAGGTAGGGCACATAACTTATTCTTTGAATGCCGTATCCCCCGACCAGGTTCTCAACCAGATGGCTCTACGAGAGGCATTGGACAAGGCAGCTGTTCTGGCTGACAGTTTTACTATGTCTGCAGAAGCGTCCGCCATGAAGTTCGCGGCCTGTTTCAACATGGGGATAGAGGCTAGAATATCTTCTCTTGGGGTGCCTGCCTCGATGTGTTCTTCCAACTGACCTAACCATAAGGACAAGGTTCTGGCCGTATAAGTCGCCGAAATTCCCGGTCTTAGAATCGCAGTAGAGGACTCCCATGTTCTTTTAAGCAGACTTACTTTTTTTATCCATTGGGTCTTTGAGTAAGCCCAAATCCTCAAAAGGGCAGTGCTGTCTTCTTAGAGATTCTTGCCACTGGTGCGTCCACTCTAGGGGTCTTGTCCCAGGTAGCTGAATCCTCTTCCGAAAAGGGATATTTTCTTTTAAAAATACTTGATGCCGCCTGTCGTTTCTCAGGATCTTTCCATTCGTTAAGAATTAAGGTCTTAATACTGCTGTGGACCGGAAAGACACGTTTTTTCTTGTCCGCCAAGCCTGCGAACAACTGGTCCTGCACCGATAGTGGTTCCTTAGGTTCCTCTAAATTAATTGTGGCCCAGATGGTTTTTAGTAATGAATCTGTCTCTTCAATAGAACAGAGAGGCTTCCTATAGACGTCGCCAGAGATAGATGAATCTGAGTCGGCGGTGACTTCCCCTTCGTCTACGTCCGAATCTTGCTCAATAATGGAAGTACTTGACGTAGAGGGTTTTGGCTGAACAGTAGACATTTTAGCTTCTACTGCAGCTCCTACTTCCTCTTTAATAATGGTTCTGAGACTCTCAATAAGTGAAGGGGATTCATCTGAAACCACCTTATCACAGCACTTTTGACATAAGGTCTTCTTGTGAGAACTAGAAAGCGCTTTTTTGCAGATAGGACACTTCTTTTTGATAGACGGTTCCTTTTTTGAGACGTCTCTCCCCTATGAGACACAATTTAAAGTGCCATAGTAAGTATTTGAGGGATACTTAAAAAAAAAAAAAAAAAAAAAAATGCCACCAAAGAGAAGTGTAAGGGAGTCAATAAAATTACACCCGAGTGTTCCTTAAGCAATACTAATAGTAATAGGGAGGAGGCTTACCGGGCTTGAGGGCCTGGGAGCATCTATGCACTTGTCAGGTGCCTCGGATCCAGTTTGCAGGGACATGCTGCTGGAGGACAGAGCTTGATGGCTGCTAGAAACGCCGGCAGCCCGCTCTGAATTTCAACTTCCTGGTTCCGGGTTGCGTCATAGCCCCGCCCCCGTGCGTGCCGCCGTGCCGACTTAACTTTGCCCAATCAGCAAGGCGCACGAAGGAGTCACATGGGGAAACATCTCTCAAGCCAGGAACGCCCGCTGCTGCCCAGAAATCTGCCGGTCCGGAGTCCAGGACACGGGAGATAGAAAGCCCGGGGTCACCAGCGTCCGCCGGATTTACACCGAGAGGAGGGAGGGATGGAACAAGGCAACATCCCGCAAACCCTCCTCCTGCAACGGCCCTCCGGCAGAGCCGGGAATACTTACATAAAGGCCGCGCGAGCTGCTGATCCGTGATCCCGACCTTCTGAGGGACAACTGGAGAGGTAAGAGGGAGGGGGCCCCCTTTATTGGCTGATTTCGCTAATTGTTTCCTGTCCCTGAGAAGGTGGGCCAACCTCCAGGTAAGTGCTGTTGTGGAGGCGTAGGGAAAATAGGATGTGAACCCAGCCCTAGTGTCAGAATAAGCACCAGTACACAGCGGAGCAGCGTGGCGGAAAGGGGAGGCTGCCATGTACTGACAGAGCGCTAACTGCTCCTGGTGGTCAGGGATGAGGACTGCGTTTCCCAAGGATCATTTAACTACTGCAAAATACAGGGCACAGTATAATACGTTAGAATCTATATAATATAAAGATATTAGCCCTACCCCCGAATGTTAATACAATTAGGTGGTCATTTATTATATAGAAATACTTCTATGTTAGGCGTATTTCTGACACAGATTGTGGTGCAAAAGGTCCTTAACACCGCAATCTGCATCTTTTTCCAGCTCATGCCAGGTCTAAAAAAGGTGGCGTGGGCAGGGAAAGGGATACAGTTATGGATTATTGGATACCACCACCATACAGTGACCGGATAACACCTCTGTACAGCGACAGGATAACACCACCATACAGTGACCAGATAAAAAGGGTATCAGAGGGCACAGTACAGGGAATGACTAAGGGCACTGTACAGGGTGTGGTAAGAGGGCACAATGCAGAATATAAGGGGGCACAGTCACATGACCCTGTTGTCCTTCTGGTGAATGCGGTTCAGACGCCACCATAATGAGAAGCAGAGGAGTGAGACAGGGGCCTGGGGCCCTGGATGGACAGGAGGGGTGAACACAGCACAGTTGTCAATAGCTGAGGATGTTGTTAGGTCAACAAGTCAGGAGGATGACCAGAGTGAGGAAGTTGAAGAGGAGATGCTGGACGGTGAAGTTATTGACCCAACCTGGGAAGGTGGCAAGCCGAGCGAGGACAGCAACACAGAGGGGGAGGGATCCACAGCACGGCAACAAGCTGGAAGAGGCAGTGGGTGGCAAAAGGGAGAAGGCGGGCCACACCAAAAAGGCCCGCAACTGTTCCCTGGACCACACCCTTGCGGCAATATCCCTTGCCAAGGGGTAGGTGTTCTGCAGTCTAGAGCTTTTTTGAGAAAAGTGCGGACGATAAAAGAATTGTCATTTGCAACCTGTGCCGTACCAAAAGGAGCTGGGGCGTGAACACTAGCAACCTCACCACCATCATCCGCAACATGGCTTTAAAGCAGCCTAATAGGTGGGCTGAACGCCTGGGTCCACAACCAGTGTCTGCGGGTCACACCACTGCCTCCTCTTCTCAGCGCGAATTGGACGAGGAGGAGCAGGAGACGGTTGCCCCCGCTACGGAGTGTAGTACCCATGGAAGTTTTATTCCATCTGTTATCTGTTCAGCGTGAATGGGTAGAAGAGGAGGAGGAGGAGATTGATGTCCTCATCAGGAGGATGACTCTCAAAGTCTTGTCTGTTGGGACTCTGGCACACATAGGCTGCCTTTCCCATGACCCTCGCTTTGTACGCATTTTGGCCAACACCGATCACCCTTCTCGTCTCTTATTCCTGTGGTGGAGAGGACGAGCAAAATGGTGCAATACCACAAGGTCTTTGTGGAAAAATTGCTCCAAAATTCTCCAGCTGACAACGCTGGCTGCAGAAGTACGTAGTTCCTTGGCCAATCGAGGAGGGGAGACGAGGGGAACACACAGCAGGACCAACAGAGGCAGGGCAACACTCTCCAAAGCCTTGGACAGTTTTATGACACCCCGCCAGCACCCTCACCCTGATGCACGGCCTAGTGTCACAAGGAGGGAAAAAATTTGAAAGATGGTGGAGTACGTAGCAGACCGTGTCAGCGTCCTCAGTGATCCCTGTGTGCCTTACAATTTTTGGGTGTCCAAGCTGGACACGAGGCACGAATTGACGCTCTACACCTTGGAGGTGCTGGCCTGCCCTGCCGCCAGCATTTTGTCAAAGCATGTATTTAGTGCTGCTGGGGGCATAATAACTGATAAGCGCATCCGCCTGTCAACTGAAAATGCTGACAGGTTGTCTCTTATAATAAAGAACAAGGCCTGGATTGCCCCCGACTTCTCTATTCCAGAGGAAAGCGGCTAAACATAAAGGCACTTTAAATGTGGCTTTTATGGTGTATTGAATACACTGTATTCCCATGCACCCCTTCCACCACTAAAAAGGGTATATGGTTCAATCTCCCTTTTCTCGTCCTCCATCAAATCAACATGCTTATTAGGCTGCCCTCGCTCCTTATGTTTTAGAGGGTCAGCTCCGCAGCGGCCCCCCACCCATAATGTTTTTGAGGGTCACCAGCAGGCCCTCAACCATGAGGTTTTAGAGGGTCAGCTCAGCAGCAGACCCTCGCCCACAACATTTTTTACATGGTCAGCTCTGCAGCAGGCCCTCACCCCTAATGTTTTTGAGGGTCACCAGCAGGCCATCAATCATCATTTTTCAAGGATGTGTATGATGCCCTCCTTTATGTGTAATAAAGGATGTATTGGAGTGTCGGTCCCTTGTAATTTTTGGCAGCCCTTTCCCTTAGTACATAGACTTTATGAGTGTAGGAGTCCCACTACCTGAACAATTCTACCACAATGTGAATGAGGCCCTCCATTATGTGATATACAGGTTGTATCAGAGTGCCTCTTCCTTGTAATTTTTGGCAGCACTTGCACTTTATATACAAGTAAATCTAAAGGAAAGAATGTTTCCTAAACTATTTTTCCTCTAAAATCGATTTTATCTTCGGGTTGATGCGTATTATTGTCAGTCTGTAAAAGGGGCGTACTACTCGTACAACATCAGTCCAAGCAGCGACCTGGGAGTCCAAGATGCCTCCAGACATCCTCCCCATGCTGTTCCCGAACCATTTCAGTGGTGTTTCCATCAATTTCTGTCCTTTTACTATGAACCAGACACCCTCCCCTCTTCAGAGCAGGGGTTGCCTGGTTTAATGCTCGGGTTCTCCCATTGTGCTCGATAGCGCACCAGAGCATCCCGAGGTGTTTTACTCGAGCACCTGAGCACTTTGGTGCTCGACTAACACTAGTACCTATGAAACTGGATGACCTGTTGCATGTGCACTTGGCAACTGAAGGCATCTGTGTTGGTCCAATGTTCATATGTGCCCGCATTGCTGAGAACAATGATGTTTTGATATATGCAAATAAGCCTCTAGGAGCAACGGGGGCGTTACCGTTACACCTAGAGGCTCCGATTCTCTGCACTTGGACAGTATAGTCTTTCTGAAATATCTACAGCTACTCTCTTACGTACTGCTCTGCTTACATAACTAAAATATATGTGAATGCCACTCATGAACCAGTAAGTTCAGTATGAACAGTGCCATTTGTCACGCCCAAATAGGCAATGTCAAGCCTTAGGCCTCGTCCACATTTCTGTTTTGCACCGACATGTGCAGTCCGAATTTTTCGGCGGCCTGCACACGTACCCATTGATTTGAATGTGTCCGTTTACACATCAGCATTTTTTTTTACCGACAGTGGGTCAGACATGCACTACTATGGTCCGTGATGTGGACCAAACACGAAGTCTATGGGTCCTCCAAATTCATGCAGATGGTATACGTGTTGGGTCCCTTTTTCATTGAAGACTTATAGGAGATGCCTTGGAAATACATTTTCAGCATCTGTGGATCACGGATGACACACAGAGGGGCAGACACATGGACCAACCATGCATCCTTCACGGATGAAACACAAACGCTTTTTTTCCACAGATGTCAAACTGACATGGAACTTTGGGCGAGGCTTTACTTACCAGTGAAATGCAGGACTCCTTCCACCAGTTCCTTGCCATCTACTTCCTTTTTCAGCTGCTTGAATTCTTCTGTAAGAAGCTCAATGTGTTCCACATGTAAGACTTTACCTGCGGTGCAGTAAACGGAAAGCAAATTACCCAGTTATCCCCCTGACCCATACTACGTATCAGCCAGACCCTGTTAAGGTGGCTACAGCAGCACAACCGTTCGGCTGACAGCTCTTCTGCCGTCCCCATAGACATGCACATTCAGCTGAGAATTAGTGTACATGTGTTCTCAACATAGAAAGGCGGTGACTTATCTCCATTTAGAACAGAGGGATCGGGCCTGCCTGACCCTTCTTCCCCCTGACATTACCCTGCGGTCGGGGAGAGTCGACCCCCCTCTTAAACATATTAGATTGTCAGCAGATTCAGCCATCAACCATGTAGTGTGGCTGGATTCATACACATCATGTCCAAGCAAGATTTGTGACCATACATTTTCAGTATTCTAAGGGGGACATTTATCAACCCCTATAAGCAGAAAACTGGTGTAAAAATGTCAGCGCATGCCTCACTTGCACAACATATCATGACTTTTTGGGGTCCCCCGTCCTCCTCCCCAGTTTTCCCAAGCAATGGGCAGGTCAGAGGGTGGGCAGTGTGAGTTGTTATAATCTGGTACAGATTACTTGTGAAAGCTGTCCTGCTGGTGTAGACTTCAGCGCTAGTGCACGGAGCTGCACATATTCATCACAATAATTAAGAGGCATGCAGTGGCACGTTCAATGGTCACATCACTATGTGCAGCTCAGCCCCATTATGATGAAAGGGTCTGGGCTGCAATACCAAGCACAACCACTATACAATGTATGGCGCTGTGCTAGTAATGCAGTGAGGAGGCACAGCTGATCGGCAGGGGTGCTGGGAGTTGGACCCTCACAATCTGATATTCATGGCCTTTCCTGAGGATAGGTCATCACTACTGCACGCCCGGAAATTAGAGACTATATAGGAAAAGTAATGAAACTTTGGAATGCCCTTCATTTATACATATCAATACCAAAAACAATGCAATGAGTTACAAAAAAGGACTAGATATGCATCTAATGACTAATGGTATTGAGAAATGCAAATAATAGGACAAGATTTTCTCACTAAAATAAAATTTATGATTACTAGGGGGGGTCCAAAAGCTGGGACCCCTATCGGAAGAAGGGAGACACCCAACTCACCTGTATAAATGGAGTAGTGGTGTGCCAAGTGTAGCACTGGGCTATTTCCAGCTGTTTTATAGAAGTAAATGGAGTGGTGTACACCACTGCTCCATATTAATGCAAGGGACTCGTGGACCCCTGTTTTTGTTATAGCTGGGGGTCCCAGTAGTCAGATCCCTAGTGATCATTCATTTATGGAAACACTATGTTAAAGAGGTCTTCCAGTCTTAATATTGATGACCTATCCTCAGGATAGGTCATCAATAGGGATGAGCGAATCGACTTCGGATGCTTCATCTGAAGTCGATCCGCAAAAAGGTTTGTTTTAATACTGTACGGAGCGGGCGCTCCGCACAGTATTAGAATGTATTGGCTCCGGTGAGCCCAAGTTATTACTTTGCAAAGTCTCGCGAGACTTAGTGTAATAACTCTGGAAATTAATATCTACTGTAGAAAAACTTTTGCGCCGAACTCTGGTTCGGTTCCAAGTGGTACCCCCGCTGATCAGCTGTATGCAGGGAAGGTGTGAGCTGTGCGCAAGTGCCGTCTCTTCCTGTTTGCCATAGAGATAGCAGCAGTGAGCAGGAAGAGAGACAGGAGATGTAGGGTGCACGTCTTCTTCATACAGCTGATGGGCTGGGGTGTTGGGTGTAGGACCCCTGCCGATCTGATATTGATGACCTACTCTGAGGATAGGTCTTTAATATTAAAAAACCCGGAGAACCCCTTTAAAAGGTGTCATCTTCTATCATCTATTAAGTAAGGTCTCTGGAAAAGGCAGGTGACAACCAATATGTCCACTAATGCACAATGCTTCGGTGTAATTCAGGAGTCTAGGAAGGCATGGTCACAAACCCTGCGGGAGCACCAATGCGTACATATCAGCCGTCACTATGGCTCCAAATGGCAGCCGTCTAGGAGTAAGACAGAGGAATGAATGAATGCTAATACATAAAACAGTAAGCGTGTGAGGAGCGAGCACGATGGATCTCATAAAAACAATATAAGAATAATTATAAAGTACATGCTCTGAAACGTTACCTTTCTGCTCGGCCAACTGCCACAAGTTCTGCGAGGTCTGCTCAGACAGGGCCATCGGATACTCTACAAGAACATGCTTACCAGCCTCCAGGAAACTCCTCCAGAAAAAAAAAAAAAAAAAAAAAAAAAAAAAAAAAAGAAGAAGATTAAGCAATTATCTTCATAGGGACTGTTAGGCGGAGGCTTCTGCCCAACAGTGAGCCCAATGACGTCACTTGCACTAACCACCTGTAAAACAGCTAGGGCAGCACTAAAGCCCGCCCATCAGAGTCGGTGAGGTCACTGAATACACTACCGAGCAGAAGCCTCCGCCTAGCAGTATAAAAGCATAAACAAAAAGCCCTTAAATTGCGCGATCCAGCGAAGGGGAGGGAGAGCATTGACAGGTTCCTGGGTGAAAATGTGGGTATGTTTGGGTTCAGCTCTGAATCCGGACAACCCCTTTAAGGGTATTCCCGGGATAAATATTGATAACCTATTCTTATGTTACAATAGATTGGTGGTCGGACTCTATAACTGGCATTTCTTATGCATCTGTGCACCACAGTAAGCGTCTTACATGGGAGTCTATGGGGGACATACCAGTGCATATTCTGCTGTATATGAGACTTTTATCACACTTGGATGCCAGGCTTTTTGCCAAAATGGCAGGAGTGGTTTTTTTTTTTTTTTTTTTTTTTTTTTTACTAAAACCGATGCAGTATAGCAAACTATCAGAAGAGACATAACTGCTCGTGCATTGCCCAGACTGCATGTGCCATATTTTTTGCCCAATAAGACGTACCTGCCCATAAGACGCACCAATGTTTTAGAGGAGGAAAATAAGAAAAATATTTTTCATCAGACCCCCAATGTTAATAGGCCCCTATTCAGACCTCAGAGCAGACCTCCATGTTAATAAGCCCCCCATGTGAAGCAGACCTCCATGTTAATAAGCCCCCATGTGAAGCAGACCTCGGATCAGAGGTCACAGAGTGCCAAGGTCACGGCACACTGAGAGTTCCTAGAATTAATTTTTTTTGTCACAAGTTAGCGGAAAATGATGATTTTTTTTTTTTCTCTTTTTTCCTTACAAAGTCTCATATTCCACTAACTTGCGACAAAAATTTAAAAATTCTAGGAACTCGCCATGCCCCTCACGGAATACCTTGGGGTGTCTTCTTTCCAAAATGGGGTCACTTGTGGCGTAGTTATACTGCCCTGGCAATTTAGGGGCCCAAATGTGTGAGAAGAACTTTGCAATCAAAATCTGTAAAAAATGGCCTGCGAAATCCGAAAGGTGCACTTTGGAATATGTGCCCCTTTGCCCACCTTGGCAGCAAAAAAGTGTGACACATCTGATATCGCCGTACTCAGGAGAAGTTGGGGAATGTGTTTTGGGGTGTCATTTTACATATACCCATGCTGGGTGAGAGAAATATCCTGGCAAAAGACAACTTTTCCAATTTTTTTATACAAAGTTGGCATTTGATCAAGATATTTCTCTCACCCAGCATGGGTATATGTAAAATGACACCCCAAAACACATTCCCCAACTTCTCCTGAGTACGGCGATACCAGATGTGTGACACTTTTGCGCATCTAGGCTGCAAAAGTGCCCAAATTCCTTTTAGGAGGGCATTTTTAGACATTTGGATCCCAGACTTCTTCTCACGCTTTAGGGCCCCTAAAAAGCCAGGGCAGTATAAATACCCCACATGTGACCCCACTTTGGAAAGAAGACACCCCAAGGTATCCAATGAGGGGCCTGGCAAGTTCATAGAATTTTTTTTTTTTCGCATAAGTTAGCGGAAATTGATTTTTATTTTATTTTTTCTCACAAAGTCTCACTTTCCGCTAACTTAGGACAAAAATTTAAATCTTTCATGGACTCAATATGCCCCTCAGCAAATACCTTGGGGTGTCTTCTTTCCAAAATGGGGTCAGTTGTGGGGTGTTTGTACTGCCCTGGCATTTGAGGGTCTCCGCAATCATTACATGTATGGCCAGCATTAGGAGGAGTTTCTGCTATTCTCCTTATATTGAGCATACAGGTAATGAGATTTTTTTTTCCGTTCAGCCTCTGGGCTGAAAGAAAAAAAAAAAAATGAACGGCACAGATTTCTTCATTCGCATCGATCAATGTGGATGAAAAAATCTCTGCCCCAAAAAAAAAAAAAAAAAAAAAATTAAAAAAAAAAAATGGAGGGGAAAGGCGTCTGCCAGGACATAGGAGCTCCGCCCTACATCCATACCCACTTAGCTCGTATGCCCTGGCAAACCAGATTTCTCCATTCACATCAATCGATGTGGATGAATAAATCATTGCCGCAATGCTTCTGTCAGAATGCACATCAGTGCTGCAGCTAATCGATCGGTTGGTCCACCTGGAAGGTAAAAAACAAAAAAACCAAAAACAAAAAAACAAAAACAAAAAAAAAAAAAACAGGCCGCAACGCAATAATTTTATTAACTTTGCAACAGAACATAAACTTTAACTTTTTGAACTGAACATTAACCTTTTTGCTTACTGGTGTTTTTTTTTGTTTTTTTACCTTTATAGAACAAACCTCTCCTTCCCCATGGGTCAATGTGCAAAGCGCAAATCGCCCAAAAGATGTGGCGAAGTGCGTTATGCACTTTGTCCCAGGTGAAAGGAGACGTTTGCAGCAGCTGTGTGAGTGAATGGGCCCTAATAGCCCTGTGTGCCTATCCTGGTGAGATTATCCCTATGCTAATAGTGTACCTGTGAGTGGTACTTCCGGAAACACTCTCCAAAGCATAGGGCAGGGTGGTCAGGACAGTCAGGACAGAAATAGCGGGTGTCACGCCTTATTCCACTCCTGCTACAGACACGACATCTTTTTCGGGGTGACTGTTGGGTTGAGGTACCAGGAACGACATTGGGGAAATGTCGCTCGTGTAGACGGCTAACTACACTGGTGGATGGGGCCACGGAACCTCCTGGGTACAGGAGGTTCTCGATGATCTCTTCCTGAAATTTGAGGAAGGATCCAGTTCTCCCAGCCTTACTGTAGAGAACAAAACTATTGTACAGAGCCAATTGAATAAAATATACAGACACCTTCTTATACCAGCGTCTGGTTCTGCGGGAAACTAAATACGGAGACAACATCTGGTCATTGAAGTCCACCCCTCCCATGTGAAGGTTATAGTCGTGGACTGAGAGGGGCTTTTCAATGACACGGGTTGCTCGCTCAATTTGTATTGTCGTGTCTGCGTGAATGGAGGAGAGCATGTAAACGTCACGCTTGTCTCTCCATTTCACCGCGAGCAGTTCTTCGTTACACAGTGCGGCCCTCTGCCCCCTTGCAAGACGGGTGGTAACGAGCCGTTGGGGGAAGCCAGCGCGACTAGTTCGCGCGGTACCACAGGCGCCAATCCGTTCTAGAAACAAATGCCTAAAGAGGGCCACACTTGTGTAAAAATAGTCCACATAAAGATGGTACCCCTTGCCGAATAAGGGTGACACCAAGTCCCAAACTGTCTTCCCACTGCTCCCCAGGTAGTCAGGGCAACCGACCGGCTCCAGGGTCTGATCTTTTCCCTCATAGATCCGAAATTTGTGGGTATAGCCTGTGGCCCTTTCACAGAGCTTATACAATTTGACCCCATACCGGGCGCGCTTGCTTGGGATGTATTGTTTGAAGCCAAGGCGCCCGGTAAAATGTATCAGGGACTCGTCTATGCAGATGTTTTGCTCTGGGGTATACAAATCTGCAAATTTCAGGTTGAAACGGTCTATGAGGGGCCGAATTTTGTGGAGCCGGTCAAAAGCAGGGTGGCCTCTGGGACGGGAGGCGGTGTTGTCACTAAAGTGCAGGAAACGCAGGATGGTCTCAAATCGTGTCCTGGACATAGCAGCAGAGAACATGGGCATATGATGAATCGGGTTCGTGGACCAATATGACCGCAATTCATGCTTTTTTGTCAGGCCCATGTTGAGGAGGAGGCCCAGAAAAGTTTTAATTTCGGAAACTTGGACTGGTTTCCACCGGAAAGGCTGGGCATAATAGCTTCCCGGGTTAGCGGTTATAAATTGTGTGGCATACCGATTTGTTTCTGCCACAACTAAGTCTAAGAGCTTCGCAATCAAGAACAGCTCAAAAAATCCCAGATCTGAGCTGTCTCAACCCGAACTCCAGACTGGGCGGTGAAAGGGAAAACTACAGGTGCGGCTAAAGTTGGGGACTGCCAATCAGGGTTTGCCAGCACCTCAGGGACTCTAGGGGCTCTACGGGCACATCTTTGCGGTGGCTGCGACGGGGTCACTACTGCACGTACCAGCTTCAACTGCCCTTCTGGTGCTCGCTACTTCACCAGGTTGTACGGCAGTGCTGGTACTAGGTCCAGGAAGGGCTGGGCTGCTGGTGTATGCCTCACCACGTAATCCGACAGCACCAGCCCCACTCTGCTGCTCTTGAAGCGGATCCTGCGCAACCTGCGGTCTAGCGACACGGGGCCGGGTACGCCTGGTGCTATCAGGGACCTCAGCCTCCTCGTCCGAACTTTGGGTCAGAGAGCCACTGCTTTCTACAGGTTCGTATTCTGACCCGCTGGATTCATCAGATGAGGGTTCCCACTCCTCATCCGACTGGGTCAGAAGCCTGTAGGCCTCTTCAGAGGAATACCCCCTGTTTGACATGTGGGCAACTAAATTTAGGGGTATTCCCTGAGACTACCCAAGAAAAAAAAAGCAAGCCTGTCTTACAAAGGGGAGGCTAGCGAAGTACCGGAGGCCTCTGCGGTTGATAAAAAAATATCAAAACAGATTTTTTTATCGCCGCAGTGCGTGTAAAGTGAATGTGCAGCGATCAAAAAAAAATTTTTTATTTGTCACTGCGGTGGGGCGGGTGTGGGCGAACGCACGTGTGGGCGAGCGATCAGGCCTGATCGGGCAAACACTGCGTTTTGGGTGGAGGGAGAACTAAAGTGACACTAGTACTATTATAGATCTGACCGTGATCAGTTTTGATCACTTCCAGATACTATAAAAGTACAAATGCTGATTAGCGATACGCTAATCAGCGAATAACGGACTGCGATGCGGTGGGCTGGGCGCTAACCGATCCCTAAACTACCTAACCAAGGGGCCTAAACTATACTGAAACCTAACGGTCAATACCAGTGAAAAAAAAAAGTGACAGTTTGCACTGATCACTTTTTTCTTTTCACTTGTGATTCACAGGGGCGATCAAAGTGGTGATCAAAGGGTTAATTGGGGTTCAGGGGGGTGATCTGGGGCTAAAGTGTAGTGTTTGGTGTACTCACTGTGAAGCCTGCTCCTCTGCTGGATCCAACCGACGAAAAGAACCAGCAGAGGAGCAGGGCAGCCATATAACAGATCATATTTACAAATATGATCTGTTATTCGGCTCTCTGATTGGATTTTTTAAAAATCAGCAACCTGCCAGCCAATGATCGCGGCTGGCAGGTTGCTGACAAAATACTCCTGTACGAAATGCCGGCCCGAACTGCGCATGCGCGGGCCAGCAAAGCGCATCATCTCGCGCCTCGCGAGATGACGGGTATATGCGTGACTCTGCGCAGCGCTGCCACCTCCGGACCGCACATCTGCGTTAGGCGGTCCGGAGGTGGTTAAAGAAAAATATTTTTGCAATGCCATATCCTAAGATCCATTAGTTTTTCTTTTTCTTTCTACAGAGCTGTGTGAGGACTTAATTTTTGTGAGATGACTTGAAGTTTTCAGTGATATTATTTTGAGGTATATAACAGTTCTTGATTGCTTTTTATTCCTTTTTTTTTGTGGCGAATAAGTGGATTGTTATGGGAGTGGCGATTCCAAATATGTGGAAATTTTATTTTGCCAATTTATTCCATGTTGTGATCTCAGGGTGTGTGTCCTTTCTGCTGCAGCTCTTTCCCTGTAACTGCCACAGCTTCTAACAGAAGATATGGCTGGTCGCTGTTGAACAATTAAACTGAGCATGTTCGACTAGGTCAGCGAGGTGGACAAGAAATAAGAAAAAGAACAAACAGCAGGTGGCACTATACATTACATTACATTGACTAGCTCAGTAACTATACTACATTTTTAATTACATGCAATTACAAAAGTATTCAGGTGCTGTTTTTTAAAATGGAGAATATTTTTTGTAGCACAAACAAAATCCCATTGAACGAGTCAAGTTTGCGGAAACCGTGCATTTAACTTGTTAATTGCCAAGTTAACGTCAGCTACATCTGTATCGGTTGGCTTACTTTGTGCCAAAATGAACAAGGTTAATGCTTTCTTCACAGGTCAGGCTCGCTGGTAAAGCCGGATCTCATGATGTATGGTCACTTTATCTGGAGAATGATTTACTGTCAATGGAGCACTAGAGCATGAAATCATTACCTGATGCTCTGCTCGTGGTTCTGATTGTCTGTACAAATGAAAGCCGCATCAATCTCGTTACTCTGAAGCGCCTCCTGCAGGCTGATCTGCCTTACACCATTACACTCACCAAGATCCCTCCTGCAGAGATGAAGAAAAGAGGTCTGAGTGCATTCAATAAGCCAAAAGATCCTATTGCCTACAGAAGCAACGATCCAGCAACTGACCGAGACACAAAGCCTTGAAGTTTCAGACTTTCCGAAGGGCTGGATGGCAGAGGGTTAAGGAGGTCTCTCATCCTCACAGAGCCTGCGATACCAATTCCGACAACCACCACACCAAACATTGTGCCACTCTGCAAAACAGAAAAATCATGGTAGTTTTTGGAATTTCTTTTTCACAATATGCCCCAATGTAAATGCATAAATTATCTTAATACATGTCAAGACCTAGATCCACACACTAACATATACTCATGTATGTACATACACTTATATGACTGCAATGTAAAGAGTAGTCACCAAGCACCTGAGCTTTCATCCTCTAGATGAGCAGTCCCCAATTGCAGAGCCGCGGCCCAGGCCCTAGAACAGGCATGCTCAACCTGCGGCCCTCCAGCTGTTTTAAAACTACAACTCCCACAATGCCCCTGCTGTAGGCTGTTTGGGCATGCTGGTAGTTGCAGTTTTGAAACAGCTGGAGGGCCGCAGGTTGAGCATGCCTGCCCTAGAAGATTGTTTGCCTAGCCGCGGCAATACAGAGGAGCGGAGACACCACGCGCACAACACACAGCGGGAAGGAAGGAGAGCGTTCTTTCCTTCCAACTGTGATGCCGGCCAGCCACTACCACCAATAAGGAGAGAGTAGGCAGAGGAGGGGAGGGACTGTGGCCACTGTGCCCCCAATTATAATTAACCAGAAGACCTTTCATGGGTCCGGACTTTATTAACCAAGTAGCAGGACATGTACAGCAGCGCCCAGGAAACTCCCTGCACTTATTATTCCTAGGCGCAGCTCCGGTCGCACGCTGTGGCCCCCGTTACCGTCTCCCGCGCTGTATACTAATTACTACTATGGGAACACCAGAGAGGAGACATCAGTCTCTCTCCCTGGGCGTTCCTTCTCCCTAGCTATAGCGCTGTCCAATCACTGCGCAGAGCGTCACAGCCAGGGAGTAAAAAATAAATAAAAAAACACAACACCTTCTCCCTTGCTGTGACACTCTGTGCTGCGATTAGACAGCGCTACAGCTAGGGAGAAGGAACACCCAAGGAGAGAAGCTGATGTCTCCTCCCTGTTGTTCCTATAGTATTAATTAGCATACAACGCGGGAGACGGTGATGGGGGCCACATCGGGCGAACGGAGCGATCTGCTGCTCAGAAACCATGGTTCTGTATAAGGATGGTTCTGCTATAGCTATCCCTCGTCCTCATACTGTGAAGGAGATCGCTGCATGGAAATGCGCGGTCTCCTTCACTGAACAAGCAGCTGTCAGGAAGTAACGCTTTCTTCCCAACAACTGGCTGTGGAGTCTTCCTGTGTAAATCCGCCTCTACACACGTGGCAGCTACTGACTTTAGTAATACAGCAGTGGCCTCCCAGGTTTTCTTTAGAAAGTTCTCTGCCTGTCCATGGGATCCTTTAGTTGCGCAGCATCTTCAGAAGGGAGAAGTGTACGCTTATCTACTTTTGCCACAGGGGTGTCAACTCTAGATCTAGAATCGCAGTCGGTATAATCCTCCTCCCCAGACGAGTAACAGCTCTTGATGCCATGAGGAATAAAAGAACCTCTCTCTGGCTTATACCCATTCCGTCCGTATAAACTTCTGCAAATTATCAGGGACAGGGAACACAGACCTACGTCTCTCCCCCAGACCTCCAACATCTCCTCCTGAGCACACCTAGGCTTTTTGGTATCTCCATTCAGATAGTTGCCCAGATTGCTTTAATCAGCTCATCTATAGCATCCAGATTTAATGAGAATCTCTCATATTCATTATCTTCATCAGAATCATGCACTTTTTCAAAAGCTTCAGGATCAGACAAATCTGGGTTGCCAGAATCGGAATCACTATCCACATATAGACCCTTTTTAGTAATTACAGGGGGAGGACGTCTGGCTGAGGACATTCATTCCCGAAAGGAAAGAGCAGATTGAACCTCCTCTCTGACTAATATTCTAATGTCCTCCAGAAAGATAGACGATTCTCCTTGTACCACCTTAGCCTACACTCTTTACACAGGGATTTAGTTACTGAATCGTGGTTTATGCTCCAAGCGCTTACCTTTTCCTGGATTTAACTTTAGACTCCTTTTCCCCCTGAAATATACAAGGGAGAGAAGGGTCAGCCACTGCAGGGCAAAAAAAAAAAATATATATACATAGAGGGCCTGAGGTCAGGCTACTCACTCCACCCTGGATAGTAGTAGGCTCTGGTCCCAAGCCCAGCATGGTAGGGGCACTCATGAGTCCACTGCACCCATCCACAACTCCTATCTGAAGCGATGCGCTGAGGGGAACTGTTGGGCACTGTGATGAGTGGGTTCATCACCATTTTATCCATCCCAGCATGCTCAAGGACATGTAGTACCGGATGGGACGTCATAACAGGGCCAAAATTTTGGCAGTTGCCCCTCATGGTGTCATTGAGACACGGTGATGTGTTTCTGGTTCTCTTAGACCCCCTCCCCTCTCCTTTTTTCCCCCTCCTTTTTTATTTTTCCTCAGGTAATCCAAAAGTTAGCCGGCAACAGGACTGAGAGGTGATTGGCCCAAGGTGTTGCTTGGCCAGAGGGCCATTTTTAACTGGACTACGGATTGGCCACAGTCCAGTTTCGGTGGCAATTTGGAGTATTTATGGTGGCCACTCACCTTCTCTCATCAGCTGAAGAAAGAACTGCCCCGCCCACCCTCCCGGGGTTTTATTCGCGGTCTTGTTGAAAAGGGGTGGTGGGGGTTAGTCGCTCAGCCTTCCTGGGTGGACTGTTTATGAGCAGTTCATTAATAGACTTTAGTTAACATATGTGGGAATTTTAATGAAATAATGATTAATGGATTTGTTAATATTTATGGTTACCCCCCCCCCCCCCCATTTTAATAAAGACCACGGCAATTTTTATCCATATTTGTAGTACATCTTTATTTATTATTATAAGGTTTTAAATTGCCAAGTATGGCACCATGATACGTGGTCCTGCCTCCCAGTGTCTGACCTCAGTTGGAGGAGGGATTGCATCATAGCATCTCTCTGGCCACCATTTTCCACTCCATATGGTGCTCATCTGGACCGCTGCAAGAGGGATCTTCACCGGGGACACAGCAACAGCCGGCGCCTAGGCACAGACCGCAACAAGAAGAAGGAGATCCGCACCACAAGATCCGTCCTCTGGACTAGGTAACAACTGCCAGGAACCCCACAGAGCTCCCAGCACCTCTCTGGTCTTCCTTCCCTGGCAGTGGTGGTGGGGATTTAAGCCTCAGTTTTTTCCTTCAGTCTCAGGATGTCATGGAGACGACTGGGGAAAAAGTCTGTATTACTTCTACCAAAAGCAGTCCCTAAACAACAATCCTTAGCTTAAGGGTGCATTCACACAACCATGTGTTTTGCGGTCTGCAAAAAAATATGGATGACATCCGTGTGAATGGGGCATAAGCCACATATTCTAGTTCACCGCTGTTTATGACGCGGACTATCTCCGTGCTGAATGACAGGTTTTCATTGTTCGCCTGGTCCCTTTAGGAAACAGTTTGTTCTCAGACAGATTTCTCACTGCTTAGGTGAGCTCCTATAATATAGCTGGGCATTCCAAAAAATTCAGAGAACCAGGTAAAGCTTGGAGACATGCAAGATTTCAGCTCTGAAGGCTGCAGAATTGTGATAAATGATGTAACTCGGTACACGATAAACAAAGCAATGTATATAGAGAGTTACTAAACTTGTTATGCAGCTTTATTCTCTACATGTAAACTAACAAAGCATCTGAAGATGGAAATCCTGGAATCAGACTACTGATGGCCCATTCTCAGGATAGGCCAGCAATATCAGATCGGTGGGGTTTTAATGACTGCCAATGAGCTGTTTGACCCCCACTGATCTGATATATATTGAATAGGGATTAGCGAATCGATTCATCTCATCAGCAGGAGTTCTTCACCCGTTATGGGCTGTCCCTGCAGGTGAAGAAACGCTCACCTGCTGCATTTCATCCGGCCCTGACAGTCTTGCACATGTGTTGCTGCTCTAGGGAGTGGCGCAGGTGCAGAGACTGCCTCCACTTCAGAAGCATCGACTGTTCATGTGCAGATACCTGAAAGTGTAGCAGCGCATCAGCAGTTGCGGCCAATGAGATGAATTGATTAGTTCAGGCATGCTCAACCTGCGGCCCTCCAGCTGTTGCAAAACTACAACTCCCAGCATGCCCGAACAGCCTACAGGAAGGCATTATGGTAGTTTTACCACAGCTGCCTGAATTAGTTAAATTCGCTCATCCATAATTATGAACCTAAAGAACCACTTTAGGGTCCATTCACATGTATTTTGTAATCCGCATCCGTCCTGAAAATTTGCGGAACGGAATGCGGACCATTTATTTCAATGGCCCCGCAAAAAAATGCGGACAGCACTCAGTGTGCTGTCCGCATCAGTTGTTCCGGTCCGTTACAAATAGAGCTTGTCCTACTATAGTCTGCAAAATGCGGATAACATGCGGAATGCATCAATATATATCATCCGTAATTGCAGATCCGTTTCCAGGAAACAAAATTTTTTTTTTTTTTTTAGTACCCTAGCAACATATATTCCCCCTTCCGTTTTTTTGCGGAAAAACAAAAGGGATGCGGATGTACAATTGGTAAAAACTGAAGGTTTTTGCGGTAACACGGATCCGCAAAAACGAAACAAAAATATGGAAAAGAAAAATACTGACGTGTGAATGGTCACTTTCTTTTTCCAAACTGTTAGGCCGAGCTCACACATTCAGGTTCTGGATGTGTTTCCTGGACCTACTGGGGGTTCAGGGTATGTCCATACATGATGGATATGCTGCAGCAAATCCTCAGCATTGTACATTACCAGCAACGTGCATGAGAGTTTAGGAAATCTCATCCACGCGGTGCTTAGAAATCCGCAGTCAACTGACCTGCGGTGCAGATTTCTAACCTGCAGTTTGTCATTATGCCGAGGACCTCTCCTGTGGATTTCATTCTTTGGAATGGAGTTGGTGAAATCCACAACCATTTCTGTGGCAAAAATGTAATACATGCAGTTTTTTTGCCCCGATTCAGCAGAAAAATCCACAACTGACTTTCCACCGTATTTTCAGCCACGTGTGGAGGTAACGTAAATGACCACAAGGATCTATGATGCTGTGTGTGTGTGACTAAACCAGTGGTCGCAGTGGGACACACATCTGGACATGGGAGGAGGTGTGCGCTGCGGCTGAGGATCTGGTCACATTCCCAATGTATGGAGAAAACATTTACCAGCTTCTATTAAACCATGTATGACCCGTGGAGGAAAAGGACACTGCTGACAGGCCTTTCTTGCTTCCCCTTTAATCAGCAGGCTGGGCGATCACTAAAACGGCATGGCTGCTCTAGATAACGGAGTAGTCACGCCCTGAACCAATTCCCCACCATGTAGCTTTTGAGGAACAGTCCGTTTTCTAGATTAGATCTGGAGCAGAAAATGGCAACTGCACAGGAGCCATAGTTCTATAATGCCCGGCAGAGTTTTTAGCATTCATAGTTGTAGGGTGGTCCAGTACATTAAGTTTGGTAAATTCTACATGTGCAAAATGCGGACACGGGTACAACCTAATCTAATAATTTTAGAGCTGTACACATATGGAGAAACAAGAAATGTACATTCACACGCAAATTGCGGATCCACAAAACACGGACACTGGCAATTTGCATACCGCAAATCAGCTGTGTCGTCCACATCTGTGCAGCCAATTAAAGAACGTGTCCTACTCTTGTCCATTTTGTGCAACAAATGTCGTCGTGTAGACCTAGCCTATGTTATAATACAAAATAATACAGGGAAAACACTTTAATGGGGTCCGGGGTTGCTTTCATCCTTATCTCCTAGCAACTATGCGTGAAAAAATAAATAAATAAATTGCACCGCATCCGCACTTTCTTGCGGATGCTTGCGATTTTCACGCAGCCCCATTCATTTCTATGGGGCCTGTGTTGCGTAAAAAACACAGAATATAGAACCTGCTGCGATTTTCACGCAACGCACAAAGGATGCGTGAAAAATAAATAAATAAAATCACCGGTCATGTGCACAGCCCCATTGAAGTGAATTAGTCCGGATTCAGTGCGGGTGCAATGCGGGTGCAATGCGTTCACCTCACGCATTGCACCTGTGCAGAAAACT
This sequence comes from Bufo gargarizans, assembly GCF_014858855.1. Classification (NCBI taxonomy): domain Eukaryota; kingdom Metazoa; phylum Chordata; class Amphibia; order Anura; family Bufonidae; genus Bufo; species Bufo gargarizans. Next base: position 179,543,087 of record NC_058084.1, on the reverse strand, counting down.
CGCCCGTGTGAAAGAGGCCTAACAGCGGCATCCATCACCTAAAGGCTATAAAGACATAACATTAAAGGGGTTGTCCTGGTTCAGAGCTGAACCCGGACATACCTCCATTGTCACCCAGGCAGCCCCCCAATCATGAGATGGTCCGATGCTAACATCAGGTCGGCTGCCTGGGTGAAATTATGCGTATGTCCGGGTTCAGCTCTGAACCCGGACAACCCCTTTAAATGGACGTATCACGAAAAGCTATAAAAAAATAAATATAATATAATATAATATATTGAGAGCCTTCACAAGAACTCCGGATTCTAGAGCTATCAACTTGAACCCTGCAAACGTGTCAGGTGGGGGAGGTCCGATTAGAGGACAGTGACCACGGTCTCCAAGGAGTTATCCCCAATCTTGGTAATTGCAGCCAGCTGTATTACACGGATGGCACATGACATGGGCGCACATCAGTGCCATTCAAGTGAATAGGGCTGATCTGCAATACCTAGTACAGTCACTATTCAATAGACATGCTTGTATGAGGAGGTCTCAAACAGCTGATCGGCGTAGGTTCCAAATGTCAGACCCCCGCCAATCTGTATCCTGAGGATAGGGCATCGATATCAGAATCTGGAAGAACGGAATGACCTCATGATGTCAGGATAGAGACCTCTGCGTCACTGCAAAATGTGGTCTCTAAAACTGGGCAGTGCCAAACTGCAGTCCTGCTATGGACCATACCACTGTTGGTATTCAAAATCTGATACTGTATTATGCCATGCGGAAAAACGGAACGGAACCACTACTGAAACAAAAAAACGGATCTCTTAAAAACGGCCCGCAAAACACTAAAAAAGCCATACGGTCGTGTGAACGAGCCCTAACACGGATTAGGGCTCTTTCACACTTGCGTTGTCCGGATCCGGCGTGTACTCCATTTGCCGGAATTACACGCCGGATCCGGAAAAACGCAAGTGAACTGAAAGCATTTGAAGACGGATCCATCTTCAAAATGCGCTTAGTGTTACTATGGCAGCCAGGATGCTATTAAAGTCCTGGTTGCCATAGTAGTAGTGGGGAGCGGGGGAGCAGTATACTTACAGTCCGCGCGGCTCCCAGGGCGCTCCAGAATGATGTCAGAGCGCCCCATGCGCATGGATGACGTGCCATGCGACCGCGTCATCCATGCGCGTGGGGCGCCCTGACGTCACTCTGGAGCGCCCCGGGAGCCGCACGGACGGTAAGTATACTGCTCCCCCGCTCCCCACTACACTTTACCATGGCTGCCAGGACTTTAGCGTCCCGGCAGCCATGGTAACCATTCAGAAAAAACTAAACGTCGGATACGGCAATGCTCCGAAACGACGTTTAGCTTAAGGCCGGATCCGGATCAATGCCTTTCAATGGGCATTTATTCCGGATCCGGCCTTGCGGCAAGTGTTCAGGATTTTTGTCCGGAGCAAAAAGCGCAGCATGCTGCGGTATTTTCTCTGGCCAAAAAACGTTCCGGTCCGGAACTGAAGACATCCTGATGCATCCTGAACGGATTTCTCTCCATTTAGAATGCATGGGGATAATCCTGATCAGGATTCTTCCGGCATAGAGCCCCGACGACGGAACTCTATGCCGGAAAATAAATACGCAAGTGTGAAAGAGCCCTTAGATACTGATAATTTGAGGTTTCTATTCAATGACAACAACCGTGAAAAAAAGTAATGAACAGCCTGTCGGATCCGTCCTGCCGCTAGTGATACTGTGCCCCCGGACTACCGCTCCAGCCTCATTGACTATAATAGGGAAGGTGCGGAGTTCCGGCGGCGGTATGGCAGCCAGAATAAAACTACGACATGTCCGACATTTATTCCGGCAGCCTCTTGCCGTGCGCTGCCATGCCTCCGCCAGAACTCCACCCCGCCCCCATTATAGTCAATGGGGACGGCAGTCCAGGGGGCACACAGTCACTAGCGGCAGGACGGATCCGACAGGCTGTTCACCCGACGGAATAGCCTGCCGGAGGTCTGTGCCACTAGTGTGAAAGCAGCCTTACAAGACAGCTCTAAAACTGCTGTCGATGTGTACGCTGCAGAACAGCAAGAACTAAGATGTATTAGATACTGAAAATTCAAGGTTTCCATTCAACAACAGCAGCCGTGAAAAACGTGTTATAAAGCTAAAAACCACTGCCACAAAGTGTAGGATATAGAACAGCAAGAACACTGCTACCTGTGAAATACAAGCAGCTCTAAAACTGCTGACAACGATGTGTACGCTGCAAAACAGCACTACCTGTGAAATGCAAGCAGTAAGCTGTATTAGATACTGAAATTCAAGGTTTCCATTCAACCACAGCAAGTAGAGCTCTTCAGAATAGTAAACAATTGAAACACAAAGTAAGTTACCTAACTTTTTACTGTACAATGAGGAGGCTAAATTAATAAAAGAAAGGAGTGGACTCAGCCTTACAGCCCATAAATGCCCAAACACCCGGGCAGACCCTCTCAGCCCTGCATTACCTGTCAGACATGAGGGGCAGTACACGAGAGCAGCGCAGCACTCACCTCTCTCTCTCCCAGCACGAGCGCTCAGATAAATGGGCAGCAGATTTTCACAGAACACCGGTAAAAGGCTAAATCCCATGACCTTGTGACGTCAAGGAAGCACGTGACATACTGAAATCACGTGACCGCAAAGCAGACGCATCCTTCCTCATTGACACAGAGTGATGGCGTCTTGAGCAGAACCAGTGCCTGTCTTTAACACAGGTATTTACTGTGTGTGTGTGTGTCCGTGTGTGTGTGTGTGTGTCCGTGTGTGTGTGTGTGTGTCCGTGTGTCCGTGTGTCCGTGTGTCCATGGGATCCCTTTAAGATGAGAAAAGTATTTGTTGTAACGCCAGTTGCCTTTGAAGCAACAAGGGCACAGGGCCCCTTCTAGTGATATGGTGGTACCCAGTGTAGGAATGCCAGAGTGGTGTAGGGTGGCCTAATGTCCCTTAATGGTGTTGCACTTGTCACAGTGCTCCTACCTGGATACGCTGGAATCCCAGGCGCGGTCGTGCGAAGCAAATCAAGGGGTAGTTGGAAGGGATGGAGAAAGAAATAAATGGAGTCCAGACTTGGTATAACGTTAAACAAAACAGCTTTACTTGCAAAAACGTTTATTAGGACACAATCTTCCAGCTTTGTCTTGGTCACCAGCAGGCTTTGGCATTCATTCTGGCAGGCAAACACACTCGGCTCTGCTACGTCTGTTGCTCTCTGGTTCTGCTGTGCTGACAGGATTAAATAGGAATCTTTTCCTTTCTGCTGTAAGTTGGTCTGTCCCTAACTTTATCCAGGGAACTTTCTCCTTGGCTTAAAGGGGTTCTGCAGTTTGTTTAAACTGATGATCTATCCTCTGGATAGGTCATCAGCATCTGATCGGTGGGGGTCTGACAGCTGGGACCCCTGCCTGTTTACCGCAGGCCCAGTGACGTCACGACTAGTATCACTGGCCTGGGCGGGGCTAAGCTCTGTTCACTTGAATGGAGCTTAGCCCTGCCCAGGCCATTGATACTATTCGTGACGTCACCGGGGCCGGCGGAAACAGTGAGGAGGCCGGAGGGCTGCTGCCTTCTGAAACAGCTGATCGGCGGGGATCCCGGGCGTCAGACCCCCGCCGATCAGATGCTGATGACCTATCCAGAGGATAGATCATCAGTTTAAACAAAGTGCAGAACCCCTTCTGCCTCTATGTCCAGCAGAGCTAAAGGTGCTCTGCTGGCTTAGGCAAGACTCGTCCAGGAGGGACAAACACCTGCAGCACACCGTCCCTTGGCAGGAGGTAAGCTGGACTGACTCTGACTGAGCAAACTGGTCCCTAGAGGGAGAGCAAAAGAATAGAAAGAAGGGTCCCATTCTAGGTAGATTAGCTCTGCCATGTCTCTGCCGCCATCTGCTGGTAAACCAGGTATTTTACACTTAAACAGTTACAAAACAAGGAAATGGGAAGACACATGTTGCAGGACCTGGAAATAAGTGCATAGACGACATTAGGTCAACCATAGGCGACAGTAGAGAGGAGATCTCTTTATTTTTATGCAAATAAGCGTTGGACTACACGGTAATTTTGGATCCGACAGGGCAGCCATAGAAATGAATGGGGTCGCGGTGCGACTGGCTTTTTTGCCATTCTGAGGTCACGGAATACAAGAGGGGCTCATAACCCCATCCATCTCTAAGCCTTCCTCCGGGTCACGTGACCTATGCCAGCCTTACCCGTGCTGAGAGCAGCGTCTGAAGCTTCACCTGCTGGATGTGGACGGAGTCCGCGGAGAGAGGGTTTACATGGCCCCTAGGGGCGGAGCATTGCGAATCAGTTGTCGGAAGAGGAAGTGCTGCTCTCTTCCCCACATGGAGTTAACTCTTCATGTCCTGGAACAGCAGCAGCAGCGCTCTATGTTGGATTCTCTGCCTGGTGAGAAGGTCTGTGTTTCTCGGTCTGTCTCTTCATCCTCTGATTTCTTTTCTCTGTTAAATCTGCTGTTTCTAATCCTGTTACTGAAAGGGTTAATTGTGCCACCCCAGCGCTTGGTAAAGGGATTGGGGTAGCACTGGCACTTCCTTTGGGTTACCATGCCTCTGCTTCAGCGAAGGGTCGGATGTGGCGCCTTCTGCTAGAGAAGTAGTAGGTGCAGGTATCAAAGGCGAAGACAAGAAGCGTGCAGTGCAAGTCTATGAACAATTGGCTGCAAGCCTCTGTATGGATCAGGACGGCCATGTCTGCGACTCATATTCCAGGCAAAACCTAGTCTGGATTTCCCTCTCCTTACTGGGAGGAAGGGGGTAGCTCCTGCCTTCACTGGTGACAAGCCCTCCGCCCTCCCCATGGTTTAATCTGTTGTTTCTTTTCAAAATCTCATTTGACGTAATAGTACGTCATGGCAGCAGGTGCGTTCCCGCATTTTGACGTACTATTACGTAATGGAGCGGTGCGCACCCAACCACGGCAGTCCCTGATAGCCGGGCCCCTGCTGTATCCGCCGGCATCGCTGTACAAGCCGATGCCAGCAGATTAACTCCTTCCATGATCAGCGCTGACCGTGACATAGAAGGGGTTTGAGGCGGGTGAGGGAGCCCATCGAGTTCCCTCACTGCTGTGGCAGGGACCTGATGGGTGAGAAGGCAGCCCGATGCCGTGCAGAGGCTGCCCAATGCCTTGCACGGCATCAGGACCTGCCTTCTACGGGAGCCGAGGAGATCCAGCCCCAGGCAACCTGTTAGTCTATGACTTTAAGGCCCCTTTCACACTGGCAAGAATTGCACGCCGGTTCAATGCGTGAGGTGTACGCTGTGCACTCGCACTGAATCCGGACCCTTTCATTTCTGTGGCGCTGTGCACATGAGCGGTGATTTTGACGCATCACTTGTGCGTTGCGTGAAAATCGCAGCATGCTCTATATTGTGCGTTTTTCAACGCAGGCCCCATTGAAGTGAATGTGGCTGTGTGAAAATCGCAAGCATCCGCAAGCAAGTGCAGATGCGGTTCGATTTTCACGCATGGTTGGTAGGTGGTGATTGCGATGGGGAACCGATCTTTATTATTTTCCCTTATAACATGGTTTTAAGGGAAAATAGTAGCATTCTTAATACAGAATGCTAAGTAAATTAGGAATGCAGGGGTTATAAAAATAAATAATTAAACTCGCCTTATCCACTTATCCTCATCTACTTTCTTCTTCTTTTAGGACCCGGGAGGAAAAGGACCCTTGGTGACGTCACTGCGCTCATCACATAATCCATCATCATGGTGATGGGCCATGTGATGAGCGCAGTGACGTCACCAAAGGTCCTTTTCCTCTCAAGTCCTCGAAGAAGAAAGACGACGAGTCGGGCTGCGTGAACAAGTGGATGAGGTGAGTTTAATTATTATTTTTTAACCCCTCCATTCCTAATTTACTTAGCATTCTGTATTAAGAATGCAATTTTTTCCCTTATAACCATGTTATAAGGGAAAATAATAAAATCTACACAACACTGATCCCAAACCCGAACTTCTGTGAAGAAGTCTGGGTTCGGGTCTTGGTACCAAACATGCCGATTTTTCTCACGTGCATGCAAAACGGATTAAAACCCTTTGCACTTGCGCTGAAAAATCTTGCTTTTTCCCCACAACGCCCGTGTGAACCCAGCCTAACAGGCAATGCATTACAATACAGATGTATTGTAATGCATTGCAGAGGTGATCAGACCCCCAAAAGTAAAGTCCCAGAGTGGGACAGAAATAAAGTCTAAAAAAAATTAAGTTTCAAGAAAAAAAAAAAGAAAAAAACACCCCTTTCCCCTGATTTTAGATTAAAAAAAGAAAACACACACTTATAAGGTATCCCTGCATCCGTAACGACCGTCTCTATAAATATATCACATGATCCACCCCGTCCGATAAACACTGTAAAACATAAAAACTGTTTAAAAAGAAAAAGCAATTTTTGTCCCATTCATCACAAAAAGCGATCCAAAAGGCATATGCCCCCCAAAATGGTACCAATCAAACCGTTACCTCATCTTGCAAAAATGAGACCCTACCTAAGACAATCGCCCAAAAAAAAAAAAAAACTATAGCTCTCAGAACATGGAGACACTAAGGCCCCTTTCACACGGGCGAGTATTCCGCGCAGGTGCAATGCGTGATGTGAACGCATTGCACACGCACTGAATCCGGACCCATTCATTTCTATGGGGCTGTGCACATGAGCTGTGATTTTCACGCATCACCTGAAAATTGCCGCTTGCTCTATATTCTGCGTTTTTCATGCAACGCAGGCACTATAGAAGTGAATGGGGCCGCGTGAAAATCGCAAGCATCCGCAAGCAAGTGCGGATGCGGTGCGATTTTCACGCATGGTTGCTAGGTGACGATCGGGCTAGGGACCCGATCTGTATTATTTTCCCTTATAACATGGTTATAAGGGAATATAATAGCATTCTGAATGCAAAGTAAAATAGTGATGGAGGGGGTTAAAAATAAAAAAAATTAACTCCCCAAGTCCACTTGATCACGTAGTTGCGGATCTCTGTCTTCTTCTGTAATGTTGAGCTGCCGGCTAAGAACCTGTGGTGACGTCACATCACATGGTCCAATCACATGGTCCCTCACCATGGTGATGAACCATGTGATGAGCACAGTGACGTCACCACAGGTCTTTTGCCAGGTCCTGAAGATAGAACAGAGACCGGCAGCTATGGAGCAGGTAAATTAACTTTTTATTTTATTTTTTAACCCCTCCATCCCTAATTTACTTTGCATTCTATATTAAGAATGCTATTATTTTCCCTTATAACCATGTTATAAGGGAAAATAATAAAATCTACACAACACCGAACCCAAACCTGAACTTAAGTGATGAAGTCCAGGTTTGGGTAACACATTAAACGCTTTGCAATCGCGCATTTTACCGCAACGCACCCGCATCTTATCGGGCCCTCACACGCAACGCTCGTGTGAAAGAGGCCTAAAACATCATTTTTTTTGTTTCAAAATGCTATTATTGTGTAAAACTTAAATAAATAAGAAAAAAAGTATACAAAAGGTATTGCCACGTCTGTAATGACCGGCTCTATAAAAATGTCACATCACCCCTCTGGTGAACGCTTTAAAAATAAATAAAAACTGCCAAAACAACCAATTTTTGGGGTCACCTTACCTCATAAAGTGTAATAATGAATGATCAAAAAATCATATGTACCCAAAAATAGTACTAATAAAAACATCGTCTTCCTGCAAAAAATAAGCCCCTGGACAAGAAGATGGCCGAGAAAAATATATATATTTTTTTAATATAGAGCGATTAAAAATCATATGTACCCCAAAATAGTACCAATAAAACTGTCACCATATCCCTAGTTTTTAAAAATGGGGTCACTTTTAGGAGTTTCTACTGTAGGGGTGCATCAGGGGGGCTTTAAATGGGACATGATGGCCAAAAGCCAGTCCAGCAAAATCTGCTTTCCAAAAACCATACGGCGCTCCTTTTCTTCTGCGCCCTGCTGTGTGCCCGTACAGCAGTTTTTGACCACATATAGGGTTAACAAAGTTTGTAAAATCAGTTTTGAGTAATTTGAGGGGTGTAGTTTCTACAATGGGCTCATTTATGGGGGGTTTCTATTATGTAAGCCCCACAAAGTGACTTCAGACCTGAACTGGTCTTCAAAAAGTGGGTTTTGGAAATTTTCTTAGAATTTTAGAAGCAATTCTAAACAAAAATTAAGCCTTCTAAAGTCTTCAAAAAATAAAATGACATTTACAAAATGATGCCAACATAAAGAAGACACGTGGGGGATGTAATAAATATTTTATGAGGTATCACTTTCTGTTTTAAAAGCAGAGAAATTGAAATTTTGAAAATTGCTAATTTTTCAAAATTTTTGGTAAATTTGGAATTTTTTCATAAATAAAGGTGAACTATATTGACTTGAAATGTATTGCTGTCATGAAGTACAATGTGTCACGAGAAAACAATCTCAGAATGGTTTGGATAAGTAAAAGCATTCCACAGCTATTACCATATAACGTGACACATGTCAGATTTGCAAAAAATGGCCTGGGCAGGAGGGTGAAAACTGGCCTGGGGTAGAAGGGGTTAAATCCCACATGGAGTGTCCGCTTGTTCTTTTGGTTGCGCCACACCTTTAGTAAAATCCATACAGTCTAATAAGTATTGTGTTTACTATCGCCTGAATGTGATGCACCCAATTTGACGGTCATGTATCTATGCAGCTGTTTTGGAGCTCATGCACACGACCATATGTATTTTGCGGTCTGCAAAAAAACAGATCCCCAAAAATTATGGATGACATCCCCGTGCATTCCGTATTTTGCGGAACAGAACAGCTGGCCCCTAATAGAACAGTACTATCCTTGTTTGTAAGGCTCCTTTCACACCTGCGTTCAGGTGTCCGCTCGTGAGCTCCGTTTGAAGGGGCTCACAAGCGGCCCTGAACGCAGCCGTCTGGCCCTAATGCATTCTCAGTGGAGGCGGATCCACTAAGAATGCATCCGTCTGCCAGCGCTCAGCCTCCGCTCCGCTCAGTGAGCGGGCACCTGAACGCTGCTAGCGTTCGCCTGGCCGTGCGGAGGCGAGCGGATCCGTTCCGACTTTTAATGGAAGTCAATGGGGACGGATCCGCTTGAAGATGACACCATATGGCTCAATCTTCAAGCGGATCCGTCCCCCATTGACTTTCAATGTAAAGTCTGAACGGATCCGCTCAGGCTACTTTCACACTCAGAAAATTTTTCTAAGTTATAATGCAGACGGATCCGTTCTGAACGGAGCCACCGTCTGCATTAATATGAGCGGATCCGTTCAGAATGGATCCGCTCGAACGCTAGTGTGAAAGTAGCCTAATGCGGACAATAATAGGAAATGTTCTATTTTTTTGTGGAACAGAAATACGGACATACAGAAACAGAATGCACAAGGATTAACTATCGTTTTTTTATGGACCCATTGAAGTGAATGGTTCCACATACAGTGCCCACAAAAAACAGAACGGACACGGAAAGAAAATACGATTGTGTGCATGAGCCCTTAGGGGAAGGATTTCCTGAAAAGTGCTGTGGCTTGTTTCAGCAAGTTGATATTGTGCCAGTTTGGCGGTATGGCCTGGTTCAATTACGGCGAGTCGTTTAGTCAACAATTAGCAATCCATACTTCACTGAAATGGGGGGGGGGGGGTGAAAGATGTCGGGCTTTGGTTAAGGTTGATGCTGTCGCAGTGGACATCTTTGCCTAAGCAGCCTGGTGCTGGACCAGGTACCCTCAGGAAGGGCGTTTGTTTCGCCTTTAATGAGGGTTCCTGTAAGTGGTTGAATAATGGTCGGTATCGGCACAAGTGCATGTTTTGTGCGGGCGCAGGCAATCCTCTCAGCAGCAGCCAGGTCCTAAAGAGCAGTTATCCAAAAGTGTTGACACCAGTGAAGCTGGTAGAAATGTTACCTTGGCTCGTGGCATACCCTGACCAAGTGACGGCTAAATGACTGATTTCTGTTTTTTCTGAAGGATTTCCTGTTTCTGAGTTTAAAGGGCCTGGCTATGTTTGGGTGGAGAATTTAAGGTCTGTATTCCAATATAAAGAGGTGGTGAGAGAGAAGTTGTTGATGGAATTACCAGCTGATCGGATTGCTGGCCCATTTTTAAGCGCCGGTCCTTTTGCGGACCACTATTCACAGTAACACCAGCTTCCCTGCCCCTGTATGTGGTACCACTACCACTGTCCCCAAACCAGACTACATTCTGGACTACAACAGGCACATGGGCGGGGTTGATCTTTCAGATCAAGTTCTGAAGCCCTACAGTGCCACACGAAAAACAAAAGTGTGGTACAAAAAGCTGGCCGTGCAGATGGTGCTGTACAATGCATATGTGCTAGTTATATCTAGAGGCCAGACAAGAACATTCCTACAATTTCACGAGGTGGTGATGAAGGACCCCAGTGCTTCTTCGAGATACGGTGCCTGAGTTTTACCAGGGCAACATCCCCCCAGTGAAGTCCCCCAAACAGTGAGGAAGGGAAGGATCCAAAAAAGATGTGTTCCAAAAGGGGGATAAGGAAAGACACCATTTACCATTGCAAAACCTGCCCTGTGCATCAAGGATTGTTTCAGAATCTACCACTCATCCATGGAATAATTTCATACCCTGTAATTTTACCACCTTATATCTCTGATTTAGTCCGCATAGCTTACAGATCCAATTTTCACCAACCACCACATATTAATTTCTGTAAAACACCAGTTTGGTCAAAGGTGCCCTTTCCACCCCTTAAAATGTTCGCACAGGATTGCACTTTCCAAAATGCGGTAGTTTCTGGGGACCTCAGGAATTTTTTACCATGCGACATGAATGCTAAAATCCATGTCTGCTAATTCAGGCCTGCAAATTCCATATTTTGCAGTTTGCCTCTAGAGCCCTGCTGTGCGCCCGTACACCAGGCTACAGGCACATATCGGGTGTTTCCAGAATGGGGAGAAGATGGGGAACACATACTGGGATGCATTTACTCCTCATCCCTTGTGAAAGTGAAAAATTGGGTCTGGTTGTATTTTTTCATTTTCATAGCAGAGTGCTTTCTGCCTTCTGCGAGACACCTGTTTGCTGAAAAGTACCCTTTTCACCCCTTAAGATGTTCGTACAGGGGTGCACTGTCCAAAATGGGGTCACTTCTTGGAATTTTTAATATCTGGGGACCTCAGGAATTTTTTAACATGCAACATGGCACCTAAAATGCATTCAGGCCTGCAAAATTCATATTTTGCAGTTTAAATCTAGAGCCCTGCTGTGCGCCCATACAGTAGGCTACAAGCACATGTGGGGTGTTGCCATATTCAGGGGGAAATGAGTAACAAAATGTGTGGTGTATTTTGTCCTGTTACTCCTTGTGAAAGGAGCCTTTCCTTATTCTGTGAAACACCTGATGGGTCAAAGTGCTCACTACACACGTTAATATATACCTTAGGGGTGTAGTTTCTGGAATGGGGTCACTTTTTGGGGGTTTCCACTGTAGGGGTACCTCAAGGTGTCTTCATATGCGACATGGCTCCCAAAAGCCAATCCTGCAAAATCTGCTGGAAAATGGAAAATCTGAAGAAAAATAAATAAATTGAAATTTAGAAATTTCACCTCCCATTTTCCTTTTATAGGGTTTCTATCACCAGAAATACTGTTATGTAGCTGACTGACATTAGTGATGCGCTAATGTCAGCACTACATAACAGTATGTTTGTTACCTTTCTCCCTGCAACCGTTCTGATAAAATAAGCACTTTTATTATATGCTAATGAGCCTCTAGGTGCTATGTGGGCGTAAAATCAGCACCTAGAGGCTCCGTCCACTCACCCTGTATTCCGCCCAGCTCCTCTGTTCTGCCCGCCCAGCTCTTCTTGATTGATGTCATCAGGCGCGGGATTTCGTCAGCGATGCTGCGAACTGTGACATCAATCAAGAGGATCTGGGCGGGATAAAGGGTGAGTGGACGGAGCCTCTAGGTGCTGAATCTACACCCACATAGCACCTAGAGGCTCATTAGCATATAATAAAAGTGCTTATTTTATCAGAACGGCTGCAGGGAGAAAGGTAACAAACATACTGTTATGTAGTGCTGACATGGGCGCATCGCTAACGTCAGTCAGCTACATAACAGTATTTCTGGTGGTAGAAACCCTTTAATTCTTGTGGAACACCTCAAGGGTTAATAAAGTTTGTAACATCAGTTTTGAATATTTTGAGGGGTGTAGTCTCTAAAATTAGGTCATTTATGGGTGGTTTCCATTACATAAGGCCCTCAAAAATCCCTTTAAAAGGGTGGGTTCACACTAGTGTTAGGGATTACGTTATGGCTTTCTGTTTTATAACGAAAAATAACGGCATCCATAAGACGAAAGGACGGAGCCGTTCTTCTGGCCATAGACTTGTATTCAGGGCTGTGGAGTCGGTAGATAAATGCTCCGACTCCTCAGTTTTTGGTACTTCCGACTCCGACTCCTCTGTATTTATTTTGCAAATGTATTTTATACATTCCTTGAAGGAAAGAAAGGCAACATACAGCTGTTCCACCAAGTTCTTCTAAGCTCTTATAGCAGAGAGAGGTAGTTGGGCAGAAGCTGCTGCCTTCTCCTTTGTGTGCTGATCTTCTGCTGAAGATAGGGCAGTGGGAGGATCCAGGAAGGGGCAGGGGAAGGGGCATTTATTGTAAAACATGATTTCCCTAGTAGAATCCCATAGTCATGTTTAAAGTTTAAGCTAACAATCGAGTTTACGAGTTTGTATAGCCTTAGCTGATGGACAGAAGTTTTTCAAATGGTTTACAGCTTCCGTCTTGAACTATTGACTATCCATTCCCTTTACTTATACAAGTGTCTAGTCCTGCAAAAAACATATTTACGTAATCAGTTATCAGAGAGGCTAGGTTAACCATAGGCGTTGCGTTCCCTGTAACAGCGGAACACAACACAATGGAAAGTATAAGTATTGCCGCTCCTTAACTGTGCGTTGCGTGCCATATAGTGAAGCATATGAAAGCATGCTTCTTCATGGTCACTTAACGTGTTCGCTTTGCGGTAAAGCGATGCACTGCATGCATTGGCCTTTATTCTTACAGTAGAGAAGTAATTACAGGGAATCTGTCACCTGCTTTTAGCATTTTAAGCTTTCAACATTGCCATGTTCAATAAAGTACCTTATTTCCTGCAGTGGTCTTCTTACTTTATTTAGTTTTGTCATTTTGATAAAAAAAAAGCTCTTTTTCTGATATGCTAATGAAGCTCCAAGGTGCCCAGATAGGCGTTTTTTTCCCCTCTCTGGAGCCCAGTGACGCCCCTCTGCAGTGCCCAGCCCGCCTTAATTTGAAGCCCAAGAACGCCTCCTGATCCTGAAATAACCTCCCACAGCCATGGCAAACGGTTCCGCCCCCCTCGCCACGTCATCGTCTACTTTCAAGAAATGCCCCGTTCTTCTTCCTGTTGACCACCAGAAATTTCGCGCAGGCGGTACTGGTGGATCATCAAGCTCCTGAGGGTAACAGCCTTTAAAAGTCTCACTGCGCCGAGCCCAGTGACGTAATCTGAGCGCTGCTGCCTCAGGAACTTGATGATCGTGCAGGCCGCAGGCGGTACTGCGCCTGCGCCAGATTTCTGGTGGCCGACAGGAAGAAGAACAGGGAATTTCTTGAAAGTAGAAGATGACGGGGCTGTGAGGTTATTTCATGATCAGGAGGCGTTCTTGGGCTTCAAATTAAGGCGGCCTGGGCACTGCAGGGGGGCGTCACTGGGCTCCAGAGAGGAAAAAAACGTCCCTCTGGGCACCTTGGAGCTTCATTTGCATATCAGAAAAATAGCTTTTTTATCAAAATGAGAAAACGAAATAAAGTAAGAAGACCACTGCAGGAAATAAGGTACATATTGGATGAAATTACAGGTCATATTCCTTTTTTACAGATATGTACAGCGAAAACAAAGATAAAACGCATATAAACAGTGTAATAATCCTTTCCCTAAACATTTCCCTTCTCCCACTAACCCGGCCCCTTTCTATACAGGTGATGTGGTTTAAAGTTTTCTTTTTATTATAGGTATTCCTGGAGATGCACAGTGTCTCATTTCGGAGTTCATGTGGAATTATTGTCATGTAGTCTCATAGTAGTGCGTCTTTATGTAACGATTGATGATAATTTATGTTATTGGTTTCATAGTCTTATGACAAGACTATGAATCCAATTGATGGTGCTGTTCATGAGTAGTGTAGATGGGGAATATTGTAATCGCGAATTTTTATCGCAAATTTTCCATGCAAATGGTTTTTCAGCTGAAAATCAAGGCAGATTCTGCTCATTTGCATGTCTCTCCCATATGCCCATGTTTATGCAAATGAGTTTACATGACAAAACTGTATAGAAAGGTTATTGAATATTATGTTAGGACAATCAGAAAACTTGTTTTCACCCTAATGATAATGATCTAGGTGTGCAGGTCCACCCAAGCCATCCAACAGATATAATAAGCAACTTTGAGGCTTACTGGCTCTCAGTCAGATGAGAGCTGGTTTGGAATGTCTCATAGTGCACAAGGCTGCCATTGTAAGGTGTATTGACTTTATCTGTCTCATGGATAGATTGTTGGCTTGCACATACCCGGCTTTTGGCATATTGTGTATAGCCTTTGTGTGGTTGTCTATTGTATGTCATAGGTAATAGGAGTCTAAGATGCATCCCGATGTCCTCCCCATGCTGTTTCCAAACCATTTTGGTGGTATTTCCATCAATTTCTAACCTTTTTCTATAAACCAGACAACCTCTCCTCTTCAGAGCAGGGGATGCCTGGTTTAATGCTCGGGTTCTCCTATTCACTTCCATTATACTCTGGTGATCGGTAGGTCCATGGTTGGATTCTAGAAGGCCTATTTCGGCTAGGTTCTTGATTTAGTTGTGGATTAATTTGCAGTATTTGACAGTTTTGAGTTAAAGTGGTTCTTCGAGAATTAAGAAAATGAAAATACTTAAATATTACTTTAGTATAAATATATTCCCAAATACAATTCATTATAATGGTTCATTTTTTTATTTTTTTATTTTTTTAGGTATCAATCATTAGGACAAATAAAATAGCCGCCGTCCTATTAGCACACACAAACCCTGTTCTAATCATACAGCAAAACAAGTTACTTCACAACATTGAGGTAAAGAGCTGCCTCAACCTTTTCTCTGCTTGTCAGGGATTATGATCCTAAATAGAGATGATAAGATCTTGAGCTGAGTCTCTGTAGGAATGAAGTTCATGAGGGGACATGAAGTACAGACAGACAGAATGTGGGGCTGTGGTAATAGAGACTGCATACAAGTGCTGCTACTCATCAGCCACAACCCCACCTCCTCTTTGTACTTCATGTCACCTCATGATCTCCATTCCTTCAGAGATTCATCTGAAGATCATATTAAACTGTATTCAGGATCATAATCCCTGACAAGTAAGAGAGGAAGATGGCGCAGCTCTTTAACTTGGCCTCCTGTGTATTTAGGACAGGTTTCGTGTGGACTTGTAGGATAGCGGCCATTTTATTTTTTCTAATGATTGCTCCCCGGACAAAATGAGCCATTAGTAATTTAAGTATTCTCATTTTCTTAATTTCTAGAGAACCCCTTTAAGTTTATTTCGTACCTAGTTTGTTTTGGCTTTCTTTGCTGCATTACGCATTGGGGAGCTGGTTGCTGCTAGTAAATATGGGAAGCTAGGCTTGTATTTTTTCAGATGTTAAGCTCTCTGTTGCTTCTGTGTTGTATTTTGCTGAGGTCTTTAAAAATGGATCAGTTGGGTCCTGGATCTTGGATTCGGCTTTCTCAGATGCCTGACTCTCTAATTTGTCCCGTAAGGAACGTAGCAAATTGGCTATCAATAAGGCCTTCTGGCTTTGAACCTTTTTTTAATTCATAGAGATGGTTTTCCGTTGACGGTTTTTCAGGTTAATTTGGTACTGAAGCGATGCTTGGTTTTTATGGGTCTTGGTGAGTAAGTTTTCGTTCCATTCTTTTCGAATCGGGGCAGTGACTGAAGCTGCCGTGTTGGGATTAGATGAATCGGTGATAAAGAGGTTGGGTAGATGGAATTCTAACCGTTATAAGTTTTTTTTATACCTGGTTTTTCTATCTATTGAGGTATTTTTGCAGGTTCCCAATTTGTCGGAAGATAGCACAGCGCAGGAGCTATTCTGAAAACTTTAATAAAATTTTTACGACTGTCTAATATTATGGTTGGGGATTTGTGGCCTTAAATGGAAGAATGTTCTTGGTGAGCTTAAGAAATTAAACTCTATTTGAACTACCCCCCAGTTATTTTGTATGTTGCAGGTAATGATACACTACGTGCAGAATTATTAGGCAAATGAGAATTTTGACCACATCATCCTCTTTATGCATGTTGTCTTACTCCAAGCTGTATAGGCTCGAAAGCCTACTACCAATTAAGCATATTAGGTGATGTGCATCTCTGTAATGAGAAGGGGTGTGGTCTAATGACATCAACACCCTATATCAGGTGTGCATAATTATTAGGCAACTTCCTTTCCTTTGGCAAAATGGGTCAAAAGAAGGACTTGACAGGCTCAGAAAAGTCAAAAATAGTGAGATATCTTGCAGAGGGATGCAGCACTCTTAAAATTGCAAAGCTTCTGAAGCGTGATCATCGAACAATCAAGCGTTTCATTCAAAATAGTCAACAGGGTCGCAAGAAGCGTGTCGAAAAACCAAGGCGCAAAATAACTGCCCATGAACTGAGAAAAGTCAAGCGTGCAGCTGCCAAGATGCCACTTGCCACCAGTTTGGCCATATTTCAGAGCTGCAACATCACTGGAGTGCCCAAAAGCACAAGGTGTGCAATACTCAGAGACATGGCCAAGGTAAGAAAGGCTGAAAGACGACCACCACTGAACAAGACACACAAGCTAAAAAGTCAATACTGGGCCAAGAAATATCTCAAGACTGATTTTTCTAAGGTTTTATGGACTGATGAAATGAGAGTGAGTCTTGATGGGCCAGATGGCTGGATTGGTAAAGGGCAGAGAGCTCCAGTCCGACTCAGACCCCAGCAAGGTGGAGGTAGAGTACTGGTTTGGGCTGGTATCATCAAAGATGAGCTTGTGGGGCCTTTTTGGGTTGAGGATGGAGTCAAGCTCAACTCCCAGTCCTACTGCCAGTTTCTGGAAGACACCTTCTTCAAGCAGTGGTACAGGAAGAAGTCTGCAAGGTAAGAAAAACATGATTTTCATGCAGGACAATGCTCCATCACACGCGTCCAAGTACTCCACAATGTGGCTGGCAAGAAAGGGTATAAAAGAAGAAAATCTAATGACATGGCCTCCTTGTTCACCTGATCTGAACCCCATTGAGAACCTGTGGTCCATCATCAAATGTGAGATTTACAAGGAGGGAAAACAGTACACCTCTCTGAACAGTGTCTGGGAGGCTGTGGTTGCTGCTGCACGCAATGTTGATGGTGAACAGATCAAAACACTGACAGAATCCATGGATGGCAGGCTTTTGAGTGTCCTTGCAAAGAAAGGTGGCTATATTGGTCACTGATTTGTTTTTGTTTTGTTTTTGAATGTCAGAAATGTATATTTGTGAATGTTGAGATGTTATATTGGTTTCACTGGTAAAAATAAATAATTGAAATGGGTATATATTTGTTTTTTGTTAAGTTGCCTAATAATTATGTACAGTAATAGTCACCTGCACACACAGATATCCCCCTAAAATAGCTAAAACTAAAAACAAACTAAAAACTACTTCCAAAAATATTCAGCTTTGATATTAATGAGTTTTTTGGGTTCATTGAGAACATGGTTGTTGTTCAATAATAAAATTAATCCTCAAAAATACAACTTGCCTAATAATTCTGCACTCCCTGTATTGGGAAGGTCAGATCACAAGAATTATTGTGGGAAATGAGAAGGGATTTGGCTTTTATGAAATGCATGTTCCCTTCTACTGTCATCGCCTTTTGGCCTCATGCACACGATCGTTCCGTATTTTGCTGTCCACAAATGGCGGATCCTCAAAACACGGAAGCCGTCTGTGTGCCTTCCGCAATTTGCGGAACGGAACAGGCGGCCCATTGTAGAAATGCCTATTCTTGTCCGCAAAACAAAAATAGAACATGTTATATATTTTTTGCAGGGCCACGGAACAGAGCAACGGATGCGGACAGCACACGGAGTGCTGTCCGCATCTTTTGCGGCCCCATTGAAGTGAATGGGTCTGCACCCGAGCTACAAAAACTGCGGGTTGGATGCGGACTAGAGCAACGGTCGTGTGCATGTGTCCTTTCTGAGATAGTTCCCAGACTGGTCTGGTATAGTAAGGAATTAGTATATATCGAGAAAATTCGTGAGAGAATCAATGGAGAAAAAGGCAATGGAGAAGTTTATACCTTAACCGTTAGGCTACCAGCAATGTACATGTACGGCGCTGGTGCGATGTGTAAACATGACACCCGCTCGCACGTGCAGCAGGCGTCATGGCCGGCAGATCTCTGCTGTTTCATACAGCCGAGACCTGTGGCTAATTACCGTGACCGGCAATAATGCCAATCGTGGTAATTAAATGCGTCCTTCCTCGGCACGGCCGAGGCTATAAGCTGTCACTCCATGATCATCAGCTCTGCCTTCCAATGATAGGTATGGGAGGCAGAGAGGACACGGCCGTTGGCGGGTTTTCAGTGAAATTTCAGCATGGCTGTCCGTGCCAAATTCCGCTTAAAAAGCCGCAGCTTGAACGCCCCCTAAGAAGTTTAGAGTCAGACAACGCCAAACAGTAAATGCTGTTACTTGTAATGGAGCTGAGACTGGTTTTGACAGTTGCCTAGGTATACATGGCAGTGATCCCAGGTAATTAAACCCTGGAGCCATTATAAATCCATTAGCATTTAAAGGCGCTATACCCTAGTAAAAATAGCTTCTGTGCTAGTCCAAAGGACATTTAAGGCTTAGTTTGCATCACATTTTTGTCCTACTTTTTACGTATACGTTTGGGGGGAAAAAAGAATACAAAAGTGTAATACACTATGCTTTTCCATCGTGCAGCGTCAAGGAAAACAATAAATGTAAGATAAAAACGTGATGTGAACCCAGCCTAAAATGTATGTAATACGATAATACACAAGGCATAATCATAATGTAAAAGTATGCATACACATACAGAGAAAAACCGGATGGAAACATTAGGCAGATTTGGCAAACTGTCCTTGTTGCCCATAGCAACCAATCCTCACACAGCTTTCATTTTCCAAGAGCAGAATATGGAATGAAAGCTGTGCTGTAATTTGTTGCTATAGGAAACCTATGTTTTTCATGCGTCTCCCTCCTCGTTTCTGTGAGAGTTACAATTCTATGCTGTGCCATTCCTCTATTATTCCTATTAGACATTTAGGAATAAATGACCAGCAGTCTGCAATACGTCTATCTGGGTGTTACTGGTTGGGGCACAAACTAAAGCACTCATTGGGTACTGTCAGCTGGTGCAGGGACATGCCCGCCCGGCCACTGGTAACACCCAGACCTTTATTTCAGACTTTGGCAATTCATAATCTTCAAATAAGAATAGAGGAATGAAACAACATGGAGTCATAAGAATAGATGTTTCAGAATTATTACATGGGGAATGCAAGTAGCTGCCAAAACCGGCATGTCAGGAGCGGTGACAGGTCCTCTGCAAACTTGTCATCTCTTGCTGTTAGGCGACCTGCACTCTTTGCAGATTGTGTACAGTTTTTCTGTGCAAATTTTCGCACGGAAAAACTGCAGCGTAATATAGTACCAGCAAATCTCATGTATGTTTTCCTTTGTCTTCCATGCGGATTTTGAAATACACGGCATGTCAATTGGATGATATTTTTTTTTTTTTTTTGTGGATTACACCCTTTGCAATGCAAAACCGCATCATGTGGGGTTTTTTTGTGCCGAAATGCGCAAAATCTGTGCAGATTTTTCTGTTTGTAAACCTCTTGTAAGCCAAAACCAGTAGTGAACCGTACTCCGAGATAAGGTATAATGGAAAGATTTGTACCTGCTCTATAATTTTACTCAATGACAATACTTTGTTGCACAGGCATTTTTGCGCCATGTTTGACACTTGGGGGCATCGGGCACTGACCACAAATTTACCAACATTTACATCTGGAAACAGGAGTAAATGTTGACAAAAAAAAAATAGCGCAGTCAGGGGCTGGAGTAGTTTTTATACCAGGCACACATACTGCCAGAGTGACGCTTAATTTATTATGAGGCAGACGCCTCTTCATAAATTAAGCGCATCCTCTAGCACAAAGGGGAAACAAAGACCGTTGTAAAAAGCCAATCTTTGTAAATGACCCCCATTATGTTCAATAAAAGACATGACCAGTACAGCCGTTTAGTTACAATGGCCCAGATTTACTAATGTGCGTGTGCAAAAAATCTGCCTAAAAAATGGCACAAATTGGGGAATCTAGGGCTTTAATACTTTTTTCCGACATTCTCGACAAGGGGCAGGATTAGCAGAAAGGGGTGGAGCTTTGTTGGAAAGGAGGCAGGGGAACACAACATGTTGCATTTTTATCTATGTCACTTTAAGGATCAGTGACATAACTAGAACTGACTGGGCCCCACAGCAGATTTTTGAATGCCACCCCTCCAATCCCCTTAACTCACCTCTCTTATCCTCCTGCGGGTGTTTCCGCTCTTTGTGCAACACTGTGTCTAGGCACGGACTACACTGTGACCTGACATCATACAGCGTCCGGTCATAGTGCGCTCCTACGCACACTATATTCCGTCCTGAAGCTGTGCGGAGGCTGTGTGTCCTGTCCTGAAGCTGTGCGGAGGCTGTGTGTCCTGTCCTGAAGCTGTGCAGAGGCTGTGCCCCCCGTCCTGAGGCTGTGCCCCCCGTCCTGAGGCTGTGCGCCCCGTCCTGAGGCTGTGCGCCCCGTCCTGAGGCTGTGCGCCCCGTCCTGAGGCTGTGCGCCCCGTCCTGAGGCTGTGCTGCGTAGAGGAGAAGAAAAGGGAGCGATGAGTAATACCAGTGCAACCGCTTAACTGACTGGAAGCATTATCTTCAGCAATCCAACCGATCAACTGTTCGCACTGGTCCGACTTCGACAGTGCTGTCCTGCGCCGCCGAGCTAAGGGTCCATTCACACGTCCGCAATTCTGTTCCGCATTTTGCGGAACGGAATTGCAGACCCATTCATTTCTATGGGGCCGCACGATGTGCTGCCCGGATCTGGAAATGCGGACCCTCACTTCCGGGTCCGCAATTCCGATCCCGAAAGAAAATAGAACATGTCCTATTCTTGTCCGCAATTGCGGACAAGATTAGGCATTTTCTGTTAAGTGCCGGCGATGTGCGGTCCGCAAAATGCGGAACGCACATTGCCGGTGTCCGTGTTTTGCGGATCCGTGCAGCAGGCACAGTTACATTGCGCCCAGGGCCACAGCCTCTGCGTGCACTATCAGCATTGCGCCCACCTCCCCACCCCTTAGTGCTCGCCTTTTAATGGTTATTTCACTAGATGTGGTGCAGATTGTTTTACAGTCCGCTAAAGACACCGTTTTTGGATGCAGGACAGTGTATGTCACAGAAACCCACAGGATATGGACACTAGATTAGGCCCAGATTAGTTACATTTGCCCTAAAGAAACAGTTTTCAGATTGAGTGCTGTATATGTCCCTGATGTGTATTACACGCACACATTACAGAGACAGTAGATGAAGGCTGGCCCCTGATTATTGAAATTTACGCTAAATAATTTTTTTTCGGATGGAGTACTGTATGTCACGGATGTGTATTAAACGCACACTATAGACAATAAATGTGGCGCTGATTATTAGAATTTTCGCAAAAAGACAGTCTGCAGATGATGCACGGTATATGTCACTAATAGGTATTAAAGAGAAATATCTTGCTGCTGTCAAACACACACACAGTAGTCCTTAAAAGGACTTTTGGGTCTTTTGAAAAGCTTTCTTAGAATAATAACTGTGAATTTTGCTCCCTACACTGCCTTTCCCTTCCTAATCTCTGCTCTCCCTGACTATGACTGATCCGAGCACGTGTCATCGGGTGCTATATAGCCAACATGGCTACTGGCATTACAGTGATGGCAGTACTTACCTGCACGTTTATTGGCTGCTTAGCAGCCGTGAAACGTGCGGGTAAGTGACCCAAGCATAGCGCTCAAGCACATGCGGTACTCGGCCGAGTACCGCCATGTGCCGAGTATAGCGATGCTCGAACCGAACAGGTATTTGGCCGAGCATGCTCGCTCATCACTAATAAAGATAAATCATTATTGATGGAGAAAGGACATACAACTCCCCAGAATATCCACAAATACATGTAATTCACAATAAAAATACTTCATTCAAGGAAACCATAAAATGTATTTCAGTCCATGCTGGTTCTTCTTGTACTGTATGCCTGGAATCCAATATCTAAAAAAAGAGAAAAGATAATTAAACACCACGATACCCAAAATGAAAAAAGACGGAACACATTCAAGGAGAAACATCAGGTAAATAACCAAGGCCTGAAATCTACATTTAACCCATTTGGTCCAAGAGTAGTTAATGATGAAATCCAATGAATTTCTCGTCTTTGTAATGTCAAATTCCTGTTACCTCCTCGGAACACGATCCAATAGCATACATTTTAGATCACCCAGCTTATGTCCAAGTTCTACAAAGTGCTTAGACACCAGAAGGTCTATACGTTTTTTTCCTAATTGTATGCCTATGTTGATTGAAACGGGTTTTGAAATCTAAAGAGGCCTCACCATCATATAGCATGCTACAGGGACACCAAAGAACATAACTAACAAAAGTGGAATCACAAGTCAAATAATGTCTAATGCCGTAGTTTTGACCAATAATGGGGTGTACAAAAGTACCACCCTTCTGCATATAGTGACAATTTATGCAATTCAGACAAGGAAAACATCCAATTTTTTGACTGCGTAAAAACCTTTGTCCTGACTTTTTTTGTGGACCTATATCAGTGTGTACAAGCCCATCTTTAAGAATTTTGGGCCTCCTATAAGACATAAGGGGGGGGGGGGGGAGTATAAATTCTGGTATTATCATGTCCGCTTTTTAACATTGGCCAATGTTTATTAATAATGGACCTGATTCCATAACTTTCCTCCATATACGTAGTAACCAAAGGAATCCTATCACATGATTTTCTCTCAGATTTTTATTTTTTTATTGAAGTTTTGCGTCGTTATGCGATTTCAGCTAAATCTTACATACAAGATACTATCAGCAACTGATATTCCATCTAATGCAATTTTAGCTTCCTTTGATGTTGACCTTATATACATCTATCAGACAATCAGACATTCTTTTGGTATTATTGTGGTGAGGATGGCATTGGAAAAATCAGATTATTCTACAGCTTGTCGGGATTTTATTTTAAAACCTTCTGCAAATGGTGTTGACGTAATTATTTTTTGTTTGGGGATCATTTTTATATGCAGAAGAAGGGGACCGCCATGGGGTCTAACATGGCACCGACGTACGCAAACATGGCCTCCTTCTTAGAGGAGTCATTTATCTGTGTCACACCACGTGTTGAGGTGGTGGAGATTTACGCTGGGTTCAGACCTGAGCGTTCGCGATGGAGCTCTCTGTATGCACGATTGTACGGGCGTTTGCAATCGCGCATACAGAGACAAGCGAACGCCCATTGTCGCGCATTCCTGCTAAAGTATATGTACGGGAACGCGCGACAAGACGCCCCAAAGAAGCTCATGTACTTCTTGGGGCGTCGGGCGTTTTACAGCGCGATCGTACGCGCTGTAAAACGCTCAGATGAGAACCATTCCCATAGGGAATCATTGGCTCTTGCCTGTTGAGCGTTTTACAGCGTGTAGGAACGCGCTGTAAAACGCTCAGGTCTGAACCCAGCCTTACCCTGGGTTCAGACCTGAGCGTTCTGAAACGAGCGCTCTGTATGCGCGATTGTACAGGCGTTTACAATCGCGCATACAGAGACAGGCGTGCACACATTGTCGCGCGTTCCCGAATATCTATGTACGGGACCGCGCGACAAACGCCCAAAAAAAAGCTCAAGCACTTGTTTGAGTGTCGGGCGTTTTACAGCGCGATCGTACGCGCTGTAAAACGCCCAGGTGAGAACCATTCCCATAGGGAAGCATTGGTTTCTCCTTGTTGAGCGTTTTACAGCGCGTAGGAACGCGCTGTAAAACGCTCAGGTGTGAACTTAGGGTAATAGATGAAGACTTTTGATTTGGCCTGGAACAGAACAACAGATTTATTTTTTATTTTTCGTTTCTAAATACTATTGATGCTGACATTACGTTTACCTTGAACTACTTAGTGGAAGAGATTTGTTTTTTGGATACTAAAATTACATAAAAAAATGGATGTTTGTCCACTGATGTTTATGTAAAACCCACAGACAAGAATACTTTATTACGCTTTGATAGCGCCCATCCAAGGGCGATGGTCAGGTCTCTTCCATTGAGTCAGTTCTTAAGGGCTAAGCGGATTGTTAGTGATGATAAACAGTTTGATAATTCATTGAACAATATGGTTAAAGGGGTTGTCTGGGATTGAAGACTTTGTTACATTAGTACAAGACAGACAAACATAAAACATACATCCATGTCCTACCTTTTCCACATGTTTCTCCAGCCCCGTTTTCTTAAAGGGTTTCTACCACTTCGGTGTCACATATTTAGCTGTCAGACACTAGCGATCCACTAGTGTCTGCTCTGCCCAACCATCCTAATATAATTGCTTTTGGGGCAGCCGTTTTGCTAAAAAAAAGAACTTTTATTAATATGCTAATGAGCCTCTAGGTGCTATGGGGGCGTCATTAGCACCTAGAGGCTCCGTCTACCTTCAGAAACTGTCCCTCCAGCCCGCCCATCTCCTCCGGAATGCGATCCTCCTTGTGAGCGTATGTATTCTGCGCATGCGCAGTGAATGTCTGACCGCTTCCTTGCTCAGACATCTCCACTGCGCCTGCGCGATGACGCCATAGTGCTCCGAGGAACAGGCGCAGTGGAGATGTCTGAGCAGGGAAGCTGTCAGACATTCACTGCACATGCGCCGAATACAGGCGCTCACAAGGAGGATCGCATTCAGGAAGAGATGGGCGGGCTGGAGGGACGCGCTGGGCGGCGGCAGTTTCTGAAGGTAGACGGAGCCTCTAGGTGCTAATGACGCCCCCATAGCACCTAGAGGCTCATTAGCATATTAATAAAAGTTCTTTTTTTAGCAAAACGGCTGCACAAAAAGCAATTATATTAGGATGGTTGGGCAGAGCAGACACTAGTGGATCGCTAGTGTCTGACAGCTAAATATGTGACACCGAAGTGGTAGAAACCCTTTAAAGGAAATTCTTCGCCGGAAGTGAACTTTTCTTAGACTCTGTGACGTACCGGGTCCCTTGCGGGATAAAATCATGCGATAGGATTCCTTTGGTTACTACGTATACGGAGGAAAGTAGTGGAATTAGGTCAATTATTAATAAACATTGGCCAATATTAAAAAGCGGACATGATAATATACCAGAATTTATACTCCCCCCCCCCCCCCCCCTCTCTTATGTCTTATAGGAAGCCCAAAAATCTTAAAGATGGGCTTGTACACACTGATATAGGTCCACAAAAAAGTCAGGACAAATTTTTTTTTTATTTTTTTTTTAATGCAGTCAAAAAATGTGATGTTTCCATAGCATCATCACGACGGCATACAAGGAGATTGACCCCTGACCTCTGTAGGGGCAGGAACAGAGAAAGGTTAAATACCCTCCTCCCACCACCAACACCAGTGTTTCCTGTCCCTACAGAGGACAGGGCAGAGAAAGGTCTCCCTGTATGCAGGGAGATGAAGCTAGGAATTCAGCGTGGATACCTTAAGAAATCGCCGGCATCCTGCATGGCGTCCCCCTGCCCTCCCGCGGTCCAGTACTAACGCTGGGCAGGGGTGTGGGGCTCTACCTCGTCCCGATTTTCGGGGCCTGTTCCCCGGCGCAGTCTCCCCTCCGGCATCAGCGGCAGCTGGGTGCGCGCCGGCGCATTGGGCGCATATGTATGACGTCACGCCCGGCGACCCGGAAGTGACGTCAGTGGCGGCAGCATGGAGCCTAATTTAAAAACCGAGGCCTGCTCCGGACAAACGCTCCCAGGATCGGTCCCCCACTGTGCGGTACCCTTACCTTTTGGGAAGAAGCGACCATGTCGGTACCGGAGCGGTCCCCCAGAGCGGAGCCGCCGCCAGCACTGCTAACTGTGAGTCCCCTTCGGGGGTATTTATGAATGGGTCAGGGAGTCTGTTGATCCCCCTCTCCCACGATGATATAGGGGGGGGGGGAGAGGAGGAGGGGGCTCTTGCTCCACGCTCAGTGCAGCTACGGCAGGGCGCAGGCCCCTACATCCACCCGCGTGCCCCCCCCCCCCCACCCTCCTCTTGGTGGGTCATATTCCTTATACTTGCCGTTTCATCTCTTTTAGGCAAAAGAAACCCCGAAAAAGATGGGGAAGTCACTCAAATGTGTCTCCTGCTCTAGTAGACTCCCTGACGGCTACCCCAAAAAATTGTGCAAACCTTGTATCTCAAATATCGTACGGGATGAGGCACCCTCCCTAAAAGAGGAATTAAAAACTATGATTCAGGAGGAGATCCGTTCATCCCTGGCCCACCTGTCCGCTAATCCCCCCGATTTGCCGCAACCAAAGAAAAAGCGGGCTAGATCCCCATCCCCCTCTGATATAGAAGTCGTTGCGGAGGAAAGTGCCCACTCTGTTAAGTCTTGGGAGGAGGGGGAGAGAGTCTCTGACTCAGACGACGATGGACGTAGATATTATTTTTCTACGGAAGAAATATCCGACCTTCTGAAGGCCGTAAGGTCGACCATGGGTGTGGAGGAGGTACAACGTACCCATTCGGTACAAGAGGAGATGTTTGGGGGCCTGAGGGTTAAGAAGACCCGTGTGTTTCCCATCAATGAAAACATTAGGGATATGATCCTTGATGAGTGGACAGACCCAGAAAAACGACTGGGAGTCCCGGCAACGTTCAAAAATAGGTTACTATTTGATCCGGAGGAATCTAAAATTTTTAATGAAATTCCCAAGATTGATGTGCAGGTGGCCAAAGTGAACAAAAAGACGTCCCTTCCATTCGAGGATGCCTCCCAACTCAAAGATTCGATGGACCGTAAGGCGGACAGTCTCCTCAGGAAATCCTGGGAGGCGTCCATGTTTAACGTTAAAACCAATATTGCGGCTACTTCAGTCGCCCGGTCCATGTATCTTTGGTTGGGAGAATTGGAAACTCATATTAAAGACAGAGCGTCTAGGGAGCAGATTCTGGAGTCTCTTCCCCTTTTAAAATCGGCCACGGCTTTCCTGGCGGATGCCTCTGCCGAATCAGTTCGGTTTTCCGCCAGAGATGCAGCACTCTCCAATGCAGCTAGGAGAGCCCTCTGGATGAAGTGTTGGTCGGGGGATAAGACATCTAAGCTAAAGCTATGCTCCATCCCCTTTTCCGGAGAATACGTGTTTGGCCCGGTGCTAGATAAGATCCTAGAGAAGGCCGCGGATAAGAAGAAAGGGTTTCCGGAACATCGCCCTTCCAAACGCCGGTATCCTTTTCGCCCCCCCTCGGGTCAAGAAAAGAGCTACAGGGGAAAAGGGAAATCGGGGCGTTGGAGTTACCCAAAAGGAGGAAGAGGAAGAGGTCAGTCCTTCTCCCAGCAAAAACCTTCAGATAAGCAATGACGGCCGAGTGGGGGGGAAGACTCTCAAGATTCCTGGGGTCATGGGAATCCATCTCCCAGAACCCCTGGATTTCCAAGGTAGTCGGTACAGGCTATCAGATAGAGTGGTCTTCAAGACCCCCAAACAAATTTTCTCTGACACGGTTCCAAATGAACCTTTGGCAAGGAGTCCAGAAACTTCTTCAGATGAACGTAATCTCTCTGGTCCCACCTCTAGAAAGAGGCAAGGGTTTTTATTCAACTTTATTTTTAATCAGGAAAAAAGAAGGTACCTTTCGGACGATCATAAACCTGAAACCTCTAAACAAATTCATCCGTTATCAGAAATTCAGGATGGAGACCCTAACATCTACAATCCCTCTGTTAAGCAAAGACGTCTTCATGTGCACTATAGACCTGCGAGACGCTTATTACCATATTCCCATTCACGCCAGCTCCCAGTGTTTTCTCCGGTTTGCAATCCGGGATATATCAGGAAACGTCCATCACTACCAGTTCAGAGCCCTTCCCTTCGGGATTTCGTCTGCCCCAAGAATATTTACCAAAGTGGTGGTAGAGATGGTTGCCTTCGCCCGAAGACAGGGACTCATGATAATCCCCTATTTGGACGATTTCCTTCTGGTCAGCGAAAGTCGCAGACAAATCAATTCAAATCTGAAGGTCTTTCTCTCCATCCTAGACGACCTGGGGTGGATCGTAAACGAGGAAAAGTCCGTCCTCACCCCCTCAAGGGAGGTTCGTTTCTTAGGGATGATCCTGGACTCCCGAAAGCAAGCAGTGTTCCTACCTCAGGACAAAATATCAATTCTCCGACAAAAGGTCAGGTCCTTTCAAAAGAGAAGATCTTGCTCTATCAGAGAGGCGATGAGCATGCTGGGTCTGCTGACATCTTGTATTCCGGCAGTCCCCTGGTGTCAAATACACTTCAGACCCCTTCAGTCCTGGATACTGAGTGTCTGGAACAGGTGCCAATCCTCTCTAGATCGCCAAGTAAGTCCTCCATCTCGGATTCTGCAGTCCCTGAATTGGTGGAAAAACCACGAGAACCTATCTCGGGGAAATCCCTGGCAGAAGACTCCCCAGTTGCAGGTAATAACAGACGCAAGTCTGTCCGGCTGGGGCGCAAAGGTCGGGGACCGTATATTTCAGGGCACTTGGCCAGATTCGATCAGATCCCAATCATCGAATTTCAGGGAGCTGAGAGCAGTCTGGGAAGCATTGAGGGCGGCAGAGGAAATGTTGTGTCAACATCATATAAAGGTACTATCGGACAACACTACAGCCATTGCCTACCTCTCCCATCAAGGGGGAACCCGGTCCGTAACCCTTCAGGCACTGGCAACAAAGATCTTTGCTTGGGCAGAACAGAAGGTGGCCTCTGTGTCGGCAGTTCACCTGAAGGGGATACTAAATCAAGAAGCAGATTTTCTCAGCCGCCACAGGATCGATCACACAGAGTGGTCTCTAAGTCCAGAAGTCTTCAGGTTAGTGGTAAGGAAATGGGGGTTGCCCGACGTAGATCTGTTCGCCACCAGGGCCAACTCAAAAGTGGAAACATTCTGTTCCCTAAACCCCAGGGACAGGCCTCATACATTAGACGCCTTCGCCGTCCGTTGGCATTGGAACCTATGCTATGCCTTCCCTCCACTTCCTCTAATCCCGAAGGTGGTGCAGAAAGTTCTCCAGGACAAGGTCACGGTGATTGTGATCGCTCCCCTGTGGCCAAAGAGAAGTTGGTTCTCATCTCTCCAGAGACTTTCTCTACAGGATCCATGGCCCCTTCCGGTACGGGAGGACCTACTCCAGCAGGGCCCAGTTCTACACCCAAACCCGCAGTTTCTGAAATTAGCAGCTTGGATCCTGAGTTCCAAACCCTGAAACTTCAGGGACTATCAAACGAAGTTATTGCTACTCTGAAAGCTTCCAGGAAGAAGGTAACGTCAGCGATTTACCTTAAGATCTGGAGACGTTTTTGTTCTTGGAGTGGGGATGAATCGCCACATTTACATAAACCTAACATCCAAAGAATACTGGACTTCCTACAGCGAGGTCTAGATCTGGGACTTAGGCCCTCTACCTTGAAGGTCCAGATCTCAGCCCTGGCTTGTTTTTTTGACCAAGATATAGCCGGTCATCGTTGGATCAAAAGATTCATCAAGGCAGCGACGAGGCTCCGCCCAACGATCACCGCTCGTGTCCCTTCCTGGGATCTGAACATCGTTCTTACAGGCCATACCTTACCGCCCTTTGAACCCATGTCTGACTGTCCTATAAAGTTATGGTCCTTGAAAACGGCCTTCTTAATTGCGATAACTTCGGCCCGCAGAGTAGGAGAATTGCAAGCCCTATCGATCAGGGAACCCTACCTCCGTATTCTAGATGATAGATTAATTCTCCGTCTGGATCCGGGGTTTCTCCCCAAAGTGGTATCAAATTTTCATCGGAGCCAGGAAGTTACCCTACCTTCCTTTTGTCAACACCCTGCTAATGACAAAGAAGCCACATTTCACTCTCTGGATGTTAGACGGGCAGTCTTAAACTATATCTCTGTGACGAAAAAGTTTAGGAAGTCGGACAGCCTACTAGTTCTCTTCGGAGGAAGACTTAAGGGCCAGAAAGCCTCCCGGTCATCTATAGCCAGATGGCTCAAAGAAACTATTAGTCTTTGTTATCAACTACAAAATCTTACATGTCCAGTCCACATTAGGGCCCATTCCACCCGGGCCATGTCCTCCTCTCAGGCTGAGAGAGCTGGGGCTTCTCTGGAGGAAATCTGTCGTGCTGCCACTTGGTCCAGCATTCATACTTTTATAAAGCACTATCGCCTGGATCTTTCCAGATCATCTGATCTGTCCTTTGGGCGGAAAGTCCTCCAGGCTGTAGCCCCCCCTTAACTGATATATTTTTTATATCTCCTTGTATGCCGTCGTGATGATGCTATGGAAAAACCGGAATTAGACTTACCGGTAATTCTATTTCCATGAGATCATCACGACGGCACGTTATTCCCTCCCTTGATTCAATTATTTGACCTACCCAGGTCTCTAGAAGGTATGGAGTAATACCTTTTTTCTTGTTTTTTACTGTTCTCCACCACCGGGTTGCTCTGTGTGATTTTGGAAACACTGGTGTTGGTGGTGGGAGGAGTGTATTTAACCTTTCTCTGTTCCTGCCCCTACAGAGGTCAGGGGTCAATCTCCTTGTATGCCGTCGTGATGATCTCATGGAAATAGAATTACCGGTAAGTCTAATTCCGGTTTTTTCCTTGTCTGAATTGCGTAAATTGTCACTATATGCAGAAGGGTGGTACTTTTGTACACCCCATTACTGGTCAAAACTACGGCATTAGACATTATTTGACTTGTGATTCCACTTTTGTTAGTTATGTTCTTTGGTGTCCCTGTAGCATGCTATATGATGGTGAGGCCTCTTTAGATTTCAAAACCCGTTTCAATCAACATAGGCATACAATTAGGAAAAAAACGTATAGACCTTCCGGTGTCTAAGCACTTTGTAGAACTTGGACATAAGGAGGGTGATCTAAAATGTATGCTATTGGATCGTGTTCCGAGGAGAGGAGGTAACAGGAATTTGACATTAAAAGACGAGAAATTCATTGGATTTCATCGTTAACTACTCTTAGACCAAATGGGTTAAATGTAGATTTCAGGCCTTGGTTATTTACCTGATGTTTCTCCTTGAATGTGTTCTGTCTTTTTTCATTTTGGGTATCGTGGTGTTTAATTATCTTTTCTCTTTTTTTAGATATTGGATTCGAGGCATACAGTACAAGAAAACCAGCATGGACTGAAATACATTTTATACTACGATTCCTTGAATAAAGTATTTTTTATTGTGAATTACATGTATTTGTGGATATTTTGGGGAGTTGTATGTCCTTTCTCCATCAATAATGATTTATCCTTATATCAAGATGTGTATGTGGGATGACTGACCCATATATTATTAGGGACTTTTACTACTTTAGCCCTTGTTAGTACTGACGCCCCAAGTGTGAAACATTCACTAAGTTAGTGGGTGGGATCCTAATGGGGTGTTGGATAACGGACTGTCCCATGCATTGAGTAAGTGTGTGTTGTGACAGATTCCATTTTGGGGGCATTTCATATTAAAGGGACACTGACAGGCCGAATAAGCATAATTAGCTGTATATACAGTATGTATGCACAGGTCTTCTATTGTGTAATAAAAACATATAAGTCTAACCCCTGTCCACCTTATGAATACTGTAAAATGACGTTTTATAACCTGTTAGAATTGCTCGTCTTTCTGCTTCACTTCTGCCCAGGCAGCCTCCCCCCAACCGCCGTTCTGAAGCGCCGCCCAGCTCATCAATATTAACTTCGCTGGGCGGCTTCTGCTGTTCCCGACATTACAAGATCCGGCGCATGCCCAATACAAATCAGTGAGGGTGCCGGGCGCATGCGCAGAAGATGAAATGGAGTCCGATGCCCATAGATTTGTATTGGGCATGCGCCGGATCTTGTAATGTCGGGAACAGCAGAAGCCGTCCAGCGAAGTGAATATTGATGAGCTGGGCGGCGCTTCAGAACGGCGGTTGGGGGGAGGCTGCCTGGGCAGAAGTGAAGCAGAAAGACGAGCAATTCTAACAGGTTATAAAACGTCATTTTACAGTATTCATAAGGTGGACAGGGGTTAGACTTATATGTTTTTATTACACAATAGAAGACCTGTGCATACATATATACAGCTAATTATGCTTATTTGACCTGTCAGTGTCCCTTAAAGCTGACTGAGATTGTCTATTGTTGTGACTTAGGCTACTTTCACACTTGCGTTCGGAGCTCCGCTTGTGAGTTCCGTTTGAAGGCTCTCACAAGCGGCCCTGAACGCATCCATCCAGCCCTAATGCATTCTGAGTGGATGCGGATCCGCTCAGAATGCATCAGTCTGGCAGCGTTTGGCCTCCACTCCACTCAGCAGGCGGACACTCGAACGCTGCTTGCAGCGTTCGGATGTCCGCCTGGCCGTGCGGAGGCAAACGGATCCGTCCAGACTTACAATGTAAGTCAATGGGGATGGATCCATTTGAAGTTAAAACAGTATGGCTCAATTTTCAAACGGATCCGCCCCCCATTGACTTTCAATGTAAAGTCAAAACGGATCCATTTTTTTTGTTCATGGTAATGCAAACGGATCCGTCTTTGCAGATACCAGACGGATCCGCACCTAAACGCAGGTGTGAAAGTAGCCTAAGTCAATGGGGACGGATCCGTTTTCTATGGCACAATCTGGCACAATAGAAAACAGATCCGTCCTCCATTGACTTTCAATGGTGTTCAAGATGGATCCGTCTTGGCTATGTTCAAGATAATACAAACGGATCCGTTCTAAACGGATGCAGACGGTTGAATTATCGGTGCGGATCAGTCTGTGCAGATCCATGACGGATCCGCACCAAACGGCAGTGTGAAAGTAGCCTGAGATGAAGATCAGATCACACTTTATGACCAATTTGTGCAGAAATCCATATAATTCTAAAGGGTTCACATACTTTTTCTTGCAACTGTATGTATGTGTGTATATATATATATATATTAGGGTACAGGACTAAATCGAGTAATTAGACACAAAAAATCCTCGATGCAAATGTTTTGCATTGAGAATTCGTTGTCACGTGACCACGGAGCGGGAGTGAAGCGCTTGCTGTTACTTCCGCTCCGTGGTCTTCCGCTGCGCTCGGAATGCTCACTTTTCCAGCAGCGGGCCTCCGGACACTCCACAGCACGGCCGTGGTCCCGCGCTGCACTTGCCTCCTGACGTACGCACTCCGTGACATGGCGCGCTGTGTGACGTCAGGCGCAGAACAGCACAGAACGATTGAGTGTCGGCGGCGCCCCTGCTGAAAAGGTAAGTTGGTGCGACTAAGGCTGGGCACCCGGAGTGCACAGCATCATAGCAACCAATGACGCTGTGCACTCCGGGTGTCAGGAGGAGCAGGGGGGGAGAGCTGATGGCACAAGGGGGGGGGGGGGTTGTTAGCACAAGGAGGGGGAGAGCATCT
The DNA here is from genome assembly GCF_014858855.1 of Bufo gargarizans. Lineage (NCBI taxonomy): Eukaryota > Metazoa > Chordata > Amphibia > Anura > Bufonidae > Bufo > Bufo gargarizans. The sequence goes on along the minus strand of NC_058084.1, from coordinate 179,509,247 downwards.
GGCACAAGGGGAGGAGATGATGGCACAAGAGGGGATAGCTGATGGCACAAGGGGCGAGAGCTGCTGGTACAGGGGGGGGGGGGAGCTGATGACTCTGGGGTGGAGGAGAGCTAATGGCACTGGGGGGGAGCTGATGGCATCGGGGGGAACTGATGCACTTGGGCTGATCGCACAGGGGGAAACGAAGGGTGTTGGGGACTGATGGCAGGGGGTCTGATAAGGTTTTGTAAAGGAAAACAGTCTATTAATTGTTTTTTTTTTTCATTAGAGTACTCGATTAATCTTAAAAAAATAATCGATAGAATACTCAATTTCTAAAATAATAGTTTACTGCAGCCCTAATATATGCATATCTCCATTATATCTTATATGTATGTTTTTCTAATATATATACTTATTGGTCTCTTATATATGTATATATACATCTATTCTTATGTGTTTAATAATCGTTGGTGGCAAATGTGGGGCTGTGCTCTGGCTGGTGAGCGGCCCTTGGAACCTGCGGTCATGTGATCACAGTTCCAGGGTACTGCTTGCATGCCACGGGGTGCAACTCTAGGGGGAGGATAGAGCGATCATGTGACTGTCACGTGTTCGCTACTAGAAGCCCTCCTTAGTTACCGGCGTTCTGTCAGATTCCTATACCTTGGCAGAATGCTATACCCGGAAGTGACGCGGCCACACCAGAATCAGCTGGAGGAGTGTGTGTGTGTGTGTGTGTGGATCTGCGCAAGGGAACGCACTCAGCTCTATGTGGTGACCCCACCACCCTAATATCTTGCAATCACCTCTGCTATGTGGTATCCCCAATATCCTGCACTCAGCTCTGCTATGTGGTGAGGCTGAACTGCTCCAGGGGTAGGGAGATCTAATGGAATGTTTTGCACAGAAAAATCTACCTACCCCTGAGTGCGCACTCACGGTGTACTGTTTCGCGCATGCAAGTGAAGTAGGTGCTTCTCCCATGGCGGTGCAATTATTTTCACGAATCCAGTGGCTCTACACACACCCTCCTCCAGCTGATTCCGGTGCGGCCATGTCACTTCTGGGTATAGCATTCTGCCAGGTATAGGAATCTGGCAGAACACTGGCGCTTTGACTTATATAGCTTATCCTTGGTAGGAGGCGCAAGACTATGTGCACCTGATTGGGCATCACGTGATCGCATGTTGAGCGATCACGTGATGCGCTTTGAACTCTTGAAGACGTCAAACACATGTGTTGAGTCCATACTGGTCAGTGCTCGCCTCTTGTCCATTATATATACGTTTTTTAATCATGCACCTGGGAATTCATTATTTTAATTAAGTCTTGCACAGTTGGCACATAATTTTAGTTCATTATCAATCATGATATATGATGTATTTTATATAGTACAATTACTTACGCAGATTGGATCATGTATTTGACATTTGTTGCACATGGAGGGGTGATTATTGATATTGGCTTTATATTATAATCGTGCATTTTATGTGATGTATTAATTATCTATTGACCCTTGATCATGGGGAGGGGTATACCGTATTATGCCTGAAACACCATTGTATTTTTGTCACTGCTTGAGAGAGGTTCCACTGAGAGGACCGAAACGTTGCTTTCTGGTGAATAAACGTACCCTTTGCTTTGGATATGCCACAGCGTTATATATATGGTTCTAATAAATTATACATTATAATCAGGGGCGGATTACGTGCATGATAGGCCCGGGGCTGTCTACCCAACTTGGCCACTTGGCCCCTACACCCCCCCCCCCCCCCCACCATTTTATATTATTATTATTTTTTGTATGAAGAGGCTGCGGTGCTTTATGGGCGCCACGGTCTCTCTTAGGCCATATGACATCTTCACACTAAAAAAAAATACCCCAAATTGGGTCCTAAACTGAAAAATTTGGTTGCCAAATTTAAAATACATATAATTGTAATAAAAAAGACATGGAGGAGAATACAGCACCACATACCTTTTACATCCAGTGACATCTCCTGTCATGTAGACCTTCTCTTTCCTCTTCTCCTCCTTTTGACCCAGACCACCATGGCAAATTCTTTCAGCCGCATCTGGTCTCTACAGTTTGTAACACAGACACGTTAGATTTCTCAATTTTTCCATCAACCTCCTCATCCTGGTGTCCCCACAGTGTCATCCTGCCACCCCCAATACTGTGCCCGTTGTGCTCCCCAATGCCCCAGGAACTATACTGCTGAAAAAATAGTGACCCTAATAGACATAATTGGGGTAATTTATCAAACTGGTGTAAAGTAGAACTGGATTTCCAAAAGAGCTGTCAAATATGAAAGGTGGAATCTGATTGGCTGCTATGGGCAACTAAGCCAGTTCTGCGTTACACCAGTTTGATAAATTACCCCAAATGTTCCTATAGTGTCCACAGCAGCTATAATGTCCCCTAGAGTGCCCCCAGTAATAATAACACCCTCTATTGTGCTCCAGGTAATAATCCCTGTATAGTGTCCCCAGAAATAATAGAATTGCCCCTACAGTGCCTCCCCAATAGCAACACCTCCATATAGTAATTTCCACCACACTGCCCCCACATAGTAATCCCCCCCATAGTAATTGGCCCCCACACAGTAATTTCCCCCAAACTGCCCCCATATAGTAATTTGCCCCCATATAGTAATTTGCCCCATATAGTAATTTGCCCCCATATAGTAATTTGCCCCCATATAGTAATTTGCCCCCACACAGTAATTTGCCCCCACACAGTAATTTGCCCCCACACAGTAATTTGCCCCCACACAGTAATTTGCCCCCACACAGTAATTTGCCCCCACACAGTAATTTGCCCCATACTGCCCCCACATAGTAATTTGCCCCATACTGCCCCCACATAGTAATTTGCCCCATACTGCCCCCACATAGTAATTTGCCCCATACTGCCCCCACACAGTAATTTGCCCCCACACAGTAATTTGCCCCCACACAGTAATTTGCCCCCACACAGTAATTTGCCCCCACACCGTAATTTGCCCCCACACAGTAATTTGCCCCATACTGCCCCCACATAGTAATTTGCCCCATACTGCCCCCACATAGTAATTTGCCCCATACTGCCCCCACATAGTAATTTGCCCCATACTGCCCCCACATAGTAATTTGCCCCATACTGCCCCCACATAGTAATTTCCACCACACTGCCCCCACATAGCAATTTCCACCACACTGCCCCCACATAGCAATTTCCACCACACTGCCCCCACATAGCAATTTCCACCACACTGCCCCCACATAGCAATTTCCACCACACTGCCCCCACATAGCAATTTCCACCACACTGCCCCCACATAGCAATTTCCACCACACTGCCCCCACATAGCAATTTCCACCACACTGCCCCCACATAGCAATTTCCACCACACTGCCCCCACATAGCAATTTCCACCACACTGCCCCCACATAGCAATTTCCACCACACTGCCCCCACATAGCAATTTCCACCACACTGCCCCCACATAGCAATTTCCACCACACTGCCCCCACATAGCAATTTCCACCACACTGCCCCCACATAGCAATTTCCACCACACTGCCCCCACATAGCAATTTTCCACCACACTGCCCCCACATAGCAATTTGCCCCCACACTGCCCCCACATAGCAATTTGCCCCCACACTGCCCCCACATAGCAATTTGCCCCCACACTGCCCCCACATAGCAATTTGCCCCCACACTGCCCCCACATAGCAATTTGCCCCCACACTGCCCCCACATAGCAATTTGCCCCCACACTGCCCCCACATAGCAATTTGCCCCCACACTGCCCCCACATAGCAATTTGCCCCCACACTGCCCCCACATAGCAATTTGCCCCCACACTGCCCCCACATAGCAATTTGCCCCCACACTGCCCCCACATAGCAATTTGCCCCCACACTGCCCCCACATAGCAATTTGCCCCCACACTGCCCCCACATAGCAATTTGCCCCCACACTGCCCCCACATAGCAATTTGCCCCCACACTGCCCCCACATAGCAATTTGCCCCCACACTGCCCCCTACATAGCAATTTGCCCCCACATAGTAGTCCCTCTCATAATAATTTGCCCCCCACATAGTAGTCCCTCTCATAATAATTTGCCCCCACATAGTAGTCCCTCTCATAATAATTTGCCCCCACATAGTAGTCCCTCTCATAATAATTTGCCCCCACATAGTAGTCCCTCTCATAATAATTTGCCCCCACATAGTAGTCCCTCTCATAATAATTTGCCCCCCACATAGTAGTCCCTCTCATAATAATTTGCCCCCACATAGTAGTCCCTCTCATAATAATTTGCCCCCACATAGTAGTCCCTCTCATAATAATTTGCCCCCACATAGTAGTCCCTCTCATAATAATTTGCCCCCACATAGTAGTCCCTCTCATAATAATTTGCCCCCACATAGTAGTCCCTCTCATAATAATTTGCCCCCACATAGTAGTCCCTCTCATAATAATTTGCCCCCACATAGTAGTCCCTCTCATAATAATTTGCCCCCACATAGTAGTCCCTCTCATAATAATTTGCCCCCACATAGTAGTCCCTCTCATAATAATTTGCCCCCACATAGTAGTCCCTCTCATAATAATTTGCCCCCACATAGTAGTCCCTCTCATAATAATTTGCCCCCACATAGTAGTCCCTCTCATAATAATTTGCCCCCACATAGTAGTCCCTCTCATAATAATTTGCCCCCACATAGTAGTCCCTCCCATAATAATTTGGCCCCATACAGCCCCCACATTCCCCCCCATGTACTCGATTTATCTTCCCTAATATGTCCTCCTGTGTGCCCCCCCCCCACCAAAGTAGGCACATGAAATAAAAAAATAAAAAATGAAAAGATAAATACTCACCTATGTCCAGGGCCAGGCGCTTTCTCACAGTGCTGCGTCCTGGCACAGGCACGCGATGACGTCATCACGCACGCCTGCGCCAGGATTTCACTACCGCATAGGCCTCAGGCCTACAAGGCCTGAAGCCTATGGCGGTGATCGGCGACGGGACAGGGAGCTATGCGCTCCCGTGCCCTGCCGCAGTATGTGGGCGTTCGGGTCAGCGTTGGGCCCCCCAGTGGTGCTGGGCCCGGGGCTGCCGACCCGAACGTCCCTATTGTAATCGGCCACTGATTAGAATACTCCATTGTTGAGCTAATATTTGCAGCCAGTCTTTTAATGTTACTCTTTTACAGGCTGCATTTAGTGGTTTAGGTAACTTTTGTGTACTGTCCACTAGATGGCAGTAGTCACCATTTTCTCTACCACCTAGTTTTGGTTGTAGTGTACAGTACGGTAATACTGTATACGATATAGGATGGCGCTGGAGGCTACATGAATGTGCAATATTATTCAGGGGGGGAGGGGGGGGGGAGAGACTCCAAAGAACATAATACGAAGTGTAGCATATGAAGACAGACAGTTACAGTATGTCTGTATCCAGTTAGGGACCCTATTAGATGGTTGTGTTGGCTTCTCACTATAGCTCACACTATAGAGCGGCATCCTCAAACTGCGGCCCTCCAGCTGTTGCAAAACTACGACTCCCAGCATGCCCAAACAGCATACAGCTATCAGCCTACAGCAGGGCATTGTGGGAGTTTTAGTTTTACAACAGCTGGAGGGCCGCAGTTTGAGGATGCCTGCTATAGAGGGCCTGGACTGTCTCAGCCTTGTGATCAGTTGAGCTCATATCAAACAATCTGATATGTACTAAAATGCACTTTTATTGGGATCCAGCTGCACAGGGATTTCCTGATAATACTGTGATGACATCACCACTTTCTCTTTGAGCTTTGTGATGGGATTACCCAGCAGGAGGTAAAGCGCATATATCTGTCCTTTCCGCTGTTACTAGTAGACCCACTAAGGCTACTTTCACATTAGCGTTCGGGGCTTCGCTTGTGAGTTCCGTTTGAAGGCTCTCACAAGCGGCCCCGAACGGCTCCGTCCAGCCCTAATGCATTCTGAGTGGATGCGGATCCGCTCAGAATGCATCAGTCTGGCACCGTTTGTCCTCCGCTCCGCTCAGCAGGCGGACACCCGAACGCTGCTTGCAGTGTTTGTGTGTCCGCCTGGCCGTGCGGAGGCAAACGGATCCGTCCAGACTTACAATGTAAGTCAATGGGGACGGATCTGTTTGAAGTTGACACAGTATGGCTCAGTTTTCAAACGGATCCGTCCCTCATTGACTTTCGAAGTAAAGTCAAAACGGATCCGTTTGCACTATCATGAACAAAAAAAAAAATTCTGAACGGATCTAAGCGTTTGCATTATAGGTGCGGATCCGTCTGTGCAGATACCAGACGGATCCGCACCTAAACGCAGGTGTGAAAGTAGCCTAAACATGGTAAAAGCTATAACCCAACATGCATGAATTATTAAAGGGGTTGTCCCACAATTTATTGGGGACATTTTTCAAACCAGCACCTGGATCTGAATACTTTTGTAATTACATGTCATTTAAAATTTAGCATAGCCACTGAGTTATTCACAGAAATCTATCTGTATAACACCACCTGCTGTGGGCCTTTTTTCTAAATTTTCTTTCCAGCTCACCGAAGTTGACGTACATGCTCAGACCCATTCTTCAGCTGTTGCCAGCAGAAAGGACACGTCCCCTGAGCTGCCAGCTTTGAATACATCTAGCAGGATAATTGGAGCAATGATTTTCATTTTTTACATTAGTCATGGGATATCCCCTTTAAGTGGGAAAGATGGAACTGGATGCACGTGTGATTTTCAACCTGTGACAGAGAAAAATGGTCATGGCCTTTCCCCCATCCTTATAAAATTAAAAAGAATGAATGCAAAGACCAGGATTGCTGCTGACGTGTCAATAATATGTACCAAAAGCAAATCTGCATCTTCTTGGGTTTCTACCAGGGTCCCCACAGTAGTCTGGAGATCCAATGTAGTCACCCTCAATCTGTGGTGTTCATAGCTAGACAGCCTCCCAAACTTATTCAGCACTGCCTAGTAGTTACAACACTTTCCAATAAGGGTATGTTCCCAAAGCCTTCCTTATGGATGGATTTCGGCATATAGTCTGTACTCTTATTGGTATGGTTACAGATTATTCTTTTTTGGGGCATGGTAACAAAAGCTGTCTGCCTCGCTAGAGCTGCACTTGTCACCAATTTTGAATTTGGTTTGTCACTTCTCAATATGTGACTCCAATTTAGAGTATTATATATTTTAATGTTATACAAATTAGCTTCTTGGTGCAACAGAGGTGTTGCTGTTGCACCCAGAGGCTCTGTTGAGATTTCTCTGCTAGCCGTGTGCCCATCTCCTTTGCCTGAAGTCTTGTGTCAGTGCATTCGGCGCACACACAGTACATGGCTGGAGATCGCTGGACAGATCTCCAGCCATGTACTTTAATTTTTCAAATCCATCCCTGGCTTTGGCTTGAAAAACAGCATCAAAAACGGCGTAGTAAAACATGCATGCGTTTTTACCACAGATGCAAACGCAGCTGTGTGTACACGCTTAATGTACGTAAGGAATCATATCACTGATAAGAGAGATTGAGCTCAGATCTTAAAATCGTCTCGATGCTTTTACACAAGTTTGCATAAATCAATAATACAGGGCGAATGTAAGAAACTATGTAATATATGTTATCAGAAAAGATGCCTTGTTCTAGAGCAGGGGTCAGCAGCCTCCGATACTCCAGCTGTTGTGAAACTGCAGCTCATACTTCATTCACTTGTATGGGAATTCTAACAATAGCCAAGCAAGTCAGGTGTTTGGAGTTGTACTTTCCCAACAGCTGGAGGTCTCTCTCTCTCTGTCTCTCTTGACCAAGATGGGCTGCCTACTCCCTGAAGGATCCGATTATAACATACGGTAGAAGTCTATGGAGAGGAAAGAAGCAGAGTGAGCAGCTTAGAGTATACAGTTGATATCAAAATTTGAGAACAATTTCTGAACACTTAATTTTTTCAGAAATAATGTAATCTACATTGATCATCATTTGAAGGATTTTTTGTAAGGGGTACACCATGCCATTAGAACACTGTTTTCCAAAATAACCAAAGTATATCAACATAAAACCTTTATTTTTAATTAACCTGATGATCCTAATTAGAGAACAGCAATGACTGAAGGTTACACCAGTCACCAATCAGTATGAAGTGTACAGGCCCTTGCTTTGAATGACTTCAGCACATCTGCGGCCACAGGACATCACTAGTCTCTCACACTGCTCTGGTGTGATTTTGGTCCACTCTTTTTCCAGTCTCTTCAACAGTTCTGTGACTGTTGTGGGTTTCTTGACCATAACTTTGTCACCAAGAATTTTCCAGAGGTTTTCTATTGGGTTTAGATCAGGACTCTGGGCTGGCCAGTTCATTGTTTCAATGTTTTCAGTTTCAAGGAACTGCTTTACCCGTTTTGCTGTGTGGCAGGGCATTGCTGGCTGATTGATGAACGCAAGGAAGGAACCATGTGTTGAAGAAGGTTCTGATACACACTTGCATTCACTCTGGCATGTAGCTGTATGAGAGCTCCTGCTTCAGAAAACATTCCCCAAGCCATGACACTTCCTCCTCCACCTTTCACTGACTTCTTTACACACCTTGGGTTCAGTCTTTCCCCAGTTTGTCGACCGAACATAATGTTTTCCATCAGACCCAAATAAATTAAACTTTCTTTCATCACTAAAATGAACTCTAGACCACTTCTCTGTCCACACAACATGCTCCTCAGCAAAGGTGAGTCCAGCCTTTTGATTCTTCCTGCTAATGAGAGGTTTGGTCACTGCAGAGTGGGCTTTCAGTCCAAATGCTCTTAAAACATCGAGACACTGTATGACGAGACAGATCCTTACCCTGTTCAGTGCTGAACTGGTGAGCAATTCTACCTGCAGTGTTGAAACGATTACCCATGGAGATTCTCTGCATTATCCTGTCCTCTCTTGCATTTGTCTTTCGAGGGCGACCAGCCTTCTTGGGAGACTTAAATGAGTTTGTGATGTTGTAAAGATACAATATTCTAGAAATCACAGATTTGGAACTAACAACTTCTCTTGCTATGGCTGATAGGGTCACCCCTTTGGCCTTCATCTGGACAACCTGCTGCCAGAGGGTTTCAGTCACTTTGGAACGGCACACCATTTTGGCAAAGTTTGTGAAAACTGGAAAGTTAGGCTGCTAGTTTTATAGGGTTTGTCAGATGATTAAGGAAATTAGCACCAGTTGCCAGATTAACACCAATAACTTGCAAGGTATCTGAAAGTGTTCTCTAATTTTGATCAGTCTTCTTTTTCAATTATCTAATTTACATTTTTATTCTGTGCTTTAGAATAAATACAATTTATGAAAATATTTTAAAATACTGCTATTTTACTCATGTTAGGATATCTTCACATAGGACTACACTATGACCTTGACATTTCAGAAATTGTGTTTTTGATCGCCACTTGTATAGTGTTATATCTCACCTCTAATGCTTTATTCATATCTCTACTGCTCAGTACATATGTCTTATATAGTGATTCTGACTGTGTAGTGTACGTATGGGCATGATACCAGATAGTCTCCACCCACCAGTTTGAGGACAACTTAGAATAATAGGTAGAGGGGTACAAAATGGCAGAATAAAAGTCATATACTGGTCAGATATAGTGCTATCACTCATGTTCACACACAACAGCTTATTCTGAAGAGTTATCTGAAAGTTTAGATACTCTTCAACAATGAAACTTCTTTTAGCCACTGATCTGCCTTTCAGCGCGACTGGCCGTATCCTATGTGCACCTCGGCAGGGATGCGATTGCATAATGTGAACCCAGCCTAAAAGGGCTGCCTGAGAGTAGCAAAACAAGTCTGCTCTCTTCCAGAAGCAGGACAGTGGCACTGTCTGTAGAGGAAAAGCAGTGAAAGTATGTGAACAGTTCCCCCTTTTCTTTAGGGTATGCAATAAAGGGTGTAGGAGTGTTGGCATGAAGTAGAAAATGTACAGTATTAGTGTGTCCTTGTACCTCGCATAGTACATGTGTGGTGCAAGCAAGTAGTATTGTAACTGCCACAGGCATCTGTGATTTTACCTTATTTCTGCTGATGCAGCCACATTATAGGGCAATTACAGTAGAGAAGACAAAGTGGAAGACGCTGGTCCAACCTGTTTCTGTGAAATTCACTGTAAGGATTAGAACTGGAGACATGATGTTCTTATGAGCATGTATTGACATCAGTAGAAGAGAACTTGTTGAAAGATCACATTGAATCTGAATTATGTTGCCTTGTAGGTTACCGACTACTAGACTTTAGTAACCACTTTCCTTTTTGCATGAAGTAGGCTAGGCTCTGGCAGACTGTCTATAAAAGTCCTAAAATAATAAAAGCTCTTCATCAATCTTCACTGTGATGCAGCGTGATAATGGTAGACATGTACAAGCCCTTTTGTATTACAGATTATTCAGCAGCTCTAATGTTATGTAATCGGAAACAGTAGAGACTACCGGCTGTCTCCCCATTACTGATCATCCGAGTGCTTTCCGCATGTCTATGTCCGCTCCGCAAAATGCAGAACATGGGCCCATTGCAGTCAACGGGCCTGCCAAAAAAATACGGATGCAACACACAGCATTTCTTTTTGTTTATTCTATATGCTTGTGCTTTTAATACCGTGGTTTGCACTCTGTTCAGTGTATTGGGTGTGCCCCCTGCATCTGGTTTCTTTATTCTATATGAGAAACATCCCAAGTTCTTCTTTTTTTTTTTTTTTACACTGACCAAGTTCTCCCAAGGGGACCAGTTTTCCTTGTACAAGGGGAAACCATCTTTCTTTATATACCACCATTTATCAATAATCCTAACCCGGTTACCAACATATATTCATTCATGCACACTAGGAACTGACGAACACAACATTTTCTGGAAATAGTCAAACGAGCCAAAAATAATACTTTGTATATCATTTGTTTATTCATCTTTGGAATCAATAATCTGATTCATACTACCCAGAATGTAAGTGTACAATGATTTCTGAAGGTGAAGTATATAAATATTGCCTGTTATTTCAATGAAAGTATCCCAAAACAGTTGGGTCTTTGGGCATCCAACATCTGGGGAAATAAAATAAAAAAATCTCTCGGATCCACACATTCCTTAACACAGAGTGTGCAAAAATGCTTGTACATAACCTCATCATCTCTCGCCTAGACTACTGTAACATCCTCCCATCTCACATACTGTATCCTTCTCCTTTGCCTTGTAGCCCTCACAGTCGGGGTCCTCTCTCCCTCTGTATCAGTTTGCAACTCATCTTGTTCATACTTATTGTGCTTGTTTTTTTTTTTTATTATGTATACTGCTTTTCATATGTACAGCGCCATTGAATGAATGGCGCCTTAATAATAAATAATATGCAAAGGGAGTCTGAGAAACAATCCTACCTAGACATTTAAAGCTTCCTTGATACTCCAGCCTAGTAAGATTCCCTGGGTAGAGAAGATTTATTCCATTTAATAGTAATCCCTGAATATCTCCTGTACTCCCTAAAAAGGTGAATAAGCTGGTTAAGTGATAAGTTTGTCATTGGCCTAAAGGGAACTTTTGTCCTCACGTTTTATGCCTCTGTTTGACGTATACGTTAGAAAAAAAGGATACAAAAATGCAACACACCACGTCAAGTAAAAAAAAAGTAAAATTTTTTTTTTTCTGACAATGGAACCTTAATGGTGAACGGATGCCACTGTAGGGCCTCAGTCTGAAGCATCTGTTTAAAGTATTCATTTTTTGTATATGTTAAACGGATGGGAAAAATGTGATGTGAACCCAGTGTAAGCATAACCACATATTTACAATGTGTCAGTGGGGCACTGGAATCTATCAGTGAGGGCACAGACTCCTAGTGGCTACAACCCTCCTGAAGGTCTCATCCAGCTCTATGGTTCTCACTTTTTCAGTCAGTATTTACAGTATATAGTAGTTCCAAGGGGCTCCTCGCTTTTACATGGACAATAACAGTACAATAGGCCCCTGGTGTTCAGCTCAGAGTCTCTCCTCATTTGCAGTCGCCACACTCTCTCTCATGGATCTTAGTACAGGAGTCCTCATACCCCACCTAAGCCTCCAAGCCAACTGTTTATCTGAAGGGCTGACATACAGGCCAGGGTGTTGGCTCCTCTTTGGTCCAGCATCACTAACCCTTTCTGCTTCTTTCTCAAGGCCCCAGCTCTTCTCACCTGGTACTTTGGCCACTGCCTGTACTAAGTTTAAAGGGGTTGTAAGTTATTAGAGAACATATCCTTCTGTTCTTGTCTTCATCTATTCATCCCCTGCTACTTCCAGCACCGTTGTTCTGATCCTCCCCACCGGCTGGAATGATGGTGTGCCCATAATCTCAATGTGACCGCTCATCCTTAGGTTGTCCTTGAAGATTGCAGCAGTTTATGGCCCCGTCAATCTAGGGCCCTGGTTGAAAAAAAAGGCACTCACTCTCTTCTTTATTCCATACCTTCCACACCAAATAAATGACACCATATATTCCGTTTGTAAGTGGCAACATAAATATATTAAATTTTTTTGACATGCGTGACTTTAACATGACTATTACAATGAAGGCAGGTCCACAAAGCAGTGCATTCATGCATAGAAACAAATAGGTAGCGTGTTTGCTGGTATATTTTCCCCATTTCAGATCCTCCAAGCAAATGATCATCTGCAACTACTGAAAAGAGGAAAGAAAAACAAGCGCTAGGTAATCCTAGCCATGTTCTTCACAGCATAGAGAGATACAAAGCCCCACAAGCACACTCCATTGACTTTCAATAAGCAGTGAATGAATTCCAAGCGCCATTGTGTAAAAGATAAAGCCCAAGGCTTGTAGTAGCCTATACATCCGCACACCTTCCCTTATTGTGAAGAATACCTGTTTTGGACACTAAATTAAGTGTGCATTTACCTTCTCAGGGTTTCCATAAAAGTATTGGGACAAGTTCACTTTTTATGCTTAGGAAATGATGCCTGGAGATTTCCCTGATCCAGCCAGACAGAATTACAAGGCTAAGCTCTGGAAACAGAAAATACAAAGTCAATTGACTGAAGCACAGAAATATATTATACTTCTTAATCCTTATTACAGCTGCTGATCCCATGTCTGGTTAGCGAAATTCAGTTCTGTGCATATTCCAGATTAGTGGACTTTAAACCAGCCGGACAGACTCATTAACACAGTTTCAAAACTGCAGAATTTAGTTTGTCTGGGTTACCCATTAGACCAAGATCGGAATCGCCAGCGATATCGGGGATTTCTCTTGACCTGCTTTCTTCAGCTCAGAGAAGATAAAAAATGTAAGGGTAAGGGCAACCACCTAAACGGCGATGAAGGGGGGGATCTATTGTCAACCCCCCCCCCCAAAACGCGTTGAGCCCACCTGTGATTTTAAGAAATAAAAAAGAAAGCACCAGAAGTACTGGATACTGCTGTGTTATTCCTACTACACTACAAACGATCCTGACGGAGGAGGTCGAGTGCTTAGGTGTCTTGCGCTTTATCCCTTGGACCTCCTCCTCAGAGAAGTAAGTTAACTGTTTTGATTTTAAGTAAATTCTTTTGATTTTATGGAATTTACCTTCATAGAAGGAACTTCTATTTTATCTCAGCCAGGTTCTTTTAGGCCTTGTGCATTATCTACTCATTTATTTCATTCATTCATTACTTTATTCATCTCAACAATATTTTAGTTCCCCCCCTCATGGATCAGATCTAGTTTGTTGCCATTTAGGTGGTTGCCCGCCGATTCCCACCCCCCCCCCCCCCCCCCACACACACATTTTTTATTTTCCCTTTCTTCTGATGAGGTAGGTTTTCCTATGCCTCCAGCCACCATAGGCAGCCTTGGTTTTTGATCCTCTAAGTAGGTTCTTTTATCTCCTATCCTCCTGTCCCCCCTCTGGCGCCCTGCTGGTTGTCCTAAGACCCTCTACTTGGAGGTTCTTCCGACTAACACTCTTTTTACAAAATATATATATATTTTCTCATTCTATCTTCTTCAGCTCATGACACCCTCATCAATACCTGGTGCAAAGTCATGATCATCTAAACAACACTTCACCTTTGGGAATACAGAAAACTTCTAGACTACCCTAGATCACCAGATACAGGTAACTAGGCATTGTAAGATGGTGTTATTGGGGTAGTTTATTATAGTATTATGTAGTACTGAGTTGGGCTGATCTGCATGTTCTAAATGTTTTAATTGGTCATAGTATAGTGATATTATAAAAAAAAATTGCTTTGCATATTGCTATTACACTCTCCTAAATGGGTCCTGGAATTACTCAAGTCAATTTTCTGGGGCCCAGAAAGCTCTAATCATAAAACCCTTCCTGTAAGGCCTCATGCACACAATCATGTCTGTTTGGCTATCCACAAAATACGGGTGCGGTCTATGTGCTGTCCGCTTTTTTTTGTGGACCCCATGTGTTCGATGGGTCCGTGGTCTGGATTTTACGGACATATTCTATCTTTTTGTGGAACAAACCTATAGATATAGAAAGCACACGGATGATCCATGTGCTTTCTGCATCCGTATTTCCGTTCTACAAACACATAGAATGTCCTGTAATTGACCACAAAATGCAGATAACGGACTCCTTTAAATCCACGGGTCCGCAAAAAATGCGGATGCAACAAGGACAATATCCATATTTTGTGGATCCGCAATTTGTGGACCACAAAATAGATATGGTCATGTGTATGTAGCTGAAGTGGAAAACCACCGATGACAGAACAAACACATTAATGGATGGTGGAGAACATGTCCGTGATTCACTGAAGTATGAACAAGGCCTTACTGGAATGCCACAACTCGGCTGGTATATTGTCAAGGACGGACTGGAAACTTAAAGAGGCCCTTTCGCCGGTCCTGACATTATCACTAGCTGGCAGTGTAGGGCAAACTAAAGTCATGTTACAGAACTTACTATGTTTTCTTTGCGCTGCTCTGTTCGGCCGCTGTGCCCCCCATATTGGTTTCCCGCCTTGTATGTAAATTCATACCATCAGTACAGGGAGGAGGAGATGACCCTGTTTCTCAAGGGGCGTCTCCTTGGGCTGTGAGCTGTCCAATCGCAGCGGAGAGTGTCACAGACAGGGAGGAAAAAAAGCTAACCTTCTCCCTGGATGTGACTTGGTCCACTGTGATTGGACAGCTCGCAGCCCAAGGAGACGCCCCTTGAGAAACAGGGTCATCTCCTCCTCCCTGTACTGATGGTATGAATTTACATACCACAGAGTAAACTAGAACAGGCGGCACAGCGGGCGAACGGAGCAGCGCATACAGAAAATAGTAAATGCTCTACCATGACTTCACTATGCCATACACTGCCAGCTAGTGGTCAGTAATACCATAGTGCAGCACAGAATAACTGCCATGTTCTGTCCTCCAATTGTCTCTAGTATGGATATGGAGCAGGGGGCTCAGAAGGTGAGATGTGGACCACAATACCAAGCTAGCCCTACCTTCAGCATACTGGACTTTCTCTAATAATGACACCTATAGTTTCCCCAGTAGTATGTAGCCGGCCAGCGGCAGTGAGGAGGGATTGGGTGGCCCTATGTACATTTGCTCACCGGGAAAATTCCCTGTATATTGGGATCCAAGAGATGGCTACATATTGCCATTACCATTAGTAGGTAATTACAGAAGGTAGGTAGTTAATGGTACATACTGTGATGTCCGGTTTACTTGTACCGTAGAACTAAGCCCTTACCGTCTGGTTGTGCATAGTTGTGCTGTATGGGTCTTCTTAGAGCACAGAGGCTACCGACGTGTTGCATAATTAAAGCTGCGCCTACATTCTACAAAAAGTTATATCTACTGTTGTAAAATATGTGGAATGAATAGCAAGATTGTCATTTACAAACTATGCATATGACTGTAGTCAGAAGATGAGCGGTTGTATGATATCTGGTGTTCTGTGCTACAGCTATAGTTTTATGTGCCTACAGGCAGTCATTGAGGTTTGCGTGTGTAGCTCTCATTCTGACTAATTTTAGAAGGAAGTAAGGAGGACCGTCAGGGTAAGGGATCAGCACAGAAATCTGCTGTGTATCCGGAGACATAGGAGCATATACTTCAGGCAAAGGAAGTGGTCTCCTGCGACTCACCGCTGTCTTACATGACTCAAATATCCTATGTCCTATATCAACTAGATCTGTGTGTTTGGGCATCTGCATTCTCCTGTAATTAATTGTTAGCGGACGCTCAGAATCTGAAACCATGCTGCGGTCTCCGTTCTGTTAGAAACAGCAGTCCTATTGAGACTGGCTGAAAGCCTGTAGACCACAGCTATGAACATAAAGCCCCTCACACCTTTTATTTGGTCGTTTCTCAGCACTGACTGTGAGAGGGTTAAAATGAAGACTGGTTTGGAGTTTCACATGATTTACTTACATGTAACCTTAGACTAGACAGTCAAAAAACGTGCCAGACTTTTCAAAGTGGCCGATGCTGGATGATAAATGTGGCGCACCTTTACATTCCATCCTTTAGGTGGCTTGCTTCATGCCAGGATCTTGCACTGAACTTTGCTGCAGTTTTGGCGCCTCTTTTAGAGGACCTCTCACCCCTCCAGACATGTCTGTTTTAGTGACTACTTGCATTCCCCATGTAATATCAATTCTGGAGCATCTATGCTTATAACTCTATGTTGTGCCATTCCTCTATTATTCCTGCTAGAAGTATTATGAATAAATTGCCAGCCGTCTGCAATAAAGGTCCAACTGGGTGTTACCAGTTGGGCATGTGTCCTTGCACAAGCTACCTCTGGCAGCACTGATTGACTAGTGTCAGAATGTGCAGGGACACTCCTAACTGGTAACGCCCAGATGGACCTTTATTGCAAACTGCTGCCAGTGCATTCATAAACTTCTAGCAGGAATAGTAGAGAAATGGCACAACATATTCATAAGAATAGATGCTCCAGAATTGGTATAACATGGGGATGCAAGTAGTTACTACAACAGAGGTGACAGGTCCTCTTTAAGCCATGCCACCTCCAACCCCCTTGTCGGACAAGGCAAAATAAATGTGGATCACATCCTGTATGAGTCAGAATTCAGTTGCATTTGCCGTAATAAATGCTCCCCACTGTTTCTACGACCAGTCCTGCCCCTGACCGTCCCACGCTGCACACTTGCACTCCACGGCTAATGCTAAGGCTAGTTCCACACATGCAGTAAATCTTCCGACAGCCTGTTCCGGCAGAGGAACAACCTCCCAAAGTTCACTGTATCAGCCCTAGCCGGATACTGCTATTCACCACCAGACCCCATTGACTATACTGGGATCCGACTGGTTTCCAGCATGAGTGCCGGGTTTCGGCTGGACAAAAACTAGTGCACATACAGGTTTTTGTCCGGCCAAAACCCGCTGCTCATGCCGGAATCCGGCCAAATCCCATTATAGTCAATGGGCTCCACTGGTGCATGGCTATATCCGGCTAGGCTGGATATGGCGAACTCCAGCAGGTTGTTCCTTTGCTGGTCTGGAACTAGTCTTACCATCATCCTCTGAAAAATGCCGTAGACGTGCCAGTAGCATATAGCAAAGGTGCAGCCAGGTCCTCTGTGATACTGAAGAACGAAGAGATCCTGCAAAGCCTAGTTTGGTGGTTGGACTTGTATGAAATCATTCAGGTTCTGCCCTGCAAACTACACGTATGCAGAAGATGTTCATGAAATGGTCTAAAATGGACTCAATAAAACTTTGAGTCCCGGTGCTCCAGGATCACGTCCATGAACATAAGTGATCTGGCCTACTCATGTATACCATTTGTACACAGTTTAGCAATATTGGGAGTCTGCAGCACGAATGGACCCTGGTGTATAGGTGACTGCACACAAACAGGAAACCCATGTAAGAGTATTGACCACAAGTTCCTGAAAACTCAGCTTACAGGAAGTGGTACAATGCAGACATGAAGATTTCCGGAAAGGCACAACGAGAAACCACACAGTCATGTACACATAAAACAGCTACAGTGCAGAAAAAAACAGAGCAAGGTAGGTGAGGTATGAAACTCATATCTATCAACAATATACTCAGCAGCTCCATGTGAAAGGCATATCTGACCCACAGGCAGTGTCCTCAAAGCCATGGCACAGTGCCCCACTAGCAGAACCAGAGTGCCTTCAGACCAACCTCAGTCCCAGTGCCCCATGAAAGGGCATCTGTCTGCAGCAGATTTTTACCTATGAAACTGGCTGACCTGTTACATGTGTGCTTGGCAGCTGAAGGCATCTGTGTTGGTCCCATGTTCATATGTGCCAGCATTGCTGAGAAAAATAATTTTTAATGAGCCGCTAGGGCCAGCCAGTGAAAACATGATGGCCTGGCAATCAAAGTGCAGAAGGCGTGGCAGGTGCAGAGAAAGCAGATTCTCTAGGTGTAATGGCAACACCCCCATTGCTCCTAGAGGCTCATTTGCATATATTAAAACATAATTTTTCTCAGCAATGTGGGCACATATGTAGATGGATACAACACCGATGTCACATCATCCTGCTTGGCCCTGTGGAGAGAGAACAGAACCTCTAGCCAGTTTAACTATGTTCCTTATGACAGAAGGCCTATAAGAGTTACCCCATGGTTAATGTAAAAAACTAAAATAGGACATCATATAGTACATGATAATCTCTCTCTAACACAGCTAGAACCAGCCTCGTACATCACATGGATCCAGGGCCCCCCTTATTCATTGCTGAAATTGTCTTGCTTCATTTATTTCAAGCTGGCAGCTCCAGGGGTGTGTCCTTCCTGCTGAAGCTGAGGTGGGGGGGGTGTTCTGATGCAGTTCTCTCCCGGTAGCTGTCATAGCTTCTAACAGAAGATAAGGCTGGCAGTTGAAAGATGGAACTGAGCATGTGCAACCATTTCAGTGAGGTGGACAGGAAAATAAGGAAAAGAATAAACAACAGGTGGCGCTATAGATATACCTCAGTGGCTATACTAAATTAAATTGAACTACATGCAGGTACAAAAATAATCAGAACCAGGTGCTGGTTTGAAAAATATAAAAAATATTTTTCTTGGGACAACCCTTTCAGGCCCATTTGCACGAGCCAAACAGGCATTCATAAGAATTGGCTTGTGGAGACACCGCATTGATACGCTGACAAACAAGCAATGAACAACCTAAAAATGATTGTTGTTGGCAGCACATCTCCTCTTCTAAACGCAAACTGTGTGGGGAATGAACGATCATCTGCCCATGTAAAGGCCCTTTTAATAGTGGCCCAGTCGTCTTGTTGTATTGACAGTCAGTTCTTGTATAAGGACCTTTACTGCCTCTGTCTACCGGCAAAGCCCTGAGCAGGTTCCAAGGAGCCACAGGCTAGTTGGAAAACACGGTATCTTGTTTCTAGATATTGCAATCGTGAAAAATATTTGATTTGTTGTTCAAACAGTATAACTATTCCTTGTGACTTGGGCAAATTGACAGTTTGAAATCTTCTCTGTTCTTAGATGACCTACAACAGTGGTGGCGAACCTTTGGCTCGGGTGCCAGAGGCGGCACTCAGAGCCCTCTCTGTGGGCACCCGCACCCTGGAAAAAGTCTAAGGTGTGCCAATATGCCTTAGACTTTTCCTACCATTCATCAGTGCAGGGCGCGCTATGAACAGCACAAGCAGCGCACTGTAGGCAGGCTATGATAGCTAAATGATATTGGATTGTAGTATTCAGGTTTAATTGCCATGTTGGCACTTCGGGATCCATAAGTGGGTTTTGGGTTGCAGTTTGGGCACTCCGTCTCTAAAATATTCGCCATCACTGACTTAGAATGATTGATATCAAAGTTTCTGAAGAGTCTGACCCTCAAAATAAAAAGGACTTCTACCCTTTACAGATCTTCCCTGCGCAGCAATGCGCCAGCTACCCACTGCACAGGAAACTAAAATGCAGTCCTATGTACTTGAATATAGCTGTATTGCCATTCCTTGCACAGCAGAAGCCCAGGAGACCTAGTTTTAGGATAGGTCATCAGATCAGTGGGGATCCAACACCCAGAACCCCTGCCGATCAGCTCTTTGAGAAGGCTGCAGTGCTCCAGCTTACCATGGACAGCGCCATCCGTTGGATAGCTTGGTATTACAGCTCAGCACCATTCACTTGAATGGAATTTAGCTGTGCTTAAGCCACACTAGCGAAGACCATGGCGTCACTGGCCTAGAAAGAGGTCCTAGGTGTCAGACCCCTGCCTATCTGATATTGATGACCTATCCTGGGGCCATCAATATCAGAATCCCGGAAAACCTCTTTCATTTGATGGATTTTGGAGGTCTGGCAGTGTTCACAGAATATCATGACATATCCTAGCTATATGTCATAGGATTATAACATGGAAATACCCCCTGAATGGTGGCGTGCCCTTACTTTTTGGAATGACTGTGTTTTTAAGGTTCTCTCTGCTAATGAACTAAGCACAGAATGTGAAGATGAAAGAGAAAACGAGGACAAGCTAATGAGAAGACTGGAAGTAAAGACAAGATTGATTTAAAAACATCTGAACGAGTCACGAGATTGTGGATGCAGAACATACTTTTCGGTACATTCTGTTACCAATATGATAATGAATTGTGAGCTTACTCTTCTTGACATAAACCTTGGTCAGCACTTTGAGCCCCAGATCCTTTCAGCGGAGCTCACTAAACGTATTTACCACTGTCTCTTTCTCTTGAATAAGCCGGCACTTCTTATTCGTAAGACGCTAGCTTCTTCTCTTTCCCAGAGACACTAGAACAAGCTTCATTTGCACTTTGCATCCTCATTAAAAGAGCTGATCTGATTTCCTCGTTGCCAGCAATGGTTCACTGCTTACAAGGCTCTTTACATGCCGCCTTTCCGTGAGTTGTATGAAGCTTCAGAGCCATCCATTGTGCAGGGTTTCTATAAGTTGAATAAGAAGTAAATAGTAGATTGTTTTTGAGTTATTAGTCCGAACAACAAGCCTGGTAAAAAAAAATATATTGCTAAATGTTTAAAAATTTGTAATAAAACATGAATGCTAAATGAGCGCTAACATTATGATATAATATATACCGTAAGACGCACCTGACCATAAGTCACACCTAGGTTTTAGGAGGAGAATAAGAAAAAAAAAATTTTCATTAGACCAGCCAGACCCCCAATGTTAATAAGACCCCAATGTAAATGACCCCCAATGTAAATATGACCTCAGCTCAGACCCCCATTCAGAATTCAGATCAGACCCCCATGCCTCAGATCAGACCCCCATACCTCAGAGCAAATATTTTTTTAAAAAAACTTACCTCTCCTGCTCCAGGCGCCACTGCTCCTGGGATACAGCTCTCTTCTCATGCTCTGCACAGTCACACCACAGCAGGTGGCCAAGGACCAGGAAGCGGCGAGTGCAGAGCCTGCACCGCTTCCCATTCCTCTGGTACTAATGAGCACATAATGGAAGCGCTCATTAGTATTCGCCCCATAAGACGCACTGACATTTTAACCCCATTTTGAGGGGAAAAAAGAGTGTCTTACAGGGTGAAAAATACAGTAATACTGATAAAAGGGTTGTCCTCTTTGTACAATCAGTTGTTGTAATGATCACAGCGTGTTATACTGCTGGGAAAATGTGTGCATTCTGTTTCCCTACAGCACCACCAAAAGACAAATGAAGTATTGCTTCCAATTAAAATCATATGCCAGGTCCTCCAGAGCATGAGATTCAGGGGCCTTTTTCCAGCCAGTTCTCAGCACATTTGTCAGGTAGTGGCCAGATCTCTGCTGAATCCCATTATAGACAATGGGATCGTCCGGGAAGGCGGTAGTATCCGGCAGTGCCGGATTTGGAGAACTCCACTACAGAAATGGGTTCCACCAGGAAGGCAGTAGTATTCGGCAGTGTCAGATGTGGAGAACTCCAGCAGGCGTGAAACTAGCATTAGAGAGAATTTCCTAGTAAGGTATTTACATTTTTATTTTATAAACCGGCCAACCCCTTTTTAAAATGAAACTCTCCTGACATGTGTGTTTTAATATCTGTTTGCACTCCCCATGTAATACCAATTCTGGGGCACCTATTCTTATGACTCTGTATTATGTCATTCCTTTATTTTTCATAGAAATTATGAATGAATTGCTACCAGTTTGCAATGAAGATTCAGACTGATGTTGCCAGCTGGGATGTGTCCCTGCACAGTCTGACGCTGGCATCCACTAATTGGATAGTGTCAGGCTATGCAGGGACTAAAGATGAGCGAAGTTTTGAAAAATTTATTTCAGCAACTTCGCCGAAGTTCGCCCAAATATTTGACGTGTTACGAATTAATTTGCCACGAATCACTATAAATCAGATATACCCAGACCACTCTGCCATAGGGTATGGAAGACACGGAGCAGCCGTTCTGCGTGCAGGTTGTGGCCATGCTGCGGTGAATAACCATGCAGACAATTAGCCCGCAGCTGCCTTTCATTTAATAATGAAGACCGCACTGTATAGTGTTTCTTCATTGTTACTGGCCGCGCAGCACCTTTAATGCTGTTTCTGGTATGGGGTTTGGCTGGTTAGGTGGGGGGCAATATTCATATTATTGCTGTTCTTGTCTGCAATTTCCTGCAAGTTATTTGACAGTAAACACAGAATATTAATCAGCTCTGGGATACCCACTTCGCCAACCCCAGCATTCTCCTGCCCTACAGGTGGGAGGCCTTCTTCTGCCATCTGCTTTTCCTCCTTTTCCACATCATCTAATATCGATGAGATATGTCAGCAGGAACATCCAGCTCCTCCTCTCTCTGTAACTTGGTGTCTTTTCTAGGACATAGAGACTTTGATGGTTTGGAGGAAGTAAAGGCAGAAAAAGATGAGGATGGTCATCATTAAGACCTGGCCCCCCTAAGGGGGTGCAGACTGGATGGTATTGGTTGGCACATTGGCACTGGAATAATAAAGGCTTTCATATTATTGGTATTGAATTACATTTAGGGCTGATGGAGGAATAAGTAAAATGTAGGAATAAATAAATAAAACCGACACAGAATAAGTCTCCCTGCACTGTCCCGTCACTCTCCCTGCACTGTCATTCTCCAATATTCTTCTATTAATAATTTTCAGCAACACTGTCCCTAAAGCATGAGCGCTTGCCATGTCTCTCCCTATGCTCAGCTCACAGGACAATGGCAGAGACAGCACGGGATGAGGGTTTTATAGGGCTGTGACATCACAGGGGATTGGTTGGCTGCACAGAATTATGTGTGAACTTGTGTTCCTGGGCTTCTTTCACTTTGTAACACGTGCAGCCGCCATTTTAGGAAAAACTGATTCATTACCTACCACAAAGTGCAAGGAAATTCGGACTTGTTGCAAATTGAAGTTTTCCTAAACTTCGACCAAATTCCACTTCGAATGCTCAGCTTCACTCAACACTAGCAGGAACACCCCCCTAATTGGTAACACCCAGCTGAACCTTCATTGCTTACTGCTGGCAATTCTTTCATAAATTCTGACAGGAATAATAAAGGAATGGCACAGGTGAGGTTACAGAGAGGTTCCAGGTCCGCTTTAAAATGTGTACTGCGCTCAGCGCCTGTGGCTCACTCATGGATGTGGGATACACCAATCTAGCTTTATGCACTTTGACACTTCTGTTTTAATAGAGTTTTTGTTTTTTTATGCATGAGGCTCATTGTGTGGATCCAAATCTTCATTTATATCACTAAGCAACATCTTAATGAAAGTAAGTTGTTAGAGAGGTTGTCCCATGAAAAATCTTCTACAGTTTTTTCAAACCAGCACCTGGATCTGAATACTTTTGTAATTTCACGTAATTAAAAATGTAGCATAGCCACTGAGTTATTCAATAAAATGGATCTGTTTAGCACCACCTGCTGTTTGTTGTTTTTTCTTATTTTTGTGACCTGACTGAGATGGCCGCACATGCTCAGTTTCATCCTTCAACTGCCTCCTGAGCTATGATAGGGAGAGCTGAGACACGCCCCTGAGCTGCAGTAGAAGAGACACTCCCCTTGAGCTGTCAGCTTGATATACACTCACCTAAAGAATTATTAGGAACACCATACTAATACGGTGTTAGACCCCCTTTTGCCTTCAGAACTGCCTTAATTCTACGTGGCATTGATTCCACAAGGTGCTGATAGCATTCTTTAGAAATGTTGGCCCATATTGATAGGATAGCATCTTGCAGTTGATGGAGATTTGAGGGATGCACATCCAGGGCACAAAGCTCCCATTCCACCACATCCCAAAGATGCTCAATTGGGAAAACATCCCCCACACCATTACACCACCAGCCTGCACAGTGGTAACAAAGCATGATGGATACATGTTCTCATTCTGTTTACGCCAAATTCGAACTCTACCATTTGAATGTCTCAACAGAAATCGAGACTCATCAGACCAGGCAACATTTTTCCAGTCTTCAACAGTCCAATTTTGGTGAGCTTGTGCAAATTGTAGCCTCTTTTTCCTATTTGTAGTGGAGATGAGTGGTACCCGGTGGGGTCTTCTGCTGTTGTAGCCCACCTTTTTTTCCCATTCTGACATTCAGTTTGGAGTTCAGGAGATTGTCTTGACCAAGACCATAACCCTACATGCATTGAAGCAACTGTCATGTGATTGGTTGAATAGATATTCGCATTAATGAGAAATAGAACAGGTGTTCCTAATAATTCATTAGGTGAGTTTAAATCTAGCAGAGGAATTAATGGGGAGATCTCTGGATCCATGTGAGGTACCAGGCTGGTTCTAGCTTTGCCAGAAAGAGTTTGTCATGTACTATATGTGCGGCGGGCTCGACCGCGGCCAGGAGTCCCCTTTTAGTAACGGAATAGATATTTTGTTATGCCAGTTGCAGTGAAGCAACAACGGGCACAGGGCCACTTTTAGTGATGTGGTGGTACCCAGGTGTAGGAATGCCAAAGTGGTGTAGGGTGGCCTAACTGTCACCTAATGGTGGTACACTTGTCACGGTGCTCCTACCTGGATACGCTGGACCCTGGGCGATGTTGTCCGACACAGAGTGAAGGGGATGAAGAAATAAATCGAGTCCAGACTTTGTAATGAAGTTAAAAAACAGCTTTACTTTAATAAACTCTTCTCCAAACAGTTTACAAACTTTGTCTTGGTTTCCAGCAGGCGTTGGCATGAACTGTGGCAGGCAAACTCCTCTCTGCTTTATCTGTTGCTCCTTGACTCTGCTGTGCTGACAGGATAACTGTATAACTTTTCTTTCTCTTTATGCTGTACTTCCCTTTCTGTAGTTGGGTCTCTAACTTTATCCAGATAATACTTTCTTCCTGGCTTTTGAGGCCCTTGCCTTTTGGCCTCCAGATCCAGCTGAGCTGAAGGTGCTCAAGCTGGCCGAGACGGGGCTCGTCCAGCAGGGACGGACTCCTGCTTTCCTGCTTCCTCCCCCTATCAGGGAGTAAGCTAGACTGACCTCTAACTAACTAGTCCCTCCCTCTCTTAAAGAGAGCTAGAATGGAAAGAAGGGTTCCATTCTAGATAAAATAGCTCTGCCATTTATAAATAGATATGCACAGTGTGATGGTCCTGCAATAAATACATATGATGACATTAGGTTAACCATAGGAGATAGTAGCAAGGCGCAGAAGTGGTAATGCCACTCTGGGGGGGTTACATACCCCCTTACTTAAAAACCAAGCCACCTTCGGCTTGCGGTACCAGGGAAAAGGTACTGCATGAAAATACATATACTGACATAGAAGACGGCTACCTATAGGCTGCTGCCTGAGTAGGGTGTCTAACGACGGTTTTCGCTCTTGCAGCAAACCAATCAAATATATATAAAGTATGTGTGTGTGTGTGTGTGTGTGTGTGTGTGTGTGTATATATATATATATATATATATATATATATATATATTATTTAATGCAATACTCCATGACGTGGCCATAGTCGTATATGGAGTGTGGGGTTGTCATATACTGTAATCCCTCCACATGCTATGACACGCCCGCAAACAGAAGGATGGCTTCATCCTGTATTCCCTTCCTGGCACCAAGGTCTTAAAATGCTTTACGCTTCGTCACCTTGATGACTCACCAGGTAGCTACACACTTCCTCTAGACTTGGCTAAGCACAAGACCTAGGGCTATAAATAACCTTGGCTAAGCACAAGGTCTTAAAACATATAACATTTAGGAGGATGAGGCGATGCTCTCCAATCTCTCCAGACACGTATTAGCAGCGGGTTACATTTGACGATGTAAGACCTGCTTGTGACTTATCACTTGGTTCCCCCCGTGTAGCAATACAATACAATGCCTAGGCTATCTAGCTAACACAAGGTAAAGTAAGAACCATTAGTATTTAGCATCCTCAGAGGCAGTCCATAATGAGCAATGACTATGTTAGAGATGCTTGTGACGTGCCAGACGTCCTCAGAGGCAGTCCATATTGGCCTGTACAAGTAAGGTACTACCTAACTGGCTAACTATGTAAAGTGCAGAGTCCATACAAAAAATGCATATATTCACATTGTAGCACCTGAGAATACACATAATGGGTACAGTACACTTGAATGTTGCTGAAAATGTGAAAAGGATTAGTGCAAATATTTAATGCAATTAGATAAGGCACATATTTAATGCAATTGGGTAGTGCAATAAATTCACATTAAAGTCTCTTCTTCTTTGGTGGCGGATGAAATGCACCAAACGGAAATCAAATAGTGCAAACAGTTCCTTGGTACTCCACAGGAAATAACGTAATGTCATTTGTAATCCAAATGAGGTAGTAAAAGTAATTTGTAATCCACATAAGGCAATAATGTCATTTGTAATCCACATGGGTAGCAATAAAATATCTGTAATCCACATGGGCATAAGTATTGCAGCACAGGTTATGAGAACCTTTTTAAGCAAATGGGTCCCCAAATAACCTGAAAAGGGGGGGGGGGGGGAAGGGAATGGGCGCTGTTGAGTGCAACTTGGAGGTAGATGATAGTTGGGGGAAGTCCTAACTAAACGTGACTATCCTGGTGAGGACTAAAAACAAAGGGCAACCTGAAACATAAAAACAATGCCAACAGGCCCTTACCCTTCAGGTCCAGTTATCGGAGTGGCTCCCAGAAGTCCTGTTTTTTCTTTAAAGGGAGGTGTTGAAGATGAGCTCTTCAGAGGAAGGATTTCAGATCCTCCTCGCTGCTTGAGCTGGAAAAGCTCATCAGTGGCCGATTCTATTTTTTGTAATCCATCCTGGCTTGGGTGGTGGAGGACCACTGCCCTCATGTGGTGAAACTCAGAATTGACCGGGTGGTCACACAAACCTTCTGTTTGAGGGGTCCGGAATCTCCTGCCAACGCAAACGGGTCCAGAATCGGGTCCTTGGGCTGGGGTCTGTCCCAAACTCTGATGGTCCAGTCCTCTATAGCTCAGCAGTAATTCCACATAGTTTGGGCTTGGGCTGTTGCTTCTCTAGACACACCCGGATTGAGGCCTTCAAAAGAGTCATGCTTTCTGGGCAGCGGAGTGGAAACTGCTTTCCCTTTCAGCAGCCGCTGTACCTGGGAGACGAGGATTTTTTTTTCTTCAGGCGCTACCTTCATCTCGGGCTCCTCATCACCCCATACAAGGCCGCGCCCAGTCTGGCTGGTGAGGACGCGCCATCTTGCCTTCTCTTCCTCTGGCATTAACTGGAGATGAGGAAGGGGCTTCAGGGGAGGAGCTTCCACTTCCTCTCCTTATACTGCTGCCGGTGGGCAAGGCTAGACTTTCCTGCTTTACATGGGGGCATTCCTCTACTTTCCCGCTCCAACTGGGCAAGAAAAAACTGTTCCATGGTATGTAAAAATGGCGGATTAACCCTTCGGGTGCCGGCACGCAGGGTTTCGCACTTGCCGCTCCACAGTAGATGCATTAGAGTCATTTTTAAAGATATTTTGGTAAATTCTGTAGACATTACAATCCAAGGGCACACAGTAACGGAATAGATATTTTGTCATGACACCAGTTGCAGTGAAGCAACAACGGGCACAGGGCTACTTTTAGTGATGTGGTGGTACACAGGTGTAGGAATGCCAAAGTGGTGTAGAGTGGCCTAACTGTCCTTTTAATAGTGTTGCACTTGTCTCGGTGCTCCTACCTGGATACGCTGGACTCTGGGCGGTGCTGTCCGACGCAGAGTAAAGGGGATGAAGAAATAAATTGAGTCCAGACTTTGGGATGAAGTTGAAAAGTGGCTTTACTTGAATAAACTCTTCTCTAAACAGTTTAAAGACTTTGTCTTGGTTTTCAGCAGGTGTTGGTATTAACTGTGGCAGGCAAACTCCTCTCTGCTTCATCTATTGCCCTCTGACTCTGCTGTGCTGACAGGATAACTGTATAACTTTGCTTTTTCTTTATGCTGTACTTCACTTTCTGTAGTCGGGTCTCTAACTTTATCCAGAGAATACTTCCTTCCTGGCTGAGCTGAAGGTGCTCAAGCTGGCCCAGACAGAGCTCGTCCAGCAGGTACGGGCTCCTGCTTCCTTCCGCTAGCAGGAGGTAAGCTAGAACGACCTCTAACTAACTAGTCCCTCTCTCTCTTAGAGAGAGCTAGAATGGAAAGAAAGGTTCCATTCTAGATAAAATAGCTCTGCCATTTATGCTGCCACCTGCTGGTGAACCAGGCATATTACACTTAAACACAAACCGTTGTATGGAAATAGATATGCACAGTGTGGCGGTCCTGGAATAAATACATATGATGACATTAGGTTAACCATAGGAGATAGTAGCAAGGTGCAGAAATGGTAATGCCACTCTGGGGCATTACATATGATCTCTGAATGTAATTTTTTACATTAGTCGTTGGATAACCCCTTTAAGATTTTTTTCACCGTTTTTATTGTATTAGATATGCATATTACTTCTCGCAGATCTCCTTAAAGAGTTTCAGTCAGCAGATACATGTACCTTAGGTTCCCAGTGCGCGGGAACAATCTGTGCGGTTGCTGCAGACGGATCCAGACCCATTCAACTTGTGGAGACACAGAGAGAAATCCCATGGAAGAACTCTGTAGTGGCTCTGTGGGGTTCCATGCCTCCGTTCCACACCACATCTTCCAGATTGCAGACCCATTCAAGTGAATGGGTCCGCCTCCGTGATTCGGTGCACAAACGGCCATTTGTGGGCCGCGATACGGGGACGGTTGGGCTACGACTGTGTGCATCAAACCTTAAGGTCATTATCATTTTCCTGACCAGGCAGGCACTTCCGCTGAATTTGCTAAAGAGATTTTTGGGCTTAAGTCTCACTCCTTGCCTGCTCCTTTTTAGTAGATACGCCTTCACTGCAGATTTTGTCTTCCAAAAATCAAATATACAGATAACGGAAAGTCTTATTTTCAAACCCCGGCAATCACGTTCCTGTATATCTCTGCAGGAAAAATATTCTACAGAAACCTTCTACATAGTTTGGCCCTCGAATTTATAAGATCAACCAAATATAAAGAAGTCTTCCACCAACAGTAGAAGACCCTCGGGGTCATTTGACCTCAATTTGGTTAGACCAGAAAATCTCGCATCATTGTCTAAATATCTCATGGACCTCATTTTCAGGCATATGATAAAGCATTTCTCCTCGCATGTAGAAAACTGGGGCATTTGCCTGTTGTCTGCATTTGTGAGCAGCATCTAAGAGGCTTATTGGCAGATTGAACAGCTGACAAGTGAATCTTTTAAAGCTACTCAGAATCCCAGAGCTTTTTCTGAACATACTCTGGCATAAATTTCAGAGTTTTTTTTGGAATGTATTTCATTCAGTGCAGAACATGCAGGTGAAACATACAAGTAATAAAGACTCTAAGGGGAGCATTTATTAATCTATTTATGCCACTTTTATGGCGTAAATAGGCCACAAATTTTGTCGCCCACTATTTGTGCAGCAAAATTTGTGACATTTCCCCTTTCACTCCACTTTTCAGAAGTGGTGAAAAAAGAGGGCCCACCACATTTATCTTTCTTCACATAAATTTTGTGGTGTGAAAAAAAAAAAATTCTAATTAGTAAATGTTTTAAAAATTTTTTATATTTTTAATTTTCCATGTCACTATCTATATCTAAACAAAAATCATACATTCCTTCAGTTTTCACACTGGCCACTAAGACTAATAATAGGCGCCACTTCTTGGTCTGTACAGATTATTTTACTGCAGTTACCTGCTTATGTGTCATTCTAATCCTGCCTGTAATGATAACACCTCTGTGTACAGATAAGACAGCATCCACCATTCACGATAGGTGATTGTCAGAGCTTCTCTATTCTTTCCTTGTACAATGACCTCTGCAAAGGTCACAGAGCACGCCTAGAAAACTCTCCAATAGAAGACAATGAGGTCCCCTACTGACCATTGTGTCTATGGCCTATGGGGCTGCCATAAAGCAATTTTCTGAATGCTGTGTAAATGCTGTTAAGAACCACTCAGACAAGATGGCCGCCCCCATAATAAAAAAAAATCTACAATTAGAAAATAAAAACAGATTAGAAAAAAAGGAAATGTGTTGCTATCTGGTTTTAAATGGAAAATACAATTTCCTTTAAATCTACGGCAGCTAGGAGGCTACTGTAAATTTAACATTTTAATACTGATAACTAGAGATGAGCAAATGTAATATTTTGAAATTCGTTCACACTTGTTTTACTGGTAAAATGTGAATTGCGTTATGGATTCCGTTACCACGGACCATAACGTATTTCTATGACGGAATGCATAACAGAATGCCTTTAGAGGCTTTCCGTTATTCATTCCGTCATAATAGAAGTCTATGGGCTGCATAATGGATCCGTCCGGTTTCCGTTATACAGGAGAGGACTACCCTGCATAACGGAAACGGGACAGATCCGTTTTGCAGCCCATAGACTTCTATTATGACGGATTGAATAACGGAATGCCTCTAAAGGCATTCTGTTATGCATTCCGTCATAGAAATACGTTATGGTCCGTGGTAACGGAATCCATAACGCAATTCACCTTTTACCAGTAAACTAAGTGTGAACGAATTTCACAACCTGTAATTCGCTCATCTCTACTGATGACCTATCCTCTGGGTCTGACACCCGGGACCCACGCTGATCAGCTTTTTTGGGAAGGCATCCTGTGAGCGCCGCTCCCTTCTCGCAGCTCACCAAGCACAGTGCTGTACATTGTATATCAGCTGTGCTTGGTATCACAGCTCCGCCCCATTCACTACCATGGGGCTGAGCTGCTCCTAGGCCGTGTGACTGATGAACGTGTCATCACTGGCCTAGCCAGCTGATCGGCGGGGGTCCTAGTTGGCGGACCTGATATTGTTGATATATTTTCGGACCTGGGGATACCTAATATTGTTTATTTTTTTATTGTTAATATATTTTTATATGTAAAATAGGGAAGGGGGGTGATTTTAAACTTTTTTTAAACTTTTTATTTAATAACTATTAGCCCACTTAGGGAGCTAGAACCTGGGATCTTTTAATCCCTTGTGCTATTCACCCTAATGAAGATCTATTAGAGTGAATAGGAGTTTCACATGCTGTGTGCACACAGCAATAGGGAGCTTACCATGACAGGCCTGGATGGCTTCAGTAACGTCCAGGCTACCATGTTAACCAATTGGAGCCCCGCAATTTCACTGGTGGGAGCCGCAGCTCTCTGCCTGACAGCACAGGTGCCACCATCAGGGTTAAATGATTGCCGTTCTCCGTTATTGCAGCCAGGTGTCAGCTGTATGATACAGCCGACACCTGCCGCATATGGAGCTGGCCCACTGCGCTCATACATTAACTCAATCACCGTGATGTACAGATACGTCATGGTGGTTGAACGGTTGAAGTAGGCCATACACATTAGCTTAATGCCTTCAAAACCTGCTGATTGATTGGGAAGATGGGTTTGCATTGAAATGGAGAGCTATTCAACTGATGGGTTCTCATTAGTGTTAAGCAAACTTGTGTTTTAAGTTCGGCGTCTAAAGTTCGGGTTTGGGTTGTCGAAGAATCACGTTATGGATTCCGCTACTACGGACCATAACTGAATTTAGAATCCATAACGCGATTCTTCGATAACCCGAACTTTAGATGCCGAACTTAAAACACTAGTTCTCATCCCATTTTTGTCACCCTGTTGGGGGGAAAAAAGGTTACAATAATGCTTTTCTATCCTGCAGTTAACGTATATGTTTTTTTTTTACTATGGAACTCTGTGGTGATGGATGTCACTGTATAGCATCTGTCTGAGGCATTCATTTAACGTATACGCTAAACGGATGGCAAAAATTTGATGAACCCAGTCTAAAGCGTATGGCCAGCCTTAGACCACAATGGTACATTCACTTTAAATTGTAAAACTCAACAATGTATCTAGCACGGCTTTATGTAGAATTTATCCTCCTCAGTTTCTATCCTTTGTTTGGCCCATAAACTTATTGGGGGAGATTTATCAAACTGGTGTAAAATAGAACTGGCTTAGTTGCCCATAACAACCAATCAGATGCCATATTTCATTTTTTTTTGAGTTCCATTGGAAAATGAAAGGTGGAATCTGATTGGTTGCTGTGGCACATTAAGCCAGTTCTATTTTCCTTCAGTTTGATAAATCTCCCCCATCGTCTAATTCCTGACATGCACACAGGCATATACTCTAGGCACAACTTCATAAGAAGCTTATTGACCTATTAGTCCACACAATCAGGTGTCTCTAAAGGGGTTGCCTGAGATGATCACATTGCTGGTCTCTCCTCAGGCCAGTAGTTTGAAGAAGCCACGGCACTGCGGTCTCTTCCTTGGCCTGTGACATCACATTCATCGGTCACATGGCCTAGGAACAGGGATGGGACTAAGCTGCAATTCCAAGAACAGCCGTTATCCAATGGACAGCACTGTGCTTCGTAAGCTGTGAAGGAGGCCATGGTGCTCTCTGGAGTGTCGCAGCCTCCTCAAACAGCTGATTGGACCCCACCAATCACATATTGATAGGCCATCAATATGAAAATCTCGGAAAACCCCTTTAAAAAGTAAAAGAAAAGAAAAAGCATGGAAAAGTACAAACCTAATAAATGTTTGTAGGTAAAATGCACCTCTGTGATACACACAGTTTATTTTTATTGTCATGATCATGGGGTTAAGAATGAACTATGCTGACCAGCCCTATCATAAAGCAAATTCGTAATGTTATTCATTACGATTGTCTCCCACAGTAGACTAAAATTAGGCTACATGGCTTTATATGAGCGCTTTGATCCTTGCACATTACAAGCATATTCCTCTTTTATGGCAGCAGCTTTCATACCGCATGTGTGGGAGTGACATTCGTTAGGTTTATTAATGTGTTTCTTTTGCTGCACATTCCAGACTGTATTACTCGTGATCTGCTTAGCTTACAGGTTGAAAGGCTAGTAAAGAACCAGGGAGTTTTAAGCACTCGCAACAGGAAGCTTGCCATTTTCCAAAGCCTCAGGTTTCTGGTAACCAAGCAAAATAACCTGTGTATGCAGCGAGCCTCTTGAGGAGCTGGTGCAGAGGATTCGAGTGGTAGTGGCCCTGATGAGATCTAGTGTTCTGTCACGGTGTCGTACCTAGAAGGAACCAGGCAGAGAGTGTTGAACTAAAAACTTCTTCCTTTACTGAATGCAAAGACAGATAGCAGCACATTCTTCAGCAGTTTGTGCAAATTACAGTTTCTCTCCGCCCAGATGATGGTGTATGGTGACTGGCAATGTGGCAAAGATGACACGCTCTCTCTGGATTCCTTTCCCTACGGCTTTACTCTGGCACCTGTGACTGTATGTGTCAATGATGCAGGTTTATAGCTATGTCTGTCATGAACTCCTGTGATGGTGTCTGATCCTGTTACGCACCACATTGCAGCGAAGTCTCCATAGCTCAGTCACTTGATCACTCTGCTGACTCTAGTACGCTGTAGTTTGCAATTTCTCTTTGGCTTAGGATCCTGCAGTCTCCCTGGGACAATTACGTCCACCTAGGTTAGCTGCCTCTGTGATCCACATGGCCTCTAGGAGCGGGAAATGGATTGTGTGCTCCATCACTCCTCACTCTACATTCTTAGACTTAGACTCTCCCTAGCTCTGCCCCACCCTTAGAAGGAAGTTGGACCAACCCACTTCTCCCAAGATGGAAGGAATGTAATGATTCGTTCCATTCCTGTTGCCAAACACTGCCAGCTGTAACCCATCTGCTGGTGAACAAGGCATATAGCATGTGTGACATAACATGCATATTACAAAGCATTACCTCACAAACCAATTGTAGTACCCCCAGGTCTGGATGCTACATATATTCATTTATATACAGTCAGGTCCATAAAAGTCTACAATTTTTGGCTCTATACACCACCACAATGGATTTGAAATGAAACAAACAGTTTGCATATGTACCTCCCACTTGTTAAGGAACCAAAAGTAATGGGACAGAATAATAATCATAAATCAAACTTTCACTTTTTAATACTTGGTTACAAATCCTTTGCAGTCAATTACAGCCTGAAGTCTAGAATGCATAGACATCACCAGACGCTGGGTTTCATCCCTGGTGATGCTCTGCCAGGCCTCTACTGCAACTGTCTTCAGTTCCTGTTTGTTCTTGGGACATTTTCCCTTCAGTTTTGTCTTCAGCAAGTGAAATGCATGCTTAATCGGATCAGGTCAGGTGATTGACTTGGCCATTGCATAACATTCCACTTCTTTCCCTCTTTGGTTGCTTTTGCAGAATGCTTTGGGTCATTGTCCATCTGCACTGTGAAGCGCCGTCCAATGAGTTCTGAAGCATTTGACTGAATAGGAGCAGATAATATTGCCCGAAACACTTCAGAATTCATCCTGCTGCTTT
Organism: Bufo gargarizans; assembly: GCF_014858855.1. Lineage (NCBI taxonomy): Eukaryota > Metazoa > Chordata > Amphibia > Anura > Bufonidae > Bufo > Bufo gargarizans. The sequence continues at coordinate 179,474,430 of NC_058084.1, read as the reverse complement.
TGTCAACAGTCACATCATCAATAAATACAAGAGAACCAGTTCCATTGGCAGCCGTACATGCCCACGCCATGACAATTCTACCACCATGCTTCACTGATGAGGTGATATGCTTAGGATCATGAGCAGTTCCTTTTCTTCTACATACTCTTCTCTTCACATCACTCTGGTACAAGTTGATCTTGGTCTCATCTGTCCATAGGATGTTGTTCCAGAACTGTGAAGGCTTTTTTAGATGTCGTTTGGCAAACTTTTAATCTAGCCTTTCTGTTTTTGAGGCTCACCATTGGTTTACAGCTGTGGTGAACCCTCTGTATTCACTCTGGTGAATTCTTCTCTTGATTGTTGACTTTGACACACATACGCCTACCTCATGGAGAGTGTTCTTCATCTGGCCAACTGTTGTGAAGGGTGTTTTCTTTCCCAGGGAAATAATTCTTCAGTCATCCACCACAGTTGTTTCCGGTGGTCTTCCGGGTCCTTTGGTGTTGCTGAGCTCACCGGTGCGTTACTTCTTTTTAAGAATGTTCCAGTTGTTTTGGCCACGCCTAATGTTTTTGCTATCTCTTTGATGGGTTTTGTTTTTTTTAGCCTGATAATAGCTTGCTTCACAGCTCTTTGGATCTAATCTTGAGAGTTGACAGCAACAGATTCTAAATGCAAATAGCACACTTTAAAATGAACTCTGGACCTTTTATATGCTCATTTTAATTGGGATAATGAGGGAATAACACACACCTGGCCATGGAACAGCTGAGAAGCCAATTGTCCCATTACTTTTGGTTCCTTAACAAGTGGGAGGCACATATGCAAACTGTTGTAATTCCTACACCGTTCAACTGATTTGAATGTAAATACCCTCAAATTAAAGCTGACAGTCTGCAGTTAAAGCATATCTTGTTTGTTTCATTTTAAATCCATTGTTGTGGTGTATAGAGCCAAAAATTTACAATTGTGTCGATGTCCCAATATTTATGGACCTGACCAGAGGCAAATATATAGAACAACCTAAAGGAAACCTGTCACATTGAAGATGTTGCTCAGTCTGAGGACAGCATGTTAAAGAGCAAGAGGAGCTGAGTAGATGAATATACAGTACAGACCAAAAGTTTGGACACACCTTCTCATTCAAAGAGTTTTCTTTATTCATGACTATGAAAATTATAGATTCACACTGAAGGCATCTAAACTATGAATTAACACATGTGGAATTATATACATAACAAACAAGTGTGAGACAACTGAAAATATGTCATATTCTAGGTTCTTCAATTTTTTGCTTTGATTACTGCTTTGCACACTCTTGGCATTCTCTTGATGAGCTTCAAGAGGTAGTCACCTGAAATGGTTTTCACTTCACAGGTGTGCCCTGTCAGGTTTAATAAGTGGGATTTCTTGCCTTTCAAATGGGGCTGGGACCATCAGTTGCGTTGTGGAGAAGTCAGGTGGATACAAAGCTGATAGTCCTATTGAATAGACTGTTAGAATTAGTACTATGGCAAGAAAAAAGCAGCTAAGTAAAGAAAAACGAGTGGCCATCATTACTTTAAGAAATGAAGATTTGTTGTGGCAGTTGGCCGCACCTCTTTGGCACCCTTGCCGTTCCCCCTTTTGGAAAAGTGGTGAGGGTGTCGTAAAATGAGACAAAAGTCACAAACTCACAGCTTGCAACTTTCTGAAAAAGGGAGCTGTTAAATCTCCCCCAATGTCCATTATTCGGAGGTATTGTATATGTCTGGCCATACTTCTAATATAAACCTAAAACAAAGAAAAAATTAATTGTGAATAGAGCATAATCTGTATTCTGCATTAGTGTTTAGTGTGAACAAGTATAACTTCTGATGGAAATCCAAACCCATCTTTCTATGTGATGATTGGGAAACACATTGGCCCAGATTTACTAATGTAAGTGCACCTAGGTTTTGATGTAAATTGCGCCAAAAAGTGGTGCAATTTGGCGCATCTAGGTTTAGAGAAAGTTCTGCTCCTAATCTGAAAGTAGGGAATGGCTTTGTGGGAAAGGGCTGTGTCTTAAGATGTGCCAGAATTTAGGCGTAAAATTCTGTCTATAAGTAAGTTGTTATAGCGTTCGAAAAAGTTTCTATCCATGCGTTACATTTATATCCAGCATCAGCCATTATATAAAATGTGTGGCATTTCTAGACAGCGTGTCTAAGGGCCCTAGTATACCCAATGATTTTCAGCCCAATTTTCAGGAACACGTTTTCACAGGAAAACTCGTTCCGATAACTGGCTGTATAATTATGCTGCCGATCAGCCAATAAACTATAAAAAAAACTTGTTTGTTGCCATTTTTCATGAGGATGAAAGACGCCAGATTATCTGCGGCATATCTCCCTGTGTAATAGGATATGTGCTGCCAATTAAGGGAGGAACGACTATTGCTCCCACATTCACCGTGTAATAAGCCGCTGCATATGAGCAGTGATGGATATGTTTATTGCTCATCAGCGCTCCTCCTATCCAAACATTAGGAAGTGTAATAGCCCCCTAAATTTAAGCCATCAACAGGATTAGTAAATCTGTCCCACTGATTTTGTAAAACAGATCCAATATTTGGAGATAGTAACACACTGAACAATTACATTGGAAATAAACATTTTTCATGGTCTGCCTATTCCTACTGGGAAAGGTTTAGATGTGTTAGATTTGAGCATAGCCAAATAAAATGTATGCTTAGTCCAGCATCTGAGGAAGGGGCCAATGCTGTGAAACACTTCATTTGGCCTTCCTACTACTACTTTGTTATTTATTTATTTATTTGAGTTTTATTTTTGATTTCTTTTACGTAAAGGGGTTTTCTGGGATTTTAATATTGATGACCTATTTTCAGGTTAGGTCATCAATATCAGATCGGTGAGTGTCCAACACCCAGCACTCCCACTGATCAGCTGGTTGACAGGAAAGCTGCACTCCATGTCGACATTGTTTATCTGCTCGCTGTCGACAGCGCAGTGGTGAGCAGGTGTTCGAGTGTACAGGATGGAGACATCCCATTGAAGTGAATCGGACAGCTTGTAGTTACATCTGCTCACCGCAACGCTGTCGATGGTGAGCAGGTAAACAATGAAGGCAAGGCTGCGCTCGGAGTTCAACCAGCTGATCGGTGGGGGTCAGACCTGATATAACCAGCTGAGGATAGTTCATCAGTATTAAAATCCTGGAAAACCCCTTTAAAATACAATCAGGTGTGTTAAGAGAAAACGCGTGAGGACCAGAGTTGAGAAACGGTGATCAAGAGAAAGAAAACCATGAGTGAGCTTATCCACAGATGCTCAGCTTTTCTACAGACAACAGCTCTAGTTCAGTAAGCAGCACATAGCCAAGGCCAGGTTCCTGCCACTACAATGTAGATCTAAGCAGGCACATTTACATAACAGCAATTTTTATAAGAGGTAGCACAGGACATACTTCAAGTGTAACTGTCATTATGTTATACATAGATATATATATATATATATATATATATATATATATATATATATATATATCTATCTATCTCGTGGAGAGTGACAGTGAGGGCAGCAGCAGTTAGTGTGGAGCGTGTCTCCATAGTTAAAGGGGTTGTGTCACTTCAGCAAATAGCATTTATTATGTAGAGAAAGTTAATACAAGACACTTGCTAATGTATTGTGTTTGTCCATATTGCTTCCTGTGCTGGCTGAATTCATTTTTCCATCACGTTATACACTGCTCATTTCCATGGTTATGACCACCTTGCAATCCATCAGCGGTGGGCGTGCTTGCACTCTACGGAAAAAACACAACCCTATGTGAGCCTGGAGGCTGGTCGTAAAATGTGATGGAAAAATGAGTCCAGCCAGCACAGGAAGCAATATGGACAATCACAATACATTAGTAAGTGCCTTGTATTATCTTTCTCTACGTGTTAAATGCCACTTGATGAAGTGAGACAACCCCTTTAAGTAAACAGAAGACAGGGAGTGTTGCTACGGCACAAAATGGTTCACTTTAGAGCTATTTTTCTAAAAGGTATGTACAATTTCTGTAATTAAGGTACAGTCGCAAGAAAAAGTATGTGAACCCTTTGGAATGTTATGGATTTCTGCACAAATTGGTCATAAAATGTGATCTGTTCTTCATCTAAGTCACAACAATAGACAATCACAGTCTGCTTAAACTAATAACACACAAAGAATTAAATGTTACCATGTTTTTATTGAATACACCATGTAAACATCCACAGTGCAGGTGGAAAAAGTATGTGAACCCTTGGATTTAATAACTGGTTGAACCTCCTTTGGCAGCAATAACTTCAACCAAACGTTTCCTGTAGTTGCAGATCAGACGTGCACAACGGTCAGGAGTAATTCTTGACCATTCCTCTTTACAGAACTGTTTCAGTTCAGCAATATTCTTGTGATGTCTGGTGTGAATCGCTTTCTTGTTGTCATGCCACAGCATCTCAATCGGGTTGAGGTCAGGACTCTGACTGGGCCACTCCAGAAGGAGTATTTTCTTCTGTTTAAGCCATTCTGTTGTTGATTTATTTCTATGCTTTGGATCGTTGTCCCGTTGCAACACCCATCTTCTGTTGATCTTCAGCTGGTGGACAGATGGCCTTAAGTTCTCCTGCAAAATGTCTTGATAAACTTGGGAATACATTTTTCCTTCGATGATAGCAATCCGTCCAGGCCCTGATGCAGCAAAGCAGCCCCAAACCATGATGCCCCCCACCACCATACTTCACAGTTGGGATGAGGTTTGGATGTTGGTGTGCTGTGCCTCTTTTTCTCCACACATAGTGTTGTGTGTTTCTTCCAAACAACTTAACTTTGGTTTCATCTGTTCACAGAATATTTTGCCAGTACTGCTGTGGAACATCCAAGTACTCTTGTGCAAACTATAAATGTGCAGAAATGTTTTTTTTGGACAGCAGTGGCTTCGTCTGTGGTATCCTCCCATGAAATCCATTCTTGTTTAGTGTTTTACATATCGTAGATTCGCTAACAGGGATGTTAGCATATGCCAGAGACTTTTGTAAGTCTTTAGCTGACACTCTAGGATTCTTCTTCACCTCATTGAGCAGTCTGTGCTGTGCTCTTGCAGTCATCTTTACAGGACGGACACTCCTAGGGAGAGTAGCAGCAGTGCTTAACTTTCTCCATCTATAGACAATCTGTCTTACCGTGGACTGATGAACAGCAAGGCTTATGGAGATACTTTTATAACCCTTTCCAGCTTTATGCAAGTCAACAATTCTTAATCGTAGGTCTTCTGAGAGCTCTTTTGTGCGAGGCATCATTCACATCAGGCAATGCTTCTTGTGAAAAGCAAACCCAGAACTGGTGTGTGTTTTTTATAGGGCAGGGCAGCTGTAACCAACACCTCCAATCTCATCTCATTGATTGCACTCCAGTTGGCTGACACTTCACTCCAATTAGCTCTTGGAGATGTCATTAGTTTAGGGGTTCACATACTTTTTCTACCTGCACTGTGAATGTTTACACGGTGTGTTCAATAAAAACATGGTAACATTTAATTCTTTGTGTGTTATTAGTTTAAGCAGACTGTGATTGTCTATTGTTGTGACTTAGATGAAGATCAGATCACATTTTATGACCAATTTGTGCAAAACTCCATATCATTCCAAAGGGTTCACATACTTTTTCTTGCAACTGTATATTACAAAAATGGTCAGCATCACTGCCCCTATACATTCCAAAAGAAAAGAATGACCGTTACACTTTAAAGGGGTTTTCCGGGAGTAGAATTCCATTCTCAGGTCAGTGGGGGTACAACTACTGGCACCCCCACAATCGGCTATTTGAAGAGGCTTTGAGCACTGTAGCCTCTTCGTAGGACAGTAACATGACATTTATCGGTCACATGGCCTAGGCGCAGCTCAGTCCCATTCAAATGAATGGGTCTGAGCTGCGATGCCAAGCACAGCCATTATACAATGTACAGCACTGTGCTTGGTAAGCTGTGAGGAGGCCGCAGCTCTCATAGGAGCAATGCAGTCTCTTCAAACAGCTGATTGGTGGCAGTGTCTGACCTTCACCGTTCAGATATTGATGACCTATCCTGGGGTAAGGGCATCAATATTCTACTCCTTGAAAAACACCTTTAATTGGAAGTAGACATTGTGTCACTTTTATATATGTACTGGTAGATGTCTATAAGATAACATGGTTTGGGTACATAACAGAAGGGCATTCCCAGATCTGCATTGTCCCCTCTGAGATGCTTCTGGAAAATGGCAAATCATTTACGCCTATTTTCTGTGGCAGGAAATGCCTTACATAACAAAGTTCTTTACATAACGCAATCACAATACATCACTGAATGCTCCAAGATGAGGAGGCCATACGTTATATCATGTAACACGGAATGAAATGCATTTTAGTTTACTATGCAATAAGCTGTTGTGCCCCTTCATATGGAAGTACTTAGTACTAGGACGTATGAACTACTCAGTCTGATTACATTTCACCTCTTTACTACATTTACAAAATCAAACTGGCATTGAGAAAAAAAATGTAACTTTCTTCCTGTTTAGCATCTACTTTTGGTATTGGCTAAAGATACCCATACATATTAAAATAACGTTATAATTTCAGCAAGAGTGATAGTTCATTGGGTGATATCAAAAGATTATTTTAGCTGACCAAAGATGGTCTTGTTTGAAAGTCCACGAACTATCTTCTAAAGGAACGTTCCCAGGAAGCTTGTATGTTTATCCTTAAGCCAGTAATCAAACATGGACGACCAGTTTGAACAATTGTAACAGTCAAAATGTGCCCATGACAATTCTACGTGTGGCTGTACAGTACAGTTGTATGTATGGCTAGGTCAACGTAATGATCATTCACCAGACGATCGTTCGATCAGTGGTTTTTCAACCTACTTCTATCTAAAGTGTATTGCCACCTTAAATGGCACCTAGTAAAGAAGACCTTCAAACTTGAAATCGGTTTCAGTGAGGTTTGCTATATGCCATTTAAAATGAGGGTGGTTGCTTCTTAGCATTTGCCTACAATCTGCGATGGTTTGTAGTAGTTTACTAAGGAGCAACTGATATTTTGATGAGAACTACTGCATATCTAGTAGCAGTTTGTAGACTTTCCTAAGAGCAACTGATTTTTTCTTAAAGGGAACCTGTCACCTCTACTATGCTACCCTCACTGAGCGTTTCTAAATGTTCATTGTGTTACCCTAAACATATAAATTACACTTTTTTAATTTCATTTGCAGATTAATTATTTAATTATGCATTTTTGTACTTCCCGCCTTTTATGCAAAGTAACATAAAAAAGTAATATCTTACTTGTGTGACCAGAGAAGTGTCATATTTTCAAGCTCTGACTCATCTCAGGTAAATTTGCATATGTATCAAATAGATTTTTTTTTTACACAATAAAAGCACACAGAGCTCTAGGGACTGGGTATTGCGGATCTGCTAGCGGCCATCTAGCAACCCATGTCCTCAGCTCTATACCCAAAATCCAGGTGACATGTTCCCTTTAAATGTCATGCAGCAGATCTTGGTGACAGTGGAGACACTAGTGATTTATCTTTAGGATTCTCGGCTCACGTAAAGGACCCTTAAGTGACCATGAACACTCAATTACAGAAGAAATAACACACCCAGATAGAAATTTTGGATTGCTGACTGCTGTACGAAACACAGAACTTTGCTCACATAGGGAATATTTAGTTGGATGCATAAGCGGTCAGATGGCTTTAAGGGTTTTTTCAGGAAGAAACATAAAAAAAAAAGGGGGGTCATAATCGCTTGAAAATTAAAAAGAAGCTTTACTCACCTCCACCTGTCCTCTGATGCTGCCATTCCAATGCTGCTCCAGTCCCTGCTTCTCTTCACTGCCTATCCTGGCAACATGCCAGGAAAAAAACATCTTTGCCATCACTAATTTTATAATCTACTGGTATTTTTATAGGGAGAATTTCCCTTTAATAAAACTCATAAACAAGCAGTGAAATAAGCAGTGAGGCTGTGTTTTTGTGGCAGCTTTCAATAGTTTTTGAGCCAAACAAAGGAGAGCAAATGAATATTAGTACAGCCCACAGCGCCATTCTGTGTGGCCACCAACCATCTGGATGTAGAAAAGTTTGTCTTTTGGTTGCATACATGTAGTTTCAGAGAGATAAGTAGTGATACACCCTCAGGAGCAGGGAAGAACAAGTACCAATGGTCTATGTAACTATCTCTGCGTCCCCCATATGTCAAACTGTTCCTGTTTGGCACTTCAGAAAAGGGGTATATGATTTGGAGGCGGCCATCTATTGATGCAGTTTTCTCCATTGTAGTTTATTAGGGTTGTGAAATGCTAGGCTGTGACCACAGCACCCTTAATTTATATGCATACATGGTCTCCTTCACTCTGGAATGCTGGCTGAAGAAGAATGGGACCCCATTCTCCCAGTTGGTGGGAGTCCTAGAAGTGGAACCTTTAACTACCACACATTTATATATTTTTATATGCCATAAATGTCCCAGACGATGATTTATTGCAGCCCACGGGGCCGATTCAATGACAGTGTGGGATCATAAAAGGTTGTGCACCCCTGGTCTAAAGGGTTTACACAACCTGCTGAAGAGAGTCAAGATGGAGCGATTTATCACACCCTGTATTCCAGAATCCTGGTTTTAAAGGGATTGTCCGGGCTTTTAATATCGATGAACGATCCTCAGGATAGGTCATCAATATCAGATCGGCGGGGGTCTGACACCCTGCGCCCCCTGCCAGTCAGCTGTATGAGGAGCAGGCACGTGCCATCTCACTTCTCTCTTCCTGCTCACCGCTGCTGTCTATGGCAAAGATATAATAATACAAAATCTAATAATTGGCGCCACTTCTTGGCTTGTACAGATTACTTTACTGCAGTTAAGTAAGAGCTTATCTATGCTTTCCTTGTACAATGACCTCTGTACAGGTCACAGAGCACGCCTAGAAAACTATCCCATAGAAGACAATGAGGTCCCCTACTGACCATTGTTTCTATGGTCCACGTGGCTGCCATAAAGCAATTTTTTTAATGCTTTGTAAATGTTGTTGAAAACAGCCCAGGCAAGATAGCAGCCCCCATAATCATGTCCAGGAAATGGAATAAAAAAAATCTACAATCAGAAAAAAAGGCAGATAACATTTTTGGTGACACATTTCCTTTAAGGACTCAGAACTCACTCCAGTAGCGAGTGGCTTAAGGCCTCTTTCACACGAGCGTGACGGATTAGGTCCGGATGTGTTCAGTGAAACTCGCACCATTTTGCAAGCAAGTTCAGTCAGTTTTGTCTGCGATTGCAATGCGTTTTTCAGGCGCGTAATAAAAAACGGAAGGTTTACAAACAACATCTTTTATCAACCATCAGTGAAAAACGCATTGCATCCAATGCAATGCGTTTTTCACTGAAGCCCCATTCACTTCCGTTGGGCCATTGAAATGGATTCCGTGCGGGTGCTATGCGTTCACGTCACGCATTGCACCCGCGCAGAAAACTCGCTCGTGTGAAAGGGGCCTAAGAAATTTGAAGTAGCATTTCTAGATAAAACTGTTAGGTTTCAAGATGAGTCCAACTTAACAAACAATGTGTGACATTTGATAAATTTGAAGCAAAGTACTCCAATACAAACTAACTTGCCCTTATGAGAAATCCTCCCCCATGTAGTTCTCCTCAGGGCAGCGCAGCCACTTGATTCTAGCCATCTTTAGGGGTCCTAGCTCCCAGACCCACTGGTCTCTAAGACATGTCAGAATCTTTTTTCAAATGACAGTTACCCAATAAATTACTGATTATATTGCATTTATTGGACTTTCTTAGTTATTGGATATGGACAAGAAAAATATTAATTTATATTCTACTTACACCTCATGTCATTTATTGGAGTGCATGGGAGACGAAAGAGACTTCAAATTAAAAGGGTTCTCCAGGATAAAAAAATATATAAATCCGTCCACCTTCTTCTCTGTTGTGGGAAGAGAGGTTAGTCAGTAGTGTCCCGTCCTTCAGGCTGCTGATGACACCAACTCTGTTGCCCTCACACTGCAAGTAAGCTCCTACTCTCGGGTCCCCACCAGATGTGAGCCTGAGTCTTTCTGTTCAGGTGCAGAGCCCCCAGCCATTGTGAGCGCAGCAGAGACAGCGGAATCAGCAACTAAGACGGACCGACTGTTTTTAGAGCCAGAAGAACCCCTTTACTCCATTAATAAATGATAGAGACATTCATTTTACCACCTATGTGAGGACTGCCACACAAGTTATACTCTCACACATTTCAGGCCTTCCATCCTGCCTGCCACAGCTCTGTCTTCACTGAAGACAAATGTCCACGGATGGCGCAGTTTAGAGCTGGTAGCTGAACCATGACTTGCACCGCAGGCTTGATGGGCCTGCCTCAGTGCCTGGTTGCTACACAATGACACTTCTGCACTGGGCGTGTTTTCTGTGTGGCTGGTAGTGTTATGTCTGGGGTGTGGATAATTCCTAATCCCTGGCTTTACTCCTCAGCCATATATGTAGACGTCTCTCCTGCTTCTTACATAAGAGTTTTCAGTGTTTTTTATCATCACATAGCAGACAAACAACCTATGGAGTGACTGTCATGACAGAGTGTTTTGTAAGTTCTGAATATATAGTACTGCATTCAGAACTTTTGTTCCCATCTAAAAAAAACTGCTCTCAGGCGGAAATGGCTCAAACGGATGCCAAATGTGCATAACTGATGCACAGGATCCATTTTTTTCTTAGTTTTTTTCTGTTCTTCTGACGGATCAAAAGAATGGAACAATAACGGTGATGTGAACTCCCCCTTGGCGTCCATAATCAGTTGTGGACAATTGAGTCCAAGAGTGAACTCTAATATGCCAGCAGTTCCTATTGTCATGTTAAAAATGGCTGTAAACCAAAAAATGTTCATGTCTCTGGAACATTTTGCCCATTTTTTGGGCAATTCAATCTGGATTAAAGGGTTTGTAGCAAGTATTAAAGTTATACCATACGCTCAGGGTAGGGGACAACTAATTAATTGGGTGTGTTCTGACAGCTTTGCTCTCGACCGATCCCGAGAATGTTTTCTCCTCCTGATGCTCCTTCAGTCCCTAAGAGAATGAATAAAGTGGGAGGAGGCATGCTCAACCTGTTCCATCAAGACCCTACAACGGGACCCCTGTTCTAGGGATCAGATAGGCCCCCTGTAGTGTGCATAGAAGATAGCTTTACCTTAATTCTTGGCACAACCCCTTTAATAGTTTTATCATTATATCATAATGTAAAGTGTGATTAAACCAGATATGTAATTAGACTTTGCTGCCGTATATCATCTTTTCCCACAGTTGAAAGGTATGGCAACCTAAATGATGCAGCTGTCGGGCCCCCACAAGTGGCACTCAGTGTAGTGCCACGGCCTTCTCGCTACTTCCCGCAGGCCAGTGCTGTCGCGTAGCCTAGACTCCCACCAATCAGATGCTGATGACCTATCCAATGGGTAGATCATCAGAAAGAAAATGGTAAAGAACCTATTTAAGAAAGAATTATGTTCCAGATTTGTAATCCTATGAAATACGCAAGTATTTATTAAAACAGATAAGATCAGAGAGCAGACAGGTTCTCTATAAACTCACTAATACCTTCTGAATTATTATACGGAACAGCAGATAGTAACATAGTGTTCATAAAATACTTCTGGAGCCTCTTTTCTTTGGACTGTTTTGTGGTGTCGCTCTGTTATTTCCCCCATGGGAGGAATTGTCGGATGTTACCGTTTTTACTTGTCTATTGGGCAGTCGCATCCATGCTGACGGATCTTCTTTAGTGTCACTTTAAGGCCCGTTTCACACGAATGATGCTGAACTCATCAGTTTTTTGTTTTTTTTATAATGGTAAAGAACCCCGATTTTTGTCGCATGATGATGACCATAGCCATTGCCACTCCGAGGCAGACACCTTAAGTCATTACAGCAAAAGGTTGGACAAATTGCATTTCTAAAAGGAACTCTAAGGCCTCTTGCACGCGGCTGTTGTGCGGCCGTTCTGTGCATTGGGGACCAGAATTTGTGGTTCTATTTTTTTTGTGGACAGAAACCCCATGGAAGCACTACAGGTTCTGTGCCTCTTTTCCGCACGGCAGCTCCAGATTGTTGACCCATTCAAGTGAATGGGTCTGCATCCCTGATGCGTGGAGCACATGGCCGGTGCCCGCATATTGCGGACCCACAGTTTGCGGGCTGCAATACAGCCACAGCCGGGCAACGGCCGTGTGCATGAGTCCTTACGCTGCTGAAGAGTCCCTTTGGCACATCTGAAAGACTACCCAACTTTCACTTACTGGAAATACCTCCAGACAACAAATTAGCGTGCGTTTTTCTTACACCCTTTCTCCATTTTATCCAAATGCAAAAAAAATAAGAAATGATTAATACAGTAATCCTTTATACAATACAAAATAGACAAGAAGACAAAGTCATAGGTGACACTCCCAAGACATTGCAAATACTTGTCCTGTCTGAGGGCTTGTTTCTCCATATGTGTTTCCATGGTGGGAATGAAGAAATCCCTGTCAATTTATGTAGAAATGTTAATTACACGTCTGTTCTCGTGTAATCAAAATAAGCACGAATTTATTCGTTGTCACTATTGCTTTAGCATCATTAATCATCGGCGGTTGGGTAGAATCACTGTAACAAATCCTAATAAAATGGATTGCGAATTTGTACAATGGCCTGGCACGTTAACCATGTGACCCATATTTTATGAGATAGAGCCTGTGATGTTCTTGACACACCCTACATGCCTGTAAAGCATTCCTCCTTTCTTTACCAAACTAGTCATCTAGAAAAATAAGATTGCCAAGCGATAAAAAGACATCACCGACCCCACATGCACAAATATCTGATGACTTTGGGAAATTAGGCCTTGTTCACATGTCCCTTAGAAGCTGATTCCATGAAAAATCTCAGATAAATAGCACAGTATGCTGCCCACCGACAATACAGGTGAAACTCGAAAATTTGAATATCGTGCAAAAGTCCATTTATTTCAGTAATGCAAATTAAAAGGAATCGCATTAATGCAGCTTAAAATTAGAATATTGTGAAAAGGTTCAGTATTCTAGGCTCAAAGTGTCACACTCTAGTCAGCTAATTAATCCATACCCCCTGAGCAAAGGGTACCTCAAAATTGTGACTTTGGGGTTTAATAAGCTGTAAGCCATAATCATCCAAAGTATAACAAATAAAGGCTTGAAATATCTCGCTTGGCATGTAATGAGTCTATCTCATATATTAGTTTCACCTTTTAAGTTGCATTAATGAAATAAATGAACTTTGCACGATATTCTAATTTTTTCGAGTTTCACCTGTATAGTAAATGGGGCCTGTTGGGTGCAGTTCATATCCTTCATGCAATGGAAGTGGTGCTTCCGTTATTTTTGTTCGCAATAACACCTGTACAAGCATCATAGACGCTTGTTCAGGCCATTTTACTCCATAAAAAAAAGTCTAAGGCGTGCCAATACGCCTTGGGCTACTTTCCCTCTGGTGTTTTGGCTTTCCGTTTGTGACATCCGTTCAGGGCTCTCACAAGCGGTCCAAAGCGGATCAGTTTTGCCCGCTCAGGATCCGCTCAGAATGCATCAGTTTGCCTCCGTTTAGTCTCCATTCCGCTTTGGAGATGGACAGCAAAACGCTGCTGCTTGATCCACTCTGACACGCAATGTAAGTCAATGGAGACGGATCCGTTTTCTATGACACAATCTGGCACAATAGAAAATGGATCCGTCCACCATTGACTTTCAATGGTGGTCAAGACGGATCCGTCTTGGCCAGGGCCGGCCTTTGGGGTGTGCGGGCTGTGCGGCCGCACAGGGCGCCATAGCAACAGGGGCGCCGGGCGGCCGACAGCCCGCAATGTAATATGGGCAGGCGAGGCGGCACTTATGTTTTCCCACGGGGCGGGCGGGCCCCCGCCCCCTCCATCTCCCCCTCCCCTGTATTCAGCAGGGGGCGCACGTTGCGGTTTAAAAAAAAAAAACTTCTGGCGGCTGGCGGCGCCCCTCATTCTGCGCCGCCTGAGTGGCTGAGGCTGAGCGCCTGCCTGCGCCTGCTGTGTGCTGTTAGTGTAGCGTGGCCGAGCTCTGTTCGATCCGCGGTACAGGAGCATTTGTTTCCTGTACCCGGCCGGACTGACAGGAAGTGCACACTAAGTGAGCACTTCCTGTCAGTCCGGCCGGGTACAGGAAACAAAAGCTCCTGTACCGCGGATCGAACAGAGCTCGGCCACGCTACACTAGAGGTGGAAAAGAGAGTGGGAGGGGGGAGGAAATAATGAGAGTGATGGGGGGGGGGGGAGAAATAATGAGAGTGATGGGGGGGGAGGAAATAATGAGAGTGATGGGGGGGGGGAGGAAATAATGAGAGTGATGGGGGGGGGGAGGAAATAATGAGAGTGATGGGGGGGGGGGGAGGAAATAATGAGAGTGATGGGGGGGGGGGGGGAGAAATAATGAGAGTGATGGGGGGGGGGGGAGAAATAATGAGAGTGATGGGGGGGGGGGGGAGAAATAATGAGAGTGATGGGGGGGGAGGAAATAATGAGAGTGATGGGGGGGGGGAGGAAATAATGAGAGTGATGGGGGGGGGGAGGAAATAATGAGAGTGATGGGGGGGGGGAGGAAATAATGAGAGTGATGGGGGGGGGGGAGGAAATAATGAGAGTGATGGGGGGGGGGAGGAAATAATGAGAGTGATGGGGGGGGGAGGAAATAATGAGAGTGATGGGGGGGGGGAGGAAATAATGAGAGTGATGGGGGGGGAGGAAATAATGAGAGTGATGGGGGGGGGAGAAATAATGAGAGTGATGGGGGGGGGGAAATAATGAGAGTGATGGGGGGGGGAGAAATAATGAGAGTGATGGGGGGGGAGAAATAATGAGAGTGATGGGGGGGAATAATGAGAGTGATGGGGGGGAATAATGAGAGTGATGGGGGGGGGAATAATGAGAGTGAGGGGGGGGGGAATAATGAGAGTGAGGGGGGGGAGAATAATGAGAGTGATGGGGGGGGAGAATAATGAGAGTGATGGGGGGGAGAATAATGAGAGTGCTGGGGGGGGGAGAATAATGAGAGTGCTGGGGGGGGGGGAGAATAATGAGAGTGATGGGGGGGGGAGAATAATGAGAGTGATGGGGGGGGGGAGAATAATGAGAGTGATGGGGGGGGGAGAATAATGAGAGTGATGGGGGGAGAATAATGAGAGTGATGGGGGGGAGAATAATGAGAGTGATGGGGGGGAGAATAATGAGAGTGATGGGGGGGAGAATAATGAGAGTGATGGGGGGGAGAATAATGAGAGTGATGGGGGGAGAATAATGAGAGTGATGGGGGGGAGAATAATAAGAGTGATGGGGGGGAGAATAATAAGAGTGATGGGGGGGGAGAATAATGAGAGTGATGGGGGGGGGAGAATAATGAGAGTGATGGGGGGAGAATAATGAGAGTGATGGGGGGAGAATAATGAGAGTGATGGCGGGGGGGGGGGGAAATAATGAGAGTGATGGCGGGGGGGGGGGGGGAAATAATGAGAGTGATTGGGGGGGGGGGGAATAATGAGAGTGACAATGGAGTCCCCAGAGCCAGACTGCAGCCAGAGTCCAGATCATCTTATTGTCCTGGTGGTAAGTAGACAATGCAATATGTTTATTATTTAATTGTTTAGTTATTAATACTACATTGGAAACTAATTTTCTCAGCTGGACACCGGCCGACATGCGCTGGGGGCCTCACCAGCGGTTAGGGTAGGGAAAAAGCACTGGCCGTACGTACATTTTTCCCTTCCCTAACCGCTGGTGAGGCTCCCGGTGCATGCGCAGTGTCGGCCGGTGTTCAGCTGAAAACATCCATCCGATCACTGCACATTGGCCCATAGTTTTTCCCTACCCTAACCGCCGGCGAGGCTCCTGGCGCATGCGCTGCTGTGAAATTTCCCTAACCTGTCGTTGTGCGCCTGCGCGATGCTGCACACCTCCTCACGTCATGTCCGGTGCGACCGGAAGTGACGAGGGTAGGGAAATCTCACGAACTAGGGAAGTATAACATTACACCGGCCTTTGGGGTGTGAGGGCTGGTAACTACTTGGTTGGATAGTCAGCCAGCCTATGCCATGATGCCAGCAACAAGCTTTTTTTTTTTTTTTTTTTGGGGGGGGGGGGGGGGCGCCACAAGGTTAGCTCGCACAGGGCGCCTGAACACCTAAGGCCGGCCCTGGTCTTGGCTATGTAACAGATAATACAAACGGATCCGTTCTGAAAGGATGCAGACGGTTGTATTATCTGAACTGATCCGTCTGTGCAGATCCATGACTGATCCACATCAAACGCGAGTGTGAAAGTAGCCTCAGACTTTTTTTTCTTTCTAAGGCCTCACACAGCCGATGCCCATATTGCGGCTCGCAAACAGAGGGTCTGCAACATACGGGCACCAACCGTATGCTCACCACATCATGGATGCGGACCCATTCGCTTGAATGGGTCCGCAATTCGGAAGGTCCGGTGTGTAATGGAGGCACGGAAGCACTGCGAAGTGCTTCCATGGGGTTTCTCTCAGTGTCTCCGCACCTCAGGGGTGCGGACAGATCACAGACCCATTCAAGTTGAACGGGTCTGGATCCGTCTGCGGAATCAGCACGGATGAACCCAATCGAGATGGTTTGTGGTGGGCTGGACCGCAGAGTGAAGGCAAAAGGGCCAACAAGTGCTAAGCATCTCTGGGAACTCCTTCAAGACTAATGGAAGACCATTTCAGGTGACTACCTCTTGAAGCTCATCAAGAGAATGCCAAGAGTGTGCAAAGCAGTAATCAAAGCAAAAGGTGGCTACTTTGAAGAACCTAGAATATGACATATTTTCAGTTGTTTCACACTTTTTTGTTATGTATATAATTCCACATGTGTTAAATCATAGTTTTGATGCCTTCAGTGTGAATCTACAATTTTCATAGTCATGAAAATAAAGAAAACTATTTGAATGAGAAGGTGTGTCCAAACTTTTGGTCTGTACTTGTGTGTGTGTGTGTACATATATATATATATATATATATATATATATATATATATATATATATATATATATATATCTTATTACCACTCCATGCAACCGCTGGGTTGTACAGAGTGGTATTTGGGCACCCACAGAGTTCTAATAAGTCGGCTGGCCTAGGGTCCGGAGTGAATGCACAGCAGGTTATTATAGCCAAGTGATAAAGTACATCCCAATATGGCGGATCCTCCCTGTACTTTATCACTTGGCTATCATAACCTGCTGTGCATTCACTCCAGATCCCTCCCAGGGGCTTATTAACCCTATGCTGGAGGGGGGGGGGGAGCAATGTTATTCACATAGGACTGTATGTTGGAGAAACTGATGGGAGGGGTCGTTATTTACATGGGACTGTATGTTGTAGAAGCTGATGGGAGGGCAGATTCACACCGCACCTATATAAAAGTTACCCCACTTAGAAATCATGGAGGGGTCTGAAATTCACATTGTAGGTGCATTCCACTCTGAGAGACAGAATAAAAATAAATCAGGAAATCACATTGTCGGATTTTTTAAGAATTTTTTTGTCTTGCACTACTGAACATAAGTATTCGAACACCTGAGAAACAGCAAGAATTCTGGCTCTCGAAGACCTGTTACTGTGCCTCTACTCCACTCATTAATCTAACTTAGTAGCACCTGTCTGAGCTCTTTAAAGACACCTGTCCACCCCACAGTCAGACGCTAACTACTACCATGGGCAAGACCAAAGAGCTGTCAAGACACCAGAGACAAAATTGTGGACATCCACAAGGCTGGAAAGGGCTACGGGGCAATTACCAAGCAGCTTGGTGAAAATAGATCAACTGTTAGAGCAATTGTTAGAAAATGGAAGAGGCTAAAGACGACTGTCAGTCTTCCTCGGACTGGGGCTCCATGCAAGATCTCACCTCATGGGGTATCACTGATGATAAGAAGGGTGATGAATCAGCCCAGAACTACAAGGGAAGAGCTGGTCAATGACATGAAGAGAGCTGGGACCACAGTTTCAAAGGCCACTGTCGGTAGAACACTACGCTGTCATGGTTTCAAATCATGCATTGCACGGAAGGTTCCCCTGCTCAAGTCATCACATGTCCAGGCCCGTCTGAAGTTTGCCAATAACCATCTGGATGATCCAGAGGAGGCATGGGAGAAAGTCATGTGGTTAGATGAGACCAAAGTAGAACTTTTTGGTCGAAACTTCACTCGTCGTGTTTGGAGGAAAAAGAAGGATGAGTTGCATCCCAAGAACACCATCCCTACTGTGAAGCATGGGGGTGGTAACATCATGCTTTGGGGGTGCTTTTCTGCGAAGGGGACAGGACGACTGCACTGTATTCAAATACTTATGTTCAGCAGTGCAAGACAAAAAAATCTTTAAAAATCATACAATGTGATTTCCTGATTATTATTTATTTTTTTATTCTGTCTCTCAGAACCTGCACCTACAATGTGAATTGCAGACCCCTCCATGATTTCTAAGTGGGGGAACTTCAAAATCGCAGGGTGTTCAAATACTTTTTTTTCCTCACTGTAACTGACAGGAACAGAGCTGAGCAGACTCCACTGACTATAATGGAGTCTCTTCAGTTTCTGTTCAGGATCTTGTCTTTTTATCAAAGTCCTACTTTTTTTGTCTGATCTTTTTGACAGAATCTGCGACTGTGGTCCCAAACGGAACCTCCAACGCAGATGTGAGCAAGTGCAGGCCTACGTATTATGTATTTGAATTACCGCAAATTTCATACTCCTACTTGGCTAAAAAATACTCCTCAAAAATGGTAAGAGAAGTATTTTTACTCTTCCATAAAAATTGTAGTACGACCTCTGTCTGCTCCCATAATGGAGCAGAACAATGGAAATGCAACACTAATGTGAACGAAGACTGACTGCTCAAATAATTCTAGGATAAACTGATCCTTTTCTCTTGATTTATTTTTCCATCACATTATACACTGCTTGTATCCAGGACTTAGGAGATGGCTGTGACAGAAGCTTGCTGCGCATGCGTGCCTATGAGCACTCTCACAGTCCCGGTCACCAAGAGGCTGGCACTTTTTCCTATAATGTGCAAGCTTGTTCACCGCTGCTTGCATGGTTGTCGTGCTTGCACATTAAAGGAAAAAGCTCCAGCCTCTTTGGTGACCAGAACTGTGAGAGTGCTCATAGGCACACATGCGCAGCAGCTCCTGTCCCAGCCACCTTGTATTTGTGCTGCATAGTTTGAGTTTGTAACACCACTTTTCAGGTGCAAGGAAGATGATAAATCTCCCCAGTACTGTTCTGCTTTCACAGCTGACAGGGTTTTTCAATGTATCTAGACTAGACAATCCTCTTGCTATATCAGCATTGCAAATTTATCTCTAAACTGGATCCAATTGTAGCAAATTCTCAGCTGTGAGACGTATTAGGTCTGTAGAGGTTTCCAGACACTGGATGTAAACAAAAATGTATCCATTCAATGGCAGCAAGGGACAATTTAATAAAATAATTCCGGAAATCCCATTAAATTAAAGCCAGTTATAAGAAATGCTCTTCACATGGCTGCCCCTGTGCCATCATTACGAATTCCATGTGCTTGTTTATGGCATTGTCTCCTGTACCCACTTATAACAGTTGGCGGCAGTCGTTGGGTGCCTGAGGGCATTAAGCTTAGCGAATGGGTGTGCACATGATCAGCGGCTGAAATAAATAATGTTTATTCTTGAATGTATCACTTCACAGGAAGCTTCTGTGTAAGAAAATGCTGTCATTTAGAAGCGGGCATGCGGTGGGCAGTTCTTTCCAAGTCGGAAAAATACTAACAAGTCTGACTTGAACTTCTTTGTGGTCTACGCTTTATGTAACAACACTGATGTTCGCTTCTCTCTGATTAAGAATTCAATTAGATTTTTGCATGGTTCATTATGTACTGGGGTATGTTCTTAATATTGAATACAATAGACATATAGACAGGCAGACATGGTCTCCATGTAACAATCTGTTTTCATTGATAGATATAAAATATGATTCACAGATATACACGATATGGAGAAAAGTATTAGGATATATCTCTTAATTATTGAATTCAGGGGTTTCATTCAGTCCCATTGCCACAGGTGTATAAATTCCAGCCCCTAGCCATGCAGTCTGCCTTTAAAAATATTTATGAAAGAATAGGTCGTTCCAAAGATCTCACTGAATTCGAGCATGGTCCTGTAATAGGATGCCACCGCTGCAACAAGTCAATTTGTGAAATTTCTTCCCTCCTAGGTATTCGACCATCAACTGTGAGGGGTATTATTGCAAAGTGGAAGCATTTAGGAACCACAGCAACTCAGCCATGAAGTGGCAGACCCCATAAACTTAGAGTGGGGTGATTGAGTGGTGAGGCGCATAGTACATAAAAGTCGCCAACGCTCCGCTGACTTTACTTCAGTTCCAAGTCTCCTCTGGCATTAACATCAGCACAAAAACTGTGTGCCAGGAGCTTCATGGCATGGGTTTCCATGGCTGAGCAGTTGCATGAAAGCTTTTCATCACCAAGCACAATGCCAAGTGTAGGATTGAGTGATGTAAAGTATGCTACCACTGGACTCTGGAGCTGTGGAAATATGTTGTGGAGTGACAAATCATGCTTGTCTGATTGGCATCCTGATGGACGAGTCTGGGTTTGGCAAATATCAGGAGAACATTTACCTGCCTGACTGCATTGTGCCAACTCTAAAGTTTGATAGCATGGTTGGGTGAGTTTGGTGTAGAAGAAGTTGGCTGGCCACACAGAGCCCTACCCTCAATCCTATTGAACATTGCGAGCCAGGCCCTTTCGTCTAACATCAGTGTTTGACCTCACAAATGCTCTTCTGGATGAATGGGCAAAACTTCACTCCTTAAAGCTGTCTCGAGAACTGAGATGGATATTTAGTTGAATTGGGATCAGGTTACTGCTGCAGAAGTGTTTGGAAGGAGAAGGGAGAGAGACACTAACAGAGAGGCTGTTGGTTCCAGTAATTCTTTGCGGTCTCAACACTGCTCTGTATAATGCCCTCCACGCTGCTGCCTCTTCTGTGTATGTGAGAGATAGATAGGGTAGTAGCATCCCCTATTCTCTGTATGTGTTGTGTATGAGAGACATCATAGCAGCTAGTCTCAACCCACTCTGGTGCTGAGCTCAGAAAACTTTTAGAGTTTTCAGTTATAGATGGAGCCTGCAGAGGGATAAACTTCTAATAAATGCAGGATTTAAGTCATATACTAGCCAGATACAGTGTTAGCCCTCATTAAATGTATGCATCCCCCTGTGTGTCCAGTGCAAAATGACACCCCAGGCATTCGCTTATCCCTCCTACCCTTTTGTAGGAATTTGGTAGTCAGCTATGTCTATAATAACACAAGGCTGGAAAACTATGATTTTAGAAGCGAGCTACATGGAATTTTCCATATGCAACTTGTTATAATTTTTTTTATATTTTGTCAACTTTACTTTTTTCACAATTTTATTCCATAGTTTAAACTTCCAAAAAAGAATAATGACTGACCTGTTACATGTGCGCTTGGCAGCTGAAGACATCTGTGTTGCCCCATAACTATATGTGCCCGCATTGCTAAGAAAAATATTTTTTATATATATTCAAATGAGCTTGTAGGAGCAATGGAGGGTGTTGCCCTTACACCTAGAGGCTCTGCTCTCTCTGTAACTGATGCACCCTCTGCACTTTGATTGACAGGGCCAGGCATTATGATGTTTTCACTGTCAAAGTGCAGAGGGTGCAGCAATTGCTGAGGAAGTGGAGCTTCTAGGAGCAATGACGACGCCCACATTGCTCTTAGAGACTCATTTACATCTCCGCAATGCAGGTACATATGAACATGGGACCAACACAGATGCCTTCAGCTACCAAGAGCACATGCAACAAGCCAGACAATTTCATAGGTACAAAACTGCTGACAGATGCCCTTTAATGTGCTGATTTTCAGTGTTTATGCAGTGGTGGTTATTTTACGTTAGTTTAGTGCTCTAATTATACTTTATTATAAGAAATGGCTTCCAGCCTTTAACAATGTGAATCTTTGGGATAGCAAGAATGAAATTCCCCTGGTTTCTTGTAATTAGTGGTTCATGTAACCACAGACTCCACCCTAATGACTGTGCATTGCCATGTATTTGTAACCTTGTTACCCACTGGGTAAATGCAGACACAGAGAAGGCACTTCTATGTTGATAAACTTGTACAGTGGTGTACACCCCACCCTCTTCTGCTGACTTTCTCCGGTTACTTAAACATGATTAGTGATAGTTTCTTGTAGTGATCTGTAAGAGCCTTCTGAATGTATGTCTTATCCAGTAATTACATTGGAAGTTCTGTGGTTTCAGTATAGGGAAGTGTATGGAAAGAAACATACCATAGAAGAATCCACTATGGCTTTAAGGAAACAAACAAGGAGGAAAGAAGCCAAGTCTATGGTTGTATCATCCAGCACAATGAACAGAAACCAGGCGGGGTAACCGGTGGCATAAATCAGTATCAAATAGGGAAGCACTTGTTGACTCTGTCACTGTCACCTCTGGAATTGTTCACCTCTGTCCAGTAGTCAAGATCTCGTTGAACATCTCATTGAATACTGTGTCAAAGCACTGTAGATGCAAAGTACCTTCCATTACTGTAGATTGGTGTGTGTCACTTAGATATGTGTGGCCAGGTGGTCACCTGGCCCAGCACTGGAAATTGTGGGCTGCATGTTATAATTAATTCTCAGTATGGTAATTTTAGAATATTTTTATACGTCAAGCTCAATAACTGTTGAGATCTGTTATAAATGAGTGATTCCACCCCAAACAAGGAACATGACTGATGTTAGGTTATTTTGCCCACTAATCTGATATCGAAAAAGCTCCTGAGGGGGAAGTAAATGACCATTTTAATTTATTCCCTGGCTTTTGTTGTTTCCCCCCCCCCCCCCCCCCCCAAATAAATGATTGAAGCCTTGGGCGGGTCCTCGGCTGTTATCTGTTTGTTCTTCATTTCTACCTCCGTGTACAGTAGCATGCATAGTTGAGGAGCTATCTGTTTACTTTATCACAGTACAAATCTGGTGGTTTCTCTGCGTCACTGTTCTAAATATGTAATGAAGAATAAAGGAAACGGAGACTGAACTAGAAAGAATTTTGTACAAGCAGGGTGGATTTAAAAAAAATAATCAATCTCCTGATGCTTTACTTGAACCATGCGATGATAGCACAGTTTAATAACAATTTCATGTAGAGTAAGATAATTTCCATATTCTTCTAAGAAAGTAGTTTTTTACAGTTAGATTATTTGGGGTTTTGACATTTGTTTCCAGGTTGTCTACATGCCTTTCTAGAACATTTATACCGCCAGTTGTAAATGTTGTCTTCTGATCATCCTCAATGCTTAATAACATAGTAGGCATTGGATTGTCTTGATAATGTATTATGGGAACCGAAACCTTTGCTGAAACCACAAAGGTGTAGAAGTACTTCTCAGGGCAGTTTGCACCTTCACGATTTATTGGCTCTGCTTGGCTTTTCCAGTAGGCAGAGTAGGGGTCCTTACCAAGTATATGGGGTTTGTACTCCACATGGTGCAAAAGCTGTGCACAGCCGATAAACCCATAGGCAAATGTTTTCATATCCTGTAAAAAATTCTACTGTTAACTTTTTATGTTAACAAATTCCTACCAGCTCTCAGTTGGAGTTCCTGAGAGCATATGATAAGGTGAGCTTTGACAACTGTTCACATGGTGCAGTGCTGCTTGGCGGCCATTGTTGCTGTGATTCTGTGCTGGTGGGGCCCAATGCCAGGGTGGCATTGCCAAGCAGCAGGGGTGCTGTTTGGCTGCTGAGTACTGCCGTATGCCGGTGTGGTGCTGTGTGCACCAAAGGTATAGTAGGTTCCCACTCGAGGAGGCAACCTTGTGGTGGTGAGTGGGTTTATGCTTTTTGATCAAAATGTGTACTAATGCCTCATGTAAGCATGCAAAATAGGGGCCTGTATACTATTTATGTCACGGGTGGTATGTGGAAGGAAAGACAACAACAAAACAACAGCATACTAGGCCCCAAACCTAGGGAACAGAGAGGACACCTCCTAGCAATCCCTGATTTTTTATTTTATTTTTTTTTCCCCTAAGCTGCTAACAACATGTGCAAATCTGAAAGGTAGAAATGCACATGCACAGGAACCTGAAACACTGCGCCAAACCCTCAGCTTAGGGAACAGGGAAAGAGGCAAACGGCTCCTTCCAAACTGAAGGAGCTAGTGTCTCCCTGAGGCATAGTCAGAACAGACAAAACAGAAAAAGGGAAAAGGACTTAGCTTGAGAAGCAACTGGAACAGGAGAACCACCACACAAGCAGAGCACTCCATAGAAGAACTATCAGCCGCAGGGAAACGAGTGAGAGGCGGAACATATAAAGAGCTACCTGACTGATAATGAGCAGCATCTGCGAAGGGGTGGAAACCTGTCAGTAGCAATGAAAACAAGAGAGATCTGTCAGATAGACTCCTGATTCTTCCGTCTATTTGAACTTCTAAGATCTCTTCCAGGGCTGCTTTATGGTTCTGAAAAGCAATGTTAATTATGCTAAGTAGTAATTAGATCAAAGCATAGCATGAGGAGGTGTGATCCAGGTTTATTCTTGTTTTCTGAACTTTTTGTGTTATGTTGGCTTTCCACTGTGTTGCAAGGCCATGTCCATATCTGTAGTAGTCAAATGTTAGAGCCAACAATGACTTCAGCAGTGGGAAGTGGGAATACATGGAGGCCCCGTACACATTAGTGTAACATCAGCTGCTGGTTTTGGTGGGACTGGCTGACAATATAATGTGTATGGAGAGCTCCCAACTCTCCCCCGAGAGATGATAAAGAAGAGAAAGATCAGACCAAGAAGTGGTGCCAGTTATTAGGCTTGGTGGCCAGTGTGAAAACTGCAGGATTTTTTATTTATTTTTTATTTTAAACAATAGGTCATTTTCTGATGACACATTCCCATTAAGTATAAAGATGGTGGTAATTCGGTATTAGTTATGGACTTTGTACACCACCAACTTTATACTTTTCTTTTCAATTCTCTTTTATTGGTTTTATAATAGTGTTTCTATTGATGTCTACAGAGAAGAAAAGAAAGTCAGTTCTTGTGCAGAGATAAAAAAAAATGCTTCGCTCTAATCTTAGACAAAAAAATGACACTCCATCTGTGAGATGTCAATTTCAAACATAATGGAGGGGAATTCTACACAACATATGTAGTGCATCTGTACTGGTATTCTGCGTCATGCTAATTGTAATCCATTTAATTGCATTTCATTTGATTTGGAGTATTATTCCTTTAAAGATCTACACATTCAGATGATTTTTCTCTCCCACTTGTCATATCTTGTAAATGCCAGAGTATCTACCCAAATGGCAGTGACAACTACTTTATTATAAAGCCAACTATTGGTTGGCTTTATAATAAAACATATTTATACTGCATTTAAATTGTATGCCACATTCTATGCATCATAGACATAGACAATGCGACCACTATGTGATCCAGTCTTGCTTGGCCCCATCCCATTGGCCAGCATTGTGTTAAGAACATTTGCAGGACCTCTTTTTCCAGAGAAACTTCATTATTTGCAAACAGAGGGTTGTGGAATTGGCCCAAGAGTCATGGAGGGCAAAGAAACTCCAGGCCCTTCTGTCCTGGGTTACAAAGTCCAGTACCATAATTTAGGGCCTAGTTTGATGTTTGGGTCCACCTCTCTGCGTATAGCAAGTCTTTACATGTTCGTCCATATGCTTGCATATTTACTTACCTTGGGCAAGCAAAGAAATATGTTATGTCTTCAAAGGGGCCTGTTAAAGAGAAGATTTCATAGAATGCCAACTAATGTTATGGCCATCTTCATATTAATTTCAGGCAAGGAGATCACAAGTTGCAATAGATACCTAACCAAGGTTGGAAGTAAAGTAAAATAGAACAAAATGCAATTAAATTTAAAAAAAAAGTGGAATTTCGTCTTCCCGTCTGAATGGTTTCCTCTTGTTTACATTCCTTACTGTCCAAGATTATCCCTCACGTCTTGTATCTGCTCTGGACTGAGACTACAAAGCTAAAGAGTTCTAGAAAGGTCAACGCTTTATCTTTTAGTGCAATTACTTTTGAAGACGTGTAAATTAGCGTAGATTTTGCTAATCCCATCAAGTGGCTTAAAGATTCTGGAAACCAACTTATGCTTCAGAGAAAATCCTACAAAGATGATCTGACTTGGTTCGTGGATGTCAGTGGCGCAGTGCCAGTAAAACGGGTGTTCATTATACATAGCTGTATTATACATCCATAATTGTATGACTGAACTCAAATTATAAAAAAATAAAATAAAAGGAGATGAGACAAGAATGTGTTTTAGTAAACATACGATTTTGACATGGCAGATAAAGTGTTGGCAACCCATCCAATGTAGTAGGTGCTTGCACATTTTTTTTATTGTCTGACATCTTATGATGGAAACTATGTAAAAAGTCTGTGTAGCCATAAATATAGAATAAAAGACAGAGGACTAAACAAACACCGTTCTACCTGCACACAGGTGTCTTTGTGTTTAGTATTGAATGTTGAATACTATGGTCCTTCACTATGTCATTTCTCTGGGCCAGCAAGGTGACTGTAAAAATACAAAAAGGACAAAACAAAAATGTGAGGCGGACAGCATTTACGCCCAAGACACTTTTGAGAATGGGTAACAAAAGAAGACTGAACCTCTGTGTTTGTTTCTACAGAAAAGATGCCAGTGCCTTTGAGGAGCCTTCAGCAGTTGGCCATATATTTGGGTGTAGTGTCAGGAGGAGGATGTGCCATGATGTATTATTTGATTCAGAGTAAGTGGAATGTGCAGCTTATATTATTTGGTTCTCTTCCTTTCTCACATAGCCCAGATTTTTACATTGTCTGCTTCTATGAAGACACGTTGAGCAATTCAAAGTTTAAATGTGTATTTCCTTTCGGGAAGGCGCTGTGCTGTCTGCTACTTGATACATGATAAAATATAGCAGACATGTTTATGTACCGATTGTTGTGAGGCTAAGCGACGGCTTATAGTCCAGTACTCCCACTATTGCATGGTTGTCAGTAATCACATAACACCGTCTGGACGAGTACTGTGTTTACACAGTTATCCAATACACAAATCGGTGGTGGACTAGAACAATTTTACAAGCTTACCTTTGTGTCCCTGGACAAAGAGCCAATCACGGAGAAAATTAACTTTGATGTGATATACAGATGAGTTTGCAAGTGCCCAGTGGGTGGTCTTGAGCCATGGAAGTGCTCCGGCTCTCTACCCAACCCTGCCCCCTTTGGTCCTCCGGCAGTACAGTCACTCATGCCAGTGTGAATTCTGAGATGGGTAAGCCACTGAAAGGGAATGTGTCACCAGGAAATTCACTGTAAAACTAGACACAGTGCTTTGTAGTGCTAGCTTGGCTGAAGGTAATGATACTGTTCAGTTAGTGACCCATTGTTTCCATCTGGAGAAAAAGTACTGTTAATCCATATGCAAATGAGCAGTTAAGTGCACCGAGGGTGGGTCCAAGCCACGCTGTGCACCCTTGAACCTCCTGCTTCCTCTTTCCTATATTGACAGAGTCAGGCAAGATCACTGTGCAGAAATCTGTCCTTGTCAATGAAGAAGGCGAGGGAGCGGCCGGCACAGGAAGCAGGGCTGCACAGACTGACATGGGCCCGCCTTTGGTGCACTTAATTGCTCATTTGCATATGGATTAAAAGTATTTTTTTCCAGAATGAACCAAAAGTAAGTGAAAAGTATTATTACATTCAGCTGAGCTAACCCTAATTTCCTGTGAATTATTAAAGGGTATCTGTCAGTGCCTTTCGCCCTCTTAAACGAAGGAGTTTAGTGAGACCAGTGCTTTCTACGGTTGAAGGCTTTTATGGAAGATCATACAGTAAAACAGTCCGATAAGCTCATGAAAATAACAAAGGTGAAATTGCAGAATGAAAAGAAAGTGGCCAGAGATGGACGGTGGTATATACGGGGAAGGCTGCATTGGTATGGTAACAGGGACGCTACGGAGTACTGACAACGCTGTCAGTATATATGTCTGACAAATAATATACAGTCAATAAATGTCCTTATCTGAAGAAGGGGTGATTTCCCGAAACACGTTATTGGACTCTTTTACTGTATGTTCTTCAATAAAAGGCATTTAGTTTTTTAGTTCCGTCATAGAATTGCATTATGGTAACGGAATCCATAACGCCAATCTGCTTTTACCACCACACAAAGCGTGAACGAATTTCATAACCTGAAATCCGCTCATCTCTACTGAGGACCTTTTTACTCCTTCACTGTATTTTACAAAGCCGGTTACCCTTTTGGTCCTCAAAATCCAGCAGCAAGTCTACAGAAGAGGGTACATTCACACGACTGTATTATTTTATCCGCATCCGATCCGCATTTTGCGGAATAGATGCGGATCCATTCATTTCTATGGGTGAATAAAATGTAAGGACAACATTCAGTATGTTGTCTGCATCCGTGTTGTGTTTCCGCATTTCTAGTCCACAAAAATATGAAGCTTGTCCTACTATTGTCCGCACAGATCGGTCCGCAGCCCCATTTAAGTCCATGGATCCACAAATTGCGGATGACATACAGAATGGTTTCCGTATGTCATCCGTTTTTTGCGGATCCGTTTCTGTATTTTTGAAGGCCTTAATAATATATTTTTTTCTCTATCTTTTTTTTTTCCTTCCATTTTTTGCGGACCGTAAAAAACGGAAGACATACGGAACACAAATGGAAGTCATTTGTCCGCAAAATGCGGACACGCGGTTCCGTTATTTGCGGACCGCAAAACGGAAAGGATTACACATGGTCGTGTGAATGTACCCTAATCTTTATGCATGTCTAGTTGTTGTGGCTTGTCACAACATCAGGTGAGCCTCATATCACACTTGTATCATTCCTTTCCCCATGGCTATCATCCTATGTCACCACGCTCTGCTTCTTTTTCTTTCTCAACAGTAAATGATATTAACCACCTCAGCTCCCCTAGCTTAAACCCCCTTAATGACCAGACCATGTTTTACAATTCTGCACTACACTACTTTCACTGTTTATTGCTCGGTCATACAACTTACCACCCAAATGAATTGTACCTCCTTTTCTTCTCACTAATAGAGCTTTCATTTGGTGGTATTTCATTGCTGCTGACATTTTAACTTTTTTTAATATTAATCAAAATTGACCGAAATATTTGCAAAAAAACTTTTTTCACTTTCTGTTGTAAAATTTTTCAATTAAAACTACATTTTTATATACATTTTTCTCTAAATTTATTTTTCTACATGTCTGATTAAAATAAAAATGCAATAAGTGTATATTTATTGGTTTGGGTAAAAGTTATAGTGTTTACAAACTATGGTGCAAAAATGTGAATTTACGCACTTTGACTTTCTGAGCACCTGTCATGTTTCCTGAGGTTCTACAATGCCCAGACAGTAGAAACACCCCACAAATGACCCCATTTCGGAAAGTAGACACCCTAAGGTATTCGCTGATGGGCATAGTGAGTTCATAGAATTTTTATTTATTTTTTTCTACTTACAAAGTCTGATATTCCACTAACTTGTGACAAAAAATAAAATTTTACATGAACTCACCGTACCCCTCACGGAATACCTTGGGGTGTCTTCTTTCCAAAATGGGGTCACTTGTGGAGCATTTATACTGCCCTGGCATTTAAGGGGACCTAAAGCGTGAGAAGTAGTTTGGAATCCAAATGCGTAAAAAATGCCCTGTGAAATCCTAAAGGTGCTCTTTTAGAATTTGGGCCCCTTTGCGCATCTAGGCTGCAAAATAGTGTCACACATGTGGTATCACCGTACTCAGAAGAAGTAGGGCAATGTGTTTTGGGGTGTATTTTTACATATACCCATGCTGGGTGAGATAAACATCTCTCTAAAAGACAATTGCGGACAAGAAAAGGCATTTTCTATATAGTTCTGGCAATGTGCGGATCCGCAAAATGCAGAAAGCACATTGCCGGTGTTTTGCGGATCCGCAAAACACATACGGACGTCTGAATGGAGCCTTACAGGGGGGTGATCAATGACAGGGGGGTGATCAGGGGTTAATAAGGGGTTAATAAGTGTTGGGGGGGTGTAGTGGTGTTTGGTGCTACTTATTACAGAGCTGCCTGTGTCCTCTGGTGGTCGATCCAAGCGAAAGGGACCACCAGAGGACCAGGTAACAGGTATATCAGACGCTGTTAACAAAACAGCGTCTGATATACCTTTCAAGGGTTAAAAAAAAATCGCATCTACAGCCTGCCAGCGAATGATCGCTGCTGGCAGGCTGTAGATCAACTAGTT